>NW_027139198.1:0-705135 GCF_035084215.1 Heptranchias perlo
TTGAGATGGTGAGGAGTGGAGGTGATGCTGTGTGAGAGGGTGAGGAGTGGAGGTGATGCTGTGTGAGATGGTGAGGAGTGGAGGTGATGCTGTGTGAGAGGGTGAGGAGTGGAGGTGATGCTGTGTGAGAGGGTGAGGAGTGGAGGTGATGCTGTGTGAGAGGGTGAGGAGTGGAGGTGATGCTGTGTGAGAGGGTGAGGAGTGGAGGTGATGCTGTGTGAGAGGGTGAGGAGTGGAGGTGATGCTGTGTGAGAGGGTGAGGAGTGGAGGTGATGCTGTGTGAGAGGGTGAGGAGTGGAGGTGATGCTGTGTGAGAGGGTGAGGAGTGGAGGTGATGCTGTGTGAGAGGGTTAGGAGTGGAGGTGATGCTGTGTGAGAGGGTTAGGAGTGGAGGTGATGCTGTGTGAGAGGGTGAGGAGTGGAGGTGATGCTGTGTGAGAGGGTTAGGAGTGGAGGTGATGCTGTGTGAGAGGGTGAGGAGTGGAGGTGATGCTGTGTGAGAGGGTGAGGAGTGGAGGTGATGCTGTGTGAGAGGGTGAGGAGTGGAGGTGATGCTGTGTGAGAGGGTGAGGAGTGGAGGTGATGCTGTGTGAGAGGGTGAGGAGTGGAGGTGATGCTGTGTGAGAGGGTGAGGAGTGGAGGTGATGCTGTGTGAGAGGGTGAGGAGTGGAGGTGATGCTGTGTGAGAGGGTGAGGAGTGGAGGTGATGCTGTGTGAGAGGGTTAGGAGTGGAGGTGATGCTGTGTGAGAGGGTGAGGAGTGGAGGTGATGCTGTGTGAGAGGGTGAGGAGTGGAGGTGATGCTGTGTGAGAGGGTGAGGAGTGGAGGTGATGCTGTGTGAGAGGGTGAGGAGTGGAGGTGATGCTGTGTGAGAGGGTGAGGAGTGGAGGTGATGCTGTGTGAGAGGGTGAGGAGTGGAGGTGATGCTGTGTGAGAGGGTTAGGAGTGGAGGTGATGCTGTGTGAGAGGTGAGGAGTGGAGGTGATGCTGTGTGAGAGGGTGAGGAGTGGAGGTGATGCTGTGTGAGATGGTGAGGAGTGGAGGTGATGCTGTGTGAGAGGGTTAGGAGTGGAGGTGATGCTGTGTGAGAGGGTTAGGAGTGGAGGTGATGCTGTGTGAGAGGGTGAGGAGTGGAGGTGATGCTGTGTGAGAGGGTTAGGAGTGGAGGTGATGCTGTGTGAGAGGGTGAGGAGTGGAGGTGATGCTGTGTGAGATGGTGAGGAGTGGAGGTGATGCTGTGTGAGAGGGTTAGGAGTGGAGGTGATGCTGTGTGAGAGGGTGAGGAGTGGAGGTGATGCTGTGTGAGAGGGTGAGGAGTGGAGGTGATGCTGTGTGAGATGGTGAGGAGTGGAGGTGATGCTGTGTGAGAGGGTTAGGAGTGGAGGTGATGCTGTGTGAGAGGGTGAGGAGTGGAGGTGATGCTGTGTGAGAGGGTGAGGAGTGGAGGTGATGCTGTGTGAGAGGGTTAGGAGTGGAGGTGATGCTGTGTGAGAGGGTGAGGAGTGGAGGTGATGCTGTGTGAGAGGGTTAGGAGTGGAGGTGATGCTGTGTGAGAGGGTGAGGAGTGGAGGTGATGCTGTGTGAGAGGGTGAGGAGTGGAGGTGATGCTGTGTGAGAGGGTGAGGAGTGGAGGTGATGCTGTGTGAGAGGGTGAGGAGTGGAGGTGATGCTGTGTGAGAGGGTTAGGAGTGGAGGTGATGCTGTGTGAGAGGGTGAGGAGTGGAGGTGATGCTGTGTGAGATGGTGAGGAGTGGAGGTGATGCTGTGTGAGAGGGTGAGGAGTGGAGGTGATGCTGTGTGAGAGGGTGAGGAGTGGAGGTGATGCTGTGTGAGAGGGTGAGGAGTGGAGGTGATGCTGTGTGAGAGGGTTAGGAGTGGAGGTGATGCTGTGTGAGAGGGTGAGGAGTGGAGGTGATGCTGTGTGAGATGGTGAGGAGTGGAGGTGATGCTGTGTGAGAGGGTGAGGAGTGGAGGTGATGCTGTGTGAGAGGGTGAGGAGTGGAGGTGATGCTGTGTGAGAGGGTGAGGAGTGGAGGTGATGCTGTGTGAGAGGGTGAGGAGTGGAGGTGATGCTGTGTGAGAGGGTTAGGAGTGGAGGTGATGCTGTGTGAGAGGGTGAGGAGTGGAGGTGATGCTGTGTGAGAGGGTTAGGAGTGGAGGTGATGCTGTGTGAGAGGGTGAGGAGTGAGGTGATGCTGTGTGAGAGGGTTAGGAGTGGAGGTGATGCTGTGTGAGAGGGTGAGGAGTGGAGGTGATGCTGTGTGAGAGGGTTAGGAGTGGAGGTGATGCTGTGTGAGGGGTTAGGAGTGGAGGTGATGCTGTGTGAGAGGGTTAGGAGTGGAGGTGATGCTGTGTGAGAGGGTTAGGAGTGGAGGTGATGCTGTGTGGAGGGTGAGGAGTGGAGGTGATGCTGTGTGAGAGGGTGAGGAGTGGAGGTGATGCTGTGTGAGAGGGTGAGGAGTGGAGGTGATGCTGTGTGAGATGGTGAGGAGTGGAGGTGATGCTGTGTGAGAGGGTTAGGAGTGGAGGTGATGCTGTGTGAGAGGGTTAGGAGTGGAGGTGATGCTGTGTGAGAGGGTGAGGAGTGGAGGTGATGCTGTGTGAGAGGGTGAGGAGTGGAGGTGATGCTGTGTGAGAGGGTTAGGAGTGGAGGTGATGCTGTGTGAGAGGGTGAGGAGTGGAGGTGATGCTGTGTGAGAGGGTTAGGAGTGGAGGTGATGCTGTGTGAGGGGGTTAGGAGTGGAGGTGATGCTGTGTGAGAGGGTTAGGAGTGGAGGTGATGCTGTGTGAGAGGGTTAGGAGTGGAGGTGATGCTGTGTGGGAGGGTGAGGAGTGGAGGTGATGCTGTGTGAGAGGGTGAGGAGTGGAGGTGATGCTGTGTGAGAGGGTGAGGAGTGGAGGTGATGCTGTGTGAGATGGTGAGGAGTGGAGGTGATGCTGTGTGAGAGGGTTAGGAGTGGAGGTGATGCTGTGTGAGAGGGTTAGGAGTGGAGGTGATGCTGTGTGAGAGGGTGAGGAGTGGAGGTGATGCTGTGTGAGAGGGTGAGGAGTGGAGGTGATGCTGTGTGAGAGGGTTAGGAGTGGAGGTGATGCTGTGTGAGAGGGTTAGGAGTGGAGGTGATGCTGTGTGAGAGGGTGAGGAGTGGAGGTGATGCTGTGTGAGGGGGTTAGGAGTGGAGGTGATGCTGTGTGAGATGGTGAGGAGTGGAGGTGATGCTGTGTGAGAGGGTTAGGAGTGGAGGTGATGCTGTGTGAGAGGGTTAGGAGTGGAGGTGATGCTGTGTGAGATGGTGAGGAGTGGAGGTGATGCTGTGTGAGAGGGTGAGGAGTGGAGGTGATGCTGTGTGAGAGGGTTAGGAGTGGAGGTGATGCTGTGTGAGAGGGTGAGGAGTGGAGGTGATGCTGTGTGAGAGGGTGAGGAGTGGAGGTGATGCTGTGTGAGAGGGTTAGGAGTGGAGGTGATGCTGTGTGAGAGGGTGAGGAGTGGAGGTGATGCTGTGTGAGAGGGTTAGGAGTGGAGGTGATGCTGTGTGAGGGGGTTAGGAGTGAGGTGATGCTGTGTGAGAGGGTGAGGAGTGGAGGTGATGCTGTGTGAGAGGGTTAGGAGTGGAGGTGATGCTGTGTGGGAGGGTGAGGAGTGGAGGTGATGCTGTGTGAGAGGGTTAGGAGTGGAGGTGATGCTGTGTGAGAGGGTTAGGAGTGGAGGTGATGCTGTGTGAGAGGGTTAGGAGTGGAGGTGATGCTGTGTGGGAGGGTGAGGAGTGGAGGTGATGCTGTGTGGGAGGGTGAGGAGTGGAGGTGATGCTGTGTGAGAGGGTGAGGAGTGGAGGTGATGCTGTGTGAGAGGGTGAGGAGTGGAGGTGATGCTGTGTGAGATGGTGAGGAGTGGAGGTGATGCTGTGTGAGAGGTGTGAGGAGTGGAGGTGATGCTGTGTGAGAGGGTTAGGAGTGGAGGTGATGCTGTGTGAGAGGGTGAGGAGTGGAGGTGATGCTGTGTGAGAGGGTTAGGAGTGGAGGTGATGCTGTGTGAGGGGGTTAGGAGTGGAGGTGATGCTGTGTGAGAGGGTGAGGAGTGGAGGTGATGCTGTGTGAGAGGGTTAGGAGTGGAGGTGATGCTGTGTGGGAGGGTGAGGAGTGGAGGTGATGCTGTGTGAGAGGGTTAGGAGTGGAGGTGATGCTGTGTGAGAGGGTTAGGAGTGGAGGTGATGCTGTGTGAGAGGGTTAGGAGTGGAGGTGATGCTGTGTGGAGGGTGAGGAGTGGAGGTGATGCTGTGTGGAGGGTGAGGAGTGGAGGTGATGCTGTGTGAGAGGGTGAGGAGTGGAGGTGATGCTGTGTGAGAGGGTGAGGAGTGGAGGTGATGCTGTGTGAGATGGTGAGGAGTGGAGGTGATGCTGTGTGAGAGGGTTAGGAGTGGAGGTGATGCTGTGTGAGAGGGTTAGGAGTGGAGGTGATGCTGTGTGAGAGGGTGAGGAGTGGAGGTGATGCTGTGTGAGAGGGTGAGGAGTGGAGGTGATGCTGTGTGAGAGGGTGAGGAGTGGAGGTGATGCTGTGTGAGAGGGTTAGGAGTGGAGGTGATGCTGTGTGAGAGGGTTAGGAGTGGAGGTGATGCTGTGTGAGAGGGTTAGGAGTGGAGGTGATGCTGTGTGAGAGGGTGAGGAGTGGAGGTGATGCTGTGTGAGATGGTGAGGAGTGGAGGTGATGCTGTGTGAGAGGGTGAGGAGTGGAGGTGATGCTGTGTGAGAGGGTTAGGAGTGGAGGTGATGCTGTGTGAGAGGGTTAGGAGTGGAGGTGATGCTGTGTGAGAGGGTTAGGAGTGGAGGTGATGCTGTGTGAGAGGGTGAGGAGTGGAGGTGATGCTGTGTGAGAGGGTTAGGAGTGGAGGTGATGCTGTGTGAGATGGTGAGGAGTGGAGGTGATGCTGTGTGAGATGGTGAGGAGTGGAGGTGATGCTGTGTGAGAGGGTTAGGAGTGGAGGTGATGCTGTGTGAGAGGGTTAGGAGTGGAGGTGATGCTGTGTGAGAGGGTGAGGAGTGGAGGTGATGCTGTGTGAGAGGGTTAGGAGTGGAGGTGATGCTGTGTGAGAGGGTGAGGAGTGGAGGTGATGCTGTGTGAGGGGGTTAGGAGTGGAGGTGATGCTGTGTGAGATGGTGAGGAGTGGAGGTGATGCTGTGTGAGAGGGTTAGGAGTGGAGGTGATGCTGTGTGAGAGGGTGAGGAGTGGAGGTGATGCTGTGTGAGATGGTGAGGAGTGGAGGTGATGCTGTGTGAGGGGGTTAGGAGTGGAGGTGATGCTGTGTGAGAGGGTTAGGAGTGGAGGTGATGCTGTGTGAGATGGTGAGGAGTGGAGGTGATGCTGTGTGAGAGGGTGAGGAGTGGAGGTGATGCTGTGTGAGAGGGTGAGGAGTGGAGGTGATGCTGTGTGAGAGGGTGAGGAGTGGAGGTGATGCTGTGTGAGGGGGTTAGGAGTGGAGGTGATGCTGTGTGAGAGGGTTAGGAGTGGAGGTGATGCTGTGTGAGATGGTGAGGAGTGGAGGTGATGCTGTGTGAGATGGTGAGGAGTGGAGGTGATGCTGTGTGAGAGGGTGAGGAGTGGAGGTGATGCTGTGTGAGAGGGTGAGGAGTGGAGGTGATGCTGTGTGAGAGGGTGAGGAGTGGAGGTGATGCTGTGTGAGAGGGTGAGGAGTGGAGGTGATGCTGTGTGAGAGGGTGAGGAGTGGAGGTGATGCTGTGTGAGGGGGTTAGGAGTGGAGGTGATGCTGTGTGAGAGGGTGAGGAGTGGAGGTGATGCTGTGTGAGAGGGTGAGGAGTGGAGGTGATGCTGTGTGAGAGGGTGAGGAGTGGAGGTGATGCTGTGTGAGAGGGTGAGGAGTGGAGGTGATGCTGTGTGAGAGGGTGAGGAGTGGAGGTGATGCTGTGTGAGAGGGTGAGGAGTGGAGGTGATGCTGTGTGAGAGGGTGAGGAGTGGAGGTGATGCTGTGTGAGAGGGTGAGGAGTGGAGGTGATGCTGTGTGAGAGGGTGAGGAGTGGAGGTGATGCTGTGTGAGGGGGTTAGGAGTGGAGGTGATGCTGTGTGAGATGGTGAGGAGTGGAGGTGATGCTGTGTGAGAGGGTGAGGAGTGGAGGTGATGCTGTGTGAGAGGGTTAGAGTGGAGGTGATGCTGTGTGAGATGGTGAGGAGTGGAGGTGATGCTGTGTGAGAGGGTGAGGAGTGGAGGTGATGCTGTGTGAGAGGGTGAGGAGTGGAGGTGATGCTGTGTGAGAGGGTGAGGAGTGGAGGTGATGCTGTGTGAGAGGGTGAGGAGTGGAGGTGATGCTGTGTGAGATGGTGAGGAGTGGAGGTGATGCTGTGTGAGAGGGTGAGGAGTGGAGGTGATGCTGTGTGAGATGGTGAGGAGTGGAGGTGATGCTGTGTGAGAGGGTGAGGAGTGGAGGTGATGCTGTGTGAGAGGGTGAGGAGTGGAGGTGATGCTGTGTGAGATGGTGAGGAGTGGAGGTGATGCTGTGTGAGAGGGTGAGGAGTGGAGGTGATCCTGTGTGAGATGGTTAGGAGTGGAGGTGATGCTGTGTGAGAGGGTTAGGAGTGGAGGTGATGCTGTGTGAGAGGGTGAGGAGTGGAGGTGATGCTGTGTGAGAGGGTGAGGAGTGGAGGTGATGCTGTGTGAGAGGGTGAGGAGTGGAGGTGATCCTGTGTGAGATGGTTAGGAGTGGAGGTGATGCTGTGTGAGAGGGTTAGGAGTGGAGGTGATGCTGTGTGAGAGGGTGAGGAGTGGAGGTGATGCTGTGTGAGATGGTGAGGAGTGGAGGTGATGCTGTGTGAGAGGGTGAGGAGTGGAGGTGATGCTGTGTGAGATGGTTAGGAGTGGAGGTGATGCTGTGTGAGAGGGTTAGGAGTGGAGGTGATGCTGTGTGAGAGGGTTAGGAGTGGAGGTGATGCTGTGTGAGAGGGTTAGGAGTGGAGGTGATGCTGTGTGAGAGGGTTAGGAGTGGAGGTGATGCTGTGTGAGAGGGTTAGGAGTGGAGGTGATGCTGTGTGAGAGGTTGAGGAGTGGAGGTGATGCTGTGTGAGAGGGTGAGGAGTGGAGGTGATGCTGTGTGAGATGGTTAGGAGTGGAGGTGATGCTGTGTGAGAGGTTAGGAGTGGAGGTGATGCTGTGTGAGAGGGTTAGGAGTGGAGGTGATGCTGTGTGAGAGGGTGAGGAGTGGAGGTGATGCTGTGTGAGATGGTGAGGAGTGGAGGTGATGCTGTGTGAGAGGGTGAGGAGTGGAGGTGATGTTGTGTGAGATGGTGAGGAGTGGAGGTGATGCTGTGTGAGATGGTGAGGAGTGGAGGTGATGCTGTGTGAGAGGGTGAGGAGTGGAGGTGATGCTGTGTGAGAGGGTGAGGAGTGGAGGTGATGCTGTGTGAGAGGGTGAGGAGTGGAGGTGATGCTGTGTGAGAGGGTGAGGAGTGGAGGTGATGCTGTGTGAGAGGGTTAGGAGTGGAGGTGATGCTGTGTGAGAGGGTTAGGAGTGGAGGTGATGCTGTGTGAGAGGGTGAGGAGTGGAGGTGATGCTGTGTGAGAGGGTGAGGAGTGGAGGTGATGCTGTGTGAGAGGGTTAGGAGTGGAGGTGATGCTGTGTGAGAGGGTGAGGAGTGGAGGTGATGCTGTGTGAGAGGGTTAGGAGTGGAGGTGATGCTGTGTGAGAGGGTGAGGAGTGGAGGTGATGCTGTGTGAGAGGGTGAGGAGTGGAGGTGATGCTGTGTGAGAGGGTGAGGAGTGGAGGTGATGCTGTGTGAGAGGGTGAGGAGTGGAGGTGATGCTGTGTGAGATGGTGAGGAGTGGAGGTGATGCTGTGTGAGAGGGTGAGGAGTGGAGGTGATGCTGTGTGAGAGGGTTAGGAGTGGAGGCGATGCTGTGTGAGATGGTGAGGAGTGGAGGTGATGCTGTGTGAGAGGGTTAGGAGTGGAGGAGATGCTGTGTGAGAGGGTGAGGAGTGGAGGTGATGCTGTGTGAGAGGGTGAGGAGTGGAGGTGATGCTGTGTGAGATGGTGAGGAGTGGAGGTGATGCTGTGTGAGAGGGTGAGGAGTGGAGGAGATGCTGTGTGAGATGGTGAGGAGTGGAGGTGATGCTGTGTGAGATGGTGAGGAGTGGAGGTGATGCTGTGTGAGAGGGTTAGGAGTGGAGGTGATGCTGTGTGAGATGGTGAGGAGTGGAGGTGATGCTGTGTGAGAGGGTTAGGAGTGGAGGTGATGCTGTGTGAGATGGTGAGGAGTGGAGGTGATGCTGTGTGAGAGGGTTAGGAGTGGAGGTGATGCTGTGTGAGAGGGTGAGGAGTGGAGGTGATGCTGTGTGAGAGGGTGAGGAGTGGAGGTGATGCTGTGTGAGAGGGTGAGGAGTGGAGGTGATGCTGTGTGAGAGGGTGAGGAGTGGAGGTGATGCTGTGTGAGATGGTGAGGAGTGGAGGTGATGCTGTGTGAGAGGGTGAGGAGTGGAGGTGATGCTGTGTGAGAGGGTGAGGAGTGGAGGTGATGCTGTGTGAGAGGGTGAGGAGTGGAGGTGATGCTGTGTGAGAGGGTGAGGAGTGGAGGTGATGCTGTGTGAGAGGGTGAGGAGTGGAGGTGATGCTGTGTGAGAGGGTGAGGAGTGGAGGTGATGCTGTGTGAGAGGGTTAGGAGTGGAGGTGATGCTGTGTGAGAGGGTGAGGAGTGGAGGTGATGCTGTGTGAGAGGGTTAGGAGTGGAGGTGATGCTGTGTGAGAGGGTGAGGAGTGGAGGTGATGCTGTGTGAGAGGGTTAGGAGTGGAGGTGATGCTGTGTGAGAGGGTTAGGAGTGGAGGTGATGCTGTGTGAGAGGGTGAGGAGTGGAGGTGATGCTGTGTGAGAGGGTTAGGAGTGGAGGTGATGCTGTGTGAGAGGGTGAGGAGTGGAGGTGATGCTGTGTGAGATGGTGAGGAGTGGAGGTGATGCTGTGTGAGATGGTTAGGAGTGGAGGTGATGCTGTGTGAGAGGGTTAGGAGTGGAGGTGATGCTGTGTGAGATGGTGAGGAGTGGAGGTGATGCTGTGTGAGAGGGTGAGGAGTGGAGGTGATGCTGTGTGAGAGGGTTAGGAGTGGAGGTGATGCTGTGTGAGATGGTGAGGAGTGGAGGTGATGCTGTGTGAGAGGGTGAGGAGTGGAGGTGATGCTGTGTGAGAGGGTGAGGAGTGGAGGTGATGCTGTGTGAGAGGGTGAGGAGTGGAGGTGATGCTGTGTGAGAGGGTTAGGAGTGGAGGTGATGCTGTGTGAGAGGGTGAGGAGTGGAGGTGATGCTGTGTGAGAGGGTGAGGAGTGGAGGTGATGCTGTGTGAGAGGGTGAGGAGTGGAGGTGATGCTGTGTGAGAGGGTGAGGAGTGGAGGTGATGCTGTGTGAGAGGGTTAGGAGTGGAGGTGATGCTGTGTGAGAGGGTGAGGAGTGGAGGTGATGCTGTGTGAGAGGGTTAGGAGTGGAGGTGATGTTGTGTGAGAGGGTGAGGAGTGGAGGTGATGCTGTGTGAGAGGGTGAGGAGTGGAGGTGATGCTGTGTGAGATGGTGAGGAGTGGAGGTGATGCTGTGTGAGAGGGTTAGGAGTGGAGGTGATGTTGTGTGAGAGGGTGAGGAGTGGAGGTGATGCTGTGTGAGAGGGTGAGGAGTGGAGGTGATGCTGTGTGAGATGGTGAGGAGTGGAGGTGATGCTGTGTGAGAGGGTTAGGAGTGGAGGTGATGCTGTGTGAGAGGGTGAGGAGTGGAGGTGATGCTGTGTGAGAGGGTGAGGAGTGGAGGTGATGCTGTGTGAGATGGTGAGGAGTGGAGGTGATGCTGTGTGAGAGGGTTAGGAGTGGAGGTGATGCTGTGTGAGAGGGTGAGGAGTGGAGGTGATGCTGTGTGAGATGGTGAGGAGTGGAGGTGATGCTGTGTGAGATGGTGAGGAGTGGAGGTGATGCTGTGTGAGAGGGTTAGGAGTGGAGGTGATGCTGTGTGAGAGGGTTAGGAGTGGAGGTGATGCTGTGTGAGATGGTGAGGAGTGGAGGTGATGCTGTGTGAGAGGGTGAGGAGTGGAGGTGATGCTGTGTGAGAGGGTTAGGACTGGAGGTGATGCTGTGTGAGAGGGTTAGGAGTGGAGGTGATGCTGTGTGAGAGGGTGAGGAGTGGAGGTGATGCTGTGTGAGGGGGTTAGGAGTGGAGGTGATGCTGTGTGAGAGGGTGAGGAGTGGAGGTGATGCTGTGTGAGGGGGTTAGGAGTGGAGGTGATGCTGTGTGAGAGGGTTAGGAGTGGAGGTGATGCTGTGTGAGGGGGTTAGGAGTGGAGGTGATGCTGTGTGAGAGGGTGAGGAGTGGAGGTGATGCTGTGTGAGATGGTGAGGAGTGGAGGTGATGCTGTGTGAGAGGGTGAGGAGTGGAGGTGATGCTGTGTGAGAGGGTGAGGAGTGGAGGTGATGCTGTGTGAGATGGTGAGGAGTGGAGGTGATGCTGTGTGAGAGGGTTAGGAGTGGAGGTGATGCTGTGTGAGAGGGTGAGGAGTGGAGGTGATGCTGTGTGAGATGGTGAGGAGTGGAGGTGATGCTGTGTGAGAGGGTTAGGAGTGGAGGTGATGCTGTGTGAGAGGGTGAGGAGTGGAGGTGATGCTGTGTGAGAGGGTGAGGAGTGGAGGTGATGCTGTGTGAGATGGTGAGGAGTGGAGGTGATGCTGTGTGAGAGGGTTAGGAGTGGAGGTGATGCTGTGTGAGAGGGTTAGGAGTGGAGGTGATGCTGTGTGAGATGGTGAGGAGTGGAGGTGATGCTGTGTGAGAGGGTTAGGAGTGGAGGTGATGCTGTGTGAGAGGGTTAGGAGTGGAGGTGATGCTGTGTGAGATGGTGAGGAGTGGAGGTGATGCTGTGTGAGAGGGTGAGGAGTGGAGGTGATGCTGTGTGAGATGGTTAGGACTGGAGGTGATGCTGTGTGAGAGGGTGAGGAGTGGAGGTGATGCTGTGTGAGATGGTGAGGAGTGGAGGTGATGCTGTGTGAGAGGGTGAGGAGTGGAGGTGATGCTGTGTGAGATGGTGAGGAGTGGAGGTGATGCTGTGTGAGAGGGTGAGGAGTGGAGGTGATGCTGTGTGAGAGGGTTAGGAGTGGAGGTGATGCTGTGTGAGAGGGTGAGGAGTGGAGGTGATGCTGTGTGAGATGGTTAGGAGTGGAGGTGATGCTGTGTGAGATGGTTAGGAGTGGAGGTGATGCTGTGTGAGAGGGTGAGGAGTGGAGGTGATGCTGTGTGAGATGGTGAGGAGTGGAGGTGATGCTGTGTGAGAGGGTTAGGAGTGGAGGTGATGCTGTGTGAGATGGTGAGGAGTGGAGGTGATGCTGTGTGAGAGGGTGAGGAGTGGAGGTGATGCTGTGTGAGAGGGTGAGGAGTGGAGGTGATGCTGTGTGAGATGGTGAGGAGTGGAGGTGATGCTGTGTGAGAGGGTGAGGAGTGGAGGTGATGCTGTGTGAGATGGTAGGAGTGGAGGTGATGCTGTGTGAGAGGGTTAGGAGTGGAGGTGATGCTGTGTGAGATGGTTAGGAGTGGAGGTGATGCTGTGTGAGGGGGTTAGGAGTGGAGGTGATGCTGTGTGAGAGGGTTAGGAGTGGAGGTGATGCTGTGTGAGAGGGTGAGGAGTGGAGGTGATGCTGTGTGAGAGGGTTAGGAGTGGAGGTGATGCTGTGTGAGATGGTGAGGAGTGGAGGTGATGCTGTGTGAGAGGGTGAGGAGTGGAGGTGATGCTGTGTGAGAGGGTAGGAGTGGAGGTGATGCTGTGTGAGATGGTGAGGAGTGGAGGTGATGCTGTGTGAGAGGGTTAGGAGTGGAGGTGATGCTGTGTGAGATGGTTAGGAGTGGAGGTGATGCTGTGTGAGATGGTGAGGAGTGGAGGTGATGCTGTGTGAGGGGTTAGGAGTGGAGGTGATGCTGTGTGAGAGGGTGAGGAGTGGAGGACGTGCTGTGTGAGATGGTGAGGAGTGGAGGTGATGCTGTGTGAGATGGTTAGGAGTGGAGGTGATGCTGTGTGAGAGGGTTAGAGTGGAGGTGATGCTGTGTGAGAGGGTGAGGAGTGGAGGTGATGCTGTGTGAGAGGGTGAGGAGTGGAGGTGATGCTGTGTGAGAGGGTGAGGAGTGGAGGTGATGCTGTGTGAGAGGGTGAGGAGTGGAGGTGATGCTGTGTGAGATGGTGAGGAGTGGAGGTGATGCTGTGTGAGATGGTGAGGAGTGGAGGTGATGCTGTGTGAGAGGGTGAGGAGTGGAGGTGATGCTGTGTGAGAGGGTGAGGAGTGGAGGTGATGCTGTGTGAGATGGTTAGGAGTGGAGGTGATGCTGTGTGAGAGGGTTAGGAGTGGAGGTGATGCTGTGTGAGAGGGTTAGGAGTGGAGGTGATGCTGTGTGAGAGGGTGAGGAGTGGAGGTGATGCTGTGTGAGAGGGTTAGGAGTGGAGGTGATGCTGTGTGAGAGGGTGAGGAGTGGAGGTGATGCTGTGTGAGATGGTGAGGAGTGGAGGTGATGCTGTGTGAGATGGTTAGGAGTGGAGGTGATGCTGTGTGAGAGGGTGAGGAGTGGAGGTGATGCTGTGTGAGGGGGTTAGGAGTGGAGGTGATGCTGTGTGAGAGGGTGAGGAGTGGAGGACGTGCTGTGTGAGATGGTGAGGAGTGGAGGTGATGCTGTGTGAGATGGTTAGGAGTGGAGGTGATGCTGTGTGAGAGGGTTAGGAGTGGAGGTGATGCTGTGTGAGAGGGTGAGGAGTGGAGGTGATGCTGTGTGAGAGGGTGAGGAGTGGAGGTGATGCTGTGTGAGAGGGTGAGGAGTGGAGGTGATGCTGTGTGAGAGGGTGAGGAGTGGAGGTGATGCTGTGTGAGAGGGTTAGGAGTGGAGGTGATTCTGTGTGAGATGGTGAGGAGTGGAGGTGATGCTGTGTGAGAGGGTGAGGAGTGGAGGTGATGCTGTGTGAGAGGGTTAGGAGTGGAGGTGATGCTGTGTGAGATGGTGAGGAGTGGAGGTGATGCTGTGTGAGATGGTGAGGAGTGGAGGTGATGCTGTGTGAGATGGTGAGGAGTGGAGGTGATGCTGTGTGAGAGGGTGAGGAGTGGAGGTGATGCTGTGTGAGAGGGTTAGGAGTGGAGGTGATGCTGTGTGAGATGGTGAGGAGTGGAGGTGATGCTGTGTGAGATGGTGAGGAGTGGAGGTGATGCTGTGTGAGATGGTGAGGAGTGGAGGTGATGCTGTGTGAGAGGGTGAGGAGTGGAGGTGATGCTGTGTGAGATGGTGAGGAGTGGAGGTGATGCTGTGTGAGAGGGTGAGGAGTGGAGGTGATGCTGTGTGAGATGGTGAGGAGTGGAGGTGATGCTGTGTGAGATGGTGAGGAGTGGAGGTGATGCTGTGTGAGATGGTGAGGAGTGGAGGTGATGCTGTGTGAGATGGTGAGGAGTGGAGTGATGCTGTGTGAGAGGGTGAGGAGTGGAGGTGATGCTGTGTGAGAGGGTTAGGAGTGGAGGTGATGCTGTGTGAGATGGTGAGGAGTGGAGGTGATGCTGTGTGAGATGGTGAGGAGTGGAGGTGATGCTGTGTGAGATGGTGAGGAGTGGAGGTGATGCTGTGTGAGAGGGTGAGGAGTGGAGGTGATGCTGTGTGAGATGGTGAGGAGTGGAGGTGATGCTGTGTGAGAGGGTTAGGAGTGGAGGTGATGCTGTGTGAGATGGTGAGGAGTGGAGGTGATGCTGTGTGAGAGGGTGAGGAGTGGAGGTGATGCTGTGTGAGAGGGTTAGGAGTGGAGGTGATGCTGTGTGAGAGGGTGAGGAGTGGAGGTGATGCTGTGTGAGAGGGTGAGGAGTGGAGGTGATGCTGTGTGAGAGGGTGAGGAGTGGAGGTGATGCTGTGTGAGATGGTGAGGAGTGGAGGTGATGCTGTGTGAGATGGTGAGGAGTGGAGGTGATGCTGTGTGAGAGGGTTAGGAGTGGAGGTGGTGCTGTGTGAGATGGTGAGGAGTGGAGGTGATGCTGTGTGAGATGGTGAGGAGTGGAGGTGATGCTGTGTGAGAGGGTGAGGAGTGGAGGTGATGCTGTGTGAGAGGGTGAGGAGTGGAGGTGATGCTGTGTGAGATGGTGAGGAGTGGAGGTGATGCTGTGTGAGAGGGTTAGGAGTGGAGGTGATGCTGTGTGAGAGGGTGAGGAGTGGAGGTGATGCTGTGTGAGATGGTGAGGAGTGGAGGTGATGCTGTGTGAGATGGTGAGGAGTGGAGGTGATGCTGTGTGAGAGGGTGAGGAGTGGAGGTGATGCTGTGTGAGATGGTTAGGAGTGGAGGTGATGCTGTGTGAGAGGGTGAGGAGTGGAGGTGATGCTGTGTGAGAGGGTGAGGAGTGGAGGTGATGCTGTGTGAGAGGGTGAGGAGTGGAGGTGATGCTGTGTGAGAGGGTGAGGAGTGGAGGTGATGCTGTGTGAGAGGGTGAGGAGTGGAGGTGATGCTGTGTGAGAGGGTGAGGAGTGGAGGTGATGCTGTGTGAGAGGGTGAGGAGTGGAGGTGATGCTGTGTGAGATGGTGAGGAGTGGAGGTGATGCTGTGTGAGATGGTTAGGAGTGGAGGTGATGCTGTGTGAGATGGTGAGGAGTGGAGGTGATGCTGTGTGAGAGGGTGAGGAGTGGAGGTGATGCTGTGTGAGAGGGTTAGGAGTGGAGGTGATGCTGTGTGAGAGGGTGAGGAGTGGAGGTGATGCTGTGTGAGATGGTTAGGAGTGGAGGTGATGCTGTGTGAGATGGTGAGGAGTGGAGGTGATGCTGTGTGAGAGGGTGAGGAGTGGAGGTGATGCTGTGTGAGAGGGTTAGGAGTGGAGGTGATGCTGTGTGAGAGGGTGAGGAGTGGAGGTGATGCTGTGTGAGAGGGTGAGGAGTGGAGGTGATGCGTGTGAGAGGGTGAGGAGTGGAGGTGATGCTGTGTGAGAGGGTTAGGAGTGGAGGTGATGCTGTGTGAGAGGGTTAGGAGTGGAGGTGATGCTGTGTGAGAGGGTTAGGAGTGGAGGTGATGCTGTGTGAGATGGTTAGGAGTGGAGGTGATGCTGTGTGAGATGGTGAGGAGTGGAGGTGATGCTGTGTGAGAGGGTTAGGAGTGGAGGTGATGCTGTGTGAGATGGTTAGGAGTGGAGGTGATGCTGTGTGAGAGGGGTTAGGAGTGGAGGTGATGCTGTGTGAGAGGGTTAGGAGTGGAGGTGATGCTGTGTGAGAGGGTTAGGAGTGGAGGTGATGCTGTGTGAGAGGGTTAGGAGTGGAGGTGATGCTGTGTGAGAGGGTTAGGAGTGGAGGTGATGCTGTGTGAGATGGTTAGGAGTGGAGGTGATGCTGTGTGAGAGGGTTAGGAGTGGAGGTGATGCTGTGTGAGAGGGTTAGGAGTGGAGGTGATGCTGTGTGAGGGGTTAGGAGTGGAGGTGATGCTGTGTGAGAGGGTTAGGAGTGGAGGTGATGCTGTGTGAGAGGGTGAGGAGTGGAGGTGATGCTGTGTGAGGGGAGATGGTTAGGAGTGGAGGTGATGCTGTGTGAGAGGGTTAGGAGTGGAGGTGATGCTGTGTGAGATGGTGAGGAGTGGAGGTGATGCTGTGTGAGAGGGTGAGGAGTGGAGGTGATGCTGTGTGAGAGGGTGAGGAGTGGAGGTGATGCTGTGTGAGAGGGTTAGGAGTGGAGGTGATGCTGTGTGAGCGGGTGAGGAGTGGAGGTGATGCTGTGTGAGAGGGTTAGGAGTGGAGGTGATGCTGTGTGAGAGGGTTAGGAGTGGAGGTGATGCTGTGTGAGAGGGTGAGGAGTGGAGGTGATGCTGTGTGAGAGGGTGAGGAGTGGAGGTGATGCTGTGTGAGAGGGTTAGGAGTGGAGGTGATCCTGTGTGAGATGGTTAGGAGTGGAGGTGATGCTGTGTGAGATGGTGAGGAGTGGAGGTGATGCTGTGTGAGATGGTGAGGAGTGGAGGTGATGCTGTGTGAGATGGTGAGGAGTGGAGGTGATCCTGTGTGAGAGGGTTAGGAGTGGAGGTGATGCTGTGTGAGAGGGTGAGGAGTGGAGGTGATGCTGTGTGAGAGGGTGAGGAGTGGAGGTGATGCTGTGTGAGATGGTGAGGAGTGGAGGTGATGCTGTGTGAGATGGTGAGGAGTGGAGGTGATGCTGTGTGAGATGGTGAGGAGTGGAGGTGATGCTGTGTGAGAGGGTTAGGAGTGGAGGTGATGCTGTGTGAGAGGGTTAGGAGTGGAGGTGATGCTGTGTGAGATGGTGAGGAGTGGAGGTGATGCTGTGTGAGAGGGTGAGGAGTGGAGGTGATGCTGTGTGAGGGGGTTAGGAGTGGAGGTGACGCTGTGTGAGAGGGTGAGGAGTGGAGGTGATGCTGTGTGAGATGGTGAGGAGTGGAGGTGATCCTGTGTGAGAGGGTTAGGAGTGGAGGTGACGCTGTGTGAGAGGGTTAGGAGTGGAGGTGATGCTGTGTGAGATGGTGAGGAGTGGAGGTGATGCTGTGTGAGAGGGTGAGGAGTGGAGGTGATGCTGTGTGAGGGGGTTAGGAGTGGAGGTGATCCTGTGTGAGAGGGTTAGGAGTGGAGGTGATGCTGTGTGAGAGGGTTAGGAGTGGAGGTGATGCTGTGTGAGAGGGTGAGGAGTGGAGGTGATGCTGTGTGAGAGGGTGAGGAGTGGAGGTGATGCTGTGTGAGATGGTGAGGAGTGGAGGTGATGCTGTGTGAGAGGGTTAGGAGTGGAGGTGATGCTGTGTGAGAGGGTGAGGAGTGGAGGTGATGCTGTGTGAGATGGTGAGGAGTGGAGGTGATGCTGTGTGAGATGGTGAGGAGTGGAGGTGATGCTGTGTGAGATGGTGAGGAGTGGAGGTGATGCTGTGTGAGATGGTGAGGAGTGGAGGTGATGCTGTGTGAGAGGGTGAGGAGTGGAGGTGATGCTGTGTGAGAGGGTGAGGAGTGGAGGTGATGCTGTGTGAGATGGTGAGGAGTGGAGGTGATGCTGTGTGAGAGGGTTAGGAGTGGAGGTGATGCTGTGTGAGAGGGTTAGGAGTGGAGGTGATGCTGTGTGAGAGGGTTAGGAGTGGAGGTGATGCTGTGTGAGGGGGTTAGGAGTGGAGGTGATGCTGTGTGAGAGGGTGAGGAGTGGAGGTGATGCTGTGTGAGAGGGTTAGGAGTGGAGGTGATGCTGTGTGAGAGGGTGAGGAGTGGAGGTGATGCTGTGTGAGATGGTGAGGAGTGGAGGTGATGCTGTGTGAGAGGGTGAGGAGTGGAGGTGATGCTGTGTGAGAGGGTGAGGAGTGGAGGTGATGCTGTGTGAGAGGGTTAGGAGTGGAGGTGATGCTGTGTGAGAGGGTTAGGAGTGGAGGTGATGCTGTGTGAGAGGGTGAGGAGTGGAGGTGATGCTGTGTGAGAGGGTGAGGAGTGGAGGTGATGCTGTGTGAGAGGGTGAGGAGTGGAGGTGATGCTGTGTGAGAGGGTTAGGAGTGGAGGTGATGCTGTGTGAGAGGGTTAGGAGTGGAGGTGATGCTGTGTGAGATGGTGAGGAGTGGAGGTGATGCTGTGTGAGATGGTGAGGAGTGGAGGTGATGCTGTGTGAGATGGTGAGGAGTGGAGGTGATGCTGTGTGAGAGGGTTAGGAGTGGAGGTGATGCTGTGTGAGATGGTTAGGAGTGGAGGTGATGCTGTGTGAGGGGGTGAGGAGTGGAGGTGATGCTGTGTGAGATTGTGAGGAGTGGAGGTGATGCTGTGTGAGAGGGTGAGGAGTGGAGGTGATGCTGTGTGAGAGGGTTAGGAGTGGAGGTGATGCTGTGTGAGATGGTGAGGAGTGGAGGTGATGCTGTGTGAGAGGGTTAGGAGTGGAGGTGATGCTGTGTGAGAGGGTGAGGAGTGGAGGTGATGCTGTGTGAGAGGGTGAGGAGTGGAGGTGATGCTGTGTGAGATGGTGAGGAGTGGAGGTGATGCTGTGTGAGAGGGTTAGGAGTGGAGGTGATGCTGTGTGAGAGGGTTAGGAGTGGAGGTGATGCTGTGTGAGATGGTGAGGAGTGGAGGTGATGCTGTGTGAGAGGGTTAGGAGTGGAGGTGATGCTGTGTGAGAGGGTTAGGAGTGGAGGTGATGCTGTGTGAGAGGGTGAGGAGTGGAGGTGATGCTGTGTGAGAGGGTTAGGAGTGGAGGTGATGCTGTGTGAGAGGGTTAGGAGTGGAGGTGATGCTGTGTGAGAGGGTGAGGAGTGGAGGTGATGCTGTGTGAGAGGGTTAGGAGTGGAGGTGATGCTGTGTGAGAGGGTGAGGAGTGGAGGTGATGCTGTGTGAGAGGGTTAGGAGTGGAGGTGATGCTGTGTGAGAGGGTGAGGAGTGGAGGTGATGCTGTGTGAGAGGGTTAGGAGTGGAGGTGATGCTGTGTGAGGGGGTTAGGAGTGGAGGTGATGCTGTGTGAGAGGGTGAGGAGTGGAGGTGATGCTGTGTGAGAGGGTGAGGAGTGGAGGTGATGCTGTTTGAGAGGGTTAGGAGTGGAGGTGATGCTGTGTGAGATGGTGAGGAGTGGAGGTGATGCTGTGTGAGAGGGTGAGGAGTGGAGGTGATGCTGTGTGAGATGGTTTGGAGTGGAGGACGTGCTGTGTGAGAGGGTGAGGAGTGGAGGTGATGCTGTGTGAGAGGGTTAGGAGTGGAGGTGATGCTGTGTGAGAGGGTTAGGAGTGGAGGTGATGCTGTGTGAGAGGGTTAGGAGTGGAGGTGATGCTGTGTGAGAGGGTTAGGAGTGGAGGTGATGCTGTGTGAGAGGGTTAGGAGTGGAGGTGATGCTGTGTGAGAGGGTGAGGAGTGGAGGTGATGCTGTGTGAGAGGGTGAGGAGTGGAGGTGATGCTGTGTGAGATGGTGAGGAGTGGAGGTGATGCTGTGTGAGAGGGTTAGGAGTGGAGGTGATGCTGTGTGAGAGGGTTAGGAGTGGAGGTGATGCTGTGTGAGAGGGTGAGGAGTGGAGGTGATGCTGTGTGAGAGGGTGAGGAGTGGAGGTGATGCTGTGTGAGAGGGTGAGGAGTGGAGGTGATGCTGTGTGAGAGGGTGAGGAGTGGAGGTGATGCTGTGTGAGAGGGTTAGGAGTGGAGGTGATGCTGTGTGAGATGGTGAGGAGTGGAGGTGATGCTGTGTGAGGGGGTTAGGAGTGGAGGTGATGCTGTGTGAGGGGGTTAGGAGTGGAGGTGATGCTGTGTGAGAGGGTTAGGAGTGGAGGTGATGCTGTGTGAGAGGGTGAGGAGTGGAGGTGATGCTGTGTGAGAGGGTGAGGAGTGGAGGTGATGCTGTGTGAGAGGGTGAGGAGTGGAGGTGATGCTGTGTGAGATGGTTAGGAGTGGAGGTGATGCTGTGTGAGATGGTGAGGAGTGGAGGTGATGCTGTGTGAGATGGTGAGGAGTGGAGGTGATGCTGTGTGAGATGGTGAGGAGTGGAGGTGATGCTGTGTGAGATGGTGAGGAGTGGAGGTGATGCTGTGTGAGATGGTGAGGAGTGGAGGTGATGCTGTGTGAGAGGGTGAGGAGTGGAGGTGATGCTGTGTGAGATGGTGAGGAGTGGAGGTGATGCTGTGTGAGATGGTGAGGAGTGGAGGTGATGCTGTGTGAGAGGGTGAGGAGTGGAGGTGATGCTGTGTGAGAGGGTGAGGAGTGGAGGTGATGCTGTGTGAGATGGTTAGGAGTGGAGGTGATGCTGTGTGAGATGGTGAGGAGTGGAGGTGATGCTGTGTGAGAGGGTGAGGAGTGGAGGTGATGCTGTGTGAGATGGTGAGGAGTGGAGGTGATGCTGTGTGAGATGGTGAGGAGTGGAGGTGATGCTGTGTGAGAGGGTGAGGAGTGGAGGTGATGCTGTGTGAGAGGGTGAGGAGTGGAGGTGATGCTGTGTGAGGGGGTTAGGAGTGGAGGTGATGCTGTGTGAGAGGGTTAGGAGTGGAGGTGATGCTGTGTGAGATGGTTAGGAGTGGAGGTGATGCTGTGTGAGATGGTGAGGAGTGGAGGTGATGCTGTGTGAGATGGTGAGGAGTGGAGGTGATGCTGTGTGAGATGGTTAGGAGTGGAGGTGATGCTGTGTGAGAGGGTGAGGAGTGGAGGTGATGCTGTGTGAGATGGTGAGGAGTGGAGGTGATGCTGTGTGAGATGGTGAGGAGTGGAGGTGATGCTGTGTGAGATGGTTAGGAGTGGAGGTGATGCTGTGTGAGATGGTGAGGAGTGGAGGTGATGCTGTGTGAGATGGTGAGGAGTGGAGGTGATGCTGTGTGAGATGGTTAGGAGTGGAGGTGATGCTGTGTGAGATGGTGAGGAGTGGAGGTGATGCTGTGTGAGATGGTGAGGAGTGGAGGTGATGCTGTGTGAGATGGTTAGGAGTGGAGGTGATGCTGTGTGAGAGGGTGAGGAGTGGAGGTGATGCTGTGTGAGAGGGTGAGGAGTGGAGGTGATGCTGTGTGAGATGGTGAGGAGTGGAGGTGATGCTGTGTGAGAGGGTGAGGAGTGGAGGTGATGCTGTGTGAGATGGTGAGGAGTGGAGGTGATGCTGTGTGAGAGGGTTAGGAGTGGAGGTGATGCTGTGTGAGATGGTGAGGAGTGGAGGTGATGCTGTGTGAGATGGTGAGGAGTGGAGGTGATGCTGTGTGAGAGGGTGAGGAGTGGAGGTGATGCTGTGTGAGGGGGTTAGGAGTGGAGGTGATGCTGTGTGAGAGGGTGAGGAGTGGAGGTGATGCTGTGTGAGATGGTGAGGAGTGGAGGTGATGCTGTGTGAGAGGGTGAGGAGTGGAGGTGATGCTGTGTGAGATGGTGAGGAGTGGAGGTGATGCTGTGTGAGAGGGTGAGGAGTGGAGGTGATGCTGTGTGAGATGGTGAGGAGTGGAGGTGATGCTGTGTGAGAGGGTGAGGAGTGGAGGTGATGCTGTGTGAGAGGGTGAGGAGTGGAGGTGATGCTGTGTGAGAGGGTTAGGAGTGGAGGTGATGCTGTGTGAGATGGTGAGGAGTGGAGGTGATGCTGTGTGAGAGGGTTAGGAGTGGAGGTGATGCTGTGTGAGAGGGTGAGGAGTGGAGGTGATGCTGTGTGAGATGGTGAGGAGTGGAGGTGATGCTGTGTGAGAGGGTTAGGAGTGGAGGTGATGCTGTGTGAGAGGGTGAGGAGTGGAGGTGATGCTGTGTGAGAGGGTTAGGAATGGAGGTGATGCTGTGTGAGAGGGTGAGGAGTGGAGGTGATGCTGTGTGAGAGGGTTAGGAGTGGAGGTGATGCTGTGTGAGAGGGTGAGGAGTGGAGGTGATGCTGTGTGAGAGGGTTAGGAGTGGAGGTGATGCTGTGTGAGAGGGTGAGGAGTGGGGTTGCTGTGAGGAAAGTTGAACATTGATCAGTAAGTTGGGTCTCAGAGCTCAGTTATTCTTTTCTTGTTTCCAGTGAGGTCAAACACATGACCTCTTCCCTTGGTCCACTGCCTCCAACAGAAAGTCAGAGAATAGACATGAAAAATCATTAATTCAGGGAATTAGCCTTTGGTTAAACATATTTTCAGTTCAGATTTCAGTGACAGACATTTTGAGCTTCTGGTTGTTGGAGAGGCTGCCATTTCCCTCGGACCTACACCCCAACACTGTCTTCAGGAGACCAAGGGAGAGACCATGGATGGTTTGGGAAATGAAAATGTCCAACTAATGCATTGAGGAATGTTCTTCAGAAACTGATGGGGCAGAGTGGTGGGCGCTTTACCCTATATCTAATCTGTGCTGTACCTGCCTGGGAGTGTTTGACACTAACACTGGGGCCCAAAATGAAAAAATGTTCCAGTCCCCAGCACCAAACTTCTTCACTTTGATCGGCTCAAAAATTGATGGGGTGATGTAATGAAAATATAAACGTATAGAAATATGCTGAATATGAACCCATCGAAACACGGAACCAGACTGCTGAGCCTGGCACTACCCATGGGTAAAATGTAGCTGTTGAGGGCCAAGGGCCTCATGTGCTAAAGTACTGGAACAACTCATGAATGGAGACGGCCGGATTTATGAGGCCAGCATTTCACTATCAGGTCAGAATGGACGTATGTGAACAAAGGAAGGGCCTTGTACAAAGGGGCAATACTGGTACTGTGTGAAGACAGAAAATTAGAAACACCAGCGATCAATAAATGATACGGTAGCAAAAGCATTTTGGATGAGTATGAAGTGTTGTAATGAAAAGTTGGTATACAATGATTAACGGGGCCAGTTTTTTTTTCTCCCAAACACTCCCCCGACCCCATGCTGTGCCAAGACACCAAACGGGCGCAGTGCCCCCTAAGTGTGCTGCACTTCTGAAGACCTCAGACTGCCCGACTTTGCCGTCCCAGTTCATCAGAATAGCCCCTGGTGCATCCTTGCACTGCCTGCCCCCAGCACAGCTGCGGACTCCAGATTCCTTGAGGCTCCCTGGTTGCTGCTCAGGAGCAGGGTCTGAAGAGGGTTGCAGTGCAGGCACCACCCCCAGTGATGCACTTGGACACCCCACAGGTGGGAGAAGAGGAAGTTGAAGTTGGAGGGAAGGGAACAACCCTTCCCACCTCATTTCAGTTGGAATGCTGGACCTGTACCTATGACAGGCCCAAGCCCAGGCCCAGGCCCATGTATGCCCTTTCGGGAACCCCCCCAGTAATCTCCGAGCATTGGTGTGGGGTAGAGACCTGATGGAGCGGGACTCTGCCCCCCCCTTTTCCTCTCTGCAGCACCTGCAAACTGAGCATTCACTATGCTGCAATGAGGAAAATCGCCCCTACTGTGTCGGACAATAGGACAGAGACCCATTTGACAAGTTTTAAGAGGTGTGTGACACGAAAAGTAACAACTGTTTTCATTTACCGCAGAAACTGATCATTCAAAAATCTTCATTGGCGATTTCTGTGTAAAACAGCAACAGTGTCCTTGTGTTTTGAATGGGAAAATTCATCCGTCAGGAGAGAAAGTGAACGCTCTGTGCAAATCCTGGTAAAACAAGCTTGGCTTTTCACACGAGGGACAGGGGCTGTATCCTGCCTCTGAAAGTTTGTTCAGTTTGTTTGTAATTCCTCCGCTCCCCTGTTATGCGACTCATTTCTCTGCCCTGCAGCATTACATACTGTCCTCGTGGCACACACCGCTCCCCAACACAGTAATCGAGCGAAGGGGTAATGGACGGGAATGAAGGGGACTGAAGCTCAGTGCGGTGCTTTCGGCAGGGTGTGGTGGGGAGGGTGAAGCTGCGGAACAGTACTTTGGCTGACGGAGTTAGGAGAGAGTGCCAGCTTGATCTGAGATGTAGTTAGGAGAGAGTGCCAGCTTGATCTGAGATGTAGATAGTCGACATGCCAGCATGATCTGAGATGGAGCTAGGAGAGGGTGCCAGTGTGATCTGAGATGGAGTTAGGAGAGAGTGCCAGTGTGATCTGAGATGGAGTTAGGAGAGAGTGCCAGTGTGATCTGAGATGGAGTTAGGAGAGAGTGCCAGTGTGATCTGAGATGGAGTTAGGAGAGAGTGCCAGTGTGATCTGAGATGGAGTTAGGAGAGAGTGCCAGCGTGATCTGAGATGGAGTTAGGAGAGAGTGCCAGTGTGATCTGAGATGGAGTTAGGAGAGAGTGCCAGTGTGATCTGAGATGTAGTTAGTCGACATGCCAGCATGATCTGAGATGGAGTTAGGAGAGAGTGCCAGTGTGATCTGAGATGGAGTTAGGAGAGAGTGCCAGTGTGATCTGAGATGGAGTTAGTAGACAGTGCCAGTGTGATTTGAGATGGAGTTAGGAGAGAGTGCATGTGTGATCTGAGATGGAGTTAGGAGAGAGTGCCAGTGTGATTTGAGATGGAGTTAGGAGAGAGTGGCAGTGTGATCTGAGATGGAGTTAGGAGAGAGTGCCAGTGTGATTTGAGATGGAGTTAGGAGAGTGCCTGCATGATCTGAGATGGAGTTAGGAGAGAGTGCCAGTGTGATCTGAGATGGAGTTAGGAGAGAGTGCCAGTGTGATCTGAGATGGAGTTAGGAGAGAGTGCCAGTGTGATTTGAGATGGAGTTAGGAGAGTGCCTGCATGATCTGAGATGGAGTTAGGAGAGAGTGCCAGTGTGATCTGAGATAGAGTTAGGAGAGAGTGCCAGTGTGATTTGAGATGGAGTTAGGAGAGAGTGCCTGCATGATCTGAGATGGAGTTAGGAGAGAGTGCCAGTGTGATCTGAGATGGAGTTAGGAGAGAATGCCAGTGTGATCTGAGATGGAGTTAGGAGAGAGTGCCAGCGTGATCTGAGATGGAGTTAGGAGAGAGTGCCAGTGTGATCTGAGATAGAGTTAGGAGAGAGTGGCAGTGTGATCTGAGATGGAGTTAGGAGAGAGTGCCAGTGTGATCTGAGATAGAGTTAGGAGAGAGTGCCAGTGTGATCTGAGATGGAGTTAGGAGAGAGTGCCAGTGTGATCTGAGATGGAGTTAGGAGAGAGTGCCAGTGTGATTTGAGATGGAGTTAGGAGAGTGCCTGCATGATCTGAGATGGAGTTAGGAGAGAGTGCCAGTGTGATCTGAGATAGAGTTAGGAGAGAGTGCCAGTGTGATTTGAGATGGAGTTAGGAGAGAGTGCCTGCATGATCTGAGATGGAGTTAGGAGAGAGTGCCAGTGTGATCTGAGATGGAGTTAGGAGAGAATGCCAGTGTGATCTGAGATGGAGTTAGGAGAGAGTGCCAGCGTGATCTGAGATGGAGTTAGGAGAGAGTGCCAGTGTGATTTGAGATGGAGTTAGGAGAGAGTGCCAGTGTGATCTGAGATGGAGTTAGGAGAGAGTGCCTGCATGATCTGAGATGGAGTTAGGAGAGAGTGCCAGTGTGATCTGAGATGGAGTTAGGAGAGAATGCCAGTGTGATCTGAGATGGAGTTAGGAGAGAGTGCCAGTGTGATTTGAGATGGAGTTAGGAGAGTGCCTGCATGATCTGAGATGGAGTTAGGAGAGAGTGCCAGCGTGATCTGAGATGGAGTTAGTAGACAGTGCCAGCATGATCTGAGATGGAGTTAGGAGAGAGTGCCAGTGTGATTTGAGATGGAGTTAGGAGAGAGTGCCAGTGTGATTTGAGATGGAGTTAGGAGAGTGCCTGCATGATCTGAGATGGAGTTAGGAGAGGGTGCCAGCGTGATCTGAGATGGAGTTAGTAGACAGTGCCAGCGTGATCTGAGATGGAGTTAGGAGAGAGTGCCAGTGTGATTTGAGATGGAGTTAGGAGAGAGTGCCAGTGTGATTTGAGATGGAGTTAGGAGAGTGCCTGCATGATCTGAGATGGAGTTAGGAGAGAGTGCCAGTGTGATCTGAGATGGAGTTAGGAGAGAGTGCCAGTGTGATCTGAGATGGAGTTAGGAGAGAGTGCCAGCGTGATAAGTGATGGAGTTAGGAGAGAGTGCCAGTGTGATCTGAGATGGAGTTAGGAGAGAGTGCCAGTGTGATCTGAGATGGAGATAGGAGAGAGTGCCAGTGTGATTTGAGATGGAGTTAGGAGAGTGCCTGCATGATCTGAGATGGAGTTAGGAGAGAGTGCCAGCGTGATCTGAGATGGAGTTAGGAGAGAGTGCCAGTGTGATCTGAGATGGAGTTAGGAGAGAGTGCCAGTGTGATCTGAGATGGAGTTAGGAGAGAGTGCCAGCGTGATAAGTGATGGAGTTAGGAGAGAGTGCCAGCGTGATCTGAGATGGAGTTAGGAGAGAGTGCCAGTGTAATTTGAGATGGAGTTAGGAGAGAGTGCCAGTGTGATCTGAGATGGAGTTAGGAGAGAGTGCCAGTGTGATCTGAGATGGAGTTAGGAGAGAGTGCCAGTGTGATCTGAGATGGAGTTAGGAGAGAGTGCCAGTGTGATCTGAGATGGTGTTAGGAGAGAGTGCCAGTGTGATCTGAGATGGAGTTAGGAGAGAGTGCCAGTGTGATCTGAGATGGAGTTAGGAGAGAGTGCCAGTGTGATCTGAGATGGTGTTAGGAGAGTGCCAGTGTGATCTGAGATGGAGTTAGGAGAGAGTGCCAGTGTGATCTGAGATGGAGTTAGGAGAGAGTGCCAGTGTGATCTGAGATGGTGTTAGGAGAGAGTGCCAGCGTGATCTGAGATGGAGTTAGGAGAGAGTGCCAGCGTGATCTGAGATGGAGTTAGGAGAGAGTGCCAGTGTGATCTGAGATGGTGTTAGGAGAGAGTGCCAGTGTGATCTGAGATGGTGTTAGGAGAGAGTGCCAGCTTGATCTGAGATGGTGTTAGGAGAGAGTGCCAGCTTGATCTGAGAGGAAGTTAGGAGAGATTGTTAACTTGAACTGTTGGGGATTTGGAGGCGGTTTTGAGTGCCAATATATTCTGGGAGGGGGGAAAGCATCAGATGAACTTGTTTGAAGGCGGAGCCGGCTGCCAGGATGATTTGTTGAGGGACAAGGAGAAGAATGCCTCTGTGTACTCGGGGGGGGGGGTTGGAGTAGAGAATGTTTTTTTGAAATAGGTGGGATTTGGAAGGAATGCAGAGTGTCCGTGAGCTACGTTTGGAGAGAGGTTCGTGTGTCTTTGTGAATAATGTCAGTGGGATGTTTGTTGTGGGAGAGTGACTGTTGAGGTAAGTTTTGGGTAAGTGATGGTCTGGGGTTGGTCTGTTGAAAATCCAAAGTCACTTTATTTTTCTTTCATAAAAGTGAAATATCTAATAATTGTGAAGCATAAAAGTCCTCAAAATAAACCAGAAAACATCACTTTTAATATTAAAAAAAAAACAAAATTTCCCGGGGGAGCATGCCCCATAACCCCTCCCCCCTCCCTTTATAAATGTACCACCAACTCTATCCCTTAAATATTTTGGATTTCCCCCTCAGGCTCCCATGTCCTTTTTCTCTTCCAATACAAGTGAAGAAACTGTGAGAATATCTACAACTTCAAAACCTATCTATTTTCACGTCAGGGTTGTTCTTGAGTTGTTAGAATTCTGGAACCTTTTGGTCAGATTTTGGCCTGTCGTTGGGAGAAGACGTGAAGCATTTCATTGGAGCAAACCCACCTCCCAGTTACAGTGGAGTTTCGAAACCCAACAGTGAGCATGTGCCATCTTGCTGCCTACATCTTGACAAGAAAGCATTTGACAAACTTTTTATTATTTTTTTTTGTAATGGCACAAAGCAATGGTGTATATTGGGTCATTGTGACAAAGATGACACATGGCCTTTTCAGGCCTTCTATCTCCCCCACATCCAGTGTTTGCCAAATACATTTTCAAGAAGAAAACTCCCCTTTACAGGCAGCCTGTGACATCAACGCTGGTTTCCATTTTAACCCAACTGGACACTCAGTACATGGCCATAATGCAACCAGTGGATCACTGGAGGGGTAATTTTACAAAATCACACTCCTTTCTTTCGGCCTTGCCAGCCAGTATGTCGGAGATTCAAGCATATGCCACCATGATTTTCTGTTCATTAGAAATATAATGGATAGAAAATGATAGCAATCATTGTGCTTCAACTCCCAGTGTGCGCTCCCAACAGCAAAGCTTCGCAACCAAGAGCGTCATTTTATAAACGTACCCCTTAAATATGTGATTTTATGAAACTGCCTTTTCCATAGTCTCAGCCGATTGTACGCCTTTGTACATCAATACAAACGAGATGAATAGAATCACTTTCCGTCTGATCACTAATGTCTGGTGTGAATTTTGTGCAGTTAATTCTGTTCTTTCCACAGCGTGTGTTCTGTCGGCCGGTGGAACTGCACCAGTGAGCCATGTACGGGGAGCTGTGCAGTTGAAGGGGGATCATTTGTCACTTCGTTTGATTTAAAGAGATACAGATTCCATGGGGTCTGCAAGTACCTGCTGGTCAAAGTAAGATCACTGTCTGCTGAACAGTTCCTGTGGGATGACAATTGTTCTGTTAAAAGTTCATTAAAAAGTTGGATCCCTCGCCTCCTTTTCCTTGACCTTTGTTCACTGAGGTTCCTCCCACCTCTCCCCCACTGATGAGCACAGGCAGGGTTCTTGCAGTCCTCCTCCATAACTGGTGTCTGTACAAGAGTAGCCGTGCTTTTCTTCACCCTCTGAAACCTTATATGCACTCATTCTTCCTGTAAGGACACATTCCAGTTAATTAAGTCCGGAGAGCTTAGGTGCAGGTTGGCAGGGCCAAGGCTTAGGAATGCGCAAGTGTGAGCAGGAGTTTAATCAAATCAAACTGCAGATTATCAGAGCAGATCAGTGGTAAACCTACAGCTGCCTGTCCAGCTGGGACCGTCCTGCCATTTCGGTTTATGGTGTGGAAGGTTATCTGGAGCGGAGTGAGTAAAATCCCAATCCCCAGTAACGGTCTGTCCCTCCAGATTCCATTCATGGACTAGGCTGGCTTGTCAGTCATTAGCACTGCCCTGGAGTGCGATAGGCCTGCCTGATTCAGGGATCAGATTACTGAGTCTGCCAATTCCAAACTTCCATCAACAGACATGTTACCCTCTGCCCTATATAGACCCTGGTGTCTCCCCCCTACTCCCCCGCCCCCACCTGCTACAAGGGAAATAATCAGTAATTGGTGGTGAGATAACTGACTAATACAGCAAGTCCCAGAGCTCCTCATGAGTGTCGAGGTGAGCAGCATAAAATGGACGAGGGCGTTGGCACCCTCCCCCTGACCACACGTGGACATGCACCACACCTCATCAAATGGCAGTTTCTCCAGTTGGACGTGCGGAGTTTTAGCAGCAGCTCTTTGCCTGTCCAACCCATAGTGGGCACTGCTTCCTGCATATATGAGCATGTGTTCTTATACCTTCAGGTAATGACTTCGAGCAGCTGTCGTCCCTCAGAGTTTATTCAGCAGCACGATGGAAGGATCTACACAGTGCAGCTTGTATCATACTGGTCACCTATTGCAGACGTCCATATCCATTGCTGCACGCAAGGCTTACTCAACACTAACTGCTTAATCCACGCGCTCCCACGAGGGGTATGAGCGTGCTGTGAGGTACTCAGTGACAGGTCGCTGTGGGCCAGTACCTTCCCCCTGCAGCCGATTCCCTTTTTTTGCTGCAAATCCCTTTCATAAGGCCTTTTGACAAGCCAGCCTAGCCCATTAATGGAACCTGGAGGGACAGACCATTACTGGGGACTGGGATCTTGCAGCTGGGCCAAAGGAAGTCCTTCTGTTGCATTCCTAGGAATTTTGAACCAAGAAGGAGAACTGAACAGTACATCTGAGAACAGTAAAACTCTTTGTAATTATCTGCTGGCTTTGACGATTGATGTGGACAGCAGTCATTTAAGGGGCATTAAAAATCTGAGCACTTCTCCCACTGGTTAACACCTGTTAACTTAAGACTGTAGGATGATTTGCTTGTTCGGGGGCTGTTACAAAGTGTTGAATCCATTCCACCCCCTGACAGGCCTCATCTCATTATGGGCCATGGAAAGGGGCTTCCCAGTAACTATAGTGGAGATATGATACTTTTAGGGAGCCTCACCAATCCTCCAGCTCACATTGGGGAATCACATGACTGTCCATCCATTAAAATTAACAAATGGCAAACATGGGCATTGTGCCTGTTATATGTACAGCAGGTAGGTGAGGCTCCCCAGAGTTCCAATGCCGGTCAGTGCTTAGTTTTAAAGGTTTTTTAAGTCCATAATTATTCTTGCCACATTAATTTTTCCTCCTGAATATTCAAGAGAAAAATCGAGAGGGGCTGGGGAGCATGTGATCTAGGGTAACAGGGTTAAAACAGTGTAAAATAGCAGAGATACTGCAAACTGATCTAAAGGGATAGTGCTCAGTGTGATGGAGGAAAGCAGCCTGTGCATTCAGAATACACTCTCAGAACTTCAGATGTTCAACCTGAAAAATAAATCCTTTTCCAGATGACAATCCTTGGACACAGGTGGTAGTAAAGATAACCAATTTAGCTCACCCCCGAACCACCTTATATACCCAGCCCACAATACACTCGTGGCCAATCACATAGAATTACAGTACAACCTGAGGGCATGGAGTTAACACCTTGCCAGACCCCTTAAAGATGAAGCCAGCCACAGAAGTATAAAGTATCTCTGCTTTATTCAACATCCAAGTTAACACAACTAATCAGCACTTGTATTAGGCACTGAGGTTACAATTGACACTTATTTAGTTAGAGGGTATTAAACTGACGGAGTATAAATGTAGTTGAAGCTAACTCAGTATCTCGGCCGTAGCTGGGATACTTGTTTTTGCAGTATAGCAAAGTAGAGTTCAAAGTTGCCAAGTGACTTCGCAAAGTTAGATTGAAAGTCACTGGCAAATTAACAGTGATATTCAATCTGAGAGCACTTCACATAATGAGTTATTTATTTTTCAGAGTGCAGTGATTGTTATTATGTAGCCAGATGTGGTAGCCATTCTGCACCAGCAACATCTCACGGACAACAATGAGGAAAATAACCAGTTCACCTCCTAGTATTTTCTGGAGGGAGGAATGTCGGCCAGGGCACTGGGAGAACTCCCTGTTCTTCTTTGAATACTACCACAGGACCTTTAACATTCACACAAGGAAACAAATGCTATCTTGATTTTATATCTCATCCAAAGTACTGCACTGGAATGAGTCCAGGCTCAATTCTCAAGTCCTGGTGCGGAACTTGAGCCCGTGATCTTAAGATTCCAAAGTGAGAGTGCCACCAACTGAAACAAATTGAACTGAGCCAAAATTCAATGTGTAACCATGGTGCCTGTGTGAGAAACGGTCATTTGGTTCCAATGGTCAGCAGGACCTGGCTCTATAACTGATTGTCCACATCTCACATTCAGTAAAACCCAGGAGTCATTCCTGTGCTTCATAATGTGCTTTCGTAAAAGCTCATAGTGAGAAGGTATTCCCCTTCGATATGAAATAAATAACATATTGTATTGTTGGTTCTTTAACATCTATATTATGCAGAGTCCAAAGATTCCTGAAAATGGATATATAACAGCGGTCTTTCAGCAGTGCGGTAAAAAACGCTCTGAAACCTGCTTGACAGCCATAACCTACACCAATGATAAGGTAAGAACTGAACCCACGACGAGTGAGCCGTTAGTTGGGCTTCCTGCAGAGCTCAAGTGTATGTGTTAGAGTGGAGCAGCACCATGCAATGGAGAGGTTCAATCTCCCACTGAGGCCCCAGTTCCATGCACTACTGTAGGAAGGTATCAAACCATGTGCAACTCCCACATAGCTGGACAGGGAAAATCAAAGGGAGAAATCACTGGGTCACTGCTGCATGTCTCACGGCATGAACGTTGCTGGAGACTCAGGAGCAAGTCACTTGCCATTGGATGTCAGTAGTCCAATGGGATCCAAATGGAGGGTGAGGGCGATTAGGAAGATTTCTATACCCTGACAGGAAAAAGAAGCCATACTCAGTTTGTACGGGCTGAGATTATAGGTCTGGACAGATTCAGCTCTCTCCCTAAAGCCCTGTATCTTCTTCTGATTCAAATATTTATCTAGCCTTCCCTTAAAAGCTGCAATGGTTTCTATCCTCAGCTACTCCTTGTGGGAAAGCATTCCATGCTCATTTTTTACAATGGATTACCCAACTTTGCAATGGCAGTATCAAACATCTACCAAATCAAGCCATTTTCCGGATGGCACCTACATTGGTTGGAGTAGCATCGGTCAGTCAGATAGATTTTGATGAATTGACAAGAATGTCCCTTTATCTCCTTGGCTCACTGTACTTTCTCATTTTAACAACATTTAGTTGCTTCACTTTAAACTGTGCTACTTACGTTCATTGAGTTATTCTGCTTTCATTTGTTTTCAGTTAAATATCGAAATTTCAAGGCAGGACATGATAATAGTCAATGATGAAGTCAAGAAGTTACCCTACAAAACAGGTAACACCAGAACTGACAACACTGCAAATTTGATTCCATCAGAACATAGGCCCATTGTTATATCCAAAGGGCTAGTATGAAAGAAAGAACTTGCATTTATATAGCAGCTTTCACATCTTCACGACATCCCAAAGCATTTTACAGCCAATGAACTGCTTTAGAAGTGTAGTCTCTATTGTTTCATAGACAGATGTGGCAGCCAGTTTGCACACAGCAAGGTCCCACAGACAGCAATGAGATAAGTGACCAGTTAAGCTGTTTTTGGTGGTGTTGGTTGAGAGATAAATGCTGTCCAGGACATGTTTCCTGCTCTTTGTCAAATAGTGCCATGAACTGGCAGATAGGTACTTGCTTATCATCTGATCCAAAACACGGCAATACAGCACTCCCACACTGCAGCACTGAAGTGTCAACCATGTGCTGATTGTCAAGTGGGTGTTGAACCCACTGCCACAGAGGTGAGGGAGCTACCTCTGGATTAGACCATTTAAAGTGTGTGGACCACTCTAATTTGAGATACCTTGCTGTGGCAGGTCAGGAATTTTTCAGTAAAATGTAATTCAAATAATTACACACTTGTCAAATTTAAGGGGATGGGCGCAATTAAAGCGAAACATTACAATAGAGGGACAAAAATTCAGAAAGCTTTTGGAGAGCCTGAAGAGGTATTTCAACCCATCAGCAGCCATTGCCAAGGCTGAAGGGGCAGGGGATTAAGAAAAGGAAGGTTACAAGGAAAGGGAATCCGAGATGCAATCGTGAGTCTGCAGGCAAGTGACAGAGTATCCAAACCCCTGTCTGACAGCTGCCTGAGCAGAGGTGATGCTGTGTGAGGTCCTCGTGAGGAGAGTTACCTTTGTAGTCATTCCACAGTACCAATCACATGGGCCAGCCCTGCAGCATGGCTACAAGAAGAAGCAGCCAAGAAGAAGGCCATAGCTGACCATCACATTCTCTGCATCTGCGAACTGTATGCTACCGGAACCTGGCATCAGATAGCACAGCTCTACACTACCTGGTCCTTCCATCAGATAGCACAGCTCTACACTACCTGGTCCTTCCATCAGATAGCACAGCTCGACACTACCTGGTCCTTCCATCAGATAGCACAGCTCTACACTACCTGGTCCTTCCATCAGATAGCACAGCGATACACCTACCTGGTCCTTCCATCAGATAGCACAGCTCTACACTACCTGGTCCTTGCATCAGATAGCACAGCTCTACACTACCTGGTCCTTCCATCAGATAGCACAGCTCGACACTACCTGATCCTTCCATCAGATAGCACAGCTGTACACCTACCTGATCCTTGCATCAGATAGCACAGCTCGACACCTACCTGATCCTTACATCAGATAGCACAGCTCTACACTACCTGGTCCTTACATCAGATAGCACAGCTGTACACCTACCTGGTCCTTACATCAGATAGCACAGCTCTACACTACCTGGTCCTTACATCAGATAGCACAGCTGTACACCTACCTGGTCCTTACATCAGATAGCACAGCTGTACACCTACCTGGTCCTTACATCAGATAGCACAGCTGTACACCTACCTGGTCCTTACATCAGATAGCACAGCTCTACACTACCTGATCCTTGCATCAGATAGCACAGCTCTACACTACCTGGTCCTTACATCAGATAGCACAGCTGTACAGCTACCTGGTCCTTGCATCAGATAGCACAGCTGTACAGCTACCTGGTCCTTGCATCAGATAGCACAGCTGTACAGCTACCTGGTCCTTGCATCAGATAGCACAGCTGTACAGCTACCTGATCCTTGCATCAGATAGCACAGATCTACACTACCTGGTCCTTACATCAGATAGCACAGCTGTACAGCTACCTGGTCCTTGCATCAGATAGCACAGCTGTACAGCTACCTGGTCCTTGCATCAGATAGCACAGCTGTACAGCTACCTGGTCCTTGCATCAGATAGCACAGCTGTACAGCTACCTGGTCCTTGCATTAGATAGCACAGCTGTACACTTACCTGATCCTTACATCAGATAGCACAGCTGTACACTACATGGTCCTTACATCAGATAGCACAGCTGTACACTTACCTGATCCTTACATCAGATAGCACAGCTGTACACTTACCTGATCCTTACATCAGATAGCACAGCTGTACAGCTACCTGATCCTTACATCAGATAGCACAGCTGTACAGCTACCTGGTCCTTACATCAGATAGCACAGCTGCACACCTACCAGGTCCTTACATCAGATAGCACAGCTGTACAGCTACCTGGTCCTTGCATCAGATAGCACAGCTGTGCACCTACCTGGTCCTTACATCAGATAGCACAGCTGCACACCTACCTGGTCCTTACATCAGATAGCACAGCTGTACACCTACCTGGTCCTTACATCAGATAGCACAGCTGTACACCTACCTGGTCCTTACATCAGATAGCACAGCTGTACACTACCTGATCCTTACATCAGATAGCACAGCTGTACAGCTACCTGATCCTTACATCAGATAGCACAGCTGTACACTACCTGGTCCTTGCATCAGATAGCACAGCTGTACACTACCTGATCATTGCATCAGATAGCACAGCTCTACACTACCTGATCATTGCATCAGATAGCACAGCTCTACACTACCTGATCCTTACATCAGATAGCACAGCTGTACACCTACATGGTCCTTGCATCAGATAGCACAGCTGTACACCTACCTGAACTTTGCATCAGATAGCACAGCTGTACACCTACCTGATCCTTACATCAGATAGCACAGCTGTACACCTACCTGGTCCTTGCATCAGATAGCACAGCTGTACACTACCTGGTCCTTGCATCAGATAGCACAGCTGCACACCTACCTGGTCCTTACATCAGATAGCACAGCTGTACACCTACCTGATCATTGCATCAGATAGCACAGCTGTACATCTACCTGATCCTTACATCAGATAGCACAGCTGTACACCTACCTGGTTCTTGCATCAGATAGCACAGCTGTACACCTACCTGATCCTTACATCAGATAGCACAGCTGTACACCTACCTGGTCCTTGCATCAGATAGCACAGCTGTACACTACCTGGTCCTTGCATCAGATAGCACAGCTGCACACCTACCTGGTCCTTACATCAGATAGCACAGCTGTACACCTACCTGATCATTGCATCAGATAGCACAGCTGTACACCTACCTGATCCTTACATCAGATAGCACAGCTGTACACTACCTGATCATTGCATCAGATAGCACAGCTCTACACTACCTGATCCTTGCATCAGATAGCACAGCTCTACACTACCTGGTCCTTACATCAGATAGCACAGCTGTACAGCTACCTGGTCCTTGCATCAGATAGCACAGCTGTACAGCTACCTGGTCCTTGCATCAGATAGCACAGCTGTACAGCTACCTGGTCCTTGCATCAGATAGCACAGCTGTACAGCTACCTGATCCTTGCATCAGATAGCACAGCTCTACACTACCTGGTCCTTACATCAGATAGCACAGCTGTACAGCTACCTGGTCCTTGCATCAGATAGCACAGCTGTACAGCTACCTGGTCCTTGCATCAGATAGCACAGCTGTACAGCTACCTGGTCCTTGCATCAGATAGCACAGCTGTACAGCTACCTGGTCCTTACATTAGATAGCACAGCTGTACAGCTACCTGATCCTTACATTAGATAGCACAGCTGTACAGCTACCTGATCCTTACATCAGATAGCACAGCTGTACAGCTACCTGGTCCTTACATCAGATAGCACAGCTGCACACCTACCAGGTCCTTACATCAGATAGCACAGCTGTACAGCTACCTGGTCCTTGCATCAGATAGCACAGCTGTACACCTACCTGGTCCTTACATCAGATAGCACAGCTGCACACCTACCTGGTCCTTACATCAGATAGCACAGCTGTACACCTACCTGGTCCTTACATCAGATAGCACAGCTGTACACCTACCTGGTCCTTACATCAGATAGCACAGCTGTACACTACCTGATCCTTACATCAGATAGCACAGCTGTACAGCTACCTGATCCTTACATCAGATAGCACAGCTGTACACCTACCTGATCCTTGCATCAGATAGCACAGCTCGACACCTACCTGATCCTTACATCAGATAGCACAGCTGCACACCTACCTGGTCCTTACATCAGATAGCACAGCTGTACACCTACCTGGTCCTTACATCAGATAGCACAGCTGTACACCTACCTGATCCTTACATCAGATAGCACAGCTCTACACTACCTGGTCCTTACATCAGATAGCACAGCTCTACACTACCTGGTCCTTACATCAGATAGCACAGCTGTACAGCTACCTGGTCCTTGCATCAGATAGCACAGCTGTACAGCTACCTGGTCCTTGCATCAGATAGCACAGCTGTACAGCTACCTGGTCCTTGCATCAGATAGCACAGCTGTACAGCTACCTGATCCTTGCATCAGATAGCACAGCTCTACACTACCTGGTCCTTACATCAGATAGCACAGCTGTACAGCTACCTGGTCCTTGCATCAGATAGCACAGCTGTACAGCTACCTGGTCCTTGCATCAGATAGCACAGCTGTACAGCTACCTGGTCCTTGCATCAGATAGCACAGGTGTACAGCTACCTGGTCCTTGCATCAGATAGCACAGCTGTACACTTACCTGATCCTTACATCAGATAGCACAGCTGTACACTACCTGGTCCTTACATCAGATAGCACAGCTGTACACTTACCTGATCCTTACATCAGATAGCACAGCTGTACACTTACCTGATCCTTACATCAGATAGCACAGCTGTACAGCTACCTGATCCTTACATTAGATAGCACAGCTGTACAGCTACCTGATCCTTACATCAGATAGCACAGCTGTACAGCTACCTGGTCCTTACATCAGATAGCACAGCTGCACACCTACCAGGTCCTTACATCAGATAGCACAGCTGTACAGCTACCTGGTCCTTGCATCAGATAGCACAGCTGTACACCTACCTGGTCCTTACATCAGATAGCACAGCTGCACACCTACCTGGTCCTTACATCAGATAGCACAGATGTACACCTACCTGGTCCTTACATCAGATAGCACAGCTGTACACCTACCTGGTCCTTACATCAGATAGCACAGCTGTACACTACCTGATCCTTACATCAGATAGCACAGCTGTACAGCTACCTGATCCTTACATCAGATAGCACAGCTGTACACCTACCTGATCCTTGCATCAGATAGCACAGCTCGACACCTACCTGATCCTTACATCAGATAGCACAGCTCTACACTACCTGGTCCTTACATCAGATAGCACAGCTGTACACCTACCTGGTCCTTACATCAGATAGCACAGCTCTACACTACCTGGTCCTTACATCAGATAGCACAGCTGTACACCTACCTGGTCCTTACATCAGATAGCACAGCTCTACACTACCTGATCCTTGCATCAGATAGCACAGCTCTACACTACCTGGTCCTTACATCAGATAGCACAGCTGTACAGCTACCTGGTCCTTACATCAGATAGCACAGCTCTACACTACCAGGTCCTTACATCAGATAGCACAGCTGTACAGCTACCTGATCCTTGCATCAGATAGCACAGCTGTACAGCTACCTGATCCTTGCATCAGATAGCACAGCTCTACACTACCAGGTCCTTACATCAGATAGCACAGCTGTACAGCTACCTGGTCCTTGCATCAGATAGCACAGCTGTACACCTACCTGGTCCTTACATCAGATAGCACAGCTGCACACCTACCTGGTCCTTACATCAGATAGCACAGCTGTACACTACCTGGTCCTTGCATCAGATAGCACAGCTGTACACTACCTGATCATTGCATCAGATAGCACAGCTCGACACTACCTGATCATTGCATCAGATAGCACAGCTGTACACCTACCTGGTCCTTGCATCAGATAGCACAGCTGTACACCTACCTGATCATTGCATCAGATAGCACAGCTGTACACCTACCTGATCCTTACATCAGATAGCACAGCTGTACACCTACCTGGTCCTTGCATCAGATCGCACAGCTGTACAGCTACCTGGTCCTTGCATCAGATAGCACAGCTGTACAGCTACCTGATCCTTGCATCAGATAGCACAGCTCTACACTACCTGGTCCTTACATCAGATAGCACAGCTGTACAGCTACCTGGTCCTTGCATCAGATAGCACAGCTGTACAGCTACCTGGTCCTTGCATCAGATAGCACAGCTGTACAGCTACCTGGTCCTTGCATCAGATAGCACAGCTGTACAGCTACCTGGTCCTTGCATCAGATAGCACAGCTGTACACTTACCTGATCCTTACATCAGATAGCACAGCTGTACACTACCTGGTCCTTACATCAGATAGCACAGCTGTACACTTACCTGATCCTTACATCAGATAGCACAGCTGTACACTTACCTGATCCTTACATCAGATAGCACAGCTGTACAGCTACCTGATCCTTACATTAGATAGCACAGCTGTACAGCTACCTGATCCTTACATCAGATAGCACAGCTGTACAGCTACCTGGTCCTTACATCAGATAGCACAGCTGCACACCTACCAGGTCCTTACATCAGATAGCACAGCTGTACAGCTACCTGGTCCTTGCATCAGATAGCACAGCTGTACACCTACCTGGTCCTTACATCAGATAGCACAGCTGCACACCTACCTGGTCCTTACATCAGATAGCACAGCTGTACACCTACCTGGTCCTTACATCAGATTGCACAGCTGTACACCTACCTGGTCCTTACATCAGATAGCACAGCTGTACACTACCTGATCCTTACATCAGATAGCACAGCTGTACAGCTACCTGATCCTTACATCAGATAGCACAGCTGTACACTACCTGGTCCTTGCATCAGATAGCACAGCTGTACACTACCTGATCATTGCATCAGATAGCACAGCTCTACACTACCTGATCATTGCATCAGATAGCACAGCTGTACACCTACCTGGTCCTTGCATCAGATAGCACAGCTGTACACCTACCTGATCATTGCATCAGATAGCACAGCTGTACACCTACCTGATCATTGCATCAGATAGCACAGCTGTACACCTCCCTGATCCTTACATCAGATAGCACAGCTGTACACCTACCTGGTCCTTGCATCAGATAGCACAGCTGTACACTACCTGGTCCTTGCATCAGATAGCACAGCTGCACACCTACCTGGTCCTTACATCAGATAGCACAGCTGTACACCTACCTGATCATTGCATCAGATAGCACAGCTGTACACCTACCTGATCCTTACATCAGATAGCACAGCTGCACACCTACCTGGTCCTTACATCAGATAGCACAGCTCTACACTACCTGATCATTGCATCAGATAGCACAGCTGTACACCTACCTGATCCTTACATCAGATAGCACAGCTGTACACCTACCTGGTCCTTGCATCAGATAGCACAGCTGTACACCTACCTGATCATTGCATCAGATAGCACAGCTGTACACCTACCTGATCATTGCATCAGATAGCACAGCTGTACACCTCCCTGATCCTTACATCAGATAGCACAGCTCTACACTACCTGGTCCTTGCATCAGATAGCACAGCTCTACACTACCTGGTCCTTGCATCAGATAGCACAGCTCTACACTACCTGGTCCTTGCATCAGATAGCACAGCTGTACACCTACCTGGTCCTTGCATCAGATAGCACAGCTCTACACTACCTGGTCCTTGCATCAGATAGCACAGCTCTATACCTACCTGGTCCTTGCATCAGATAGCACAGCTGTACACCTACCTGATCATTGCATCAGATAGCACAGCTGTACACCTACCTGATCCTTACATCAGATAGCACAGCTGTACACCTACCTGGTCCTTGCATCAGATAGCACAGCTGTACACTACCTGGTCCTTGCATCAGATAGCACAGCTGCACACCTACCTGGTCCTTACATCAGATAGCACAGCTGTACACCTACCTGGTCCTTGCATCAGATAGCACAGCTGTACACCTACCTGATCATTGCATCAGATAGCACAGCTGTACACCTACCTGATCATTGCATCAGATAGCACAGCTCTATACCTACCTGGTCCTTGCATCAGATAGCACAGCTGTACACTACCTGGTCCTTGCATCAGATAGCACAGCTGCACACCTACCTGGTCCTTACATCAGATAGCACAGCTGTACACCTACCTGGTCCTTGCATCAGATAGCACAGCTCTACACTACCTGATCATTGCATCAGATAGCACAGCTCTACACCTACCTGATCCTTACATCAGATAGCACAGCTCTATACCTACCTGGTCCTTACATCAGATAGCACAGCTCTATACCTACCTGGTCCTTACATCAGATAGCACAGCTGTACACCTACCTGTCTTCTGCGCCTCTGGGAAGACTGATCTCCATGACTTTTGCCAGGGCCTGCAAAGATGGTGGGTGGCTTTCAAGCAGACGTAGCCAATCAGGAATGCTTGCTCTTTGTAACACTGACATCTCTTCTTTCACCATGTAAACAGGGCATGCTGTGATTGGGGTGCTTATGAAGAGCCATCCAACATAATGGTTAGTCAGATATGCAAATAGAGGAGCAAATTTACAGGCAAATTACAGAAAGATGCAAGAACTATAGAGTAGTGATAATGAGGGACTTTCCAGCCCAACGAGGAAGGAAGCAATGCTGGATCTAGTTCTGGGGAATGAAGTGGGGCAGGTGGAGCATGTTTCAGTGGGGGAGCATTTGGGGAACAGTGATCATAATATCATTAGGTTTAGAATAGTTATGGAAAGGGACAAGGAAAAATCAAATGTGAAAATGCTTAACTGGAGATGGGCAAATTTCAGTGAGTTAAAAAAGGATCTTGCCCAGGTGGATTGGAATCAAAAATTGTCAGGCAAAACAGTAATTGAACAATGGGAGGCCTTCAAGGAGGAGATGGTTCGGGTACAGAATAGACACATTCCCACGAGGGGGAAAGGAAGGGCATCCAAAGCTAGAGCTCCCTGGATGACTAAAGATATAGAGAGTAAAGTGAGACAGAAAAAGGAGGCTTATGACGAATGTAAGGTTTATAATACAGTAGGGAACCAGGCTGAATATAGAAAGTATAGAGGAGATCTAAAAAAAGGGAATAAGACGGACAAAGAGAGAGTATGAGAATAGATTAGCAGCTAACATAAAAGGGAATCCAAAAGTCTTTTATAAACATATAAACAGTAAAAGGGTAGTCAGAGGAAAGGAAGGACCGATTAGGGACAGAAAAGGAGATCTTCTTCTGGACGCAGAGGGCACGGCTGAGGTACTAAATGAATACTTCGCATCCGTCTTCACTAGAGAAGAGGATGCTGCCATTGTAGCAGTAAAGGAGGAGGTAGTAGTGATATTGGATATGATTAAAAATAGATAAAGAGGCAGTACTTAAAAGATTGGCAGTACTCAAAGTAGAAAAGTCACCCGGTCCAGATGAGATGCATCCTAGGTTATTGAGGGAAGTTAGGGTGGAAATTGCGGAGGCTCTGGCCACAATCTTCCAATCCTCCTTAGATATGGGGATGGTGCTGAAGGACTGGAGGATCGCAAATGTCACACCCCTGTTCAAAAATGGGGAGAGGGATAAACCCAGCAATTACAAGCCAGTCAGCCTAACGTCAGTGGTGGGAAACTTTTAGACACAATAATCGGGACAAAAGTAATTGGCACTTGGAAAAGTGTGGGCTAATAAATAAAAGTCAGCACAGATTTGTTAAAGGAAAATCGTGTTTGACTAACTTGATTGAGTTCTTTGATGAAGTAATGGAGAGAGTTGATGAGGGGAGTGCGGTTGATGTGTATATCGACTTTCAAAAGACATTTGATAAAGTGCCACATAATAGACTTGTCAGTAAAATTGAAGCCCATGGGATTAAAGGGACAGTGGCAGCATGGATACAAAATTTGCTAAGAGGCAGAAAGCAGAGAGTAGTGGTGAACGATTGTTTTTCAGACTGAAGAGAAGTATACAGTGGTGTTCCCCAAGGGTCAGTATTAGGACCACTACTCTTTTTAATATATATTAATGACCTGGACTTGAGTATAGAGGGTATAATTTCAAAGTTTACAGATGACATGAAACTCAGAAATGTTGTAAACAGTGAGGAGGATAGTAACAGACTTCAGGAGGACAGAGACAGACTGGTGAAATGGGCAGACACATGGCAGATGAAATTTAACGCAGAGAAGTGAGAAGTGATACATTTTGGTAGGAAGAATGAGGAGAGGCAAAATAAACTAAATGGTACAATTTTAAAGGGGGTGCAGGAACAGAGAGACCTGGGGGTGTATGTACACAAATCTTTGAAGGTGGCAGGACAAGCTGAGAAGGCTGTTAAAAACATATGGGATCCTGGGCTTTATTAACAGAGGCACAGAGTACAAAAGCAGGGAAGTTATGCAAAACCTTTGTAAAACACAGGTTAGGCCTCAGTCTGTATTCAATTCTGGGCACCACACTTTAGAACAGAGAAGGTTAAAGGGAGAATTAATAGAGGTTCTCAAAATCATGAATGGCTTTGATAGAGTAAATAAAGAGAAACTTTCTAGTGGCAGAAGGGTCGGTAACCAGAGGACACAAATTTAAGGTGATCGTCAAAATGGCCAGAGGTGACATGAGGAAACATTTTTTTAAGCGGAGAGTTGTTATGATCTGGAATGCACTGCCTGATAGGGTGGTGGAGCAGATTCAATAATAACTTTCAAAAGGAAATTGGATAAATACTTGAAGGGAAAAAAATTACAGGACTATGGGGGAAAGAACAGGGGTACAGGACTAATTGGATAGCCCTTTCAAAGAGCCAGCACAGGCATGATGGGCCAAATGGCCTCCTCCTGTGCTGTACCTACGATGATACAATGAAAATATCGTGACACCATGGGAGTCTGCTGACACAGCTTCCTTCACCAGCACCACACCTGCTGAAGTCAGCTAATTTCACCTCTCGCTCCAGATGTGGGTGCACGGGTGCTGGTGGGAGCACCTCTCATGCAGCCTATCCTGTTTGACATCTTCTTCCTCCTCCTCTTCTGAACATGTCACCTTGGGGTATCCTCATTGGGAAATCCATTGATGCAGGTAAAGGTGCTGGAGGGAAAAAATAAATAAAGATAGCAGGCACAAACACCCAAGAAAGCTGAAGTGTCAGTAAAGAAAAATAACCAAAATGGCCAAAAAATACTTCAGGTAACACTCGGGTCCCTTTTTGATCTCCCGCCTAATGTCCACCCTTAGCAACCCCAGACACCAGATTTCGTGGCCATTGTCTCAGACTGAACCAGACTATTTACCATCTCGGCATTATATTCAACCTGAAACTGAGTTTTCAACCCCATTTACTCCCCATCACAAAGACTGCCTACTTCCACCTTAGTAACATTGCCTGCCTCAATCCATCAGCCGCTGAAACCTTCATCCATAATTTTATCATCTCTGGACTCGACTAGTCTAATGTTGTCCGAGCTGACCTCCCGTCCTCCATCCTCTGTAAATTTAACTCATCCAAAACTCTGCAGCTCATTATCCTATCTCGCACCAGGCCCCGCTCACCTCATCACTCTTTTTCTTGCTCACCTACAGTGCCTCTCGTTCTCCCAAAGCCTCCAATTTAAAGTTCTCATCCGCCTGGCCTCGCCCCTCCTTATTTCTAACCTCTTACAACCCTACAATCCCCCACCCCCTCCCACACACCCGAACTCTCCATTCCTCTGGCTCTGGCCTTTTGTGTCTACACTCTCCTTTTACCCCTAGGCCGTCTAGGCCTCAAACTCTTAAATTCCCTCCCTAAACCCCCTCTGCCACCCCACCTCCTTTAAAACTCTCTTTAAAACCCACATCTTTGACTAATCTTTTGCTGACCCCTCCTAATGTCACCTCCTTTAGTTCGGCGTCCATTCTTGTCTGATTGTGCCTCTGTGAAGTGCCATGGGACTTTTTCTACATTAAAAGCACGATACGAACGTGATTTGGAATTAGCGCCCAGCACACCAGCACCCTGGGAAATGGAGCGAGGGAGTCCCACTGCCTTCTCTGAAGCTCCCACCTACTTCGGATGGGGGTTTCTGACTCCCACCCCAGGCCTGGCAAGAAAGCCCAGTGGGGCCGGAAATGAGCAGAAATCACAGCGTAGTGATTTTTCCCTCACCTTGCAAGCATTACACAATGTCTGCCCCAATTTCAGGTTCAGAGGTACTGTTATGGACACCAAAATTGGGCCAGGCATCTTATATTGGATTTATTAGCATAATACCTTAATTATTAAAAATCAGGTGTTGCTGTTATTTAGAATTTATTTACTATCACAAATGGAAATCGCTTGTACTGAGACTTATATCTCCGTTGGTCACAGTAAGTAATCCTGACAGCCAATTCCCAACTGGCTGTTTCATTAACCGCTTCCCCCGCCCGCCCGCCCTGGGAGAATCCAATATGAATGGCATTTGAATTTCAATATAGGTAAGTGTCAGGTGGTGCATTTTGGTAGGAAGAATATGGAGGCCACATACTCCTTAGAAAGTAAGTCCAACTGAGGTAGAGGAGCAAAGGGACCTAGGGGTACAGATACACAAATCACTAAAGATAGCGACACAGGTTAGTAAGGCCATAAAAAAGGCAAATCAAGCACTGGGGTTTATTTCTAGAGGGAAAGAATTGAAAAGCAAAGAAGTTATGTTAAACTTGTACAGTACCTTGGTTAGACCACACTTGGAGTATTGTGCACAGTTCTGGTCTCCATATCATAAAAAGGATATAGAGGCATTGGAGAAGGTGCAAAAAAGATTCACATGGGTGATACCAGAACTGAGAGGTCATATCTATCAGGAAGGATCAAACAGGCTGGGGATTTTTTCTCTCAAATAGAGAAGGCTGAGGGGTGACCTAATAGAGGTCTTAAAGTTTATGAAGGGATTCGATAGGGTAGACGTAGAGAAAATGTTTCCATTTGTGGGGAGACCAAAACTAAAGGCCATAAATATGATAGTCACTAATAAATCCAATAGGGAATTCAGGAGAAACTTCTTTACCCAAAGATGGTAAGAATGTGGAACTCTCTACCACAAGGAGTGGTTGAGGTGAATAGCATAGATGCATTTAAGGGGAAGCTGGATAAACACACGAGGGAGAAAGGAATAGAAGGATATCCTGATAGGGTTAGATGAAGAGGGGTGGGAGGAGTCTCCTGTGCAGCATAAACACCAGCATGGACCAGTTGGGCAGAATGGCCTGTTCCTGTGCTGTACATTCTATGTGATACATGTTTATGTATGAAAATATATTTATAGTAACTGTGATGATGTCACCTTGATATAGCAGTGTGAAAAAGGTCACGTGACCTTACTAAAATCACACCGCCATCCATACATAAATATAATTCATATTTAATATTAATCTTCACATCTAAGCTTTATTCAATTACCTACCTGACTTGTGGTGCAGAATATATGATGATATGCTATGAGATATGAATCCCATCATACTTCAGGCTTATAATTGTTTTTAGAGTCAACCCACTTGTCGATCATAAATTGGATCGCACGTCTCATCATGCATCTCTCTCTCATCTCTCCCCACTCCCCCCATCTCTCTTATAAATAGGCTGTCCCAATACAGATTTGCTTTAATTCCCCACACGCACCCTCCAGCAATACTGAGTGGAAACTCTAAAAATGTTCCTTGATAATTTCTCTGTCCCTCCAAGTGAGAGATGAGTGATGGAACCTTCATGGCCTCGCCATTGCTGTTTCACACCGTACAGCAGAGAATGCATTCGCCCCACTGTGTGGCCACTGACCATGAACATTCATTTTAATGATCCTGCTTTCTTTCAGGGAACATTACGATTTACAGACAGTCCTCCACCTACATTCAGATGAGCACTCTGTCTGGCCTTGAAATGCAGATCCTGGTTGGCCCCGTTTTTCAGGCGTATGTTAATATTGGAAATGATTTCTTTGGCAGCAGCTCTGGTAAGAGTTTAAGCACTGTTAATAAACACTACTAAACAGCATTTTTAAAGACTAAAGACATCTTCATACACACACCAGACACACAAACACACGTGCAAACACACACACACAAACACACGTGCACACACACACAAACACACGTGCACACACACAAACACACGTGCACACACAAACACACATGCACACACACAAACACGTGCACACACACACGTGCACGCACACACGCACACACACGCGCACACACGCACGCACACACACGCACGTATACACACACACACATACACACACACAAACACACGTGCACACACACACCACACACACATACACACACACAAACACACGTGCACACACACACCACACACACATTCCACATTTACATCCTTGATCAACAATAATTAGGAGTGAGCTTTGAAAAAGTTGTGGGGCTTCTGGTTGACGTGAGATAAAAGGATCTGTAACTCCCAACAATGGGATGTGCTGCCAGCAGTGTTACCGAGTGGAGACAGCTACCTTCCCAGGATAATCGTGGGCTGAATATTTAGATAATTCACCTTTTAGCGTGAGCTCAGCTGGAAACAGGAGCCGCCCATGCGCCCGAAGATCGCACTCCCTGCCTCACTGTAAATTGTGAAGAAGTGTTCAAGGAAATTGCAAAAATACATAGATTAAACAAGTAGGCAGAATGGTGGCCAATGTAATTTAACACAACAAAATGTAAAGGTAGCACAAATAAGAATGGCAGTTGAGAATACAGTCTGAACAGGTATATGCTGGAGCTGTCAATGAGCAAAGGCATTTAGGGGTCCACATGCTTAAGTCATTAAAAATTAGCTCACCGGCATCCAAAAATTGTAATAGGAAGCTTAGCTTCATCATGAGATATGGAATATGTCAGACCTGATTTAGAATATTGTGCTGTTTTGGGTTCCCCACCCTAGGAAGGACATAGGGAGTCCAGAGAGCTTCAGCAGCATAACACCTGGGCTGAAAATGATGTGGAGATGCCGGTGATGGACTGACGTTGACAATTGTAAACAATTTTACAACACCAAGCTATAGTCCAACAAATTTATTTTTAATTCCACAAGCTTTCGGAGGCTTCCTCCTTCGTCAGGTTAACGGTGTGGAAATCAATACCGTTCACCTGAGGAAGGAGGAAGCCTCCGAAAGCTTGTGGAATTAAAAATAAATTTGTTGGACTATAACTTGGTGTTGTAAAATTGTTTACAATCGGGCTGAAAATGACTGAGCTATGGTGAGAGATTGGGTAAACACGGAATTAAATTCTCTAGGGCTGAGCGGTTTAAAGGGCAATCCAATTGAATGTTTAAAATAATGAAGGGAATTCAGAACAAGGGGACATCATCTTAAGATCGGAACTGAGCCAGCTCATCGTGAATCCAGGGGAAGGGTGTGAGAATGTGGAATGCACTGATCCTGCGAGGCCTTAGACACACAATTCATTGAGGGAGTTTAAAAGGGAGATAGTCATTTACTTGGGAAACAAGGGTGGTATGAAGGGATGTGGAGAAAGATTGGAATTGAAGAAATAAAGCTAGCATGGCCAACAAAATGGCAGAGCAGGCTCGATGGGCCGAACGGCCTAACTCCTGTTCCTGTTTTCCTATGTACAACCTGTTTATAACCTGGAGAAATGTCTGACCTCCACTGATCGCAACATGCCCAAGATTAGAAATTGGAAGATTGTGGGATCATTCCATATCTCAGTGCTCCGACTCACCACACCTCACTGCTGACTCGGGGAGGGGCATGTGATGACTGTTCTCACATTGGTTCACGCAGTTTACCTTTTTCTCAGCATCTGACCCCCTTTGTCACTGACTCCAACATGATCACCGGTGAGAAACGGGAGGTTTCAGTGCCCCCATGTAATTTGAAAGAATAAAAGTTGGTGGGAAGGGCTGGAGGAGCGACTAAAGGTACAACTTCTGCTCTTTGAATGTGAGACAATGATGATATTATTTGTTGTACAACCACTGTGCAATTGACGAAACAGCAACGTTATATAAAATAGATGTTGGGAAACGTGGATCATATATCGGCCCAGAACCTACTTACCTTGGACGCCGCTCCGTAATGGCGTCCGTTCCAACCGCTGTCGAATCCTTCGGAGCGAGTTCGCGAATGAGCACATGCGCATTAAAACCCCGAAATCGCGAACTTGCTCCGAATGGTTCAACGGCGTTTTGATGGTCCCGAATTAAAGGGCCAACCACGCCACAATCAATACAATCAAACATAATCACCAAACAATCGTAAACTGGCCCATCATCCCAGCTGGAACAAAGATACGTAGGCCCCGAGAAGGTTCACTCGACAATACCAGCCCGACACTACTTATTAAAAGCGCGGAGATTTATAATGACCGCAAAACAACAAAACAATACATTTTAAAAATGTGGAATGTCTAATTATTCCTATTTTAATATTTTTTAATCATTAACGTTTAATTTCTGTATGTTTCAGTACATTATAAATAATTTCCTTGCCTTTTTATAATGAGGTATGTTATTGTGTTAAATTTATATTTAGACTAACACAGCGAATGTCACTTTAAATGAATGAATATTACTAGCCCGCTTGTGAGTGGGGCTACCATTCTCACAGTCTTTGCATCCGCACGCGGCCTGCGCTGATGCCAGAGTGTACACGGCCTGCGCTGATCCCAGAGCGCACGCGGCCTGCGCTGATCCCAGAGTGTACACGGCCTGCGCTGATCCCAGAGCGCACGCGGCCTGCGCTGATCCCAGAGTGTACACGGCCTGCGCTGATCCCAGAGTGTACGCGGCCTGCGCTGATCCCAGAGTGTACGCGGCCTGCGCTGATCCCAGAGCGTACACGGCCTGCGCTGATCCCAGAGCGCACACGGCCTGCGCTGATCCCAGAGAGCACACGGCCTGCGCTGATCCCAGAGCGCACACGGCCTGCGCTGATCCCAGAGCGCACACGGCCTGCGCTGATCCCAGAGCGTACACGGCCTGCGCTGATCCCAGAGCGTACACGGCCTGCGCTGATCCCAGAGTGTACACGGCCTGCGCTGATCCCAGAGTGTACACGGCCTGCGCTGATCCCAGAGAGTACGCGGCCTGCGCTGATCCCAGAGCGCACGCGGCCTGCGCTGATCCCAGAGCGCACACGGCCTGCGCTGATCCCAGAGCGCACACGGCCTGCGCTGATCCCAGAGCGCACACGGCCTGCGCTGATCCCAGAGCGTACACGGCCTGCGCTGATCCCAGAGCGTACACGGCCTGCGCTGATCCCAGAGCGTACACGGCCTGCGCTGATCCCAGAGCGTACACGGCCTGCGCTGATCCCAGAGTGTACACGGCCTGCGCTGATCCCAGAGTGTACACGGCCTGCGCTGATCCCAGAGTGTACGCGGCCTGCGCTGATCCCAGAGCGCACACGGCCTGCGCTGATCCCAGAGCGTACGCGGCCTGCGCTGATCCCAGAGCGCACACGGCCTGCGCTGATCCCAGAGCGTACACGGCCTGCGCTGATCCCAGAGCGTACGCGGCCTGCGCTGATCCCAGAGCGCACACGGCCTGCGCTGATCCCAGAGCGCACACGGCCTGCGCTGATCCCAGAGTGTACACGGCCTGCGCTGATCCCAGAGTGTACACGGCCTGCGCTGATCCCAGAGCGCACACGGCCTGCGCTGATCCCAGAGCGTACGCGGCCTGCGCTGATCCCAGAGCGCACACGGCCTGTGCTGATCCCAGAGTGTACACGGCCTGCGCTGATCCCAGAGTGTACACGGCCTGCGCTGATCCCAGAGTGTACACGGCCTGCGCTGATCACGGAGTGTACACGGCCTGCGCTGATCACGGAGCGCTCATGGCTTGCGCTGATCTTGATGCGCACGTGGCCTGTGCTGATCACGGAGCGCACGCGGCCTGCGCTGATCTCGAAGCGCACGCGGCCTGCGCTGATCTCGAAGCGCACGTGGCCTGTGCTGATCACAGAGCACACGTGGCCTGTGCTGATCACGGAGCGTGTTACTGGAGAAGATTTCAAAATTAAGCAAATGGACGTCGTGGCCTACGCAGTGAGTATATTCGTATTTTTTTATCTGCAGGATGTGCAGAGAGCCTTGCCACGCTGGACGGAGCAAGTTCTGGCCTGTGGTTTCATTACTCCAGAGGCTAGAGTGCTTGCTGGCAGCAGTGGTAAGGCCGGATGGTTTAGTTGGAGATAACAGATACTTAGCATAGTTAATGTGACTGCTACACGACAAAGTGTTTTATAAATGAGATTCTGGGCTTCATAATTGTGATATGCAGCGTTTGTCCTGTTGTAGGACTGTGTGGTAATTTCAATGGTGATCCCAAGGATGATTTCAGGAGTAGTATGGGAATGTTGGAACGCACTGCTGCACCTTTCGTGAATTCCTGGCAAGTTGATCACCACTGTGAACCCGCTATTAACAAACAGCCATACACGTCTGTCTCGTCAAACTGTAAGTGTGCTGATCCTCGGTCATTAAGGGCTCGATGGTCCAGGCCAATGGGATGAAAGTCTCCCCTGCCTGTTGTCTGTAAGGGGATAATTTTCTGATTTGCGCCTGGCGCGCTGGCCATGCAAAGCGGAAAACTGCAGGTGCACAGCCCGTGATTTCCCAATATGCACTCGAAGATCCAAACTCGCAAGGTCCACTTGAAATGAATATGAGCAGCAAAACCTCAGTTCCCAGTGGACATGCTCCACAGCACATAACTGTATCCAATTCAGCAACAATTGGTATCCGATTGTAATTGGTAGCACTCTCACCTCTCCAGCAACTGAGCAGACAGCCTAGGCTGACAATACTGCACCGAGGGTGTGCTGCATTGTCTTTCGGATCGGATATTAAACTGAGGAGCCATAAGTTTGCTCAGGTGGATGTAAATTCCATGGCAGTATTGGAAGAAGAGCAAGAAGTTCTCTCAGTGAGCATTCCTTCCTCAATCAACACAACCAAAAACACATTGGGGTCGATTTTAACCACCCTTCCGCCCCTCCCCTCCCGGGTGGGAATGGTGCGAGGGACGGGATAACATTGGGCGAGTGGAACTTACCGGCTCGAGATTGCTTCATCTCGCCCAAGGCCATTCTTTTTTCATGCTGGTCGAGGCTCCGCGGAGGAGGCCGAACTGATGTCATCGGTGCCACGACGCTGTTTTGACTGGGACTGAATGAGCGCCTGGGTGGCTACAGACAAGAGAAACATGGCGGGAGGCAGCAGCGTGACAAGAGGAGGCTGAGTTAAGTTTCCTTATTTTACTCTTTGGGATTCCTTGGGGGCCAGGTGTCCCTCTGTGCCCCTGAAGGAATCCTTGAGCCTCCCCTGCTCCTGCCTTCTCTCTCCCTCCCCACACCGGCATCTGTTTGGGAATCCCCTCCCTCAGCACGCCTTACACCAGGGACCGTTCCCTGGGTCTCCAGTTCCCACTCCCGTTCCCGCTCCTGCCACTGGATTTTGAGGTAATTCCCACAGGCTTCCATTGGGGCACAGGTGTGAAAAATTAAAATGAGGCCCAGCAGTTAAAATCGCCTTCAGGCTCCCCACGAGTCTCACCTGAGTTAAAATTGACCCTGTTGTTTTCATTCAACTCATTGCTGTTTTTGGATCTTGCTATGTGCAGGATTGCTTCCATATTTTTCCCACATCGCAAGAGTGACTCCACTTCAAAGTAATTCATTGATAAAGAACTTGCTTTTAGAAAGGAACTTTCACAATCTCAGAACATCCTAAGGTATTTCACAGGCAATCAATTATTTTTGAATTGTAGTTACTGTTTTAATGTAGGGAAGAGCGGCAGCCAATTTGTGCACAGCAAGATCCCACAAACAGCAATGAGATAATGGCCATATAATCTGTGTTAGCAATGTTTGTTGAGAGATGAATATTGGAGAACTCCCTGCTCTTCTTTCAAAAGTGCCATTGGAGCTTTTATGACCACCTAAGAAGGCAGACAGGATCTCATTTTAACAGTACATTTAAAAGACAACACTCTCTCAATAAGTGTCAGCGTAGATTGTATGCGATATTAAATTATAAAGTCTCTGGAGTGCAGCTTGAACACACAACCCTCTGACTCAGTGCAAGAATGCTACCACTGAAGCACCTGGGAGAGCCTGAGAAATAAATCAGGTCCGATATCAATATAAGTTCTTTCCCTGAATCAGAGACCGCACGATGTTTATTTTGCGTAAAGAAAAATATCATCCTGATTTTGGGATTGCCACAGTATTTTGAGGTTGTAGCTGAGGCACATCATTGGAATTGTTTTAAGGGAGCTTTACTCTGTATCTAATCCGTGCTGTACCTGCCCTGGGAGTGTTTGATGGGACAGTGTAGAGGGAGCTTTACTCTGTATCTAACCCGTGCTGTACCTGCCCCGGGAGTGTTTGATGGGACAGTGTAGAGGGAGCTTTACTCTGTATCTAACCCGTGCTGTACCTGCCCTGGGAATGTTTGATGGGACAGTGTAGAGGGAGCTTTACTCTGTATCTAATCCGTGCTGTACCTGCCCTGGGAGTGTTTGATGGGACAGTGTAGAGGGAGCTTTACTCTGTATCTAACCCGTGCTGTACCTGCCCCGGGAGTGTTTGATGGGACAGTGTAGAGGGAGCTTTACTCTGTATCTAACCCGTGCTGTACCTGCCCTGGGAATGTTTGATGGGACAGTGTAGAGGGAGCTTTACTCTGTATCTAACCCGTGCTGTACCTGCCCTGGGAGTGTGTGATGGGACAGTGTAGAGGGAGCTTTACTCTGTATCTAACCCGTGCTGTACCTGCCCTGGGAGTGTGTGATGGGACAGTGTAGAGGGAGCTTTACTCTGTATCTAACCCGTGCTGTACCTGCCCTGGGAGTGTGTGATGGGACAGTGTAGAGGGAGCTTTACTCTGTATCTAACCCGTGCTGTACCTGCCCTGGGAGTGTTTGATGGGACAGTGTAGAGGGAGCTTTACTCTGTATCTAACCCACGCTGTACCTGCCCTGGGAGTGTTTGATGGGACAGTGTAGAGGGAGCTTTACTCTGTATCTAACCCGTGCTGTACCTGCCCTGGGAGTGTTTGATGGGACAGTGTAGAGGGAGCTTTACTCTGTATCTAACCCGTGCTGTACCTGTCCTGGGAGTGTTTGTTGGGACAGTGTAGAGGGAGCTTTACTCTGTATCTAACCCGTGCTGTACCTGCCCTGGGAGTGTGTGATGGGACAGTGTAGAGGGAGCTTTACTCTGTATCTAACCCGTGCTGTACCTGCCCTGGGAGTGTGTGATGGGACAGTGTAGAGGGAGCTTTACTCTGTCTCTAACCCGTGCTGTACCTGCCCCGGGAGTGTGTGATGGGACAGTGTAGAGGGAGCTTTACTCTGTCTCTAACCCACGCTGTCCCTGCCCCGGGAGTGTGTGATGGGACAGTGTAGAGGGAGCTTTACTCTGTATCTAACCCGTGCTGTACCTGCCCTGGGAGTGTTTGATGGGACAGTGTAGAGGGAGCTTTACTCTGTATCTAACCCGTGCTGTACCTGCCCTGGGAGTGTGTGATGGGACAGTGTAGAGGGAGCTTTACTCTGTATCTAACCCACGCTGTACCTGCCCTGGGAGTGTTTGATGGGACAGTGTCAAGGGAGCTTTACTCTGTATCTAACCCGTGCTGTACCTGCCCCGGGAGTGTTTGATGGGACAGTGTAGAGGGAGCTTTACTCTGTATCTAACCCACGCTGTACCTGTCCTGGGAGTGTTTGATGGGACAGTGTTGAGGGAGCTTTACTCTGTATCTAACCCGTGCTGTACCTGCCCTGGGAGTGTTTGATGGGACAGTGTAGAGGGAGCTTTACTCTGTATCGAACCCGTGCTGTACCTGTCCTGGGAGTGTTTGATGGGACAGTGTAGAGGGAGCTTTACTCTGTATCTAACCCGTGCTGTACCTGCCCTGGGAGTGTGTGATGGGACAGTGTAGAGGGAGCTTTACTCTGTATCTAACCCGTGCTGTACCTGCCCTGGGAGTGTTTGATGGGACAGTGTAGAGGGAGCTTTACTCTGTATCTAACCCGTGCTATACCTGCCCTGGGAGTGTTTGATGGGACAGTGTAGAGGGAGCTTTACTCTGTATCTAACCCGTGCTGTACCTGCCCTGGGAGTGTGTGATGGGACAGTGTAGAGGGAGCTTTACTCTGTATCTAACCCACGCTGTGCCTGCCCTGGGAGTGTTTGATGCTGACACTGTTAATCTTTGTTCCATTTCCCAGACCTAACCTTGATGAACAATAAATATGTTATTAGGGGGTTTATCACACATCAATGACAGAATATATTTGATGTTTTATTTAACAGGGGGTTACCCTCCAAACAAGTGCCGTCTGCTGGTGGACATGACCAGCATTTTTGGACGATGCCATAATTTAGTGGATCCTATGCCATTCGAAGAGGTGACAACGTTCCTGCTTTTACTGGGACTCAGCACATTGTTTTATAACTCACTGCTTTTCTTCATTTACTGAGATATTTCAGTGAGGTTTTGGATTTATGGTGCACTTGGATTTCAAGGATAATTTTACCCATTGCCATGGTATCTGCTGCAGCCAATAATGTTCAAAACAAGGACATAAATCTGTGACCTTCAGTCCATGCAGCTCACATCATCCAGCTCTCGCTCCAGATCCTATCTCCCACTTTGTTCACCTCTCCCTACCTCAGAGACATGTCTATCAACTTGTAAATGAAGAATTGATCCCGTTCCGAGGGAATCCTTTGTTCAGATGTCTTTTAAGTGTGATTTCATTACTCCCACCGCTTAATTCAGCTTGGCGCTTTCCTTAGTGTGTAATGATTGGCCGGGGATTGCCTTGGAGCTGCTCCGTCTCCTATGCCGCATCTCCAAGGAAATTCCGGGTTGTCTCTGGTTGTCTTTCTTGGCCTAATTTGAATAACTGCACGTGACTTTCTGCACTGTTTGAAAAGTTCTCTCGGCAAGTGAAGAAATGGCAACTTGACCTTGAAAGCAAAATGTGAATAAAGCATGTGATAGGAGAGCAGAGATCAGCCTGTTGGTGTGGTCGTGCAGCGTTGTGTTGAACTGGAACATGGTCCTCACTCACTGTGTTCCTGATCCCAGACCGGGGAGGGCAGACACTTCCCCACCAGCAGTAGATTGAGCCAGCCTCTGATGGCCTGTAACAGAGTGGCATTGATAATGGCCTGGCAGCACATTGCAGCCTGCCTGCCTGCCCGCTCACACATTGAGCCACTTGGTTGTGAGTGGTGCAGGGAGGTTGATCGAAACAGAACACAGAAAGATTCGAACGAGTAGCTCCTCGGGGCTGTTTCTTCAGCCTCTGAATCAGACGACTCATTCGCATATGGGCTGATGCTCAAACACTTTACTCTTCGAGCATTTGCATTGTGGGCCCCTCCCACTCCTAAAATCACCACCAAACACCGGCCAGCCCATGTACATCAGATCAGGCAGGCATCAAACTGACCCCAAAATCCCAACTCATCGGAAATTCCCAGCTCAGTCGGGACCTGGCTCGTTCAGTCATGCCAGTCTGAAATCTTCCAGATCCTCCGGTGTGGATTCAGTCTCGGATTGTGGTAACACACGGACTATTCCAACACGGTTCGTTTCTTTCAAAAGTTTCTTTCAGTAAATGGGTCACCAAAAGCGGTGCAGAATTATCTGGAATTAGGTTTTCAAGGAATTGCTCGATTTTAAATTTTGCTGTTTATATCCGATTTCAGAAATGCCAATTTGAGGTGTGTACCTATGAAAGGACTCAGGCATTTCTGTGCGAAGCTCTTGGGTCTTATGCTCGTGCTTGTGCAGCAAAGGGACTGCTCTTAAATGGATGGAGGAATACAGTGCAAGGCTGCAGTAAGTATACAGTAAGAGAAACAGTACATGCAGGGTCCGGGGAGTGTGTCAGTACTCACAGGGGTCCAGGGAGTGTGTCAGAACGCACAGGGGTCCGGGGAGTGTGTCAGTACTCACAGGGGTCCGGGGAGTGTTTCAGAACTCACAGGGGTCCCAGGAGTGTGTCAGTACTCACTGGAGTCACGGGAGTGTGTCAGTACTCACAGGGGTCCGGGGAGTGTCAGTACTCACAGGGGTCCGGGGAGTGTGTCAGAACTCACAGGGGTCCCAGGAGTGTGTCAGTACTCACTGGAGTCACGGGAGTGTGTCAGTACTCACAGGGGTCCGAGGAGTGTGTCAGAACTCACAGGGGTCCGGGGAGTGTGTCAGTACTCACAGGGGTCCCAGGAGTGTGTCAGTACTCACAGGGGTCCCAGGAGTGTGTCAGTACTCACAGGGGTCCCAGGAGTGTGTCAGTACTCACAGGGGTCCCAGGAGTGTGTCGGTATTCACAGGGGTCCGGGGAGTGTGTCAGTACTCACAGGGGTCCCAGGAGTGTGTCAGTACTCACAGGGGTCCCAGGAGTGTGTCAGTACTCACAGGGGTCACAGGTGTGTGTCAGTACTGACAGGGGTCCCAGGAGTGTGTCAGTACTCACAGGGGTCCGGGGAGTGTGTCAGTACTCACAGGGGTCCGAGGAGTGTGTCAGTACTCACAGGGGTCCCAGGAGTGTGTCAGTACTCACAGGGGTCCGGGCAGTGTGTCAGTACTCACAGGGGTCCCAGGAGTGTGTCAGTACTCACAGGGGTCCCAGGAGTGTGTCAGTACTCACAGGGGTCCCAGGAGTGTGTCAGTACTCACAGGGGTCCGGGCAGTGTGTCAGTACTCACAGGGGTCCGGGGAGTGTGTCAGTACTCACAGGGGTCCCAGGAGTGTGTCAGTACTCACAGGGGTCCCAGGAGTGTGTCAGTACTCACAGGGGTCCCAGGAGTGGGTCAGTACTCACAGGGGTCCGGGGAGTGTGTCAGTACTCACAGGGGTCCCAGGAGTGTGTCAGTACTCACAGGGGTCCGGGGAGTGTGTCAGTACTCACAGGGGTCCGGGGAGTGTGTCAGTACTCACAGGGGTCCCAGGAGTGTGTCAGTACTCACAGAGTCACGGGTATGTGTCAGTACTCACAGGAGTCCCTGGTGTGTGTCAGTACTCACAAGAGTCCCGGGAGTGTGTCAGTACTCACAGGAGTCCCGGGAGTGTGTCAGTCCTCACAAGAGTCCCGGGAGTGTGTCAGTACTCACAGGAGTCCCGGGAGTGTGTCAGTACTCACAGAGTCACGGGTGTGTGTCAGTACTCACAGGAGTCCCGGGAGTGTGTCAGTACTCACAGGAGTCCCGGGAGTGTGTCAGTACTCACAAGAGTCCCGGGAGTGTGTCAGTACTCACAGGTGTCCCAGGATTGTGTCAGTACTCACAGAGTCACGGGTGTGTGTCAGTACTCACAGGTGTCCCAGGAGTGTGTCAGTACTCACAGGAGTCCCGGGAGTGTGTCAGTACTCACAGGAGTCCCGGGAGTGTGTCAGTACTCACAGGAGTCCCGGGAGTGTGTCAGTACTCACAGGAGTCACGGGAGTGTGTCAGTACTCACAAGACTCCCGGGAGTGTGTCAGTACTCACAGAGTCCCGGGAGTGTGTCAGTACTCACAGGAGTCCCGGGAGTGTGTCAGTACTCACAGGAGTCCCAGGAGTGTGTCAGTACTCACAGGGATCCGGGGAGTGTGTCAGTACTCACAGGGGTCCGGGGAGTGTGTCAGTACTCACAGGGGTCCCAGGAGTGTGTCAGTACTCACAGGGGCCCCAGGAGTGTGTCAGTACTCACAGGGGTCCGGGGAGTGTGTCAGTACTCACAGGGGCCCCAGGAGTGTGTCAGTACTCACAGGGGTCCCAGGAGTGTGTCTGCACTCACAGGAGTCCGGGAGTGTGTCAGTACTCACAGGTGTCCGGGGAGTGTGTCAGTACTCACAGGGGTCCGGGGAGTGTGTCTGTAATCACAGGGGTCCCAGGAGTGTGTCAGTACTCACAGGGGTCCCAGGAGTGTGTCAGTACTCACAGGGGTCCGGGGAGTGTGTCAGTACTCACAGGGGTCCGAGGAGTGTGTCAGTACTCACAGGGGTCCGGGGAGTGTGTCAGTACTCACAGGGGTCCGGGGAGTGTGTCAGAACTCACAGGGGTCCCAGGAGTGTGTCAGTACTCACAGGGGTCCGAGGAGTGTGTCAGTACTCACAGGGGTCCCAGGGGAGTGTGTCTGTAATCACAGGGGTCCGGGGAGTGTGTCAGTACTCACAGGGGTCCGGGGAGTGTGTCAGTACTCACAGGGGTCCCAGGAGTGTGTCAGTACTCACAGGGGTCCCAGGAGTGTGTCAGTACTCACAGGGGTCCCAGGAGTGTGTCAGTACTCACAGGGGTCCCAGGAGTGTGTCAGTACTCACAGGGGTCCCAGGAGTGTGTCAGTACTCACAGGGGTCCGGGGAGTGTGTCAGTACTCACAGGGGTCCGGGGAGTGTGTCAGTACTCACAGGGGTCCGGGGAGTGTGTCAGTACTCACAGGAGTCCCGGGAGTGTGTCAGTACTCACAAGAGTCCCGGGAGTGTGTCAGTACTCACAGGTGTCCCAGGATTGTGTCAGTACTCACAGAGTCACGGGTGTGTGTCAGTACTCACAGGTGTCCCAGGAGTGTGTCAGTACTCACAGGAGTCCCGGGAGTGTGTCAGTACTCACAGGAGTCCCGGGAGTGTGTCAGTACTCACAGGAGTCCCGGGAGTTTGTCAGTACTCACAGGAGTCACGGGAGTGTGTCAGTACTCACAAGACTCCCGGGAGTGTGTCAGTACTCACAGAGTCCCGGGAGTGTGTCAGTACTCACAGGAGTCCCGGGAGTGTGTCAGTACTCACAGGAGTCCCAGGAGTGTGTCAGTACTCACAGGGATCCGGGGAGTGTGTCAGTACTCACAGGGGTCCGGGGAGTGTGTCAGTACTCACAGGGGTCCCAGGAGTGTGTCAGTACTCACAGGGGCCCCAGGAGTGTGTCAGTACTCACAGGGGTCCGGGGAGTGTGTCAGTACTCACAGGGGCCCCAGGAGTGTGTCAGTACTCACAGGGGTCCCAGGAGTGTGTCTGCACTCACAGGAGTCCGGGAGTGTGTCAGTACTCACAGGTGTCCGGGGAGTGTGTCAGTACTCACAGGGGTCCGGGGAGTGTGTCTGTAATCACAGGGGTCCCAGGAGTGTGTCAGTACTCACAGGGGTCCCAGGAGTGTGTCAGTACTCACAGGGGTCCGGGGAGTGTGTCAGTACTCACAGGGGTCCGAGGAGTGTGTCAGTACTCACAGGGGTCCGGGGAGTGTGTCAGTACTCACAGGGGTCCGGGGAGTGTGTCAGAACTCACAGGGGTCCCAGGAGTGTGTCAGTACTCACAGGGGTCCGAGGAGTGTGTCAGTACTCACAGGGGTCCCAGGGGAGTGTGTCTGTAATCACAGGGGTCCGGGGAGTGTGTCAGTACTCACAGGGGTCCGGGGAGTGTGTCAGTACTCACAGGGGTCCCAGGAGTGTGTCAGTACTCACAGGGGTCCCAGGAGTGTGTCAGTACTCACAGGGGTCCCAGGAGTGTGTCAGTACTCACAGGGGTCCCAGGAGTGTGTCAGTACTCACAGGGGTCCCAGGAGTGTGTCAGTACTCACAGGGGTCCGGGGAGTGTGTCAGTACTCACAGGGGTCCGGGGAGTGTGTCAGTACTCACAGGGGTCCGGGGAGTGTGTCAGAACTCACAGGGGTCCGGGGAGTGTGTCAGTACTCACAGGGGTCCGGGGAGTGTGTCAGTACTCACAGGGGTCCCAGGAGTGTGTCAGTACTCACAGGGGTCCGGGGAGTGTGTCAGTACTCACAGGGGTCCCAGGAGTGTGTCAGTACTCACAGGGGTCCGGGGAGTGTGTCAGTACTCACAGGGGTCCGGGGAGTGTGTCAGTACTCACAGGGGTCCCAGGAGTGTGTCACTACTCACAGGGGTCCCAGGAGTGTGTCAGTACTCACAGGGGTCCGGGGAGTGTGTCAGTACTCACAGGGGTCCGGGGAGTGTGTCAGTACTCACAGGGGTCCGGGGAGTCTGTCATTACTCACAGGGGTCCCAGGGGAGTGTCAGTACTCACAGGGGTCCGGGGAGTGTGTCATTACTCACAGGGGTCCCAGGAGTGTGTCAGTACTCACAGGGGTCACAGGTGTGTGTCAGTACTGACAGGGGTCCCAGGAGTGTCTCAGTACTCACAGGGGTCCCAGGAGTGTGTCAGTACTCACAGGGGTCCGAGGAGTGTGTCAGTACTCACAGGGGTCCGGGGAGTGTGTCAGTACTCACAGGAGTCCCAGGAGTGTGTCAGTACTCACAGGGGTCCCAGGAGTGTGTCAGTACTCACAGAGTCACGGGTGTGTGTCAGTACTCACAGGAGTCCCGGGAGTTTGTCAGTACTCACAGGAGTCCCAGGAGTGTGTCAGTACTCACAGCGGTCCCAGGAGTGTGTCAGTACTCACAGAGTCACGGGTGTGTGTCAGTACTCACAGGAGTCCCGGGAGTGTGTCAGTACTCACAGGAGTCCCAGGAGTGTGTCAGTACTCACAGAGTCACGGGTGTGTGTCAGTACTCACAGGAGTCCCGGGAGTGTGTCAGTACTCACAGGGGTGCCGGGAGTGTGTCAGTACTCACAGAGTCACGGGTATGTGTCAGTACTCACAGGAGTCCCTGGTGTGTGTCAGTACTCACAAGAGTCCCGGGAGTGTGTCAGTACTCACAGGAGTCCCGGGAGTGTGTCAGTCCTCACAAGAGTCCCGGGAGTGTGTCAGTACTCACAGGAGTCCCGGGAGTTTGTCAGTACTCACAGAGTCACGGGTGTGTGTCAGTACTCACAGGAGTCCCGGGAGTGTGTCAGTACTCACAGGAGTCCCGGGAGTGTGTCAGTACTCACAAGAGTCCCGGGAGTGTGTCAGTACTCACAGGTGTCCCAGGATTGTGTCAGTACTCACAGAGACACGGGTGTGTGTCAGTACTCACAGGAGTCCCGGGAGTGTGTCAGTACTCACAGGAGACCCGGGAGTGTGTCAGTACTCACAGGAGTCCCGGGAGTGTGTCAGTACTCACAGAGTCCCGGGAGTGTGTCAGTACTCACAGGAGTCCCGGGAGTGTGTCAGTACTCACAGGAGTCCCAGGAGTGTGTCAGTACTCACAGGGGTCCGGGGAGTGTGTCAGTACTCACAGGGGTCCGGGGAGTGTGTCAGTACTCACAGGGTTCCCAGGAGTGTGTCAGTACTCACAGGGGCCCCAGGAGTGTGTCAGTACTCACAGGGGTCCGGGGAGTGTGTCAGAACTCACAGGGGTCCGGGGAATGTGTCAGTACTCACAGGGGCCCCAGGAGTGTGTCAGTACTCACAGGGGTCCCAGGAGTGTGTCAGTACTCACAGGTGTCCGGGGAGTTTGTCAGTACTCACAGGGGTCCGGGGAGTGTGTCAGAACTCACAGGGGTCCGGGGAGTGTGTCTGTAATCACAGGGGTCCCAGGAGTGTGTCAGTACTCACAGGGGTCCGGGGAGTGTGTCAGTACTCACAGGGGTCCGAGGAGTGTGTCAGTACTCACAGGGGTCCGGGGAGTGTGTCAGTACTCACAGGGGTCCGGGGAGTGTGTCAGTACTCACAGGGGTCCCAGGAGTGTGTCAGTACTCACAGGGGTCCGGGGAGTGTGTCAGTACTCACAGGGGTCCGGGGAGTGTGTCAGTACTCACAGGGGTCCGGGGAGTGTGTCAGAACTCACAGGGGTCCCAGGAGTGTGTCAGTACTCACAGGGGTCCGAGGAGTGTGTCAGTACTCACAGGGGTCCCAGGAGTGTGTCAGTACTCACAGGGGTCAGGGGATGTGTCAGTACTCACAGGGGTCCCAGGAGTGTGTCAGTACTCACAGGTGTCCGGGGAGTGTGTCAGTACTCACAGGGGTCCGGGGAGTGTGTCAGTACTCACAGGGGTCCGAGGAGTGTGTCAGAACTCACAGGGGTCCGGGGAGTGTGTCAGTACTTGCAGGGGTCCGGGGAGTGTGTCAGTACTCACAGGGGTCCGGGGAGTGTGTCAGTACTCACAAGGGTCCCAGGAATGTGTTAGTATTCACAGGGGTCCCAGGAGTGTGTCAGTACTCACAGGGGTCCGGGGAGTGTGTCAGTACTCACAAGGGTCCCAGGAATGTGTTAGTATTCACAGGGGTCCCAGGAGTGTGTCAGAACTCACAGGGGTCCCAGGAGTGTGTCAGTACTCACAGGGGTCCCAGGAGTGTGTCAGTACTCACAGGGGTCCCAGGAGTGTGTCGGTATTCACAGGGGTCCGGGGAGTGTGTCAGTACTCACAGGGGTCCCAGGAGTGTGTCAGTACTCACAGGGGTCCGGGGAGTGTGTCAGTACTCACAAGGGTCCCAGGAATGTGTTAGTATTCACAGGGGTCCCAGGAGTGTGTCAGAACTCACAGGGGTCCCAGGAGTGTGTCAGTACTCACAGGGGTCCCAGGAGTGTGTCAGTACTCACAGGGGTCCCAGGAGTGTGTCGGTATTCACAGGGGTCCGGGGAGTGTGTCAGTACTCACAGGGGTCCCAGGAGTGTGTCAGTACTCACAGGGGTCCCAGGAGTGTGTCAGTACTCAGAGGGGTCACAGGTGTGTGTCAGTACTGACAGGGGTCCCAGGAGTGTGTCAGTACTCACAGGGGTCCGGGGAGTGTGTCAGTACTCACAGGGGTCCGAGGAGTGTGTCAGTACTCACAGGGGTCCCAGGAGTGTGTCAGTACTCACAGGGGTCCGGGCAGTGTGTCAGTACTCACAGGGGTCCGGGGAGTGTGTCAGTACTCACAGGGGTCCCAGGAGTGTGTCAGTACTCACAGGGGTCCCAGGAGTGTGTCAGTACTCACAGGGGTCCCAGGAGTGTGTCAGTACTCACAGGGGTCCGGGGAGTGTGTCAGTACTCACAGGGGTCCCAGGAGTGTGTCACTACTCACAGGGGTCCGGGGAGTGTGTCAGTACTCACAGGGGTCCGGGGAGTGTGTCAGTACTCACAGGGGTCCCAGGAGTGTGTCACTACTCACAGGGGTCCCAGGAGTGTGTCAGTACTCACAGGGGTCCGGGGAGTGTGTCAGTACTCACAGGGGTCCGGGGAGTGTGTCAGTACTCACAGGGGTCCGGGGAGTCTGTCAGTACTCACAGGGGTCCCAGGGGAGTGTCAGTACTCACAGGGGTCCGGGGAGTGTGTCAGTACTCACAGGGGTCCCAGGAGTGTGTCAGTACTCACAGGGGTCACAGGTGTGTGTCAGTACTGACAGGGGTCCCAGGAGTGTGTCAGTACTCACAGGGGTCCCAGGAGTGTGTCAGTACTCACAGGGGTCCGAGGAGTGTGTCAGTACTCACAGGGGTCTGGGGAGTGTGTCAGTACTCACAGGAGTCCCAGGAGTGTGTCAGTACTCACAGGGGTCCCAGGAGTGTGTCAGTACTCACAGAGTCACGGGTGTGTGTCAGTACTCACAGGAGTCCCGGGAGTGTGTCAGTACTCACAGGAGTCCCAGGAGTGTGTCAGTACTCACAGCGGTCCCAGGAGTGTGTCAGTACTCACAGAGTCACGGGTGTGTGTCAGTACTCACAGGAGTCCCGGGAGTGTGTCAGTATTCACAGGAGTCCCAGGAGTGTGTCAGTACTCACAGATTCACGGTTGTGTGTCAGTACTCACAGGAGTCCCGGGAGTGTGTCAGTACTCACAGGGGTCCCAGGAGTGTGTCAGTACTCACAGAGTCACGGGTATGTGTCAGTACTCACAGGAGTCCCTGGTGTGTGTCAGTACTCACAAGAGTCCCGGGAGTGTGTCAGTACTCACAGGAGTCCCGGGAGTGTGTCAGTCCTCACAAGAGTCCCGGGAGTGTGTCAGTACTCACAGGAGTCCCGGGAGTGTGTCAGTACTCACAGAGTCACGGGTGTGTGTCAGTACTCACAGGAGTCCCGGGAGTGTGTCAGTACTCACAGGAGTCCCGGGAGTGTGTCAGTACTCACAAGAGTCCCGGGAGTGTGTCAGTACTCACAGGTGTCCCAGGATTGTGTCAGTACTCACAGAGTCACGGGTGTGTGTCAGTACTCACAGGAGTCCCGGGAGTGTGTCAGTACTCACAGGAGTCCCGGGAGTGTGTCAGTACTCACAGGAGTCACGGGAGTGTGTCAGTACTCACAAGACTCCCGGGAGTGTGTCAGTACTCACAGAGTCTCGGGAGTGTGTCAGTACTCACAGGAGTCCCAGGAGTGTGTCAGTACTCACAGGGGTCCGGGGAGTGTGTCAGTACTCACAGGGGTCCGGGGAGTGTGTCAGTACTCACAGGGGTCTGGGGAGTGTGTCAGTACTCACAGGGGTCCGGGGAGTGTGTCAGTACTCACAGGGGTCCCAGGGGAGTGTCAGTACTCACAGGGGTCCGGGGAGTGTGTCAGTACTCACAGGGGTCCCAGGAGTGTGTCAGTACTCACAGGAGTCCCAGGAGTGTGTCAGTACTCACAGGGGTCCCAGGAGTGTGTCAGTACTCACAGGGGTCACAGGTGTGTGTCAGTACTGACAGGGGTCCCAGGAGTGTGTCAGTACTCACAGGGGTCCCAGGAGTGTGTCAGTACTCACAGGGGTCCGAGGAGTATGTCAGTACTCACAGGGGTCCCAGGTGTGTGTCAGTACTCACAGGGGTCCGGGGAGTGTGTCAGTACTCACAGGAGTCCCGGGAGTGTGTCAGTACTCACACGAGTCCCGGGAGTGTGTCAGTACTCACAGGAGTCACGGGAGTGTGTCAGTACTCACAGGAGTCCCAGCAGTGTGTCAGGACTCACAGGGGTCCGAGGAGTGTGTCAGAACTCACAGGGGTCCCAGGAGTGTGTCAGTACTCACTGGAGTCACGGGAGTGTGTCAGTACTCACAGGGGTCCGGGGAGTGTGTCAGAACTCACAGGGGTCCCAGGAGTGTGTCAGTACTCACAGGGGCCCCAGGAGTGTGTCAGTACTCACAGGGGTCCGGGCAGTGTGTCAGTACTCACAGGGGTCCCAGGAGTGTGTCAGTACTCACAGGGGTCCGGGGAGTGTGTCAGTACTCACAGGGGTCCCAGGAGTGTGTCAGTACTCACAGGGGTCCCAGGAGTGTGTCAGTACTCACAGGGGTCCCAGGAGTGTGTCAGTACTCACAGGTTTCCGGGGAGTGTGTCAGTACTCACAGGGGTCCCAGGAGTGTGTCAGTACTCACAGGGGTCCGAGGAGTGTGTCAGTACTCACAGGGGTCCGAGGAGTGTGTCAGTACTCACAGGGGTCCGGGGAGTGTGTCAGTACTCACAGGGGTCCGAGGAGTGTGTCAGTACTCACAGAGTCCCGGGAGTGTGTCAGTACTCACAGGGGTCCCAGGAGTGTGTCAGTACTCACAGGGGTCCGAGGAGTGTGTCAGTACTCACAGGGGTCCCAGGAGTGTGTCAGTACTCACAGGGGTCCCAGGAGAGTGTCAGTACTCACAGGGGTCCGGGGAGTGTATCAGAACTCACAGGGGTCCGGGGAGTGTGTCTGTAATCACATGGGTCCGGGGAGTGTGTCTGTACTCACAGGGGTCCCAGGAGTGTGTCAGTACTCACAGGGGTCCGGGGAGTGTGTCAGTACTCACAGGGGTCCCAGGAGTGTGTCAGTACTCACAGGGGTCCGAGGAGTGTGTCAGTACTCACAGGGGTCCGGGGAGTGTGTCAGTACTCACAGGGGTCCGGGGAGTGTGTCAGAACTCACAGGGGTCCCAGGAGTGTGTCAGTACTCAAAGGGGTCCGAGGAGTGTGTCAGTACTCACAGGGGTCCCAGGAGTGTGTCAGTACTCACAGGGGTCCCAGGAGTGTGTCAGTACTCACAGGGGTCCCGGGATGTGTCAGTACTCACAGGGGTCCCAGGAGTGTGTCAGTACTCACAGGGGTCCGGGGAGTGTGTCAGTACTCACAGGGGTCCGGGGAGTGTGTCAGAACTCACAGGGGTCCGGGGAGTGTGTCAGTACTCGCAGGGGTCCGGGGAGTGTGTCAGTACTCGCAGGGGTCCCAGGATTGTGTCAGTACTCACAGGGGTCCCAGGAGTGTGTCAGTACTCACAGGGGTCCGGGGAGTGTGTCAGTACTCACAGGGGTCCCAGGAGTGTGTCAGTACTCACAGGGGTCCCAGGAGAGTGTCAGTACTCACAGGGGTCCGGGGAGTGTGTCAGTACTCACAAGGGTCCCAGGAATGTGTTAGTATTCACAGGGGTCTCAGGAGTGTGTCAGTACTCACAGGGGTCCCAGGAGTGTGTCAGTACTCACAGGGGTCCCAGGAGTGTGTCGGTATTCACAGGGGTCCGGGGAGTGTGTCAGTACTCACAGGGGTCCCAGGAGTGTGTCAGTACTCACAGGGGTCCCAGGAGTGTGTCAGTACTCACAGGGGTCACAGGTGTGTGTCAGTACTGACAGGGGTCCCAGGAGTGTGTCAGTACTCACAGGGGTCCGGGGAGTGTGTCAGTACTCACAGGGGTCCGAGGAGTGTGTCATTACTCACAGGGGTCCCAGGAGTGTGTCAGTACTCACAGGGGTCCGGGCAGTGTGTCAGTACTCACAGGGGTCCGGGGAGTGTGTCAGTACTCACAGGGGTCCCGGGAGTGTGTCAGTACTCACAGTGGTCCCAGGAGTGTGTCAGTACTCACAGGGGTCCCAGGAGTGTGTCAGTACTCACAGGGGTCCGGTGAGTGTGTCAGTACTCACAGGGGTCCCAGGAGTGTGTCAGTACTCACAGGGGTCCGGGGAGTGTGTCAGTACTCACAGGGATCCGGGGAGTGTGTCAGTACTCACAGGGGTCCCAGGAGTGTGTCACTACTCACAGGGGTCCCAGGAGTGTGTCAGTACTCACAGGGGTCCGGGGAGTGTGTCAGTACTCACAGGGGTCCGGGGAGTGTGTCAGTACTCACAGGGGTCCGGGGAGTGTGTCAGTACTCACAGGGGTCCGGGGAGTGTGTCAGTACTCACAGGGGTCCGGGGAGTGTGTCAGTACTCACAGGGGTCCGGGGAGTGTGTCAGTACTCACAGGGGTCCCAGGGGAGTGTCAGTACTCACAGGGGTCCGGGGAGTGTGTCAGTACTCACAGGGGTCCCAGGAGTGTGTCAGTACTCACAGGAGTCCCAGGAGTGTGTCAGTACTCACAGGGGTCCCAGGAGTGTGTCAGTACTCACAGGGGTCACAGGTGTGTGTCAGTACTGACAGGGGTCCCAGGAGTGTGTCAGTACTCACAGGGGTCCCAGGAGTGTGTCAGTACTCACAGGGGTCCGAGGAGTATGTCAGTACTCACAGGGGTCCCAGGTGTGTGTCAGTACTCACAGGGGTCCGGGGAGTGTGTCAGTACTCACAGGAGTCCCGGGAGTGTGTCAGTACTCACACGAGTCCCGGGAGTGTGTCAGTACTCACAGGAGTCACGGGAGTGTGTCAGTACTCACAGGAGTCCCAGCAGTGTGTCAGGACTCACAGGGGTCCGAGGAGTGTGTCAGAACTCACAGGGGTCCCAGGAGTGTGTCAGTACTCACTGGAGTCACGGGAGTGTGTCAGTACTCACAGGGGTCCGGGGAGTGTGTCAGAACTCACAGGGGTCCCAGGAGTGTGTCAGTACTCACAGGGGCCCCAGGAGTGTGTCAGTACTCACAGGGGTCCGGGCAGTGTGTCAGTACTCACAGGGGTCCCAGGAGTGTGTCAGTACTCACAGGGGTCCGGGGAGTGTGTCAGTACTCACAGGGGTCCCAGGAGTGTGTCAGTACTCACAGGGGTCCCAGGAGTGTGTCAGTACTCACAGGGGTCCCAGGAGTGTGTCAGTACTCACAGGTTTCCGGGGAGTGTGTCAGTACTCACAGGGGTCCCAGGAGTGTGTCAGTACTCACAGGGGTCCGAGGAGTGTGTCAGTACTCACAGGGGTCCGAGGAGTGTGTCAGTACTCACAGGGGTCCGGGGAGTGTGTCAGTACTCACAGGGGTCCGAGGAGTGTGTCAGTACTCACAGAGTCCCGGGAGTGTGTCAGTACTCACAGGGGTCCCAGGAGTGTGTCAGTACTCACAGGGGTCCGAGGAGTGTGTCAGTACTCACAGGGGTCCCAGGAGTGTGTCAGTACTCACAGGGGTCCCAGGAGAGTGTCAGTACTCACAGGGGTCCGGGGAGTGTATCAGAACTCACAGGGGTCCGGGGAGTGTGTCTGTAATCACATGGGTCCGGGGAGTGTGTCTGTACTCACAGGGGTCCCAGGAGTGTGTCAGTACTCACAGGGGTCCGGGGAGTGTGTCAGTACTCACAGGGGTCCCAGGAGTGTGTCAGTACTCACAGGGGTCCGAGGAGTGTGTCAGTACTCACAGGGGTCCGGGGAGTGTGTCAGTACTCACAGGGGTCCGGGGAGTGTGTCAGAACTCACAGGGGTCCCAGGAGTGTGTCAGTACTCAAAGGGGTCCGAGGAGTGTGTCAGTACTCACAGGGGTCCCAGGAGTGTGTCAGTACTCACAGGGGTCCCAGGAGTGTGTCAGTACTCACAGGGGTCCCGGGATGTGTCAGTACTCACAGGGGTCCCAGGAGTGTGTCAGTACTCACAGGGGTCCGGGGAGTGTGTCAGTACTCACAGGGGTCCGGGGAGTGTGTCAGAACTCACAGGGGTCCGGGGAGTGTGTCAGTACTCGCAGGGGTCCGGGGAGTGTGTCAGTACTCGCAGGGGTCCCAGGATTGTGTCAGTACTCACAGGGGTCCCAGGAGTGTGTCAGTACTCACAGGGGTCCGGGGAGTGTGTCAGTACTCACAGGGGTCCCAGGAGTGTGTCAGTACTCACAGGGGTCCCAGGAGAGTGTCAGTACTCACAGGGGTCCGGGGAGTGTGTCAGTACTCACAAGGGTCCCAGGAATGTGTTAGTATTCACAGGGGTCTCAGGAGTGTGTCAGTACTCACAGGGGTCCCAGGAGTGTGTCAGTACTCACAGGGGTCCCAGGAGTGTGTCGGTATTCACAGGGGTCCGGGGAGTGTGTCAGTACTCACAGGGGTCCCAGGAGTGTGTCAGTACTCACAGGGGTCCCAGGAGTGTGTCAGTACTCACAGGGGTCACAGGTGTGTGTCAGTACTGACAGGGGTCCCAGGAGTGTGTCAGTACTCACAGGGGTCCGGGGAGTGTGTCAGTACTCACAGGGGTCCGAGGAGTGTGTCATTACTCACAGGGGTCCCAGGAGTGTGTCAGTACTCACAGGGGTCCGGGCAGTGTGTCAGTACTCACAGGGGTCCGGGGAGTGTGTCAGTACTCACAGGGGTCCCGGGAGTGTGTCAGTACTCACAGTGGTCCCAGGAGTGTGTCAGTACTCACAGGGGTCCCAGGAGTGTGTCAGTACTCACAGGGGTCCGGTGAGTGTGTCAGTACTCACAGGGGTCCCAGGAGTGTGTCAGTACTCACAGGGGTCCGGGGAGTGTGTCAGTACTCACAGGGATCCGGGGAGTGTGTCAGTACTCACAGGGGTCCCAGGAGTGTGTCACTACTCACAGGGGTCCCAGGAGTGTGTCAGTACTCACAGGGGTCCGGGGAGTGTGTCAGTACTCACAGGGGTCCGGGGAGTGTGTCAGTACTCACAGGGGTCCGGGGAGTGTGTCAGTACTCACAGGGCTCCCAGGGGAGTGTCAGTACTCACAGGGGTCCGGGGAGTGTGTCAGTACTCACAGGGGTCCCAGGAGTGTGTCAGTACTAACAGGGGTCACAGGTGTGTGTCAGTACTCACAGGGGTCCCAGGAGTGTGTCAGTACTCACAGGGGTCCCAGGAGTGTGTCAGTACTCACAGGGGTCCGAGGAGTGTGTCAGTACTCACAGGGGTCCCAGGAGTGTGTCAGTACTCACAGGGGTCCCAGGAGTGTGTCAGTACTCACAGGGGTCCCGGGATGTGTCAGTACTCACAGGGTTCCCAGGAGTGTGTCAGTACTCACAGGGGTCCGGGGAGTGTGTCAGTACTCACAGGGGTCCGGGGAGTGTGTCAGAACTCACAGGGGTCCGGGGAGTGTGTCAGTACTCGCAGGGGTCCGGGGAGTGTGTCAGTACTCGCAGGGGTCCCAGGATTGTGTCAGTACTCACAGGGGTCCCAGGAGTGTGTCAGTACTCACAGGGGTCCGGGGAGTGTGTCAGTACTCACAGGGGTCCCAGGAGTGTGTCAGTACTCACAGGGGTCCCAGGAGAGTGTCAGTACTCACAGGGGTCCGGGGAGTGTGTCAGTACTCACAAGGGTCCCAGGAATGTGTTAGTATTCACAGGGGTCTCAGGAGTGTGTCAGTACTCACAGGGGTCCGGGGAGTGTGTCAGAACTCACAGGGGTCCCAGGAGTGTGTCAGTACTCACAGGGGTCCCAGGAGTGTGTCAGTACTCACAGGGGTCCCAGGAGTGTGTCGGTATTCACAGGGGTCCGGGGAGTGTGTCAGTACTCACAGGGGTCCCAGGAGTGTGTCAGTACTCACAGGGGTCCCAGGAGTGTGTCAGTACTCACAGGGGTCACAGGTGTGTGTCAGTACTGACAGGGGTCCCAGGAGTGTGTCAGTACTCACAGGGGTCCGGGGAGTGTGTCAGTACTCACAGGGGTCCGAGGAGTGTGTCAGTACTCACAGGGGTCCCAGGAGTGTGTCAGTACTCACAGGGGTCCGGGCAGTGTGTCAGTACTCACAGGGGTCCGGGGAGTGTGTCAGTACTCACAGGGGTCCCGGGAGTTTGTCAGTACTCACAGGGGTCCCAGAAGTGTGTCAGTACTCACAGGGGTCCCAGGAGTGTGTCAGTACTCACAGGGGTCCGGTGAGTGTGTCTGTACTCACAGGGGTCCCAGGAGTGTGTCAGTACTCACAGGGGTCCGGGGAGTGTGTCAGTACTCACAGGGATCCGGGGAGTGTGTCAGTACTCACAGGGGTCCCAGGAGTGTGTCACTACTCACAGGGGTCCCAGGAGTGTGTCAGTACTCACAGGGGTCCGGGGAGTGTGTCAGTACTCACAGGGGTCCGGGGAGTGTGTCAGTACTCACAGGGGTCCGGGGAGTGTGTCAGTACTCACAGGGGTCCCAGGGGAGTGTCAGTACTCACAGGGGTCCGGGGAGTGTGTCAGTACTCACAGGGGTCCCAGGAGTGTGTCAGTACTAACAGGGGTCACAGGTGTGTGTCAGTACTCACAGGGGTCCCAGGAGTGTGTCAGTACTCACAGGGGTCCCAGGAGTGTGTCAGTACTCACAGGGGTCCGAGGAGTGTGTCAGTACTCACAGGGGTCCGGGGAGTGTGTCAGTACTCACAGAGGTCCGGGGAGTGTGTCAGTACTCACAGGGGTCCCAGGAGTGTGTCAGTACTCACAGGGGTCCGAGGAGTGTGTCAGTACTCACAGGGGTCCCTGGAGTGTGTCAGTACTCACAGGGGTCCCAGGAGTGTGTCAGTACTCACAGGGGTCCCAGGAGCGTGTCAGTACTCACAGGGGTCCGGGGAGTGTGTCAGTACTCACAGGGGTCCCAGGAGTGTGTCAGTACTCACAGGGGTCCCAGGAGTGTGTCAGTACTCACAGGGGTCCGAGGAGTGTGTCAGTACTCACAGGGGTCCCAGGAGTGTGTCCGTACTCACCGGAGTCACGGGTGTGTGTCTGTACTCACAGGGTTCCGGGGAGTGTGTCAGCACTCACAGGGGTCCGGGGAGTGTGTCAGTACTCACAGGGGTCCCAGGAGTGTGTCAGTACTCACAGGGGTCCCAGGAGTGTGTCACTACTCACAGGGTTCCCAGGAGTGTGTCAGTACTCACAGGGGTCCCAGTAGTGTGTCGGTATTCACAGGGGTCCGGGGAGTGTGTCAGTACTCACAGGGGTGCCAGGAGTGTGTCAGTACTCACAGAGTCACGGGTGTGTGTCAGTACTCACAGGAGTCCCGGGAGTGTGTCAGTACTCACAGGAGTCCCAGGAGTGTGTCAGTACTCACAGAGTCACGGGTGTGTGTCAGTACTCACAGGAGTCACGGGAGTGTGTCAGTACTCACAGGGGTCCCAGGAGTGTGTCAGTACTCACAGAGTCACGGGTGTGTGTCAGTACTCACAGGAGTCCCTGGTGTGTGTCAGTACTCACAAGAGTCCCGGGAGTGTGTCAGTACTCACAGGAGTCCCGGCAGTGTGTCAGTCCTCACAAGAGTCCCGGGAGTGTGTCAGTACTCACAGGAGTCCCGGGAGTGTGTCAGTACTCACAGAGTCACGGGTGTGTGTCAGTACTCACAGGAGTCCCGGGAGTGTGTCAGTACTCACAAGAGTCCCGGGAGTGTGTCAGTACTCACAAGAGTCCCGGGAGTGTGTCAGTACTCACAGGTGTCCCAGGATTGTGTCAGTACTCACAGAGTCACGGGTGTGTGTCAGTACTCACAGGAGTCCCGGGAGTGTGTCAGTACTCACATGAGTCCCGGTAGTGTGTCAGTACTCACAGGAGTCCCTGGAGTGTGTCAGTACTCACAGGAGTCACGGGAGTGTGTCAGTACTCACATGAGTCCCGGGAGTGTGTCAGTACTCACAGGAGTCCCGGGAGTGTGTCAGTACTCACAGGAGTCCCGGGAGTGTGTCAGTACTCACAGGAGTCCCAGGAGTGTGTCAGTACTCACAGGGGTCCCAGGAGTGTGTCAGTACTCACAGAGTCACGGGTGTGTGTCAGTACTCACAGGAGTCCCGGGAGTGTGTCAGTACTCACAGGAGTCCCAGGAGTGTGTCAGTACTCACAGGGTTCCCAGGAGTGTGTCAGTACTCACAGGGGTCCCAGGAGTGTGTCAGTACTCACAGGGGTCCCAGGAGTGTGTCAGTACTCACAGGGGTCCGGGGAGTGTGTCAGTACTCACAGGGGTCCCAGGAGTGTGTCAGTACTCACAGGGGTCCCAGGAGTGTGTCAGTACTCACAGGGGTCCGAGGAGTGTGTCAGTACTCACAGGGGTCCCAGGAGTGTGTCCGTACTCACCGGAGTCACGGGTGTGTGTCTGTACTCACAGGGGTCCGGGGAGTGTGTCAGCACTCACAGGGGTCCGGGGAGTGTGTCAGTACTCACAGGGGTCCCAGGAGTGTGTCAGTACTCACAGGGGTCCCAGGAGTGTGTCACTACTCACAGGGTTCCCAGGAGTGTGTCAGTACTCACAGGGGTCCCAGTAGTGTGTCGGTATTCACAGGGGTCCGGGGAGTGTGTCAGTACTCACAGGGGTCCCAGGAGTGTGTCAGTACTCACAGAGTCACGGGTGTGTGTCAGTACTCACAGGAGTCCCGGGAGTGTGTCAGTACTCACAGGAGTCCCAGGAGTGTGTCAGTACTCACAGAGTCACGGGTGTGTGTCAGTACTCACAGGAGTCACGGGAGTGTGTCAGTACTCACAGGGGTCCCAGGAGTGTGTCAGTACTCACAGAGTCACGGGTGTGTGTCAGTACTCACAGGAGTCCCTGGTGTGTGTCAGTACTCACAAGAGTCCCGGGAGTGTGTCAGTACTCACAGGAGTCCCGGCAGTGTGTCAGTCCTCACAAGAGTCCCGGGAGTGTGTCAGTACTCACAGGAGTCCCGGGAGTGTGTCAGTACTCACAGAGTCACGGGTGTGTGTCAGTACTCACAGGAGTCCCGGGAGTGTGTCAGTACTCACAAGAGTCCCGGGAGTGTGTCAGTACTCACAAGAGTCCCGGGAGTGTGTCAGCACTCACAGGAGTCCCGGGAGTGTGTCAGTACTCACATGAGTCCCGGTAGTGTGTCAGTACTCACAGGAGTCCCTGGAGTGTGTCAGTACTCACAGGAGTCACGGGAGTGTGTCAGTACTCACATGAGTCCCGGGAGTGTGTCAGTACTCACAGGAGTCCCGGGAGTGTGTCAGTACTCACAGGAGTCCCGGGAGTGTGTCAGTACTCACAGGAGTCCCAGGAGTGTGTCAGTACTCACAGGGGTCCCAGGAGTGTGTCAGTACTCACAGAGTCACGGGTGTGTGTCAGTACTCACAGGAGTCCCGGGAGTGTGTCAGTACTCACAGGAGTCCCAGGAGTGTGTCAGTACTCACAGGGTTCCCAGGAGTGTGTCAGTACTCACAGAGTCACGGGTGTGTGTCAGTACTCACAGGAGTCCCGGGAGTGTGTCATTACTCAGAGGGGTCCCAGGAGTGTGTCAGTACTCACAGAGTCACGGGTGTGTGTCAGTACTCACAGGAGTCCCTGGTGTGTGTCAGTACTCACAAGAGTCCCGGGAGTGTGTCAGTACTCACAGGAGTCCCGGGAGTGTGTCAGTCCTCACAAGAGTCCCGGGAGTGTGTCAGTACTCACAGGAGTCCCGGGAGGGTGTCAGTACTCACAGAGTCACGGGTGTGTGTCAGTACTCACAGGAGTCCCGCGAGTGTGTCAGTACTCACAGGATTCCCGGGAGTGTGTCAGTACTCACAGGGATCCCGGGAGTGTGTCAGTACTCACAGGTGTCCCAGGATTGTGTCAGTACTCACAGGAGTCCCGGGAGTGTGTCAGTACTCACAGGAGTCCCGGGAGTGTGTCAGTACTCACAGGAGTCCCGGGAGTGTGTCAGTACTCACAGGGGTCACGGGAGTGTGTCAGTACTCACAGGAGTCACGGGAGTGTGTCAGTACTCACAAGACTCCCGGGAGTGTGTCAGTACTCACAGGAGTCCCGGGAGTGTGTCAGTACTCACAGGAGTCACGGGAGTGTGTCAGTACTCACAAGACTCCCGGGAGTGTGTCAGTACTCACAGAGTCACGGGTGTGTGTCAGTACTCACAGGAGTCCCGGGAGTGTGTCAGTACTCACAGGAGTCCCGGGAGTGTGTCAGTACTAACAGGGGTCACGGTAGTGTGTCAGTACTCACAGGAGTCCCGGGAGTGTGTCAGTACTCACAGGAGTCCCGGGAATGTGTCAGTACTCACAGGAGTCCCGGGAGTGTGTCAGTACTCACAGGAGTCCCGGGAGTGTGTCAGTACTCACAGGAGTCCCAGGAGTGTGTCAGTACTCACAGGAGTCCCAGGAGTGTGTCAGTACTCACAGGGGTCCGGGGAGTGTGTCAGTACTCACAGGAGTCCCAGGAGTGTGTCAGTACTCACAGGAGTCCCAGGAGTGTGTCAGTATTCACAGGGGTCCCAGGAGTGTGTCAGTACTCACAGGGGTCCCAGGAGTGTGTCAGTACTCACAGGGGTCCCGGGAGTGTGTCAGTACTCACAGGAGTCCCGGGAGTGTGTCAGTACTCACAGGGGTCCCGGGAGTGTGTCAGTACTCACAGGAGTCCCGGGAGTGTGTCAGTACTCACAGAGTCACGGGTGTGTGTCAGTACTCACAGGAGTCCCTGGTGTGTGTCAGTACTCACAAGAGTCCCGGGAGTGTGTCAGTACTCACAGGAGTCCCAGGAGTGTGTCAGTACTCACAGAGTCACGGGTGTGTGTCAGTACTCACAGGAGTCCCGGGAGTGTGTCAGTCCTCACAAGAGTCCCGGGAGTGTGTCAGTACTCACAGGAGTCCCGGGAGTGTGTCAGTACTCACAGAGTCACGGGTGTGTGTCAGTACTCACAGGAGTCCCGGGAGTGTGTGAGTACTCACAGGAGTCCCGGGAGTGTGTCAGTACTCACAAGAGTCCCGGGAGTGTGTCAGTACTCACAGGTGTCCCAGGAGTGTGTCAGTACTCACAGAGTCACGGGTGTGTGTCAGTACTCACAGGAGTCCCGGGAGTGTGTCAGTACTCACAGGAGTCCCGGGAGTGTGTCAGTACTCACAGGAGTCACGGGAGTGTGTCAGTACTCACAAGAGTCCCGGGAATGTGTCAGTACTCATAGAGTCACGGGTGTGTGTCAGTACTCACAGGAGTCCCGGCAGTGTGTCAGTACTCACAGGAGTCCCGGGAGTGTGTCAGTACTCACAGGAGTCCCGGGAGTGTGTCAGTACTCACAGGAGTCCCGGGAGTGTGTCAGTACTCACAGGAGTCATGGGAGTGTGTCAGTACTCACAGGAGTCATGGGAGTGTGTCAGTACTCACAAGAGTCCCGGGAGTGTGTCAGTATTCACAGAGTCACGGGTGTGTGTCAGTACTCACAGGGGTCACGGGAGTGTGTCAGTACTCACAGGAGTCCCGGGAGTGTGTCGGTACTCACAGGAGTCCCGGGAGTGTGTCAGTACTCACAGGAGTCCCGGGAGTGTGTCAGTACTCACAGGAGTCCCGGGAGTGTGTCAGTACTCACAGGAGTCCCGGGAGTGTGTCAGTATTCACAGGAGTCCCGGGAGTGTGTCATTACTCACAGGAGTCCCGGGAGTGTGTCAGTACTCATAGGAGTCCCGGGAGTGTGTCAGTACTCACAGGGGTCCCAGGAGTGTGTCAGTACTCACAGGGGTCCCGGGAGTGTGTCAGTACTCACAGGGGTCCCAGGAGTGTGTCAGTACTCACAGGGGTCCCGGGAGTGTGTCAGTACTCACAGGAGTCCCGGGATTGTGTCAGTACTCACAGGAGTCCCGGGAGTGTGTCAGTACTCACAGGGGTCCCAGGAGTGTGTCAGTCCTCACAGGGATCCCGGGAGTATGTCAGTACTCACAGGGGTCCCAGGAGTGTGTCAGTACTCACAGGAGTCCCGGGAGTGTGTCAGTACTCACAGAGTCCCGGGAGTGTGTCAGTACTCACAGGGGTCCCAGGAGTGTGTCAGTACTCACAGGAGTCCCGGGAGTGTGTCAGTACTCACAGGAGTCCCGGGAGTGTGTCAGTGTTCACAGAGTCCCGGGAGTGTGTCAGTACTCACAGAGTCCCGGGAGTGTGTCAGTACTCATAGGAGTCCCGGGAGTGTGTCAGTACTCACAGGAGTCCCGGGAGTGTGTCAGTACTCACAGGAGTCCCAGGAGTGTGTCAGTACTCACAGGGGTCCCGGGAGTGTGTCAGTACTCACAGAGTCACGGGTGTGTCAATGCTCTGGTTCATTTTGAGCCCTTTTATTCTTGCTAATTGATAGATTTTCATTGTTAAAAAACAAACATTGTGATAATTGGATTTTCATCAGACCCATAAGTTCCTAAACAGTCCGACATCTGACCTCCCCACTCCCCCTTTTCACAAAGGCACTCTCCCCGTCCAAGCCCAGTAGACAGAGATATTGAACCCCATCTCGCTCCCACCCTTTGAGACCGACACTGGGACCGACGTTCTTGGTCTCATTGCCCCAGCAGCACCTATTCTTCACTGCCATGGGGCCGCCCCTGAATTCCCAGTCGCGGTTCAGAGTGGACCAATGCTTCGTCGTGTCAGACGGAGATCGTTCTATGTTACACAGGGGACTTGGTGGGTCTTACGATGTGACAATGATCTGTGAGCCCATTTGCTGCGGTTTTAAGTCAGGTACTGGGCTGCTACATTAAACCAGGGCACCGCGGCATCATTGACAGCAGTCTGAGGGCTGCGGGGTTGAATTTAAAACGGGGAGAGGTATGGCAGCATAGTTTGGGGAGAATGACAATTAATTCTTGTCCAATCTTGTTAAAGATAGAACCTCGTTACCTTATGGAGGTAATCTCGGGTCTAATTTGTAAGTGCTGGGAAGCCAGTTCATAGGTCACCAGGATGGGGTCCTTTTGGGAAACCCCTATCCGTGAGTTATTGGGAGGAAGATGAGCAGGAAGCCCTTTTAGATGCTCGGAAGTTGAAGCAGTACCAGAGGAGGAGGGCACCTTCAAGATGTATCCTATTGTCCGAAGATATTGTCTGCACAGGATCTTTCTACATCTAAGTGAGGAACAGTGCTTACAGAAGCTTAGGTTCAGCAGGTAAGTAGTGGGGCAGCTGTCTGACTTGCAGTGGCATGAGCTGCAGCCGCACTGTCAGGCCCAGCACAGTGCTACCCGTGACCAGCAAGGTGACCATGCCCTCCAGTCATGGCTTTCATGGGGCCACCGGGGACTTTGCTTGCATTAACCAGTCGGCAGTGCACCAGAGAATGCAGTAGGTCACAGATGCTTTATTTGTGAGGTCCAACCAATATATAGTATTTCCCCGTGGTGCCCAGGGAATAGTAATCACAGGAACTTGGGTTTTCTTGACCTGCTGGATTCCTGCAAGTCCATGGTAGGATTGAAGGGACACGTGTCACCCTTCAAGCTCCTGTGGAGAGGAGTGCTCCTTATATGGACAGAAAGGGCTATTAATCCATCAATGTCCAGCTGGTGTCTCACCCATTGTCACAAATTATGCAAGTGCCAGCCAGGTTTCCTGGTAGCTCACACAGTTCCTTCATTCTGAAGCCACCTACTGTTCCACTATCATTTGAATAAACCCAGGGACCAAATGGCTGCTGGGGAACCGTGGTCACCCACTCTTAGCATGTCTCATGACCATCTCACCCAAACCTGCTAGGGATCCCTGGTCACCCACTCTTAGCATGTCTCATGACCATCTCACCCAAACCTGCTAGGGATCCCTGGTCACCCACTCTTAGCATGTCTCATGACCATCCCACCCAAACCTGCTAGGGAACCGTGGTCACCCACTCTTAGCATGTCTCATGACCACCTCACCCAAACCTGCTAGGGAACCCTGGTCACCCACTCTTAGCATGTCTCATGACCACCTCACCCAAACCTTCAGGCTTCTTCCAATGCATCCCGACAAAGGTACAATGAAGCCCACGCATTTACCCCCGGGCCCATCCACACCACTATGGGATGCTGGGAAAGAGGCTGTGATGTCAAGACCATTCGGGCATGTGGGACGGGAACCCTCTACTCTTGTCACCATGGAGTAAAAGTTGAAAGGAGCAGTACCAAAAACTGCATCAATCTTTCATGTTCCAATCGCATTCTTCTTTTGAAAGCAGTGTCATGGAGATACGGGTCCACAGCCCCTGCAGCGGTGAGAAATGATGACCTTCCCCCTCCACGAAGGTGCTTCCTCTTCATCTTCCTCTTCCTCCTGGCCTCCTGTGTTTGGTGCATCGCCCATTTATCGATCCAGATTCCCTTAGACCTGCTGTTTGCCAAACCGTGAAATTGTGACAAGGTGCCTGTTGCAGGCTCTGTTGGGGGTTTGGCACCTGCTTACTGTGCTTTACCTGTGAGCATGTAAAGAGGAACCATGGTAATAGGCCTTCCTGTGGACTGCTTTCCAACCTATATTCTGCAAACCTTTAACTTTCCATGTAATGTAATGCTGCTGAATGATCTTTGGGGACATTATGATGATTGGAGGGAACTTAAGAACAGGGTGGTACCAATTCTGCACCTGAGGAAGACCCCCCCAGCTCCCCATCTCCTGTCTCCTCCTGCGAGTTTGAGCCCTGTACCTGTGGGGCCCTGTTTTCATGCAATATAGGTGGATCTCCTTCATTGGCCGTCATATGTCTCTGCATTTCCCCTGCAGAGACTGAAAGAAAACTTGGTTATCTGCAGATTAGTTAAGGCCTAGCAACCCACCCAAAGTAATGGAGGCCTCTTCCTATGGACTGCAAGGCGAGAAGGTTGACCCTGCATCTGCTGTCGGAGGAAGGTGAAAGCAGCAGGCTGCCTTTACCAGTACTTGTCAAGAGTGGATGGGCAGGAGGAGTCATCATGAGAGTTGGTGTGAAGTGGTCCATGGCTTCTGATGGGAACACAACTATAATTGGAGGGGGGGGGGAATAACTACGTGGAAGGTGGGGAGATAACATGATAGTCAGATGGTGCACTTACAGTGCAAGAGGTGAAATGGGTCAGATTTGCTTATCCCCTCCTGGTGAGATCATTGAATTTCTTCCTTTCTGGAGACACGTCCCATGGTTAGTGTTCCTGCCTTGATTGCCTCCGCCACCTCTTGCCATGCACGGCAGGCCACTGCCTTGAGCACCTTACAGAAATGGCAGGGAAATAGAACATCACTGCTCTCCTCCAGCTCCCGCAGCAGTGGGTCGTTTGAAGAAAGTTTCATGACCTTAAGATGTTCCAAAACGCTTTACAGCCAATGAAGTGCTTTTGAAGCGTAATCACTGTTGTGATGTAGGAAACGCGGCGGGCAATTTGCGCACAGCAAGATCCCACAAACCGCGATGAGATAAATAATCAGATAATCTGTTGTGTTGGTTGAGGGATAAATATTGGCCAGGACACTGTGCAGAGCTGCCCTGATCTTCTTCGAATAATACCATGAGATCTTTTACGTGCTCCTGAGAAGGCAGATGGGGCCTTAGTTTAATGTCCCCTTTAAGATGGCACCTCTGACAGTGCACCACTCCCTCGGTACTGCACTGAAGTGTTCGTCTCGGATAGCTCTGAAGTGGGACTTGAGCCATGGCTGACTCATTGTCAAAGCTGGGGCCCCTGATTTTTCTGTTCCTCCTGGTATTTTGAGAAATGAATACAGTCTGATAAATGCAGTTACTAATTCTTGCTCCATGGCAATATAATTAGCAGAAAACGCCCCAGCAGTGAAATGATCAAGAAACGTTGCAGGGCATTTATGTTCTGCAGTTTTCCAAATATGCCCAGGGTTCCCAGAATAGACTTCATCAAAGAGCTCCTGAAAGCCCTTTGTACTGCCACAGACTTCGATACCAGCACTCAATCACAGCATGCAGCATCCGCCCACAAAATACTCAGTATTAAAATTAGTCCCAACAAGAAATCGGGGAGCTCGGAGCTGATTCTGAGCGCAGCTCACCTTTAGCTCATCTACCTGCACAGGCCCAGGATAATCAACCCTCCCAGTTCATACAGCATTCGACTCCCTCCTCTCCCTTCACTTTAACAAACACTCTTCTCAATCCCCAACCCAGTTAAGTTGGTACTCTTCTTCCCCTGTTCAAACTAGTACTCATACCTGCTCCCTCCACAGTCCGTGCTGCCACTCTTCACCACAGTCCGTGCTGCCACTCTTCACCACAGTCCATGCTGCCACTCTTCACCACAGTCCGTGCTGCCACTCTTCCCCACAGTCCGTGCTGCCACTCTTCAACACAGTCCGTGCTGCCACTCTTCACCACAGTCCGTGCTGCCACTCTTCACCACAGTCCATGCTGCCACTCTTCACCACAGTCCGTGCTGCCACTCTTCACCAGAGTCCGTGCTGCCACTCTTCACCACAGTCCGTGCTGCCACTCTTCACCACAGTCCGTGCTGCCACTCTTCACCACAGTCCGTGCTGCCACTCTTCACCACAGTCCGTGCTGCCACTCTTCACCACAGTCTGTGCTGCCACTCTTCACCACAGTCCGTGCTGCCACTCTTCACCACAGTCTGTGCTGCCACTCTTCACCACAGTCCGTGCTGCCACTCTTCACCACAGTCTGTGCTGCCACTCTTCCCCACAGTCCGTGCTGCCACTCTTCACCACAGTCTGTGCTGCCACTCTTCACCACAGTCCGTGCTGCCACTCTTCACCACAGTCCGTGCTGCCACTCTTCACCACAGTCCGTGCTGCCACTCTTCACTACAGTCCGTGCTGCCACTCTTCACCACAGTCCGTGCTGCCACTCTTTACCACAGTCCGTGCTGCCACTCTTCAACACAGTCCGTGCTGCCACTCTTCACCACAGTCCGTGCTGCCACTCTTCACCACAGTCCGTGTTGCCACTCTTCCCCACAGTCCGTGCTGCCACTCTTCACCACAGTCCGTGCTGCCACTCTTCACCACAGTCCGTGCTGCCACTCTTCACCACAGTCCATGCTGCCACTCTTCACCACAGTCTGTGCTGCCACTCTTCACCACAGTCCGTGCTGCCACTCCACCACAGTCCATGCTGCCACTCTTCACTACAGTCCGTGCTGCCACTCTTCATCACAGTCCATGCTGCCACTCTTCACCACAGTCCATGCTGCCACTCTTCACCACAGTCCGTGCTGCCACTCTTCACCACAGTCCATGCTGCCACTCTTCACCACAGTCCGTGCTGCCACTCTTCACCACAGTCCGTGCTGCCACTCTTCACCACAGTCCGTGCTGCCACTCTTCACCACAGTCCGTGCTGCCACTCTTTACCTCAGTCCGTGCTGCCACTCTTCACCACAGTCCGTGCTGCCACTCTTCACCACAGTCCGTGCTGCCACTCTTCACCACAGTCCGTGCTGCCACTCTTCACCACAGTCCGTGCTGCCACTCTTCACCACAGTCCGTGCTGCCACTCTTCACCACAGTCCGTGCTGCCACTCTTCACCACAGTCCGTGCTGCCACTCTTCACCATAGTCCGTGCTGCCACTCTTCACCACAGTCCATGCTGCCACTCTTCACCACAGTCCGTGCTGCCACTCTTCACCACAGTCCGTGCTGCCACTCTTCACCACAGTCCGTGCTGCCACTCTTCACCACAGTCCGTGCTGCCACTCTTCACCACAGTCCGTGCTGCCACTCTTCACCACAGTCCATGCTGCCACTCTTCACCACAGTCCGTGCTGCCACTCTTCACCACAGTCCGTGCTGCCACTCTTCACCACAGTCCGTGCTGCCACTCTTCACCACTGTCCGTGCTGCCACTCTTCACCACAGTCCGTGCTGCCACTCTTCCCCACAGTCCGTGCTGCCACTCTTCACCACAGTCTGTGCTGCCACTCTTCACCACAGTCCGTGCTGCCACTCTTCACCACAGTCCGTGCTGCCACTCTTCACCACAGTCCGTGCTGCCACTCTTCACCACAGTCTGTGCTGCCACTCTTCACCACAGTCTGTGCTGCCACTCTTCACCACAGTCCGTGCTGCCACTCTTCATCACAGTCCATGCTGCCACTCTTCACCACAGTCCATGCTGCCACTCTTCACCACAGTCCATGCTGCCACTCTTCACCACAGTCCATGCTGCCACTCTTCACCACAGTCCATGCTGCCACTCTTCACCACAGTCTGTGCTGCCACTCTTCACCACAGTCCGTGCTGCCACTCCACCACAGTCCATGCTGCCACTCTTCACCACAGTCCGTGCTGCCACTCTTCATCACAGTCCGTGCTGCCACTCTTCACCACAGTCCGTGCTGCCACTCTTCACCACAGTCCGTGCTGCCACTCTTCACCACAGTCCGTGCTGCCACTCTTCACCACAGTCCGTGCTGCCACTCTTCACCACAGTCCGTGCTGCCACTCTTCACCACAGTCCGTGCTGCCACTCTTCACCACAGTCCGTGCTGCCACTCTTCACCACAGTCCGTGCTGCCACTCTTCACCACAGTCCCTGCTGCCACTCTTCACCACAGTCCGTGCTGCCACTCTTCACCACAGTCCGTGCTGCCACTCTTCACCACAGTCCGTGCTGCCACTCTTCACCACAGTCCGTGCTGCCACTCTTCACCACAGTCCGTGCTGCCACTCTTCACCACAGTCCGTGCTGCCACTCTTCACCACAGTCCGTGCTGCCACTCTTCACCACAGTCCGTGCTGCCACTCTTCACCACAGTCCGTGCTGCCACTCTTCACCACAGTCCGTGCTGCCACTCTTCACCACAGTCCGTGCTGCCACTCTTCACCACAGTCCGTGCTGCCACTCTTCACCACAGTCCGTGCTGCCACTCTTCACCACAGTCCGTGCTGCCACTCTTCACCACAGTCCGTGCTGCCACTCTTCACCACAGTCCGTGCTGCCACTCTTCACCACAGTCCGTGCTGCCACTCTTCACCACAGTCCGTGCTGCCACTCTTCACCACAGTCCGTGCTGCCACTCTTCACCACAGTCCGTGCTGCCACTCTTCACCACAGTCCGTGCTGCCACTCTTCACCACAGTCCGTGCTGCCACTCTTCACCTCAGTCCGTGCTGGCACTCTTCACCACAGTCCGTGCTGCCACTCTTCACCACAGTCCGTGCTGCCACTCTTCACCACAGTCCGTGCTGCCACTCTTCACCACAGTCCGTGCTGCCACTCTTCACCACAGTCCGTGCTGCCACTCTTCACCACAGTCCGTGCTGCCACTCTTCACCACAGTCCGTGCTGCCACTCTTCACCACAGTCCGTGCTGCCACTCTTCACCACAGTCCGTGCTGCCACTCTTCACCACAGTCCGTGCTGCCACTCTTCACCACAGTCCGTGCTGCCACTCTTCACCACAGTCCGTGCTGCCACTCTTCACCACAGTCCGTGCTGCCACTCTTCACCACAGTCCGTGCTGCCACTCTTCACCACAGTCCGTGCTGCCACTCTTCACCACAGTCCGTGCTGCCACTCTTCACCACAGTCCGTGCTGCCACTCTTCACCACAGTCCGTGCTGCCACTCTTCACCACAGTCCGTGCTGCCACTCTTCACCACAGTCCGTGCTGCCACTCTTCACCACAGTCCGTGCTGCCACTCTTCACCACAGTCCGTGCTGCCACTCTTCACCACAGTCCGTGCTGCCACTCTTCACCACAGTCCGTGCTGCCACTCTTCACCACAGTCCGTGCTGCCACTCTTCACCACAGTCCGTGCTGCCACTCTTCACCACAGTCCGTGCTGCCACTCTTCACCACAGTCCGTGCTGCCACTCTTCACCACAGTCCGTGCTGCCACTCTTCACCACAGTCCGTGCTGCCACTCTTCACCACAGTCCGTGCTGCCACTCTTCACCACAGTCCGTGCTGCCACTCTTCACCACAGTCCGTGCTGCCACTCTTCACCACAGTCCGTGCTGCCACTCTTCACCACAGTCCGTGCTGCCACTCTTCACCACAGTCCGTGCTGCCACTCTTCACCACAGTCCGTGCTGCCACTCTTCACCACAGTCCGTGCTGCCACTCTTCACCACAGTCCGTGCTGCCACTCTTCACCACAGTCCGTGCTGCCACTCTTCACCACAGTCCGTGCTGCCACTCTTCACCACAGTCCGTGCTGCCACTCTTCACCACAGTCCGTGCTGCCACTCTTCACCACAGTCCGTGCTGCCACTCTTCCCCACAGTCCGTGCTGCCACTCTTCCCCACAGTCCGTGCTGCCACTCTTCACCACAGTCCGTGCTGCCACTCTTCACCACAGTCCGTGCTGCTACTCTCCCTCCCTATTCCTCCTCAGCTAATGCTGGTCCTCTCCTCATCAAAGCACTGCTCCCAACATCACCCTTCTCCTCCCCACCTCTAAGTCTCGTGCTGCTCCCAGTTTATATCCTTTCCTTATCCACGTCCTTTCCATCCATTTCTCTTTCACTGCTTTCCATTCCTTTCCCACTGCTAGATATTCTTCCCCTCCCCTTGCCGTGCATTCTTCCCCGATCAAACATTCCACCCTCCTCTCCTATTGCCGACCATTCCCCATTCCACTTGCCTACAATTCACCCCCACCCCTTACTCCAACCCGAGTACAGTTTCTTAAGCTCCAGGCAGGCCCTGCTCTTCCTACCAGTGCGTCCCAGCACTAATGCTTGGATTGCCGCCTGTGCATACTGTAAGTGGGAGTCCCCATGTAGAGTGTATGTAGGCAGCAATCTGGGCTATTGCTGCTCGGAAAACACTGGCAGGAGGAATGGCGTCTATCTCGTACGTAGGCGACTGAACTTAGGAGCAGCAGACGAGTAAGTGGGTAATAGGGGACCCAGTTGTGCTGATTTATGTCAGTAAATGCTAACGTACTGACTGGGCTCCAATGTGTCGGAATTTATGTTAGAGGCTGGCAAAGCCAGATCCTGTCCCCACCAAGTATCTTCACAATGTGCTTTGTCTATCAGGAGTCACTAGACAGTGATTGGGACTGAGAGTGCTGTTTGAGAGCTGGGGTTGACATGGAACATGGGTTGGACGTATTCCTGGAAGTTTCATCACATGGCCTCATGCCTCCAATCGCTCTGCCCCATTTTTTCCCATCTCCAATAATTTTATAACTAATAAACAAAAGCATTCAAAGAAAATGGTAAAAAAAAACACCTTTTTTTTATGCCTCACTGCTCGGAGGCCACTGTTTTAAGACTCCAGGACAATCCTAGAGGGATGGCAAACCTACAGAGAGCTGCTGAGAAATTAATTGTATGATGGAATGTCTTGTGAAAGTGCGCCTGAGATTTCTATGGGAGTCCTCCGGCAGGGGATATGAAATAAATGGCTAAAATATGTAATTTCTCCGAGGGTTGCACTGTGGTCTTTTATATAGCCTCTCTGTTAGAGTAAACTACAGGAGGCTGTGGGAAAGAAAGGCTGAGAGAGGGGTTTGAATGTATTTTTAATCCATTGTATATCTTTTTCAGAAATTATGTGCCCTGATCATCAAGTTTTTAGTTACAACGCCAGAGCATGTGATCGAACCTGCGTGTCACTATCTGATCGAGACTTTGAATGCACTGCGATTGACATCCCAGTCGATGGCTGTATCTGTCCATCTCGCACATACCTGGATGTTCATGGTAATTGTGTTAAAGCATCAAAGTGCCAGTGCACACTCAGCAATGGTGACTGGATAGGCCCAGGCGAATCGATTACCATTAACTATGAGACCTGGTGAGTGAGCACTGTAGATATTCAGCTATCAGCAGAAAAAGGGGCAAACATCGAAAATATCTCATGCATTTTCATTAACCTTTTAACGTCTTGGAATGACTATTGTTGATGATGGTGTTACACGTTTTTTAATTGAAACCTTTACCCGTTCATTTTCAAGTAGCGGCAGAGGAATGTCACACATCCACGTTTAATGCTCGTCTGCTAATATTACAAGCAGTGATCTCCGACCTATATATTATCATTTTTAAACTTGGGGGTTGAAAATCCGTGGCTCTTCTGGCAGATGGGAGTCTGCCAAAACTTTATGAAATTGGGCCGGGACCCGGTTATATTGGGTTTCCATCTCGTGATAGCCCCATGGGGTAGAGCCTCCCCCTGTCCCTTACAAGGTGGGGGCAGGGGGAGGCTCTAACCCATGGGGCTATCACGACATTGCACATGGAACATGGAACACGGGCATTGCACATGGAACGTGGACATTGCACATGGAAAATGGAACATGGGCATTGCACATGGAACGAGGACATTGCACTTGGAACACGGACACCACACGGAACACAGACACTGCACACAAAACACAGACATTGAACACGGAACATGGACACTGCACATGGAACACGGACACTGCACATGGAACACAGACACTACACATGGAACATGGACACTGCACGTGGAACACGGGCACTACACATGGAACACGGACACTGCACATGGAACATGGAACACGGACTCTGCACATGGAATGCAGACACTGCACATGGAACATGGACACTGCACATCAAACTGGGACACTGCACGTGGAAAGCGGTCACTGCACATGGAACATGGACACTGCACATGGAACATAGACACTGCATGTCGAACACAGACACTGCACATGGAACATGGAACACAGACACTTCACATGGAACATGGAACATGGACACTGCATATGGAACGCAGACACTGCACATGGAATATGGAACATGTACACCATGTCGAACTGGGACACTGCACATGGAACATGGACACGACACATGGAACACAGACACTGCACATGGAACATGGAACACGGACTCTGCATATGGAATGCGGACACTGCACATGGAACATGGACACTGCACATCAAACTGGGACACTGCACGTGGAAAGCGGTCACTGCACATGGAACATGGACACTGCACATGGAACATAGACACTGCATGTTGAACTCAGACACTGCACATGGAACATGGAACACAGACACTGCACATGGAACATGGAACATGGACACTGCACATGGAACATGGAACACAGACACTGCACATGGAACGGGGACACTGCACATGGAATATGGAACACGGACACTGAATGTTGAACTGGGACACTGCACATGGAACACAGACACTGCACATGGAACATGGAACATGGACACTGCACATGGAACATGGAACACAAACACTGCACATGGAACATGGAACATGGAACACGGACACTGCACGTAGAACTGGGACACTGCATATGGGACACGGACATTGCACATGGAACGCGGACATTGCACATGGAACACAGACACTTCACATGGAACACAGACACTTCACATGGACCACATACACTGCACATGGAACACAGACACTTCACATGGAACATAGACACCACATGGAACACAGACACATCACATGGGACACAGACACTTCACATGGAACACAGACACCACATGGAATACATACACTTCACATGGAACACAGACACTTCACATGGAACACAGACACTTCACATGGAACACAGACACTGCACATGAAATGCAGACACTTCACATGGAACACAGACACTTCACATGGAACACAGACACTGCACATGGAACACAGACACTTCACATGGAACACAGACACTTCACATGGAACACAGACACTGCACATGGAACACAGACACTTCACATGGAACACAGACACCACATGGAACACAGACACTTCACATGGAACACAGACACTTCACATGGAACACAGACACTTCACATGGAACACAGACACTGCACATGGAACACAGACACTTCACATGGAACACAGACACTTCACATGGAACACAGACACTGCACATGGAACACAGACACTTCACATGGAACACAGACACCACATGGAACACAGACACTTCACATGGAACACAGACACTTCACATGGAACGCAGACACTTCACATGGAACACAGACACTTCACATGGAACGCAGACACTTCACATGGAATACATACACTGCACATGGAACACAGACACTTCACATGGAATACAGACACTTCACATGGAACACAGACACCACATGGAACACAGACACTTCACATGGAACACAGACACTTCACATGGAACGCAGACACTTCACATGGAACACAGACACTTCACATGGAACACAGACACTTCACATGGAACACAGACACTTCACATGGAACGCAGACACTTCACATGGAACACAGACACTTCACATGGAACGCAGACACTTCACATGGAACACAGACACTTCACATGGAACACAGACACCACATGGAACACAGACACTTCACATGGAACACAGACACTTCACATGGAACACAGACACTTCACATGGAACGCAGACACTTCACATGGAACACAGACACTTCACATGGAACGCAGACACTGCACATGAAATGCAGACACTTCACATGGAACACAGACACTTCACATGGAACACAGACACTGCACATGGAACACAGACACTTCACATGGAACACAGACACTTCACATGGAACACAGACACTGCACATGGAACACAGACACTTCACATGGAACACAGACACTTCACATGGAACACAGACACTGCACATGGAACACAGACACTGCACATGGAACACAGACACCACATGGAACACAGACACTTCACATGGAACACAGACACTTCACATGGAACACAGACACTTCACATGGAACACAGACACTGCACATGGAACACAGACACCACATGGAACACAGACACTTCACATGGAACACAGACACTTCACATGGAACACAGACACTTCACATGGAACACAGACACTGCACATGGAACACAGACACTTCACATGGAACACAGACACTTCACATGGAACACAGACACTTCACATGGAACACAGACACTGCACATGGAACACAGACACTTCACATGGAACACAGACACTGCACATGGAACACAGACACTTCACATGGAACACAGACACCACATGGAACACAGACACTTCACATGGAACACAGACACTTCACATGGAACACAGACACCACATGGAACACAGACACTTCACATGGAACACAGACACTGCACATGGAACACAGACACTTCACATGGAACGCAGACACTTCACATGGAACACAGACACTGCACATGGAACACAGACACTGCACATGGAACACATACACTGCACATGGAACGCAGACACTTCACATGGAACACAGACACTTCACATGGAACACAGACACTGCACATGGAACGCAGACACTTCACATGGAACGCAGACACTTCACATGGAACACAGACACTGCACATGGAACACAGACACTTCACATGGAACACAGACACCACATGGAACACAGACACTTCACATGGAACACAGACACTGCACATGGAACACAGACACTGCACATGGAACACAGACACTGCACATGGAACACCTACACTGCACATGGAACACAGACACTGCACATGGAACACATACACTACACATGGAACGCAGACACTTCACATGGAACACAGACACTGCACATGGAACACAGACACTGCACATGGAACACAGACACTGCACATGGAACACATACACTGCACATGGAACGCAGACACTTCACATGGAACACAGACACTTCACATGGAACACAGACACTGCACATGGAACGCAGACACTTCACATGGAACGCAGACACTTCACATGGAACACAGACACTGCACATGGAACACAGACACTTCACATGGAACACAGACACCACATGGAACACAGACACTTCACATGGAACACAGACACTGCACATGGAACACAGACACTGCACATGGAACACAGACACTGCACATGGAACACCTACACTGCACATGGAACACAGACACTGCACATGGAACACATACACTACACATGGAACGCAGACACTTCACATGGAACACAGACACTTCACATGGAACACAGACACTGCAAATGGAACGCAGACACTTCACATGGAACGCAGACACTTCACATGGAACACAGACACTGCACATGGACCACAGACACTTCACATGGAACACAGACACCACATGGAACACAGACACTTCACATGGAACACAGACACCACATGGAACGCAGACACTTCACATGGAACACAGACACTTCACATGGAACACAGACACTGCACATGGAACATGGACACTGCACATGGAACATAGACACTGCATGTTGAACTCAGACACTGCACATGGAACATGGAACACAGACACTGCACATGGAACATGGAACATGGACACTGCACATGGAACATGGAACACAGACACTGCACATGGAACGGGGACACTGCACATGGAATATGGAACACGGACACTGAATGTTGAACTGGGACACTGCACATGGAACACAGACACTGCACATGGAACATGGAACATGGACACTGCACATGGAACATGGAACACAAACACTGCACATGGAACATGGAACATGGAACACGGACACTGCACGTAGAACTGGGACACTGCATATGGGACACGGACATTGCACATGGAACGCGGACATTGCACATGGAACACAGACACTTCACATGGAACACAGACACTTCACATGGACCACATACACTGCACATGGAACACAGACACTTCACATGGAACATAGACACCACATGGAACACAGACACTTCACATGGAACACAGACACTTCACATGGAACACAGACACCACATGGAACACATACACTTCACATGGAACACAGACACTTCACATGGAACACAGACACTTCACATGGAACACAGACACTGCACATGAAATGCAGACACTTCACATGGAACACAGACACTTCACATGGAACACAGACACTGCACATGGAACACAGACACTTCACATGGAACACAGACACTTCACATGGAACACAGACACTGCACATGGAACACAGACACTTCACATGGAACACAGACACCACATGGAACACAGACACTTCACATGGAACACAGACACTTCACATGGAACACAGACACTTCACATGGAACACAGACACTGCACATGGAACACAGACACTTCACATGGAACACAGACACTTCACATGGAACACAGACACTGCACATGGAACACAGACACTTCACATGGAACACAGACACCACATGGAACACAGACACTTCACATGGAACACAGACACTTCACATGGAACACAGACACCACATGGAACACAGACACTTCACATGGAACACAGACACCACATGGAACACAGACACTTCACATGGAATACAGACACTTCACATGGAACACAGACACTTCACATGGAACACAGACACTTCACATGGAACACAGACACTGCACATGGAACGCAGACACTTCACATGGAACACAGACACTTCACATGGAACGCAGACACTTCACATGGAACACAGACACTTCACATGGAACACAGACACTTCACATGGAACACAGACACTTCACATGGAACACAGACACTTCACATGGAACACAGACACTTCACATGGAACGCAGACACTTCACATGGAACACAGACACTTCACATGGAACACAGACACTTCACATGGAACACAGACACTGCACATGGAACACAGACACTTCACATGGAACACAGACACCACATGGAACACAGACACTTCACATGGAACACAGACACTTCACATGGAACACAGACACCACATGGAACACAGACACTTCACATGGAACACAGACACTGCACATGAAATGCAGACACTTCACATGGAACACAGACACTTCACATGGAACACAGACACTTCACATGGAACACAGACACTTCACATGGAACACAGACACTGCACATGGAACACAGACACTGCACATGGAACACAGACACCACATGGAACACAGACACTTCACATGGAACACAGACACTTCACATGGAACACAGACACTTCACATGGAACACAGACACTGCACATGGAACACAGACACTTCACATGGAACACAGACACTTCACATGGAACACAGACACTTCACATGGAACGCAGACACTTCACATGGAACACAGACACCACATGGAACACAGACACTGCACATGGAACACAGACACTTCACATGGAACACAGACACCACATGGAACACAGACACTTCACATGGAACACAGACACTTCACATGGAACACAGACACCACATGGAACACAGACACTTCACATGGAACACAGACACTGCACATGGAACACAGACACTTCACATGGAACACAGAAACTGCACATGGAACACAGACACTGCACATGGAACACATACACTGCACATGGAACACAGACACTGCACATGGAACACATACACTGCACATGGAACGCAGACACTTCACATGGAACACAGACACTTCACATGGAACACAGACACTGCACATGGAATGCAGACACTTCACATGGAACGCAGACACTTCTCATGGAACACAGACACTGCACATGGCACACAGACACTTCACATGGAACACAGACACCACATGGAACACAGACACTTCACATGGAACACAGACACTGCACATGGAACACAGACACTTCACATGGAACACAGACACTGCACATGGAACACAGACACTGCACATGGAACACATACACTGCACATGGAACACAGACACTGCACATGGAACACATACACTGCACATGGAACGCAGACACTTCACATGGAACACAGACACTTCACATGGAACACAGACACTGCACATGGAACGCAGACACTTCACATGGAAAGCAGACACTTCACATGGAACACAGACACTTCACATGGAACACAGACACCACATGGAACACAGACACTTCACATGGAACGCAGACACTTCACATGGAACACAGACACTTCACATGGAACACAGACACTTCACATGGAACACAGACACTGCACATGGACCACAGACACTTCACATGGAACACAGACACCACATGGAACACAGACACTTCACATGGAACACAGACACCACATGGAACACAGACACTTCACATGGAACACAGACACTGCACATGGAACGCAGACACTTCACATGGAACACAGACACTGCACATGGAACACAGACACTTCACATGGAACACAGACACTTCACATGGAACACAGACACTACACATGGAACACAGACACTTCACATGGAACACAGACACTTCACATGGAACACAGACACTTCACATGGAACACAGACACTTCACATGGAACACAGACACTGCACATGGAACACAGACACTTCACATGGAACACTTACACTGCACATGGAACACAGACACTGCATATGGAACACAGACACTTCACATGGAACACTTACACTGCACATGGAACACAGACACTGCACATGGAACACTTACACTGCACATGGAACACAGACACTTCACATGGAACACAGACACTTCACATGGAACACAGACACTGCACATGGAACACAGACACTTCACATGGAACACAGACACTTCACATGGAACACAGACACTTCACATGGAACGCAGACACTTCACATGGAACACAGACACTTCACATGGAACACAGACACTTCACATGGAACACAGACACTTCACATGGAACATAGACACCACATGGAACACAGACACTTCACATGGAACACAGCAACTTCACATGGAACACAGACACTTCACATGGAACACAGACACCACATGGAACACAGACACTTCACATGGAACGCAGACACTTCACATGGAACACAGACACCACATGGAACACAGACACTTCACATGGAACGCAGACACTTCACATGGAACACAGACACCACATGGAACACAGACACTTCACATGGAACACAGACACTTCACATGGAACGCAGACACTTCACATGGAACACAGACACTTCACATGGAACGCAGACACTTCACATGGAACACAGACACTTCACATGGAACGCAGACACTGCACATGGAACACAGACACCACATGGAACACAGACACTTCACATGGAACACAGACACTTCACATGGAACACAGACACCACATGGAACACAGACACTTCACATGGAACACAGACACTTCACATGGAACGCAGACACGTCACATGGAATACAGACACTGCACATGGAACACAGACACTTCACATGGAACGCAGACACTTCACATGGAACACAGACACTTCACATGGAACGCAGACACTTCACATGGAACACAGACACCACATGGAACACAGACACTTCACATGGAACACAGACACTTCACATGGAACATGGACACCACATGGAACACAGACACTTCACATGGAACACAGACACTTCACATGGAACGCAGACACTTCACATGGAACACAGACACCACATGGAACACAGACACTTCACATGGAACACAGACACTTCACATGGAACACAGACACCACATGGAACACAGACACTTCACATGGAAGACAGACACTTCACATGGAACACAGACACTTCACATGGAACACAGACACTTCACATGGAACACAGACACTTCACATGGAACACAGACACCACATGGAACACAGACACTTCACATGGAACACAGACACCACATGGAACACAGACACTTCACATGGAACACAGACACTGCACATGGAACACAGACACTTCACATGGAACACATACACTGCACATGAAATGCAGACACTTCACATGGAACACTTACACTGCACATGGAACGCAGACACTTCACATGGAACACAGACACTTCACATGGAACACAGACACTTCACATGGAACACAGACACTTCACATGGAACACAGACACCACATGGAAAACAGACACTTCACATGGAACACAGACACTGCACATGGAACACAGACACTGCATATGGAACACAGACACTGCACATGGAACACATACACTGCACATGGAACGCAGACACTTCACATGGAACACAGACACTTCACATGGAACACAGACACTTCACATGGAACACAGACACTTCACATGGAACGCAGACAATTCACATGGAACACAGACACTTCACATGGAACACAGACACTGCACATGGAACGCAGACAATTCACATGGAACACAGACACTTCACATGGAACACAGACACTGCACATGGACCACAGACACTTCACATGGAACGCAGACACCACATGGAACACAGACACTTCACATGGAACACAGACACCACATGGAACACAGACACTTCACATGGAACACAGACACCACATGGAACACAGACACTTCACATGGAACACAGACACCACATGGAACACAGACACTTCACATGGAACACAGACACTGCACATGGAACGCAGACACTTCACATGGAACACAGACACTGCACATGGAACACAGACACTTCACATGGAACACAGACACTTCACATGGAACACTTACACTTCACATGGAACACAGACACTACACATGGAACACAGACACTACACATGGAACACAGACACTTCACATGGAACACAGACACTTCACATGGAACACAGACACTTCACATGGAACACAGACACTGCACATGGAACACAGACACTTCACATGGAATACATACACTTCACATGGAACACTTACACTGCACATGGAACACAGACACTGCACATGGAACACAGACACTTCACATGGAACACAGACACTTCACATGGAACACAGACACTTCACATGGAACACTTACACTGCACATGGAACACAGACACTGCACATGGAACACAGACACTTCACATGGAACACAGACACTTCACATGGAACACAGACACTTCACATGGAATACATACACTTCACATGGAACACTTACACTGCACATGGAACACAGACACTGCACATGGAACACAGACACTTCACATGGAACACTTACACTGCACATGGAACACAGACACTGCACATGGAACACAGACACTGCACATGGAACACAGACACTTCACATGGAACACAGACACTTCACATGGAATACAGACACTTCACATGAAACGCAGACACTTCACATGGAACACAGACACTGCACATGGAACACAGACACTTCACATGGAACACAGACACTTCACATGGAACACAGACACTTCACATGGAACACAGACACTGCACATGAAATGCAGACACTTCACATGGAACACAGACACTTCACATGGAACACAGACACTTCACATGGAACACAGACACTTCACATGGAACACAGACACTTCACATGAAATGCAGACACTTCACATGGAACACAGACACTTCACATGGAACACAGACACTTCATATGGAACACAGACACTTCACATGGAATACATACACTGCACATGGAACACAGACACATCACATGGAACACTTACACTGCTCATGGAACACAGACACATCACATGCAACACAGACACTTCACATGGAACGCAGACACTTCACATGGAACACAGACACTTCACATGGAACGCAGACACTTCACATGGAACGCAGACACTTCACATGGAATACATACACTGCACATCGAACACAGACACTTCACATGGAACACAGACACTTCACATGGAACACAGACACTTCACATGGAACACAGACACTTCACATGGAACACAGACACTTCACATGGAACACAGACACTTCACATGGAATACATACACTGCACATCGAACACAGACACTGCACATGGAACACAGACACTTCACATGGAATACATACACTGCACATCGAACACAGACACTGCACATGGAACACAGACACTTCACATGGAACACAGACACTTCACATGGAACACTTACACTGCACATGGAACACAGACACTGCACATGGAACACAGACACTTCACATGGAACACATACACTTCACATGGAACACTTACACTGCACATGGAACACAGACACTTCACATGGAACACAGACACTTCACATGGAACACTTACACTGCACATGGAACACAGACACTGCACATGGAACACATACACTTCACATGGAATACAGACACTTCACATGAAACGCAGACACTTCACATGAAACGCAGACACTTCACATGGAACACAGACACTGCACATGGAACACAGACACTTCACATGGAACACAGACACTTCACATGGAATACAGACACTTCACATGAAACGCAGACACTTCACATGGAACACAGACACTGCACATGGAACACAGACACTTCACATGGAACACAGACACTTCACATGGAACACAGACACTTCACATGGAACACAGACACTGCACATGAAATGCAGACACTTCACATGGAACACAGACACTTCACATGGAACACAGACACTTCACATGGAACACAGACACTTCACATGAAATGCAGACACTTCACATGGAACACAGACACTTCACATGGAACACAGACACTTCACATGGAACACAGACACTTCACATGGAATACATACACTGCACATGGAACACAGACACATCACATGGAACACTTACACTGCTCATGGAACACAGACACATCACATGCAACACAGACACTTCACATGGAACGCAGACACTTCACATGGAACACAGACACTTCACATGGAACGCAGACACTTCACATGGAACGCAGACACTTCACATGGAATACATACACTGCACATCGAACACAGACACTTCACATGGAACACAGACACTTCACATGGAACGCAGACACTTCACATGGAACGCAGACACTTCACATGGAACACAGACACTTCACATGGAACACAGACACTTCACATGGAACACAGACACTTCACATGGAACACAGACACTTCACATGGAATACATACACTGCACATCGAACACAGACACTGCACATGGAACACAGACACTTCACATGGAACACAGACACTTCACATGGAACACAGACACTTCACATGGAATACATACACTGCACATCGAACACAGACACTTCACATGGAACACAGACACTTCACATGGAACGCAGACACTTCACATGGAACGCAGACACTTCACATGGAACACAGACACTTCACATGGAATACATACACTGCACATGGAACACAGACACTTCACATGGAACACATACACTGCACATCGAACACAGACACTTCACATGGAACACATACACTGCACATGGAACACAGACACTTCACATGGAACACAGACACTTCACATGGAATACATACACTGCACATGGAACACAGACACTTCACATGGAACACATACACTGCACATGGAACGCAGACACTTCACATGGAACACAGACACTGCACATGGAACACAGACACTTCACATGGAATACATACACTGCACATGGAACACAGACACTTCACATGGAACACATGCACTGCACATGGAACGCAGACACTTCACATGGAATACATACACTGCACATGGAACACAGACACTTCACATGGAACACATGCACTGCACATGGAACACAGACACTTCACATGGAACACAGACACTGCACATGGAACACAGACACTTCACATGGAACACAGACACTTCACATGGAATACATACACTGCACATGGAACACAGACACTTCACATGGAACACATGCACTGCACATGGAACGCAGACACTTCACATGGAATACATACACTGCACATGGAACACAGACACTTCACATGGAATACATACACTGCACATGGAAGACAGACACTTCACATGGAATGCAGACACTGCACATGGAACGCAGACACTTCACATGGAACACAGACACTTCACATGGAACACAGACACTTCACATGGAATGCAGACACTTCACATGGAACACAGACACTTCACATGGAATACAGACACTGCACATGGAACACAGACACTGCACACGGAACACAGACACTTCACATGGAATACATACACTGCACATGGAACACAGACACTTCACATGGAATACATACACTGCACATGGAACACAGACACTTCACATGGAACACATACACTGCACATGGAACACAGACACTGCACATGGAACACAGACACTTCACATGGAATACAGACACTGCACATGGAACACAGACACTGCACATGGAACACAGACACTTCACATGGAATACATACACTGCACATGGAACACAGACACTTCACATGGAATACATACACTGCACATGGAACACAGACACTTCACATGGAACACATTCACTGCACATGGAACGCAGACACTTCACATGGAACACAGACACTTCACATGGAACACAGACACTTCACATGGAACACAGACACTTCACATGGAATGCAGACTCTTCACATGGAACGCAGAAACTTCACATGGAACACAGACACTTCACATGGAACACAGACACTTCACATGGAACACAGACACTTCACATGGAACACAGACACTTCACATGGAACACAGACACTTCACATGGAACACAGACACTTCACATGGAATGCAGACACTTCACATGGAACGCAGAAACTTCACATGGAACACAGACACTTCACATGGAACACAGACACTTCACATGGAACACAGACACTTCACATGGAACACAGACACTTCACATGGAATGCAGACACTTCACATGGAACACAGACACTTCACATGGAATACATACACTGCACATGGAACGCAGACACATCACATGGAATTACTTACACTGCACATGGAACGCAGACACTTCACATGGAACACAGACACTTCACATGGAATACATACACTGCACATGGAACACTTACACTGCACATGGAACACATACACTGCACATGGAACGCAGACACTTCACATGGAACACAGACACTGCACATGGAACGCAGACACTTCACATGGAACACAGACACTTCACATGGAACACAGACACTTCACATGGAACACAGACACTTCACAAGGAATATACACTGCACATGGAACACAGACACTTCACATGGAACACAGACACTTCACATGGAACACAGACACTTCACATGGAACACAGACACTTCACATGGAACACAGACACTTCACATGGAACACAGACACTGCACATGGAACGCAGACAATTCACATGGAACACAGACACTTCACATGGAACACAGACACTGCACATGGACCACAGACACTTCACATGGAACGCAGACACCACATGGAACACAGACACTTCACATGGAACACAGACACCACATGGAACACAGACACTTCACATGGAACACAGACACCACATGGAACACAGACACTTCACATGGAACACAGACACCACATGGAACACAGACACTTCACATGGAACACAGACACTGCACATGGAACGCAGACACTTCACATGGAACACAGACACTGCACATGGAACACAGACACTTCACATGGAACACAGACACTTCACATGGAACACTTACACTACACATGGAACACAGACACTACACATGGAACACAGACACTACACATGGAACACAGACACTTCACATGGAACACAGACACTTCACATGGAACACAGACACTTCACATGGAACACAGACACTTCACATGGAACACAGACACTGCACATGGAACACAGACTCTTCACAAGGAATATACACTGCACATGGAACACAGACACTTCACATGGAACACAGACACGTCACATGGAACACAGACACTTCACATGGAACACAGACACTTCACATGAAATGCAGACACTTCACATGGAACACAGACACTTCACATGGAACACAGACACTTCACATGGAACACAGACACTTCACATGGAACACAGACACTTCACATGAAATGCAGACACTTCACATGGAACACAGACACTTCACATGGAACACAGACACTTCACATGGAACACAGACACTTCACATGAAATGCAGACACTTCACATGGAACACAGACACTTCACATGGAACACAGACACTTCACATGGAACACAGACACTTCACATGGAATACATACACTGCACATGGAACACAGACACATCACATGGAACACTTACACTGCTCATGGAACACAGACACATCACATGGAACACAGACACTTCACATGGAATACATACACTGCACATGGAACACAGACACATGACATGGAACACTTACACTGCACATGGAACACAGACACTTCACATGGAACACAGACACTGCACATGGAACACAGACACTTCACATGGAACACAGACACTTCACATGGAACACAGACACTTCACATGGAACACAGACACTTCACATGAAATGCAGACACTTCACATGGAACACAGACACTTCACATGGAACACAGACACTTCACATGGAACACTTACACTGCTCATGGAACACAGACACTTCACATGGAACACAGACACTTCACATGGAACGCAGACACTTCACATGGAACACAGACACTTCACATGGAACACAGACACTTCACATGGAATACATACACTGCACATCAAACACAGACACTTCACATGGAACACAGACACTTCACATGGAACGCAGACACTTCACATGGAACACAGACACTTCACATGGAATACATACACTGCACATGGAACACAGACACTTCACATGGAATACAGACACTTCACATGGAACACATACACTGCACATCGAACACAGACACTTCACATGGAACACATACACTGCACATGGAACACAGACACTTCACATGGAACACAGACACTTCACATGGAATACATACACTGCACATGGAACACAGACACTTCACATGGAACACATACACTGCACATGGAACGCAGACACTTCACATGGAACACAGACACTTCACATGGAACACATACACTGCACATGGAACGCAAACACTTCACATGGAATAAATACACTGCACATGGAACACAGACACTTCACATGGAATACATACACTGCACATGGAACACAGACACTTCACATGGAACACAGACACTTCACATGGAATACATACACTGCACATGGAACACAGACACTTCACATGGAACACAGACACTTCACATGGAACACTGACACTTCACATGGAACGCAGACACTGCACATGGAACGCAGACACTTCACATGGAACACAGACACTTCACATGGAACACAGACACTTCACATGGAATGCAGACACTTCACATGGAACGCAGAAACTTCACATGGAACACAGACACTTCACATGGAATACAGACACTGCACATGGAACACAGACACTGCACATGGAACACAGACACTTCACATGGAATACATACACTGCACATGGAACACAGACACTTCACATGGAATACATACACTGCACATGGAACACAGACACTTCACATGGAACACATACACTGCACATGGAACGCAGACACTTCACATGGAACACAGACACTTCACATGGAACACAGACACTTCACATGGAACACAGACACTTCACATGGAATGCAGACACTTCACATGGAACGCAGAAACTTCACATGGAACACAGACACTTCACATGGAACACAGACACTTCACATGGAACACAGACACTTCACATGGAACACAGACACTTCACATGGAACACAGACACTTCACATGGAATGCAGACACTTCACATGGAACGCCGAAACTTCACATGGAACACAGACACTTCACATGGAACACAGACACTTCACATGGAACACAGACACTTCACATGGAATGCAGACACTTCACATGGAACGCAGAAACTTCACATGGAACACAGACACTTCACATGGAATACATACACTGCACATGGAACACAGACACTTCACATGGAATACATACACTGCACATGGAACGCAGACACTTCACATGGAACACAGACACTTCACATGGAACACAGGCACTTCACATGGAATACAGACACTGCACATGGAACACAGACACATCACATGGAATACATACACTGCACATGGAACGCAGACACATCACATGGAACACAGACACTTCACATGGAATACATACACTGCACATGGAACACTTACACTGCACATGGAACACATACACTGCACATGGAACGCAGACACTTCACATGGAACACAGACACTGCACATGGAACGCAGACACTTCACATGGAACACAGACACTTCACATGGAACACAGACACTTCACATGGAACACAGACACTTCACAAGGAATATACACTGCACATGGAACACAGACACTTCACATGGAACACAGACACTTCACATGGAACACAGACACTTCACATGGAACACAGACACTTCACATGGAACACAGACACTTCACATGGAACACAGACACTGCACATGGAACACAGACACTTCACATGGAACACAGACACTTCACATGGAACACAGACACTGCACATAGAACACATACACTGCACATGGAACACATACACTGCACATGGAACACAGACACTTCACATGGAACACATACAGTTCACATGGAACACATACACTGCACATGGAACGCAGACACTGCACATGGAACGCAGACACTTCACATGGAACACAGACACTGCACATGGAACGCAGACACTTCACATGGAACACAGACACTTCACATGGAACACAGACACTTCACATGGAACGCAGACACTTCACATGGAACACAGACACTTCACAATAAACACAGACACTGCACATGGAACACAGACACTTCATATGGAACACTTACACTGCACATGGAACACAGACACTTCACATGGAACACAGACACTGCACATGGAACACAGACACTTCTCATGGAACACAGACACTTCACATGGAATACATACACTGCACATGGAACACAGACACATCACATGGAACGCAGACACTTCACATGGAACACAGACACTTCACATGGAACACAGACACTGCACATGGAACGCAGACACTGCACATGGAACGCAGACACTTCACATGGAACGCAGACACTTCACATGGAACACAGACACTACACATGGAACACAGACACTTCACATGGAACACAGACACTTCACATGGAACACAGACACTTCACATGGAACGCAGACACTTCACATGGAACACAGACACTTCACATGGAACACAGACACTTCACATGGAATGCAGACACTTCACATGGAACGCAGAAACTTCACATGGAATACAGACACTTCACATGGAACACAGACACTTCACATGGAATACAGACACTTCACATGGAACACAGACACTGCACATGGAACACAGACACTTCACATGGAACGCAGACACTGCACATGGAACACAGACACTTCACATGGAATACAGACACTGCACATGGAATACATACTCTGCACATGGAACACAGACACTTCACATGGAATACATACACTGCACATGGAACACAGACACTTCACATGGAACACATACACTGCACATGGAACGCAGACACTTCACATGGAACACAGACACTTCACATGGAACACAGACACTTCACATGGAATGCAGACACTTCACATGGAACGCAGAAACTTCACATGGAACACAGACACTTCACATGGAATACATACACTGCACATGGAACACAGACACTTCACATGGAATACATACACTGCACATGGAACGCAGACACTTCACATGGAACACAGACACTTCACATGGAATACAGACACTGCACATGGAACACAGACACATCACATGGAATACATACACTGCACATGGAACGCAGACACTTCACATGGAACACAGACACTTCACATGGAATACATACACTGCACATGGAACACAGACACTTCACATGGAACACATACACTGCACATGGAACGCAGACACTTCACATGGAACACAGACACTGCACATGGAACGCAGACACTTCACATGGAACACAGACACTTCACATGGAACACAGACACTTCACATGGAACACAGACACTTCACAAGGAATATACACTGCACATGGAACACAGACACTTCACATGGAACACAGACACTTCACATGGAACACAGACACTTCACATGGAACACAGACACTTCACATGGAACACACACACTTCACATGGAACACATACACTTCACATGGAACACATACACTGCACATGGAACACAGACACTTCACATGGAACACATACAGTTCACATGGAACACATACACTGCACATGGAACGCAGACACTGCACATGGAACACAGACACTTCACATGGAACACAGACACTGCACATGGAACGCAGACACTTCACATGGAACACAGACACTGCACATGGAACGCAGACACTTCACATGGAACACAGACACTTCACATGGAACGCAGACACTTCACATGGAACACAGACACTTCACATGGAACACAGACACTGCACATGGAACACAGACACTTCACATGGAACACAGACACTTCATATGGAACACAGACACTGCACATGGAACACAAACACTTCACATGGAACACAGACACTTCACATGGAACACAGACACTGCACATGGAACACAAACACTTCACATGGAACGCAGACACTTCACATGGAACACAGACACTTCACATGGAACACAGACACTGCACATGCAATACAGACACTTCACATGGAACGCAGACACTTCACATGGAACACAGACACTTCACATGAAATGCAGACACTTCACATGGAACACAGACACTTCACATGGAACACAGACACTTCACATGGAACACAGACACTTCACATGGAATACATACACTGCACATGGAACACAGACACATCACATGGAACACTTACACGCTCATGGAACACAGACACATCACATGGAACACAGACACTTCACATGGAATACATACACTGCACATGGAACACAGACACATGACATGGAACACTTACACTGCACATGGAACACAGACACTTCACATGGAACACAGACACTGCACATGGAACACAGACACTTCACATGGAACACAGATACTTCACATGGAACACAGACACTTCACATGGAACACAGACACTTCACATGAAATGCAGACACTTCACATGGAACACAGACACTTCACATGGAACACAGACACTTCACATGGAACACTTACACTGCTCATGGAACACAGACACTTCACATGGAACACAGACACTTCACATGGAACACAGACACTTCACATGGAATACATACACTGCACATGGAACACAGACACTTCACATGGAACACAGACACTTCACATGGAACACTGACACTTCACATGGAACGCAGACACTGCACATGGAACGCAGACACTTCACATGGAACACAGACACTTCACATGGAACACAGACACTTCACATGGAATGCAGACACTTCACATGGAACGCAGAAACTTCACATGGAACACAGACACTTCACATGGAATACAGACACTGCACATGGAACACAGACACTGCACATGGAACACAGACACTTCACATGGAATACATACACTGCACATGGAACACAGACACTTCACATGGAATACATACACTGCACATGGAACACAGACACTTCACATGGAACACATACACTGCACATGGAACGCAGACACTTCACATGGAACACAGACACTTCACATGGAACACAGACACTTCACATGGAACACAGACACTTCACATGGAATGCAGACACTTCACATGGAACGCAGAAACTTCACATGGAACACAGACACTTCACATGGAACACAGACACTTCACATGGAACACAGACACTTCACATGGAACACAGACACTTCACATGGAACACAGACACTTCACATGGAATGCAGACACTTCACATGGAACGCCGAAACTTCACATGGAACACAGACACTTCACATGGAACACAGACACTTCACATGGAACACAGACACTTCACATGGAATGCAGACACTTCACATGGAACGCAGAAACTTCACATGGAACACAGACACTTCACATGGAATACATACACTGCACATGGAACACAGACACTTCACATGGAATACATACACTGCACATGGAACGCAGACACTTCACATGGAACACAGACACTTCACATGGAACACAGGCACTTCACATGGAATACAGACACTGCACATGGAACACAGACACATCACATGGAATACATACACTGCACATGGAACGCAGACACATCACATGGAACACAGACACTTCACATGGAATACATACACTGCACATGGAACACTTACACTGCACATGGAACACATACACTGCACATGGAACGCAGACACTTCACATGGAACACAGACACTGCACATGGAACGCAGACACTTCACATGGAACACAGACACTTCACATGGAACACAGACACTTCACATGGAACACAGACACTTCACAAGGAATATACACTGCACATGGAACACAGACACTTCACATGGAACACAGACACTTCACATGGAACACAGACACTTCACATGGAACACAGACACTTCACATGGAACACAGACACTTCACATGGAACACAGACACTGCACATGGAACACAGACACTTCACATGGAACACAGACACTTCACATGGAACACAGACACTGCACATAGAACACATACACTGCACATGGAACACATACACTGCACATGGAACACAGACACTTCACATGGAACACATACAGTTCACATGGAACACATACACTGCACATGGAACGCAGACACTGCACATGGAACGCAGACACTTCACATGGAACACAGACACTGCACATGGAACGCAGACACTTCACATGGAACACAGACACTTCACATGGAACACAGACACTTCACATGGAACGCAGACACTTCACATGGAACACAGACACTTCACAATAAACACAGACACTGCACATGGAACACAGACACTTCATATGGAACACTTACACTGCACATGGAACACAGACACTTCACATGGAACACAGACACTGCACATGGAACACAGACACTTCTCATGGAACACAGACACTTCACATGGAATACATACACTGCACATGGAACACAGACACATCACATGGAACGCAGACACTTCACATGGAACACAGACACTTCACATGGAACACAGACACTGCACATGGAACGCAGACACTGCACATGGAACGCAGACACTTCACATGGAACGCAGACACTTCACATGGAACACAGACACTACACATGGAACACAGACACTTCACATGGAACACAGACACTTCACATGGAACACAGACACTTCACATGGAACGCAGACACTTCACATGGAACACAGACACTTCACATGGAACACAGACACTTCACATGGAATGCAGACACTTCACATGGAACGCAGAAACTTCACATGGAATACAGACACTTCACATGGAACACAGACACTTCACATGGAATACAGACACTTCACATGGAACACAGACACTGCACATGGAACACAGACACTTCACATGGAACGCAGACACTGCACATGGAACACAGACACTTCACATGGAATACAGACACTGCACATGGAATACATACTCTGCACATGGAACACAGACACTTCACATGGAATACATACACTGCACATGGAACACAGACACTTCACATGGAACACATACACTGCACATGGAACGCAGACACTTCACATGGAACACAGACACTTCACATGGAACACAGACACTTCACATGGAATGCAGACACTTCACATGGAACGCAGAAACTTCACATGGAACACAGACACTTCACATGGAATACATACACTGCACATGGAACACAGACACTTCACATGGAATACATACACTGCACATGGAACGCAGACACTTCACATGGAACACAGACACTTCACATGGAATACAGACACTGCACATGGAACACAGACACATCACATGGAATACATACACTGCACATGGAACGCAGACACTTCACATGGAACACAGACACTTCACATGGAATACATACACTGCACATGGAACACAGACACTTCACATGGAACACATACACTGCACATGGAACGCAGACACTTCACATGGAACACAGACACTGCACATGGAACGCAGACACTTCACATGGAACACAGACACTTCACATGGAACACAGACACTTCACATGGAACACAGACACTTCACAAGGAATATACACTGCACATGGAACACAGACACTTCACATGGAACACAGACACTTCACATGGAACACAGACACTTCACATGGAACACAGACACTTCACATGGAACACACACACTTCACATGGAACACATACACTTCACATGGAACACATACACTGCACATGGAACACAGACACTTCACATGGAACACATACAGTTCACATGGAACACATACACTGCACATGGAACGCAGACACTGCACATGGAACACAGACACTTCACATGGAACACAGACACTGCACATGGAACGCAGACACTTCACATGGAACACAGACACTGCACATGGAACGCAGACACTTCACATGGAACACAGACACTTCACATGGAACGCAGACACTTCACATGGAACACAGACACTTCACATGGAACACAGACACTGCACATGGAACACAGACACTTCACATGGAACACAGACACTTCATATGGAACACAGACACTGCACATGGAACACAAACACTTCACATGGAACACAGACACTTCACATGGAACACAGACACTGCACATGGAACACAAACACTTCACATGGAACGCAGACACTTCACATGGAACACAGACACTTCACATGGAACACAGACACTGCACATGCAATACAGACACTTCACATGGAACGCAGACACTTCACATGGAACACAGACACTTCACATGAAATGCAGACACTTCACATGGAACACAGACACTTCACATGGAACACAGACACTTCACATGGAACACAGACACTTCACATGGAATACATACACTGCACATGGAACACAGACACATCACATGGAACACTTACACGCTCATGGAACACAGACACATCACATGGAACACAGACACTTCACATGGAATACATACACTGCACATGGAACACAGACACATGACATGGAACACTTACACTGCACATGGAACACAGACACTTCACATGGAACACAGACACTGCACATGGAACACAGACACTTCACATGGAACACAGATACTTCACATGGAACACAGACACTTCACATGGAACACAGACACTTCACATGAAATGCAGACACTTCACATGGAACACAGACACTTCACATGGAACACAGACACTTCACATGGAACACTTACACTGCTCATGGAACACAGACACTTCACATGGAACACAGACACTTCACATGGAACGCAGACACTTCACATGGAACGCAGACACTGCACATGGAACACAGACACTTCACATGGAATACAGACACTGCACATGGAATACATACTCTGCACATGGAACACAGACACTTCACATGGAATACATACACTGCACATGGAACACAGACACTTCACATGGAACACATACACTGCACATGGAACGCAGACACTTCACATGGAACACAGACACTTCACATGGAACACAGACACTTCACATGGAATGCAGACACTTCACATGGAACGCAGAAACTTCACATGGAACACAGACACTTCACATGGAATACATACACTGCACATGGAACACAGACACTTCACATGGAATACATACACTGCACATGGAACGCAGACACTTCACATGGAACACAGACACTTCACATGGAATACAGACACTGCACATGGAACACAGACACATCACATGGAATACATACACTGCACATGGAACGCAGACACTTCACATGGAACACAGACACTTCACATGGAATACATACACTGCACATGGAACACAGACACTTCACATGGAACACATACACTGCACATGGAACGCAGACACTTCACATGGAACACAGACACTGCACATGGAACGCAGACACTTCACATGGAACACAGACACTTCACATGGAACACAGACACTTCACATGGAACACAGACACTTCACAAGGAATATACACTGCACATGGAACACAGACACTTCACATGGAACACAGACACTTCACATGGAACACAGACACTTCACATGGAACACAGACACTTCACATGGAACACACACACTTCACATGGAACACATACACTTCACATGGAACACATACACTGCACATGGAACACAGACACTTCACATGGAACACATACAGTTCACATGGAACACATACACTGCACATGGAACGCAGACACTGCACATGGAACACAGACACTTCACATGGAACACAGACACTGCACATGGAACGCAGACACTTCACATGGAACACAGACACTGCACATGGAACGCAGACACTTCACATGGAACACAGACACTTCACATGGAACGCAGACACTTCACATGGAACACAGACACTGCACATGGAACACAGACACTTCACATGGAACACAGACACTTCATATGGAACACAGACACTGCACATGGAACACAAACACTTCACATGGAACACAGACACTTCACATGGAACACAGACACTGCACATGGAACACAAACACTTCACATGGAACGCAGACACTTCACATGGAACACAGACACTTCACATGGAACACAGACACTGCACATGCAATACAGACACTTCACATGGAACGCAGACACTTCACATGGAACACAGACACTTCACATGAAATGCAGACACTTCACATGGAACACAGACACTTCACATGGAACACAGACACTTCACATGGAACACAGACACTTCACATGGAATACATACACTGCACATGGAACACAGACACATCACATGGAACACTTACACGCTCATGGAACACAGACACATCACATGGAACACAGACACTTCACATGGAATACATACACTGCACATGGAACACAGACACATGACATGGAACACTTACACTGCACATGGAACACAGACACTTCACATGGAACACAGACACTGCACATGGAACACAGACACTTCACATGGAACACAGACACTTCACATGGAACACAGACACTTCACATGGAACACAGACACTTCACATGGAACACAGACACTTCACATGAAATGCAGACACTTCACATGGAACACAGACACTTCACATGGAACACAGACACTTCACATGGAACACTTACACTGCTCATGGAACACAGACACTTCACATGGAACACAGACACTTCACATGGAACGCAGACACTTCACATGGAACACAGACACTTCACATGGAACACAGACACTTCACATGGAATACATACACTGCACATCAAACACAGACACTTCACATGGAACACAGACACTTCACATGGAACGCAGACACTTCACATGGAACACAGACACTTCACATGGAATACATACACTGCACATGGAACACAGACACTTCACATGGAATACAGACACTTCACATGGAACACATACACTGCACATCGAACACAGACACTTCACATGGAACACATACACTGCACATGGAACACAGACACTTCACATGGAACACAGACACTTCACATGGAATACATACACTGCACATGGAACACAGACACTTCACATGGAACACATACACTGCACATGGAACGCAGACACTTCACATGGAACACAGACACTTCACATGGAATACATACACTGCACATGGAACACAGACACTTCACATGGAATACAGACACTTCACATGGAACACATACACTGCACATCGAACACAGACACTTCACATGGAACACAGACACTTCACATGGAATACATACACTGCACATGGAACACAGACACTTCACATGGAACACATACACTGCACATGGAACGCAGACACTTCACATGGAACACAGACACTTCACATGGAATACATACACTGCACATGGAACACAGACACTTCACATGGAACACAGACACTGCACATGGAACGCAGACACTTCACATGGAACACAGACACTTCACATGGAACGCAGACACTTCACATGGAACACAGACACTTCACATGGAACACAGACACTGCACATGGAACACAGACACTTCACATGGAACACAGACACTTCATATGGAACACAGACACTGCACATGGAACACAAACACTTCACATGGAACACAGACACTTCACATGGAACACAGACACTGCACATGGAACACAAAAACTTCACATGGAACACAGACACTTCACATGGAAGACATACACTGCACATGGAACACAGACACATCACATGGAACGCAGAGACTTCACATGGAACACAGACACTTCACATGGAACACAGACACTGCACATGCAATACAGACACTTCACATGGAACGCAGACACTTCACATGGAACACAGACACTTCACATGAAATGCAGACACTTCACATGGAACACAGACACTTCACATGGAACACAGACACTTCACATGGAACACAGACACTTCACATGGAATACATACACTGCACATGGAATACAGACACATCACATGGAACACTTACACGCTCATGGAACACAGACACATCACATGGAACACAGACACTTCACATGGAATACATACACTGCACATGGAACACAGACACAAGACATGGAACACTTACACTGCACATGGAACACAGACACTTCACATGGAACACAGACACTGCACATGGAACACAGACACTTCACATGGAACACAGACACTTCACATGGAACACAGACACTTCACATGGAACACAGACACTTCACATGGAACACAGACACTTCACATGAAATGCAGACACTTCACATGGAACACAGACACTTCACATGGAACACAGACACTTCACATGGAACACTTACACTGCTCATGGAACACAGACACTTCACATGGAACACAGACACTTCACATGGAACGCAGACACTTCACATGGAACACAGACACTTCACATGGAACACAGACACTTCACATGGAATACATACACTGCACATCAAACACAGACACTTCACATGGAACACAGACACTTCACATGGAACACAGACACTTCACATGGAATACATACACTGCACATGGAACACAGACACTTCACATGGAATACAGACACTTCACATGGAACACATACACTGCACATCGAACACAGACACTTCACATGGAACACATACACTGCACATGGAACACAGACACTTCACATGGAACACAGACACTTCACATGGAATACATACACTGCACATGGAACACAGACACTTCACATGGAACACATACACTGCACATGGAACGCAGACACTTCACATGGAACACAGACACTTCACATGGAATACATACACTGCACATGGAACACAGACACTTCACATGGAACACATACACTGCACATGGAACGCAGACACTTCACATGGAATACATACACTGCACATGGAACACAGACACTTGACATGGAATACATAAACTGCACATGGAACACAGACACTTCACATGGAATGCAGACACTGCACATGGAACGCAGACACTTCACATGGAACACAGACACTTCACATGGAACACAGACACTTCACATGGAATGCAGACACTTCACATGGAACGCAGAAACTTCACATGGAACACAGACACTTCACATGGAATACAGACACTGCACATGGAACACAGACACTGCACATGGAACACAGACACTTCACATGGAATACATACACTGCACATGGAACACAGACACTTCACATGGAATACATACACTGCACATGGAACACAGACACTTCACATGGAACACATACACTGCACATGGAACGCAGACACTTCACATGGAACACAGACACTTCACATGGAACACAGACACTTCACATGGAACACAGACACTTCACATGGAATGCAGACACTTCACATGGAACGCAGAAACTTCACATGGAACACAGACACTTCACATGGAACACAGACACTTCACATGGAACACAGACACTTCACATGGAACACAGACACTTCACATGGAACACAGACACTTCACATGGAATGCAGACACTTCACATGGAACGCCGAAACTTCACATGGAACACAGACACTTCACATGGAACACAGACACTTCACATGGAATGCAGACACTTCACATGGAACGCAGAAACTTCACATGGAACACAGACACTTCACATGGAATACATACACTGCACATGGAACACAGACACTTCACATGGAATACATACACTGCACATGGAACGCAGACACTTCACATGGAACACAGACACTTCACATGGAACACAGGCACTTCACATGGAATACAGACACTGCACATGGAACACAGACACATCACATGGAATACATACACTGCACATGGAACGCAGACACATCACATGGAACACAGACACTTCACATGGAATACATACACTGCACATGGAACACTTACACTGCACATGGAACACATACACTGCACATGGAACGCAGACACTTCACATGGAACACAGACACTGCACATGGAACGCAGACACTTCACATGGAACACAGACACTTCACATGGAACACAGACACTTCACATGGAATGCCGAAACTTCACATGGAACACAGACACTTCACATGGAACACAGACACTTCACATGGAATGCAGACACTTCACATGGAACGCAGAAACTTCACATGGAACACAGACACTTCACATGGAATACATACACTGCACATGGAACACAGACACTTCACATGGAATACATACACTGCACATGGAACGCAGACACTTCACATGGAACACAGACACTTCACATGGAACACAGGCACTTCACATGGAATACAGACACTGCACATGGAACACAGACACATCACATGGAATACATACACTGCACATGGAACGCAGACACATCACATGGAACACAGACACTTCACATGGAATACATACACTGCACATGGAACACTTACACTGCACATGGAACACATACACTGCACATGGAACGCAGACACTTCACATGGAACACAGACACTGCACATGGAACGCAGACACTTCACATGGAACACAGACACTTCACATGGAACACAGACACTTCACATGGAACACAGACACTTCACAAGGAATATACACTGCACATGGAACACAGACACTTCACATGGAACACAGACACTTCACATGGAACACAGACACTTCACATGGAACACGGACACTTCACATGGAACACAGACACTTCACATGGAACACAGACACTTCACATGGAACACAGACACTGCACATGGAACACAGACACTTCACATGGAACACAGACACTTCACATGGAACACAGACACTGCACATAGAACACATACACTGCACATGGAACACATACACTGCACATGGAACACAGACACTTCACATGGAACACATACAGTTCACATGGAACACATACACTGCACATGGAACGCAGACACTGCACATGGAACTCAGACACTTCACATGGAACACAGACACTGCACATGGAACGCAGACACTTCACATGGAACACAGACACTTCACATGGAACACAGACACTTCACATGGAACGCAGACACTTCACATGGAACACAGACACTTCACAATAAACACAGACACTGCACATGGAACACAGACACTTCATATGGAACACTTACACTGCACATGGAACACAGACACTTCACATGGAACACAGACACTGCACATGGAACACAGACACTTCACATGGAACACAGACACTTCACATGGAATACATACACTGCACATGGAACACAGACACATCACATGGAACGCAGACACTTCACATGGAACACAGACACTTCACATGGAACACAGACACTGCACATGGAACGCAGACACTGCACATGGAACGCAGACACTTCACATGGAACGCAGACACTTCAAATGGAACATAGACACTACACATGGAACACAGACACTTCACATGGAACACAGACACTTCACATGGAACACAGACACTTCACATGGAACGCAGACACTTCACATGGAACACAGACACTTCACATGGAACACAGACACTTCACATGGAATGCAGACACTTCACATGGAACGCAGAAACTTCACATGGAACACAGACACTTCACATGGAACACAGACACTGCACATGGAACACAGACACTTCACATGGAATACAGACACTGCACATGGAATACATACACTGCACATGGAACACAGACACTTCACATGGAATACATACACTGCACATGGAACACAGACACTTCACATGGAATACATACACTGCACATGGAACGCAGACACTTCACATGGAACACAGACACTTCACATGGAACACAGACACTTCACATGGAATGCAGACACTTCACATGGAACGCAGAAACTTCACATGGAACACAGACACTTCACATGGAATACATTAACTGCACATGGAACACAGACACTTCACATGGAATACATACACTGCACATGGAACGCAGACACTTCACATGGAACACAGACACTTCACATGGAATACAGACACTGCACATGGAATACATACACTGCACATGGAACGCAGACACTTCACATGGAACACAGACACTTCACATGGAATACATACACTGCACATGGAACGCAGACACTTCACATGGAACACAGACACTTCACATGGAATACATACACTGCACATGGAACACAGACACTTCACATGGAACACATACACTGCACATGGAACGCAGACACTTCACATGGAACACAGACACTGCACATGGAACGCAGACACTTCACATGGAACACAGACACTGCACATGGAACACAGACACATCACATGGAATACATACACTGCACATGGAACGCAGACACTTCACATGGAACACAGACACTTCACATGGAATACATACACTGCACATGGAACACAGACACTTCACATGGAACACATACACTGCACATGGAACGCAGACACTTCACATGGAACACAGACACTGCACATGGAACGCAGACACTTCACATGGAACACAGACACTTCACATGGAACACAGACACTTCACATGGAACACAGACACTTCACAAGGAATATACACTGCACATGGAACACAGACACTTCACATGGAACACAGACATTTCACATGGAACACAGACACTTCACATGGAACACAGACACTTCACATGGAACACACACACTTCACATGGAACACGTACACTGCACATGGAACCCAGACACTTCACATGGAACACAGACACTTCACATGGAACACAGACACTGCACATAGAACACATACACTGCACATGGAACACATACACTGCACATGGAACACAGACACTTCACATGGAACACATACAGTTCACATGGAACACATACACTGCACATGGAACGCAGACACTGCACATGGAACACAGACACTTCACATGGAACACAGACACTGCACATGGAACGCAGACACTTCACATGGAACACAGACACTGCACATGGAACGCAGACACTTCACATGGAACACAGACACTTCACATGGAACGCAGACACTTCACATGGAACACAGACACTTCACATGGAACACAGACACTGCACATGGAACACAGACACTTCACATGGAACACAGACACTTCATATGGAACACTTTCACTGCACATGGAACACAGACACTTCACATGGAACACAGACACTGCACATGGAACACAAACACTTCACATGGAACACAGACACTTCACATGGAATACATACACTGCACATGGAACACAGACACATCACATGGAACGCAGACACTTCACATGGAACACAGACACTTCACATGGAACACAGACACTGCACATGCAATACAGACACTTCACATGGAACGCAGACACTGCACATGGAACGCAGACACTTCACATGGAACGCAGACACTTCACATGGAACACAGACACTACACATGGAACACAGACACTTCACATGGAACACAGACACTTCACATGGAACACAGACACTTCACATGGAACGCAGAAACTTCACATGGAACACAGACACTTCACATGGAACACAGACACTTCACATGGAACGCAGAAACTTCACATGGAATACAGACACTTCACATGGAACACAGACACTTCACATGGAATACAGACACTGCACATGGAACACAGACACTTCACATGGAATGCAGACACTTCACATGGAACGCAGAAACTTCACATGGAACACAGACACTTCACATGGAATACAGACACTTCACATGGAACACAGACACTGCACATGGAACACAGACACTTCACATGGAACACATACACTGCACATGGAACGCAGACACTTCACATGGAACACAGACACTTCACATGGAACACAGACACTTCACATGGAATGCAGACACTTCACATGGAACGCAGAAACTTCACATGGAACACAGACACTTCACATGGAATACATACACTGCACATGGAACACAGACACTTCACATGGAATACATACACTGCACATGGAACGCAGACACTTCACATGGAATACATACACATCACATGGAATACATACACTGCACATGGAACGCAGACACTTCACATGGAACACAGACACTTCACATGGAATACATGCACTGCACATGGAACACAGACACTTCACATGGAACACATACACTGCACATGGAACGCAGACACTTCACATGGAACACAGACACTGCACATGGAATACATGCACTGCACATGGAACACAGACACATCACATGGAATACATACACTGCACATGGAACGCAGACACTTCACATGGAACACAGACACTTCACATGGAACACAGACACTTCACATGGAATGCCGAAACTTCACATGGAACACAGACACTTCACATGGAACACAGACACTTCACATGGAATGCAGACACTTCACATGGAACGCAGAAACTTCACATGGAACACAGACACTTCACATGGAATACATACACTGCACATGGAACACAGACACTTCACATGGAATACATACACTGCACATGGAACGCAGACACTTCACATGGAACACAGACACTTCACATGGAACACAGGCACTTCACATGGAATACAGACACTGCACATGGAACACAGACACATCACATGGAATACATACACTGCACATGGAACGCAGACACATCACATGGAACACAGACACTTCACATGGAATACATACACTGCACATGGAACACTTACACTGCACATGGAACACATACACTGCACATGGAACGCAGACACTTCACATGGAACACAGACACTGCACATGGAACGCAGACACTTCACATGGAACACAGACACTTCACATGGAACACAGACACTTCACATGGAACACAGACACTTCACAAGGAATATACACTGCACATGGAACACAGACACTTCACATGGAACACAGACACTTCACATGGAACACAGACACTTCACATGGAACACGGACACTTCACATGGAACACAGACACTTCACATGGAACACAGACACTTCACATGGAACACAGACACTGCACATGGAACACAGACACTTCACATGGAACACAGACACTTCACATGGAACACAGACACTGCACATAGAACACATACACTGCACATGGAACACATACACTGCACATGGAACGCAGACACTGCACATGGAACGCAGACACTTCACATGGAACACAGACACTGCACATGGAACGCAGACACTTCACATGGAACACAGACACTTCACATGGAACACAGACACTTCACATGGAACGCAGACACTTCACATGGAACACAGACACTTCACAATAAACACAGACACTGCACATGGAACACAGACACTTCATATGGAACACTTACACTGCACATGGAACACAGACACTTCACATGGAACACAGACACTGCACATGTAACACAGACACTTCACATGGAACACAGACACTTCACATGGAATACATACACTGCACATGGAACACAGACACATCACATGGAACGCAGACACTTCACATGGAACACAGACACTTCACATGGAACACAGACACTGCACATGGAACGCAGACACTGCACATGGAACGCAGACACTTCACATGGAACGCAGACACTTCAAATGGAACATAGACACTACACATGGAACACAGACACTTCACATGGAACACAGACACTTCACATGGAACACAGACACTTCACATGGAACGCAGACACTTCACATGGAACACAGACACTTCACATGGAACACAGACACTTCACATGGAATGCAGACACTTCACATGGAACGCAGAAACTTCACATGGAACACAGACACTTCACATGGAACACAGACACTGCACATGGAACACAGACACTTCACATGGAATACAGACACTGCACATGGAATACATACACTGCACATGGAACACAGACACTTCACATGGAATACATACACTGCACATGGAACACAGACACTTCACATGGAATACATACACTGCACATGGAACGCAGACACTTCACATGGAACACAGACACTTCACATGGAACACAGACACTTCACATGGAATGCAGACACTTCACATGGAACGCAGAAACTTCACATGGAACACAGACACTTCACATGGAATACATTAACTGCACATGGAACACAGACACTTCACATGGAATACATACACTGCACATGGAACGCAGACACTTCACATGGAACACAGACACTTCACATGGAATACAGACACTGCACATGGAATACATACACTGCACATGGAACGCAGACACTTCACATGGAACACAGACACTTCACATGGAATACATACACTGCACATGGAACGCAGACACTTCACATGGAACACAGACACTTCACATGGAATACATACACTGCACATGGAACACAGACACTTCACATGGAACACATACACTGCACATGGAACGCAGACACTTCACATGGAACACAGACACTGCACATGGAACGCAGACACTTCACATGGAACACAGACACTGCACATGGAACACAGACACATCACATGGAATACATACACTGCACATGGAACGCAGACACTTCACATGGAACACAGACACTTCACATGGAATACATACACTGCACATGGAACACAGACACTTCACATGGAACACATACACTGCACATGGAACGCAGACACTTCACATGGAACACAGACACTGCACATGGAACGCAGACACTTCACATGGAACACAGACACTTCACATGGAACACAGACACTTCACATGGAACACAGACACTTCACAAGGAATATACACTGCACATGGAACACAGACACTTCACATGGAACACAGACATTTCACATGGAACACAGACACTTCACATGGAACACAGACACTTCACATGGAACACACACACTTCACATGGAACACGTACACTGCACATGGAACCCAGACACTTCACATGGAACACAGACACTTCACATGGAACACAGACACTGCACATAGAACACATACACTGCACATGGAACACATACACTGCACATGGAACACAGACACTTCACATGGAACACATACAGTTCACATGGAACACATACACTGCACATGGAACGCAGACACTGCACATGGAACACAGACACTTCACATGGAACACAGACACTGCACATGGAACGCAGACACTTCACATGGAACACAGACACTGCACATGGAACGCAGACACTTCACATGGAACACAGACACTTCACATGGAACGCAGACACTTCACATGGAACACAGACACTTCACATGGAACACAGACACTGCACATGGAACACAGACACTTCACATGGAACACAGACACTTCATATGGAACACTTTCACTGCACATGGAACACAGACACTTCACATGGAACACAGACACTGCACATGGAACACAAACACTTCACATGGAACACAGACACTTCACATGGAATACATACACTGCACATGGAACACAGACACATCACATGGAACGCAGACACTTCACATGGAACACAGACACTTCACATGGAACACAGACACTGCACATGCAATACAGACACTTCACATGGAACGCAGACACTGCACATGGAACGCAGACACTTCACATGGAACGCAGACACTTCACATGGAACACAGACACTACACATGGAACACAGACACTTCACATGGAACACAGACACTTCACATGGAACACAGACACTTCACATGGAACGCAGAAACTTCACATGGAACACAGACACTTCACATGGAACACAGACACTTCACATGGAACGCAGAAACTTCACATGGAATACAGACACTTCACATGGAACACAGACACTTCACATGGAATACAGACACTGCACATGGAACACAGACACTTCACATGGAATGCAGACACTTCACATGGAACGCAGAAACTTCACATGGAACACAGACACTTCACATGGAATACAGACACTTCACATGGAACACAGACACTGCACATGGAACACAGACACTTCACATGGAACACATACACTGCACATGGAACGCAGACACTTCACATGGAACACAGACACTTCACATGGAACACAGACACTTCACATGGAATGCAGACACTTCACATGGAACGCAGAAACTTCACATGGAACACAGACACTTCACATGGAATACATACACTGCACATGGAACACAGACACTTCACATGGAATACATACACTGCACATGGAACGCAGACACTTCACATGGAATACATACACATCACATGGAATACATACACTGCACATGGAACGCAGACACTTCACATGGAACACAGACACTTCACATGGAATACATGCACTGCACATGGAACACAGACACTTCACATGGAACACATACACTGCACATGGAACGCAGACACTTCACATGGAACACAGACACTGCACATGGAATACATGCACTGCACATGGAACACAGACACATCACATGGAATACATACACTGCACATGGAACGCAGACACTTCACATGGAACACAGACACTTCACATGGAATACAGACACTGCACATGGAACACAGACACATCACATGGAATACATACACTGCACATGGAACGCAGACACTTCACATGGAACACAGACACTTCACATGGAATACATGCACTGCACATGGAACACAGACACTTCACATGGAACACATACACTGCACATGGAACGCAGACACTTCACATGGAACACAGACACTGCACATGGAACGCAGACACTTCACATGGAACACAGACACTTCACATGGAACACAGACACTTCACATGGAACACAGACACTTCACAAGGAATATACACTGCACATGGAACACAGACACTTCACATGGAACACAGACACTTCACATGGAACACAGACACTTCACATGGAACACAGACACTTCACATGGAACACATACACTTCACATGGAACACATACACTGCACATGGAACCCAGACACTTCACATGGAACACAGACACTTCACATGGAACACAGACACTGCACATAGAACACATACACTGCACATGGAACACATACACTGCACATGGAACACAGACACTTCACATGGAACACATACAGTTCACATGGAACACATACACTGCACATGGAACGCAGACACTGCACATGGAACGCAGACACTTCACATGGAACACAGACACTGCACATGGAACGCAGACACTTCACATGGAACACAGACACTTCACATGGAACGCAGACACTTCACATGGAACACAGACACTTCACATGGAACACAGACACTGCACATGGAACACAGACACTTCACATGGAACACAGACACTTCATATGGAACACAGACACTTCACATGGAACGCAGACACTTCACATGGAACACAGACACTTCACATGGAACACAGACACTGCACATGGAACACAGACACTTCACATGGAACACAGACACTTCATATGGAACACTTACACTGCACATGGAACACAGACACTTCACATGGAACACAGACACTGCACATGGAACACAAACACTTCACATGGAACACAGACACTTCACATGGAATACATACACTGCACATGGAACACAGACACATCACATGGAACGCAGACACTTCACATGGAACACAGACACTTCACATGGAACACAGACACTGCACATGCAATACAGACACTTCACATGGAACGCAGACACTGCACATGGAACGCAGACACTTCACATGGAACGCAGACACTTCACATGGAACACAGACACTACACATGGAACACAGACACTTCACATGGAACACAGACACTTCACATGGAACACAGACACTTCACATGGAACGCAGACACTTCACATGGAACACAGACACCACATGGAACACAGACACTTCACATGGAACGCAGAAACTTCACATGGAATACAGACACTTCACATGGAACACAGACACTTCACATGGAATACAGACACTGCACATGGAACACAGACACTTCACATGGAATGCAGACACTTCACATGGAACGCAGAAACTTCACATGGAACACAGACACTTCACATGGAATACAGACACTTCACATGGAACACAGACACTGCACATGGAACACAGACACTTCACATGGAACGCAGAAACTTCACATGGAACACAGACACTTCACATGGAACACAGACACTGCACATGGAACACAGACACTTCACATGGAACGCAGAAACTTCACATGGAACACAGACACTTCACATGGAACACAGACACTGCACATGGAACACAGACACTTCACATGGAACACAGACACTTCACATGGAATACATACACTGCACATGGAACACAGACACTTCACATGGAACGCAGAAACTTCACATGGAACACAGACACTTCACATGGAACACAGACACTGCACATGGAACACAGACACTTCACATGGAACGCAGAAACTTCACATGGAACACAGACACTTCACATGGAACGCAGAAACTTCACATGGAACACAGACACTTCAATTGGAACACAGACACTGCACATGGAACACAGACACTTCACATGGAACGCAGAAACTTCACATGGAACACAGACACTTCACATGGAACGCAGAAACTTCACATGGAACACAGACACTTCACATGGAACACAGACACTGCACATGGAACACAGACACTTCACATGGAACGCAGAAACTTCACATGGAACACAGACACTTCACATGGAACACAGACACTGCACATGGAACACAGACACTTCACATGGAACACAGACACTGCACATGGAACACAGACACTTCACATGGAACGCAGAAACTTCACATGGAACACAGACACTTCACATGGAACACAGACACTGCACATGGAACACAGACACTTCACATGGAATGCAGACACTTCACATGGAACGCAGACACTGCACATGGAACGCAGACACTTCACATGGAACACAGACACTTCACATGGAACACAGCCACTTCACATGGAATACAGACACTGCACATGGAACACAGACACTTCACATGGAATACATACACTGCACATGGAACGCAGACACTTCACATGGAACGCAGACACTTCACATGGAATACATACACTGCACATGGAACACAGACACTGCACATGGAACACAGACACTTCACATGGAACACAGACACTTCACATGGAACACTTAAACTGCTCATGGAACACAGACACTTCACATGGAACACGGACACTTCTCATGGAACGCAGACACTTCACATGGAACACAGACACTTCACATGGAACACAGACACTTCACATGGAATACATACACTGCACATCGAACACAGACACTTCACATGGAACACATACACTGCACATGGAACACAGACACTTCACATGGAACACAGACACTTCACATGGAATACATACACTGCACATGGAACGCAGACACTTCACATGGAACACAGACACTTCACATGGAACACAGACACTTCACATGGAATGCAGACACTTCACATGGAACGCAGAAACTTCACATGGAACACAGACACTTCACATGGAATACAGACACTGCACATGGAATACAGACACTGCACATGGAACACAGACACTTCACATGGAATACATACACTGCACATGGAACACAGACACTTCACATGGAACACATACACTGCACATGGAACGCAGACACTTCACATGGAACACAGACACTTCACATGGAATACATACACTGCACATGGAACACAGACACTTCACATGGAATACATACACTGCACATGGAACACAGACACTTCACATGGAATACATACACTGCACATGGAACACAGACACTTCACATGGAATACATACACTGCACATGGAACGCAGACACTTCACATGGAACACAGACACTTCACATGGAACACAGACACTTCACATGGAATGCAGACACTTCACATGGAACGCAGAAACTTCACATGGAACACAGACACTTCACATGGAATACAGACACTGCACATGGAATACATACACTGCACATGGAACACAGACACTTCACATGGAATACATACACTGCACATGGAACACAGACACTTCACATGGAACACATACACTGCACATGGAACGCAGACACTTCACATGGAACACAGACACTTCACATAGAACACAGACACTTCACATGGAATGCAGACACTTCACATGGAACGCAGAAACTTCACATGGAACACAGACACTTCATATGGAATACATACACTGCACATGGAACGCAGACACTTCACATGGAACACAGACACTTCACATGGAACACAGGCACTTCACATGGAATACAGACACTGCACATGGAACACAGACACATCACATGGAATACATACACTGCACATGGAACGCAGACACTTCACATGGAACACAGACACTTCACATGGAATACATACACTGCACATGGAACACAGACACTTCACATGGAACACAGACACTGCACATGGAACGCAGACACTTCACATGGAACACAGACACTTCACATGGAACACAGACACTTCACATGGAACACAGACACTTCACAAGGAATATACACTGCACATGGAACACAGACACTTCACATGGAACACAGACACTTCACATGGAACACAGACGCTTCACATGGAACACAGACACTTCACATGGAACACAGACACTTCACATGGAACACATACACTTCACATGGATCACATACACTGCACATGGAACACAGACACTTCACATGGAACACAGACACTTCACATGGAACACAGACACTGCACATAGAACACATACACTGCACATGGAACACATACACTGCACATGGAACACAGACACTTCACATGGAACACATACAGTTCACATGGAACAGATACACTGCACATGGAACGCAGACACTGCACATGGAACGCAGACACTTCACATGGAACACAGACACTGCACATGGAACGCAGACACTTCACATGGAACACAGACACTTCACATGGAACACAGACACTTCACATGGAACGCAGACACTTCACATGGAACACAGACACTTCACATGGAACACAGACACTGCACATGGAACACAGACACTGCACATGGAACACAGACAATTCACATGGAACACAGACACTTCATATGGAACACTTACACTGCACATGGAACACAGACACTTCACATGGAACACAGACACTGCACATGGAACACAGACACTTCACATGGAACACAGACACTTCACATGGAATACATACACTGCACATGGAACACAGACACTGCACATGGAATACAGACACTTCACATGGAACGCAGACACTGCACATGGAACGCAGACACTTCACATGGAACGCAGACACTTCACATGGAACAAAGACACAAGACATGGAACACAGACACTTCACATGGAACACAGACACTTCACATGGAACACAGACACTTCACATGGAACACAGACACTTCACATGGAACGCAGACACTTCACATGGAACACAGACACTTCACATGGAACACATACACTGCACATGGAACACAGACACTTCACATGGAACACAGACACTTCACATGGAACGTAGACACTTCACATGGAACACAGACACTTCACATGGAACACAGACACTACACATGGAACACAGACACTTCACATGGAACACATACACTGCACATGGAACACAGACACTTCACATGGAACACAGACACTTCACATGGAACGCAGACACTTCACATGGAACACAGACACTTCACATGGAACACAGACACTTCACATGGAATACAGACACTTCACATGGAACACAGACACTGCACATGGAACACAGACACTTCACATGGAACACAGACACTTCACATGGAACACAGACACTGCACATGGAACACAGACACTTCACATGGAACGCAGAAACTTCACATGGAACACAGACACTTCACATGGAACACAGACACTGCACATGGAACACAGACACTTCACATGGAACGCCGAAACTTCACATGGAACACAGACACTGCACATGGATCACAGACACTTCACATGGAATGCAGACACTTCACATGGAACGCAGAAACTTCACATGGAACACAGACACTTCACATGGAATACAGACACTGCACATGGAACGCAGACACTTCACATGGAACACAGACACTTCACATGGAACACAGCCACTTCACATGGAATACAGACACTGCACATGGAACACAGACACTTCACATGGAACACATACACTGCAAATGGAACACAGACACTTCACATGGAACGCAGACACTTCACATGGAATACATACACTGCACATGGAACGCAGACACTTCACATGGAACGCAGAAACTTCACATGGAATACATACACTGCACATGGAACGCAGACACTTCACATGGAACACATACACTGCACATGGAACACATACACTGCACATGGAACGCAGACACTTCACATGGAACGCAGACACTTCACATGGAATACATACACTGCACATGGAACACAGACACTTCACATGGAACACAGACACTTCACATGGAACACAGACACTTCACATGGAACACAGACACTGCACATGGAACACAGACACTTCACATGGAACACAGACATTTCACATGGAACACAGACACTGCACATAGAACACATACACTGCACATGGAACACAGACACTTCACATGGAACACAGACATTTCACATGGAACACAGACACTGCACATGGAACACATACACTGCACATGGAACACAGACACTTCACATGGAACACATACACTTCACATGGAACACATACACTGCACATGCAACGCAGACACTTCACATGGAACACAGACACTGCACATGGAACACAGACACTTCACATGGAACACAGACACTTCACATGGAACACAGACACTGCACATAGAACACAGACACTGCACATGGAACACTGACACTTCACATGGAACACAGACACTTCATATGGAACACTTACACTGCACATGGAACACAGACACTTCACATGGAACACAGACACTTCACATGGAATACATACACTGCACATGGAACACAGACACTGCACATCGAACACTGACACTTCACATGGAACACAGACACTTCACATGGAACACAGACACTTCACATGGAACACAGACACTTCACAAGGAATATACACTGCACATGGAACACAGACACTTCACATGGAACACAGACACTTCACATGGAACACAGACACTTCACATGGAACACAGACACTTCACATGGAACACACACACTTCACATGGAACACATACACTTCACATGGAACACATACACTGCACATGGAACACAGACACTTCACATGGAACACAGACACTTCACATGGAACACAGACACTGCACATAGAACACATACACTGCACATGGAACACATACACTGCACATGGAACACAGACACTTCACATGGAACACATACAGTTCACATGGAACACATACACTGCACATGGAACGCAGACACTGCACATGGAACGCAGACACTTCACATGGAACACAGACACTGCACATGGAACGCAGACACTTCACATGGAACACAGACACTTCACATGGAACACAGACACTTCACATGGAACGCAGACACTTCACATGGAACACAGACACTTCACATGGAACACAGACACTGCACATGGAACACAGACAATTCACATGGAACACAGACACTTCATATGGAACACTTACACTGCACATGGAACACAGACACTTCACATGGAACACAGACACTGCACATGGAACACAGACACTTCACATGGAACACAGACACTTCACATGGAATACATACACTGCACATGGAACACAGACACATCACATGGAACGCAGACACTTCACATGGAACACAGACACTACACATGGAACACAGACACTGCACATGGAATACAGACACTTCACATGGAACACAGACACTTCACATGGAACACAGACACTACACATGGAACACAGACACTTCACATGGAACACAGACACTTCACATGGAACACAGACACTTCACATGGAACGCAGACACTTCACATGGAACACAGACACTTCACATGGAACACATACACTGCACATGGAACACAGACACTTCACATGGAACACAGACACTTCACATGGAACGCAGACACTTCACATGGAACACAGACACTTCACATGGAACACAGACACTTCACATGGAACACAGACACTACACATGGAACACAGACACTTCACATGGAACACATACACTGCACATGGAACACAGACACTTCACATGGAACACAGACACTTCACATGGAACGCAGACACTTCACATGGAACACAGACACTTCACATGGAACACAGACACTTCACATGGAACGCAGAAACTTCACATGGAAGACAGACACTTCACATGGAACACAGACACTTCACATGGAACACAGACACTTCACATGGAACACAGACACTTCACATGGAACACAGACACTGCACATGGAACACAGACACTTCACATGGAATGCAGACACTTCACATGGAACGCAGAAACTTCACATGGAATGCAGACACTTCACATGGAACACAGACACTTCACATGGAATACAGACACTTCACATGGAACACAGACACTGCACATGGAACACAGACACTTCACATGGAACGCAGAAACTTCACATGGAACGCAGACACTTCACATGGAACACAGACACTGCACATGGAACACAGACACTTCACATGGAACGCAGAAACTTCACATGGACCACAGACACTTCACATGGAACACAGACACTGCACATGGAACACAGACACTTCACATGGAACGCAGAAACTTCACATGGAACACAGACACTGCACATGGATCACAGACACTTCACATGGAATGCAGACACTTCACATGGAACGCAGAAACTTCACATGGAACGCAGACACTTCACATGGAATACAGACACTGCACATGGAACGCAGACACTTCACATGGAACACAGACACTTCACATGGAACACAGCCACTTCACATGGAATACAGACACTGCACATGGAACACAGACACTTCACATGGAACACATACACTGCACATGGAACACAGACACTTCACATGGAACGCAGACACTTCACATGGAACACATACACTGCACATGGAACGCAGACACTTCACATGGAACGCAGATACTTCACATGGAATACATACACTGCACATGGAACGCAGACACTTCACATGGAACACATACACTGCACATGGAACACATACACTGCACATGGAACGCAGACACTTCACATGGAACGCAGACACTTCACATGGAATACATACACTGCACATGGAACGCAGACACTTCACATGGAACACAGACACTTCACATGGAACACAGACACTTCACATGGAACACAGACACTGCACATGGAACACAGACACTTCACATGGAACACAGACATTTCACATGGAACACAGACACTGCACATAGAACACATACACTGCACATGGAACACAGACACTTCACATGGAACACAGACATTTCACATGGAACACAGACACTGCACATGGAACACATACACTGCACATGGAACACAGACACTTCACATGGAACACATACACTTCACATGGAACACATACACTGCACATGGAACGCAGACACTTCACATGGAACACAGACACTGCACATGGAACACAGACACTTCACATGGAACACAGACACTTCACATGGAACACAGACACTGCACATAGAACACAGACACTGCACATGGAACACTGACACTTCACATGGAACACAGACACTTCATATGGAACACTTACACTGCACATGGAACACAGACACTTCACATGGAACACAGACACTTCACATGGAATACATACACTGCACATGGAACACAGACACTGCACATGGAACACTGACACTTCACATGGAACACAGACACTTCATATGGAACACAGACACTGCACATGGAACACAGACACTTCACATGGAACACATACACTGCACATGGAACACTTACACTGCACATGGAACACTTACACTGCACATGGAACACTGACACTTCACATGAAACGCAGACACTTCACATGGAACACAGACACTGCACATGGAACACAGACACTTCACATGGAACACTTACACTGCACATGGAACACAGACACTTCACATGGAACACAGACACTTCACATGGAACACAGACACTTCACATGGAACACAGACACTTCACATGGAACACAGACACTTCACATGAAATGCAGACACTTCACATGGAACACAGACACTTCACATGGAACACACACACTGCACATGGAACACAGACACATCACATGGAACAATTACACTGCTCATGGAACACAGACACATCACATGGAACACAGACACTTCACATGGAACACAGACAAATTCACATGGAACACAGGCACTGCACATGGAACACAGACACTTCACATGAAATGCAGACACTTCACATGGAAGACAGACACTTCACATGGAACACAGACACTTCACATGGAACACAGACACTTCACATGGAACACAGACATTTCACATGGAACACAGACACTTCACATGGAACGCAGACACTTCACATGGAACACAGACACTTCACATGGAACGCAGACACTTCACATGGAATACATACACTGCACATGGAACACAGACACTTCACATGGAATACATACACTGCACATCGAACACAGACACTTCACATGGAACACAGACACTTCACATGGAACACAGACACTTCACATGGAATACATACACTGCACATGGAACGCAGACACTTCACATGGAACACAGACACTTCACATGGAATACATACACTGCACATGGAACGCAGACACTTCACATGGAACACAGACACTTCACATGGAATACATACACTGCACATGGAACGCAGACACTTCACATGGAACGCAGACACTTCACATGGAATACATACACTGCACATGGAACACAGACACTTCACATGGAACACATACACTGCACATGGAACGCAGACACTTCACATGGAATACAGACACTGCACATGGAATACATACACTTCACATGGAACACAGACACTTCACATGGAACACAGACACTTCACATGGAACACATACACTGCACATGGAACGCAAACACTTCACATGGAACACAGACACTTCACATGGAATACAGACACTTCACATGGAATACATACACTGCACATGGAACACAGACACTTCACATGGAATACATACACTGCACATGGAACGCAGACACTTCACATGGAACACAGACACTTCACATGGAACACAGACACTTCACATGGAACACAGACACTTCACATGGAACACAGACACTTCACATGGAACACAGACACATCACATGGAATGCAGACACTTCACATGGAACACAGACACTTCACATGGAACGCAGACACTTCACATGGAACACAGACACTTCACATGGAACGCAGACACTTCACATGGAACACAGACACTTAACATGGAATACATACACTGCACATGGAACGCAGACACTTCACATGGAACGCAGACACTTCACATGGAACACAGACACTTCACATGGAATACAGACACTGCACATGGAACACAGACACATCACATGGAATACATACACTGCACATGGAACGCAGACACTTCACATGGAACACAGACACTTCACATGGAATACATAAACTGCACATGGAACACAGACACTTCACATGGAATACATACACTGCACATGGAACGCAGACACTTCACATGGAACACAGACACTTCACATGGAACACAGACACTTCACATGGAATACATACACTGCACATGGAACGCAGACACTTCACATGGAACACAGACACTTCACATGGAACACAGACACTTCACATGGAACACAGACACTTCACATGGAATACATACACTGCACATGGAACGCAGACACTTCACATGGAACACAGACACTTCACATGGAATACATACACTGCACATGGAACACAGACACTTCACATGGAACACATACACTGCACATGGAACGCAGACACTTCACATGGAACACAGACACTTCACATGGAATACATACACTGCACATGGAACGCAGACACTTCACATGGAACACAGACACTTCACATGGAACACAGACACTTCACATGGAACACATACACTGCACATGGAACGCAGACACTTCACATGGAACACAGACACTTCACATGGAATACATACACTGCACATGGAACGCAGACACTGCACATGGAACGCAGACACTTCACATGGAACACAGACACTTCACATGGAATACAGACACTGCACATGGAACACAGACACTTCACATGGAATACATACACTGCACATGGAACGCAGACACTTCACATGGAACACAGACACTTCACATGGAATACATACACTGCACATGGAACGCAGACACTTCACATGGAACACAGACACTTCACATGGAACACAGACACTTCACATGGAACACAGACACTTCACATGGAATACATACACTGCACATGGAACACAGATACTTCACATGGAACACAGACACTTCACATGGAACACAGACACTTCACATGGAACACAGACACTTCACATGGAACACACACACTTCACATGGAACACATACACTTCACATGGAACACATACACTGCACATGGAACACAGACACTTCACATGGAACACAGACACTGCACATAGAACACATACACTGCACATGGAACACATACACTGCACATGGAACACAGACACTTCACATGGAACACATACACTGCACATGGAACGCAGACACTGCACATGGAACGCAGACACTTCACATGGAATGCAGACACTTCACATGGAACACAGACACTTCACATGGAACGCAGACACTTCACATGAAACACAGACACTGCACATGGAACACAGACACTTCACATGGAACACAGACACTTCATATGGAACACTTGCACTGCACATGGAACACAGACACTTCACATGGAACACAGACACTGCACATGGAACACAGACACTTCACATGGAACACAGACACTTCACATGGAATACATACACTGCACATGGAACACAGACACATCACATGGAACGCAGACACTTCACATGGAACACAGACACTTCACATGGAACACAGACACTGCACATGGAACGCAGACACTTCACATGGAACGCAGACACTTCACATGGAACACAGACACTTCACATGGAACACAGACACTGCACATAGAATACAGACACTGCACATGGAACACAGACACTTCACATGGAATGCAGACACTTCACATGGAACGCAGAAACTTCACATGGAATACAGACACTGCACATGGAACACAGACACTTCACATGGAACACAGACACTTCACATGGAACACAGACACTTCACATGGAACACACACACTTCACATGGAACACATACACTTCACATGGAACACATACACTGCACATGGAACACAGACACTTCACATGGAACACAGACACTGCACATAGAACACATACACTGCACATGGAACACATACACTGCACATGGAACACAGACACTTCACATGGAACACATACACTGCACATGGAACGCAGACACTGCACATGGAACGCAGACACTTCACATGGAATGCAGACACTTCACATGGAACACAGACACTTCACATGGAACGCAGACACTTCACATGAAACACAGACACTGCACATGGAACACAGACACTTCACATGGAACACAGACACTTCATATGGAACACTTGCACTGCACATGGAACACAGACACTTCACATGGAACACAGACACTGCACATGGAACACAGACACTTCACATGGAACACAGACACTTCACATGGAATACATACACTGCACATGGAACACAGACACATCACATGGAACGCAGACACTTCACATGGAACACAGACACTTCACATGGAACACAGACACTGCACATGGAACGCAGACACTTCACATGGAACGCAGACACTGCACATAGAATACAGACACTTCAAATGGAACACATACACTGCACATGGAACACAGACACTTCACATGGAACACAGACACTTCACATGGAATACATACACTGCACATGGAACACAGACACTTCACATGGAACACATACACTGCACATGGAACGCAGACACTTCACATGGAACACAGACACTTCACATGGAACACAGACACTTCACATGGAATACAGACACTGCACATGGAACACAGACACTTCACATGGAAAACATACACTGCACATGGAACGCAGACACTTCACATGGAACGCAGACACTTCACATGGAATACATACACTGCACATGGAACACAGACACTTCACATGGAACACAGACACTTCACATGGAACACATACACTTCACATGGAACACAGACACTTCACATGGAACACAGACACTTCACATGGAACACAGACACTTCACATGGAACACACACACTTCACATGGAACACATACACTTCACATGGAACACATACACTGCACATGGAACACAGACACTTCACATGGAACACAGACACTTCACATGGAACACAGACACTGCACATAGAACACATACACTGCGCATGGAACACATACACTGCACATGGAACACAGACACTTCACATGGAACACATACACTTCACATGGAACACATACACTGCACATGGAACACAGACACTTCACATGGAACACAGACACTTCACATGGAACACAGACACTTCACATGGAACACCGACACTGCACATAGAACACAGACACTGCACATGGAACACAGACACTTCATATGGAACACTTACACTGCACATGGAACACAGACACTTCACATGGAACACAGACACTGCACATGGAACACAGACACTTCACATGGAACACTTACACTGCACATGGAACACAGACACTGCACATGGAACACAGACACTGCACATGGAACACATACACTGCACATGGAACACATACACTGCACATGGAACACTGACACTGCACATGGAACACAGACACTTCACATGGAACACTTACACTGCAAATGGAACACAGACACTTCACATGGAACACAGACACTGCACATGGAACACAGACACTGCACATAGAACACATACACTGCACATGGAACACTGACACTTCACATGGAACACTGACACTTCATATGGAACACAGACACTTCACATGGAACACAGACACTGCACATAGAACACATACACTGCGCATGGAACACATACACTGCACATGGAACACAGACACTTCACATGGAACACATACACTTCACATGGAACACAGACACTTCATATGGAACACTTACACTGCACATGGAACACAGACACTTCACATGGAACACAGACACTTCACATGGAACACAGACACTTCACATGGAACACAGACACTTCACATGGAACACAGACACTTCACATGGAACACAGACACTGCACATAGAACACAGACACTGCACATGGAACACAGACACTTCATATGGAACACTTACACTGCACATGGAACACAGACACTTCACATGGAACACAGACACTGCACATGGAACACAGACACTTCACATGAACACTTACACTGCACATGGAACACAGACACTTCACATGGAACACAGACACTGCACATGGAACACATACACTGCACATGGAACACTGACACTTCACATGGAACACTGACACTTCATATGGAACACAGACACTTCACATGGAACACAGACACTTCACATGGAATACATACACTGCACATGGAACACAGACACATCACATGGAACGCAGACACTTCACATGGAACACAGACACTTCACATGGAATACAGACACTGCACATGGAATACAGACACTTCACATGGAACGCAGACACTTCACATGGAACACAGACACTTCACATGGAACACAGACACTTCACATGGAACACAGACACTTCACATGGAACACAGACACTTCACATGGAACGCAGACACTGCACATGGAACGCAGAGACTTCACATGGAACGCAGACACTTCACATGGAACGCAGACACTTCACATGGAACACAGACACTTCACATGGAACACAGACACTGCACATGGAACACAGACACTTCACATGTAACACAGACACTTCACATGGAACGCAGACACTTCACATGGAACGCAGACACTTCACATGGAACACAGACACTACACATGGCACACAGACACTTCACATGTAACACAGACACTTCACATGTAATACAGACACTTCACATGGAACACAGACACTTCACATGGAACACAGACACTTCACATGGAACACAGGCACTTCACATGGAATACAGACACTGCACATGGAACACAGACACTTCACATGGAATACATACACTGCACATGGAACGCAGACACTTCACATGGAACACAGACACTTCACATGGAATACATACACTGCACATGGAACGCAGACACTTCACATGGAACACAGACACTTCACATGGAACACAGACACTTCACATGGAACACAGACACTTCACATGGAATACATACACTGCACATGGAACACAGATACTTCACATGGAACACAGACACTTCACATGGAACACAGACACTTCACATGGAACACAGACACTTCACATGGAACACACACACTTCACATGGAACACATACACTTCACATGGAACACATACACTGCACATGGAACACAGACACTTCACATGGAACACAGACACTGCACATAGAACACATACACTGCACATGGAACACATACACTGCACATGGAACACAGACACTTCACATGGAACACATACACTGCACATGGAACGCAGACACTGCACATGGAACGCAGACACTTCACATGGAATGCAGACACTTCACATGGAACACAGACACTTCACATGGAACGCAGACACTTCACATGAAACACAGACACTGCACATGGAACACAGACACTTCACATGGAACACAGACACTTCATATGGAACACTTGCACTGCACATGGAACACAGACACTTCACATGGAACACAGACACTGCACATGGAACACAGACACTTCACATGGAACACAGACACTTCACATGGAATACATACACTGCACATGGAACACAGACACATCACATGGAACGCAGACACTTCACATGGAACACAGACACTTCACATGGAACACAGACACTGCACATGGAACGCAGACACTTCACATGGAACGCAGACACTTCACATGGAACACAGACACTTCACATGGAACACAGACACTGCACATAGAATACAGACACTGCACATGGAACACAGACACTTCACATGGAATGCAGACACTTCACATGGAACGCAGAAACTTCACATGGAATACAGACACTGCACATGGAACACAGACACTTCACATGGAACACAGACACTTCACATGGAACACAGACACTTCACATGGAACACACACACTTCACATGGAACACATACACTTCACATGGAACACATACACTGCACATGGAACACAGACACTTCACATGGAACACAGACACTGCACATAGAACACATACACTGCACATGGAACACATACACTGCACATGGAACACAGACACTTCACATGGAACACATACACTGCACATGGAACGCAGACACTGCACATGGAACGCAGACACTTCACATGGAATGCAGACACTTCACATGGAACACAGACACTTCACATGGAACGCAGACACTTCACATGAAACACAGACACTGCACATGGAACACAGACACTTCACATGGAACACAGACACTTCATATGGAACACTTGCACTGCACATGGAACACAGACACTTCACATGGAACACAGACACTGCACATGGAACACAGACACTTCACATGGAACACAGACACTTCACATGGAATACATACACTGCACATGGAACACAGACACATCACATGGAACGCAGACACTTCACATGGAACACAGACACTTCACATGGAACACAGACACTGCACATGGAACGCAGACACTTCACATGGAACGCAGACACTGCACATAGAATACAGACACTTCAAATGGAACACATACACTGCACATGGAACACAGACACTTCACATGGAACACAGACACTTCACATGGAATACATACACTGCACATGGAACACAGACACTTCACATGGAACACATACACTGCACATGGAACGCAGACACTTCACATGGAACACAGACACTTCACATGGAACACAGACACTTCACATGGAATACAGACACTGCACATGGAACACAGACACTTCACATGGAAAACATACACTGCACATGGAACGCAGACACTTCACATGGAACGCAGACACTTCACATGGAATACATACACTGCACATGGAACACAGACACTTCACATGGAACACAGACACTTCACATGGAACACATACACTTCACATGGAACACAGACACTTCACATGGAACACAGACACTTCACATGGAACACAGACACTTCACATGGAACACACACACTTCACATGGAACACATACACTTCACATGGAACACATACACTGCACATGGAACACAGACACTTCACATGGAACACAGACACTTCACATGGAACACAGACACTGCACATAGAACACATACACTGCGCATGGAACACATACACTGCACATGGAACACAGACACTTCACATGGAACACATACACTTCACATGGAACACATACACTGCACATGGAACACAGACACTTCACATGGAACACAGACACTTCACATGGAACACAGACACTTCACATGGAACACCGACACTGCACATAGAACACAGACACTGCACATGGAACACAGACACTTCATATGGAACACTTACACTGCACATGGAACACAGACACTTCACATGGAACACAGACACTGCACATGGAACACAGACACTTCACATGGAACACTTACACTGCACATGGAACACAGACACTGCACATGGAACACAGACACTGCACATGGAACACATACACTGCACATGGAACACATACACTGCACATGGAACACTGACACTGCACATGGAACACAGACACTTCACATGGAACACTTACACTGCAAATGGAACACAGACACTTCACATGGAACACAGACACTGCACATGGAACACAGACACTGCACATAGAACACATACACTGCACATGGAACACTGACACTTCACATGGAACACTGACACTTCATATGGAACACAGACACTTCACATGGAACACAGACACTGCACATAGAACACATACACTGCGCATGGAACACATACACTGCACATGGAACACAGACACTTCACATGGAACACATACACTTCACATGGAACACAGACACTTCATATGGAACACTTACACTGCACATGGAACACAGACACTTCACATGGAACACAGACACTTCACATGGAACACAGACACTTCACATGGAACACAGACACTTCACATGGAACACAGACACTTCACATGGAACACAGACACTGCACATAGAACACAGACACTGCACATGGAACACAGACACTTCATATGGAACACTTACACTGCACATGGAACACAGACACTTCACATGGAACACAGACACTGCACATGGAACACAGACACTTCACATGAACACTTACACTGCACATGGAACACAGACACTTCACATGGAACACAGACACTGCACATGGAACACATACACTGCACATGGAACACTGACACTTCACATGGAACACTGACACTTCATATGGAACACAGACACTTCACATGGAACACAGACACTTCACATGGAATACATACACTGCACATGGAACACAGACACATCACATGGAACGCAGACACTTCACATGGAACACAGACACTTCACATGGAATACAGACACTGCACATGGAATACAGACACTTCACATGGAACGCAGACACTTCACATGGAACACAGACACTTCACATGGAACACAGACACTTCACATGGAACACAGACACTTCACATGGAACACAGACACTTCACATGGAACGCAGACACTGCACATGGAACGCAGAGACTTCACATGGAACGCAGACACTTCACATGGAACGCAGACACTTCACATGGAACACAGACACTTCACATGGAACACAGACACTGCACATGGAACACAGACACTTCACATGTAACACAGACACTTCACATGGAACGCAGACACTTCACATGGAACGCAGACACTTCACATGGAACACAGACACTACACATGGCACACAGACACTTCACATGTAACACAGACACTTCACATGTAATACAGACACTTCACATGGAACACAGACACTTCACATGGAACACAGACACTTCACATGGAACACAGGCACTTCACATGGAATACAGACACTGCACATGGAACACAGACACTTCACATGGAATACATACACTGCACATAGAATACAGACACTGCACATGGAATGCAGACACTTCACATGGAATGCAGACACTTCACATGGAATACAGACACTGCACATGGAACACAGACACTTCACATGGAACACAGACACTTCACATGGAATACAGACACTGCACATGGAACGCAGACACTTCACATGGAACACAGACACTTCACATGGAACACAGACACTTCACATGGAATACAGACACTGCACATGGAACACAGACACTTCACATGGAATACATACACTGCACATGGAACGCAGACACTTCACATGGAATGCAGACACTTCACATGGAACGCAGACACTTCACATGGAATACATACACTGCACATGGAACACAGACACTTCACATGGAACACAGACACTTCACATGGAACACATACACTTCACATGGAACACAGACACTTCACATGGAACACAGACACTTCACATGGAACACAGACACTTCACATGGAACACACACACTTCACATGGAACACATACACTTCACATGGAACACATACACTGCACATGGAACACATACACTGCACATGGAACACAGACACTTCACATGGAACACAGACACTTCACATGGAACACAGACACTGCACATAGAACACATACACTGCGCATGGAACACATACACTGCACATGGAACACAGACACTTCACATGGAACACATACACTTCACATGGAACACATACACTGCACATGGAACACAGACACTTCACATGGAACACAGACACTTCACATGGAACACAGACACTTCACATGGAACACAGACACTGCACATAGAACACAGACACTGCACATGGAACACAGACACTTCATATGGAACACTTACACTGCACGTGGAACACAGACACTTCACATGGAACACAGACACTGCACATGGAACACAGACACTTCACATGGAACACTTACACTGCACATGGAACACAGACACTTCACATGGAACACAGACACTGCACATGGAACACAGACACTGCACATAGAACACATACACTGCACATGGAACACATACACTGCACATGGAACACTGACACTGCACATGGAACACAGACACTTCACATGGAACACTTACACTGCACATGGAACACAGACACTTCACATGGAACACAGACACTGCACATGGAACACAGACACTGCACATAGAACACATACACTGCACATGGAACACTGACACTTCACATGGAACACTGACACTTCATATGGAACACAGACACTTCACATGGAACACAGACACTGCACATAGAACACATACACTGCGCATGGAACACAGACACTTCACATGGAACACAGACACTTCACATGGAACACATACACTTCACATGGAACACAGACACTTCACATGGAACACAGACACTTCACATGGAACACATACACTTCACATGGAACACAGACACTTCACATGGAACACATACACTTCACATGGAACACAGACACTTCACATGGAACACAGACACTTCACATGGAACACATACACTTCACATGGAACACAGACACTTCACATGGAACACATACACTTCACATGGAACACAGACACTTCATATGGAACACTTACACTGCACATGGAACACAGACACTTCACATGGAACACAGACACTTCACATGGAACACAGACACTTCACATGGAACACAGACACTTCACATGGAACACAGACACTGCACATAGAACACAGACACTGCACATGGAACACAGACACTTCATATGGAACACTTACACTGCACATGGAACACAGACACTTCACATGGAACACAGACACTGCACATGGAACACAGACACTTCACATGGAACACTTACACTGCACATGGAACACAGACACTTCACATGGAACACAGACACTGCACATGGAACACAGACACTGCACATAGAACACATACACTGCACATGGAACACATACACTGCACATGGAACACTGACACTTCACATGGAACACTGACACTTCATATGGAACACAGACACTTCACATGGAACACTTACACTGCACATGGAACACAGACACTTCACATGGAACACAGACACTGCACATGGAACACAGACACTGCACATAGAACACATACACTGCACATGGAACACATACACTGCACATGGAACACTGACACTTCACATGGAACACTGACACTTCATATGGAACACAGACACTTCACATGGAACACAGACACTTCACATGGAATACATACACTTCACATGGAACACAGACACTGCACATGGAACACAGACACTTCACATGGAACGCAGACACTGCACATGGAACACAGACACTTCACATGGAATACAGACACTGCACATGGAATACATACTCTGCACATGGAACACAGACACTTCACATGGAATACATACACTGCACATGGAACGCAGACACTTCACATGGAACACAGACACTTCACATGGAACACAGACACTTCACATGGAACACAGACACTTCACATGGAATACATACACTGCACATGGAACACAGATACTTCACATGGAACACAGACACTTCACATGGAACACAGACACTTCACATGGAACACAGACACTTCACATGGAACACACACACTTCACATGGAACACATACACTTCACATGGAACACATACACTGCACATGGAACACAGACACTTCACATGGAACACAGACACTGCACATAGAACACATACACTGCACATGGAACACATACACTGCACATGGAACACAGACACTTCACATGGAACACATACACTGCACATGGAACGCAGACACTGCACATGGAACGCAGACACTTCACATGGAATGCAGACACTTCACATGGAACACAGACACTTCACATGGAACGCAGACACTTCACATGAAACACAGACACTGCACATGGAACACAGACACTTCACATGGAACACAGACACTTCATATGGAACACTTGCACTGCACATGGAACACAGACACTTCACATGGAACACAGACACTGCACATGGAACACAGACACTTCACATGGAACACAGACACTTCACATGGAATACATACACTGCACATGGAACACAGACACATCACATGGAACGCAGACACTTCACATGGAACACAGACACTTCACATGGAACACAGACACTGCACATGGAACGCAGACACTTCACATGGAACGCAGACACTTCACATGGAACACAGACACTTCACATGGAACACAGACACTGCACATAGAATACAGACACTGCACATGGAACACAGACACTTCACATGGAATGCAGACACTTCACATGGAACGCAGAAACTTCACATGGAATACAGACACTGCACATGGAACACAGACACTTCACATGGAACACAGACACTTCACATGGAACACAGACACTTCACATGGAACACACACACTTCACATGGAACACATACACTTCACATGGAACACATACACTGCACATGGAACACAGACACTTCACATGGAACACAGACACTGCACATAGAACACATACACTGCACATGGAACACATACACTGCACATGGAACACAGACACTTCACATGGAACACATACACTGCACATGGAACGCAGACACTGCACATGGAACGCAGACACTTCACATGGAATGCAGACACTTCACATGGAACACAGACACTTCACATGGAACGCAGACACTTCACATGAAACACAGACACTGCACATGGAACACAGACACTTCACATGGAACACAGACACTTCATATGGAACACTTGCACTGCACATGGAACACAGACACTTCACATGGAACACAGACACTGCACATGGAACACAGACACTTCACATGGAACACAGACACTTCACATGGAACGCAGACACTTCACATGGAACGCAGACACTTCACATGGAACACAGACACTGCACATGGAACGCAGACACTTCACATGGAACGCAGACACTGCACATAGAATACAGACACTTCACATGGAACACATACACTGCACATGGAACACAGACACTTCACATGGAACACAGACACTTCACATGGAATACATACACTGCACATGGAACACAGACACATCACATGGAACGCAGACACTTCACATGGAACACAGACACTTCACATGGAACACAGACACTGCACATGGAACGCAGACACTTCACATGGAACGCAGACACTGCACATAGAATACAGACACTTCACATGGAACACATACACTGCACATGGAACACAGACACTTCACATGGAACACAGACACTTCACATGGAATACATACACTGCACATGGAACACAGACACATCACATGGAACGCAGACACTTCACATGGAACACAGACACTTCACATGGAACACAGACACTGCACATGGAACGCAGACACTTCACATGGAACGCAGACACTGCACATAGAATACAGACACTTCACATGGAACACATACACTGCACATGGAACACAGACACTTCACATGGAACACAGACACTTCACATGGAATACATACACTGCACATGGAACACAGACACTTCACATGGAACACATACACTGCACATGGAACGCAGACACTTCACATGGAACACAGACACTTCACATGGAACACAGACACTTCACATGGAATACAGACACTGCACATGGAACACAGACACTTCACATGGAAAACATACACTGCACATGGAACGCAGACACTTCACATGGAACGCAGACACTTCACATGGAATACATACACTGCACATGGAACACAGACACTTCACATGGAACACAGACACTTCACATGGAACACATACACTTCACATGGAACACAGACACTTCACATGGAACACAGACACTTCACATGGAACACAGACACTTCACATGGAACACACACACTTCACATGGAACACATACACTTCACATGGAACACATACACTGCACATGGAACACAGACACTTCACATGGAACACAGACACTTCACATGGAACACAGACACTGCACATAGAACACATACACTGCGCATGGAACACATACACTGCACATGGAACACAGACACTTCACATGGAACACATACACTTCACATGGAACACATACACTGCACATGGAACACAGACACTTCACATGGAACACAGACACTTCACATGGAACACAGACACTTCACATGGAACACCGACACTGCACATAGAACACAGACACTGCACATGGAACACAGACACTTCATATGGAACACTTACACTGCACATGGAACACAGACACTTCACATGGAACACAGACACTGCACATGGAACACAGACACTTCACATGGAACACTTACACTGCACATGGAACACAGACACTGCACATGGAACACAGACACTGCACATGGAACACATACACTGCACATGGAACACATACACTGCACATGGAACACTGACACTGCACATGGAACACAGACACTTCACATGGAACACTTACACTGCACATGGAACACAGACACTTCACATGGAACACAGACACTGCACATGGAACACAGACACTGCACATAGAACACATACACTGCACATGGAACACTGACACTTCACATGGAACACTGACACTTCATATGGAACACAGACACTTCACATGGAACACAGACACTGCACATAGAACACATACACTGCGCATGGAACACATACACTGCACATGGAACACAGACACTTCACATGGAACACATACACTTCACATGGAACACAGACACTTCATATGGAACACTTACACTGCACATGGAACACAGACACTTCACATGGAACACAGACACTTCACATGGAACACAGACACTTCACATGGAACACAGACACTTCACATGGAACACAGACACTTCACATGGAACACAGACACTGCACATAGAACACAGACACTGCACATGGAACACAGACACTTCATATGGAACACTTACACTGCACATGGAACACAGACACTTCACATGGAACACAGACACTGCACATGGAACACAGACACTTCACATGAACACTTACACTGCACATGGAACACAGACACTTCACATGGAACACAGACACTGCACATGGAACACATACACTGCACATGGAACACTGACACTTCACATGGAACAATGACACTTCATATGGAACACAGACACTTCACATGGAACACAGACACTTCACATGGAATACATACACTGCACATGGAACACAGACACATCACATGGAACGCAGACACTTCACATGGAACACAGACACTTCACATGGAATACAGACACTGCACATGGAATACAGACACTTCACATGGAACGCAGACACTTCACATGGAACACAGACACTTCACATGGAACACAGACACTTCACATGGAACACAGACACTTCACATGGAACACAGACACTTCACATGGAACGCAGACACTGCACATGGAACGCAGAGACTTCACATGGAACGCAGACACTTCACATGGAACGCAGACACTTCACATGGAACACAGACACTTCACATGGAACACAGACACTGCACATGGAACACAGACACTTCACATGTAACACAGACACTTCACATGGAACGCAGACACTTCACATGGAACGCAGACACTTCACATGGAACACAGACACTACACATGGCACACAGACACTTCACATGTAACACAGACACTTCACATGTAATACAGACACTTCACATGGAACACAGACACTTCACATGGAACACAGACACTTCACATGGAAAACAGGCACTTCACATGGAATACAGACACTGCACATGGAACACAGACACTTCACATGGAATACATACACTGCACATAGAATACAGACACTGCACATGGAATGCAGACACTTCACATGGAATGCAGACACTTCACATGGAATACAGACACTGCACATGGAACACAGACACTTCACATGGAACACAGACACTTCACATGGAATACAGACACTGCACATGGAACGCAGACACTTCACATGGAACACAGACACTTCACATGGAACACAGACACTTCACATGGAATACAGACACTGCACATGGAACACAGACACTTCACATGGAATACATACACTGCACATGGAACGCAGACACTTCACATGGAACGCAGACACTTCACATGGAATACATACACTGCACATGGAACACAGACACTTCACATGGAACACAGACACTTCACATGGAACACATACACTTCACATGGAACACAGACACTTCACATGGAACACAGACACTTCACATGGAACACAGACACTTCACATGGAACACACACACTTCACATGGAACACATACACTTCACATGGAACACATACACTGCACATGGAACACATACACTGCACATGGAACACAGACACTTCACATGGAACACAGACACTTCACATGGAACACAGACACTGCACATAGAACACATACACTGCGCATGGAACACATACACTGCACATGGAACACAGACACTTCACATGGAACACATACACTTCACATGGAACACATACACTGCACATGGAACACAGACACTTCACATGGAACACAGACACTTCACATGGAACACAGACACTTCACATGGAACACAGACACTGCACATAGAACACAGACACTGCACATGGAACACAGACACTTCATATGGAACACTTACACTGCACGTGGAACACAGACACTTCACATGGAACACAGACACTGCACATGGAACACAGACACTTCACATGGAACACTTACACTGCACATGGAACACAGACACTTCACATGGAACACAGACACTGCACATGGAACACAGACACTGCACATAGAACACATACACTGCACATGGAACACATACACTGCACATGGAACACTGACACTGCACATGGAACACAGACACTTCACATGGAACACTTACACTGCACATGGAACACAGACACTTCACATGGAACACAGACACTGCACATGGAACACAGACACTGCACATAGAACACATACACTGCACATGGAACACTGACACTTCACATGGAACACTGACACTTCATATGGAACACAGACACTTCACATGGAACACAGACACTGCACATAGAACACATACACTGCGCATGGAACACAGACACTTCACATGGAACACAGACACTTCACATGGAACACATACACTTCACATGGAACACAGACACTTCACATGGAACACAGACACTTCACATGGAACACATACACTTCACATGGAACACAGACACTTCACATGGAACACATACACTTCACATGGAACACAGACACTTCACATGGAACACAGACACTTCACATGGAACACATACACTTCACATGGAACACAGACACTTCACATGGAACACATACACTTCACATGGAACACAGACACTTCATATGGAACACTTACACTGCACATGGAACACAGACACTTCACATGGAACACAGACACTTCACATGGAACACAGACACTTCACATGGAACACAGACACTTCACATGGAACACAGACACTTCACATGGAACACAGACACTGCACATAGAACACAGACACTGCACATGGAACACAGACACTTCATATGGAACACTTACACTGCACATGGAACACAGACACTTCACATGGAACACAGACACTGCACATGGAACACAGACACTTCACATGGAACACTTACACTGCACATGGAACACAGACACTTCACATGGAACACAGACACTGCACATGGAACACAGACACTGCACATAGAACACATACACTGCACATGGAACACATACACTGCACATGGAACACTGACACTTCACATGGAACACTGACACTTCATATGGAACACAGACACTTCACATGGAACACAGACACTTCACATGGAATACATACACTGCACATGGAACACAGACACATCACATGGAACGCAGACACTTCACATGGAACACAGACACTTCACATGGAATACAGACACTGCACATGGAATACAGACACTTCACATGGAACGCAGACACTTCACATGGAACACAGACACTTCACATGGAACACAGACACTTCACATGGAACACAGACACTTCACATGGAACGCAGAGACTTCACATGGAACGCAGACACTTCACATGGAACGCAGACACTTCACATGGAACACAGACAACTTCACATGGAACACAGACACTGCACATGGAACACAGACACTTCACATGTAACACAGACACTTCACATGGAACGCAGACACTTCACATGGAACGCAGACACTTCACATGTAACACAGACACTTCACATGTAATACAGACACTTCACATGGAACGCAGACACTTCACATGGAACGCAGACACTTCACATGGAATACATACACTGCACATAGAATACAGACACTGCACATGGAACACAGACACTTCACATGGAATGCAGACACTTCACATGGAACGCAGAAACTTCACATGGAATACAGACACTGCACATGGAACACAGACACTTCACATGGAACACAGACACTTCACATGGAATACAGACACTGCACATGGAACGCAGACACTTCACATGGAACACAGACACTTCACATGGAACACAGACACTTCACATGGAATACAGACACTGCACATGGAACACAGACACTTCACATGGAATACTTACACTGCACATGGAACGCAGACACTTCACATGGAACGCAGACACTTCACATGGAATACATACACTGCACATGGAACACAGACACTTCACATGGAACACAGACACTTCACATGGAACACAGACACTTCACATGGAACACATACACTTCACATGGAACACAGACACTTCACATGGAACACAGACACTTCACATGGAACACACACACTTCACATGGAACACATACACTGCACATGGAACACATACACTGCACATGGAACACAGACACTTCACATGGAACACAGACACTTCACATGGAACACAGACACTGCACATAGAACACATACATAGCGCATGGAACACATACACTGCACATGGAACACAGACACTTCACATGGAACACATACACTTCACATGGAACACATACACTGCACATGGAACGCAGACACTTCACATGGAACACAGACACTTCACATGGAACACAGACACTTCACATGGAACACAGACACTTCACATGGAACACAGACACTGCACATAGAACACAGACACTGCACATGGAACACAGACACTTCATATGGAACACTTACACTGCACATGGAACACAGACACTTCACATGGAACACAGACACTTCACATGGAACACTTACACTGCACATGGAACACAGACACTTCACATGGAACACAGACACTGCACATGGAACACAGACACTGCACATAGAACACATACACTGCACATGGAACACATACACTGCACATGGAACACTGACACTTCACATGGAACACTGACACTTCATATGGAACACAGACACTTCACATGGAACACAGACACTTCACATGGAATACATACACTGCACATGGAACACAGACACATCACATGGAACGCAGACACTTCACATGGAACACAGACACTTCACATGGAATACAGACACTGCACATGGAATACAGACACTTCACATGGAACGCAGACACTTCACATGGAACACAGACACTTCACATGGAACACAGACACTTCACATGGAACACAAACACTTCACATGGAACACAGACACTTCACATGGAACGCAGACACTGCACATGGAACGCAGAGACTTCACATGGAACACAGACACTTCACATGGAACACAGACACTTCACATGGAACACAGACACTTCACATGGAACACAGACACTGCACATGGAACACAGACACTTCACATGTAACACAGACACTTCACATGGAACGCAGACACTTCACATGGAACGCAGACACTTCACATGGAACGCAGACACTTCACATGGAACACAGACACTTCACATGTAACACAGACACTTCACATGTAATACAGACACTTCACATGGAACGCAGACACTTCACATGGAACGCAGACACTTCACATGGAACACAGACACTTCACATGGAACACAGACACTTCACATGGAACACAGACACTTCACATGGAATGCAGACACTTCACATGGAACACAGACACTGCACATGGAACACAGACATTTCATATGGAACACTTACACTGCACATGGAACACAGACACTTCACATGGAATAGAGACACTGCACATGGAATACAGACACTGCACATGGAACACAGACACTTCACATGGAACGCAGAAACTTCACATGGAATACAGACACTGCACATGGAACACAGACACTTCACATGGAACACAGACACTTCACATGGAATACAGACACTTCACATGGAACACATACACTGCACATGGAACACAGACACTTCACATGGAATACATACACTGCACATGGAACGCAGACACTTCACATGGAACGCAGACACTTCACATGGAATACATACACTGCACATGGAACGCAGACACTTCACATGGAACACAGACACTTCACATGGAATACAGACACTTCACATGGAACACAGACACTTCACATGGAACACAGACACTTCACATGGAACACAGACACTTCACATGGAACACATACACTTCACATGGAACACATACACTGCACATGGAACACATACACTGCACATGGAACACAGACACTTCACATGGAACACAGACACTTCACGTGGAACACAGACACTGCACATAGAACACATACACTGCACATGGAACACATACACTGCACATGGAACACAGACACTTCACATGGAACACATACACTTCACATGGAACACAGACACATCACATGGAACACATACACTGCACATGGAACGCTGACACTGCACATGGAACACAGACACTGCACATGGAACACAGACACTTCACATGGAACACAGACACTTCACATGGAACACAGACACTGCACATGGAACACAGACACTTCACATGGAACACAGACACTTCACATGGAACACAGACACTGCACATGGAACACAGACACTTCATATGGAACACATACACTGCACATGGAACACAGACACTTCACATGGAACACAGACACTGCACATGGAACACAGACATTTCATATGGAACACAGACACTGCACATGGAACACAGACACTTCACATGGAACACTTACACTGCACATGGAACACAGACACTTCACATGGAACACAGACACTGCACATGGAACACAGACACTGCACATAGAACACATACACTGCACATGGAACACATACACTGCACATGGAACACTGACACTTCACATGGAACACAGACACTGCACATGGAACACAGACACTTCATATGGAACACTTACACTGCACATGGAACACAGACACTTCACATGGAACACAGACACTGCACATGGAACACAGACACTTCACATGGAACACAGACACTTCACATGGAACACAGACACTGCACATGGAACACAGACACTGCACATAGAACACATACACTGCACATGGAACACATACACTGCACATGGAACACTGACACTTCACATGGAACACTGACACTGCACATGGAACGCAGACACTGCACATGGAACGCAGACACTTCACATGGAACACAGACACTTCACATGGAACGCAGACACTGCACATGGAACGCAGAGACTTCACATGGAACGCAGACACTTCACATGGAACACAGACACTTCACATGGAACGCAGACACTGCACATGGAACACAGACACTTCACATGGAACACAGACACTGCACATGGAACACAGACACTTCACATGTAATACAGACACTTCACATGGAACACAGACACTTCACATGGAACGCAGACACTTCACATGGAACACAGACACTTCACATGGAACACAGACACTTCACATGGAACACAGACACTTCACATGGAACACAGACACTTCACATGGAACGCAGACACTTCACATGGAACGCAGACACTTCACATGGAACGCAGACACTTCACATGGAACGCAGACACTTCACATGGAACGCAGACACTTCACATGGAACGCATACACTTCACATGGAACACAGACACTTCACATGGAACGCAGACACTTCACATGGAACACAGACACTTCACATGGAACACAGACACTTCACATGGAACACAGACACTACACATGGAACACAGACACTTCACATGTAACACAGACACTTCACATGGAACGCAGACACTTCACATGGAACGCAGACACTTCACATGGAACACAGACACTTCACATGGAACACAGACACTGCACATGGAACACAGACACTTCACATGGAACACAGACACTACACATGGAATACAGACACTGCACATGGAACACAGACACTACACATGGAATACAGACACTGCACATGGAACGCAGACACTTCACATGGAACGCAGACACTTCACATGGAACGCAGACACTTCACATGGAACACAGACACTACACATGGAACGCAGACACTACACATGGAATACAGACACTGCACATGGAACACAGACACTACACATGGAATACAGACACTGCACATGGAACGCAGACACTGCACATGGAACGCAGACACTGCACATGGAACGCAGATACTTCACATGGAACACAGACACTTCACATTGAACGCAGACACTTCACATGGAACACAGACACTGCACATGGAAAACAGACAACAGTTTTACAGCATAAATACTCCATGGAATGCTGAAAAGAGACATCAGCTATGCAATACAGATGTATAAAATGTAGGCAGAACCAAGCAACAAGTGAAAGTTTGCAAATCTGAGTTATAATGTGAGAGATGTAGTTCCTGTAATTAGTACCTTCATGTATTGTTGTTCTCCCCTGTCTCTCTCCACAGGTTCTGCAGGAACGGAATACTGAAGCGCACAGGCCAGCCTCCAGTCTTCAAAGGTCCAAAAAGATTCCCTATCATTTTAAATATAAATGTGTGATATATATTTATATACATATATATATATAGAAACACTTGAAAAGGTATCATTTGATATATGATTTCAAACACATCACTTTGTAATCCTTCTTATCATGTTCTGTTGGTGCTCTGAATGAAAATGATCCCACATTTCTGGTGATGCAAAAATATCTTAATTTGTTCTTTCCAGGAATGTGCAGGCCTCCTAAACTTTACTTTAGCTGTGCACACGGGCCACAAGGCCAATATGGGACAACATGTGCACCAACCTGCCAGACGATAGCCACAGAAATTTCATGTGTGAGTAGGAAATACAGTAAACTCGCCTTTCACAGAATTGTGAATCTTGAAATGATTTAAGAACTGAATTGCCTGTTCTTTGCCCCACCCATAGATACCATCTAAGTGTGCATCTGGCTGTATATGTCCAGAGGGGATGGTCTTAGATTACTACGCTAGGTGTGTCTACCCTGAAGATTGTCAATGCAAGTTCAGTGACCGGACCTACAAAAGAGGAGAGAAAATGATGAAAGACTGCCAGGAGTGGTAAGGAGTTCGAACATTTTACTGATCTACTGTGGAGTGAATTCTAAAAGTGAGAAACTGGTTTTAGGAACATAGGAACAGGAGTAGGCCATTCAGCCCCTCGTGCCTGCTCCGCCATTTGATAAGATCATGGTTGATCTGTGATCTAACTCCATATACCTGCCTTTGGCCCATATTCTGCTCTTCCGGTGACTCATGGTTAAGGCAGTGACCAACTGAACGTCTCAGGGTCAATCTGTGGTCTGCACTGAGTTAGCTGATTTCAGCCAGGACAGAGGTCAAATCTAGAGGCACTGAGGTCAAATGCAGAGCCCGTACGGGCTCTACATTTGACCTCAGTGCCTCTAGATTAGGGGCAGAAAATCATTCGGCCTTTAGGGTCAGACTGCTCAGGGATGAAGAGGGAAACCTAGTTGTGGGGGATGAAGGCACGGTGGAGGGTATCAAATGAACAGTTTTCGTCTGATTTTAGAAATGGCGGTGGAAGTGAGAATGACGGGGCACTAGAGGAGGATGTGGAAAAATTGGAATTGATAATCGTAGGAAAGGAATTGGTTCTCAAGATGTTAGCAGAATTCAAGGTGGATATGTCACTAGGGCCTTGATGGCATGAACCTTACCCTGTTGAAAGTAGTCCATCCTCCAGGGAGAAATGCAAATTGTGTCAAAAAGGAAATAAAGAATAAACTGGGTGACTGAAGACCAATGAGTCGATTGTGGTGAAATTCTTCGAATCCATAATTCAAGATAAAATTACTGAGCATTTAGAGTTGCAGGGGTTATTCAATGACAGCCAGCATGGATATGCTAAAGGCAAACCATGCTTGCAAATCTAATAGAATTTTGTGTAAAAGTGACCTATTCGATAAAAGGAATTCAGTAGATGTATTGTGTATCGATTTTCAGATGGCATTTGATAAGGTGCCTCACAAGAGACCAGTTACAAAAATACAGGCATTTGGTACAATAGGAAATAGGAAATAACTTGCTTTTTTATAGTACCTTTAAAAACATCTCAGGACACATCAGGGAAAACAGATGCTGAACCAAGGAAAGAGAGACTAGGAGTAGTGACCTCAAGCTTGGTCAGAGATGGGTTTTAAGGAGGGTTTTAAAGGTGACAAGGGAGGTGGAGAGGTTGGGGGGGTTTTAGGGAGGAAGTTCCAGAGCATGAGGGTCTAAGCGTCTGAAGGGGCAGCCATCGGTGATGGGTGAAGAGAGAGGGAGGTACACAAGAGGCTGGAGTTAGATTAATGAAGAGTTTGAGCAGGGTTGTAGGGCTAGAGGAAGTTACTGGGACAGAGTGGGGTAAAACCATGAAGGGATTTAAAGACAAGAATGATCGTTTTAAACTGGGGGTTGGAGAGCTAATGCAGGAGAGCGAGGATGGGGAAGGATGATTTCGTGTGCAACAGGATGTGAGCAGAAGAGTTTCGGATAAAGCTGAAGTTTGGGATGATGGGAGCCAGCCGGCAGAGCTTTGGAATAATCCAGTATGGAGGTGACAAAGGCACGTGTGAGGGGTTCAGCAGCAGAGATGACGTTACAGAGGTGGAAGTAGGCACTCTGTGACGGAGAGGGTATGAGGCCAGGAGCCCAGCTTGACGTTAAACAGAATGCTGAGGCTGAATATCCTGAGTTGGTTCAGTCTGAGACAGGAATGGGTTGGAACTTGTAGCTGGGGTTCAGGGTTTAAGACAGGTGCCAAAGGCGATGGCTTCAGTCTTCCCACTATCTAATTGGAAGAAGTTACAGCTCATCCCGAACTGGATGTTGGACAAGTTTGACAACACAGAGGCAGTAGAGGGATTGAGAGAGAGAGGTGGTGGAGAGGTTGGGTTGGGTGTGGAAGCTGGCCTCATGTCTGCGAATGATGTTATCAAGGGATAGATGAGGAAGAGGAGGGGGGGGCCAAGGATAGAACCTTGGGGGGGTGGGGGGTGCAGGTAAATGGTGTCCAAACGGGAAGGGAAATCATTGCCGGAGGTTCTCTGACTAAGGTAGGTAAGAATGGAAACAAGCGAGGGTAGGCCCACTGAACTGGACAAGGAAGAAGCGGCATTGCAGGAGGAAGGTGTGGTCGGCTCTGTCAAAGGCTGCAGAGAGGTCCAGGAGAACAAGGAAGAATAATACACTATGGTCATAGTTATAGTCATAGGGGATGTCATTTGCGACTTTGATCAGGGTTGTTTTGGTGCTGTGGAAGGGGTGGAAATCTGATTGGAGAGATTGAAACAGGGAAAGATTGGCAGATTTGGGTGGTGACAAGTTCAGGGACTTTGGAGAGGAGAGGGAGGTTGGAGATGGGGCAGTAGTTTGCAAGGGCAGAGTGATGATGGTGGTTTTGAAAGGGAGGGAGTCAGAACCTGAGGAGAGTGAACCACTTACTCTGTCAGCTAGCATGGGGGCCAGGAAGAGAAGCTGGGTGGTCAGCAGTGGGAATAGGGTTAAGGGAGCAGGAGGTGGAACCCGTAGATGAGATGAGCTCAGAGAGGGCATGAGGGGAGATGGACGAGAAACCAGAGAGAGTTCCTCACACTTGTTGGATGTGAGGGTGGAGATTTAAGGGCTGGGCAGAGGGGAGAATGGGGGGAGGTTTGGCTTGGTGGGCAAAGAGAAGGTGGTGGAGCAGAAGAACACAATGTGTCAAGGGTGGCTTTTTTGAGGAAGGGGGTGATGATGGCAGTTTTAACAGGGGGAGGGACAATGCCTGAAGGCAGGCATTAACAATGTGAGCAAGCATAGGGGCCAAAAGGGGAAGTTGAGTAGTCAGCACTTGAGTAAGGAGAGGGTCAAGAGAGCAGGAGGTGGGTCTCATGGAGACGTTTAGAGTGAAAGCTGTAGAATAGTGGGGGAGTCAGGGGTGGCAGCAAATGGAAACGGATGAGTTTGGGAGTTGGGGGGAAAGCAGCAGAGGAAGCTACCGAATGGTCTCAATATTGGAGACAATGAAATCCATGAGTGCTTCTCACTTAGTATTGGAGGTGAGAGTGGAGGGAGTGGGGGGGAAAGGGGCTTGAGAAGGAGATTAGTCCTGGTTGTCCTTGTCCTCTGGTATGATCCTGGAGCAGTTGGATATTTTGGCTCAGAAAGCAAGGCACAAGCTAAATCTGAGGGATTGACTGTCAGTTGTCCACCATGTGTGCTCATACTTGCAGCCCTCGGACTTGAAGGTGAGGACTGTACCAGGGGAATAGCAAGGGTGGGAGATGGTGAGCAATTTGGTAGGAACAGGACTTCAAAGGCGATGATGAGGGAGTGATTAAGCAGGTCCATGTTGGCTGAGGTATCATGGCAGATGGAGAGGCAGAGGAGAGGGAGCTGGGAGTTTGCGAGTGAATTTGTGAAGAGTGAATGTTTTTTCCATGTGTGGATACTGGGGGCTGTAGATGGAAGTGGGTCAGAGATCACCACTGATCGAGTCCTCAGGAATGGAGAGGCCACGGTAAGATTATGGGGTGGCCATGGACGTGGATGACTGAGTTTATGTGGAAAGTGAGACTGAGTGAGGATGGGAGGGTAGAGAAGTTAGAGGAGAGGGTGCAAAGGGAATCTAAATGTAGTTGAAATCACTGAGGATAATGAGCTAAGGGGGTAGGGAAGAGAGAAGATTTCAATAAGGAGATCGGCACGACATTTTGGAGGGCAAAACACATCAGGGATTTTAATTGAGAGGTGGGATGGATGGAATGTAATATTAAGGGAGGTGGGTGCATTAGGACTTAAATAGAATGGGGGTCATTTTGGCTTTGGGTGATAGTGTAAAACGGGCAATGTCGATTCAGCCCAGCTGCTATATATCTCTCCTGCTTTTCATCTCCATCAAAGTCTTAACTGAATCGTTATCACCCATTTTACACAATCACCCAAATTCAAAATTACCCCCAATGTTTTTAAATACATAAACCGACAGCAGTCTCATTTCTCACAAGTGTACATTTAAGAAATTCCTTCATTGTTTTCTATAAAATAGTTAACAAACTGATCCCCTAACACCAGTGGTGGACGGAGGGGGGGTTTGCATATTGAATCCAATGGGCAGTCACACAGGTACTCTGAGCAACAACAGGTTGACTGTGTGTGTGTGGGAAAGTGAGGGGCAAGTTTCTAGTGGGTGGGAATACACAGACACGTTCTGCTCAGCCTCTCCCACCCAAACAAGGATAGTACCAGAAGTTTCACTCAGCACCTATTGATTTTTATAATAATTATCTTAAAACACCACAGATTTCTATTTGACAGAGGGCAGCACTGAGACACAGTTAGTTCATGACCACAGTTCAAGCTTTCCCATCTATTGGTTGACACGTCTGACTACCTGAAGCCACATGTGTTGATAACATAGAACAGTATTCTCACTCAGCTCTCCTGAGCTAGTAATAATGAATAGCACAAACTGGGCTGTCTCCTTGTGTCTGCCTTGTGTAAACATGCCAGGGATCCCTCGAACTGTAATGGTTTCTCACCGAGTTACTCAGGCTCATCCGATGTTTCATTACTGTTCTGTTTTTCAACAGTATCTGCCTTAGCGGCAAATGGAAATGCACAGAAAATGTGTACTGCCCTGCGACTTGTGTCATTCACGGTGAAGGGTACGTTACCACATTCGATGGAAAGAAATTTGTCTTCAATGGCAACTGTGAATACACTTTGGTTCAGGTAATGAGACAAGATATCCAAGGATTATTACTTTTCAAATGTTTTCAGAGTTTCTTTGTGGTATCAGTGAGTTTTTAAGTAACAAATTATATTTAATTATTTGGGAATTTTAGAACTCGTGTTGTGCAAATGGTACACGTCCAAATTTCAAGATTGTATCTGAGAATGTTATTTGTGGCCAATCAGGAGTGACCTGCTCCAGAGCAATAAAGATCTACATTGGGGTAAGACGATCATATTAATATTGGGGTAAAATAATAGAATCACATTGATATTAGGCGAAAGGAACCCCATTAACATCGGGGTAATGGAATCTCCTCAATATTGGAGTGATAGAATCACATTGATTTTGGGCGAAGAAAATCACTTTCATATGGAATATGGGCTGATTCCCTCACGGGATCAGTCTGCCCCTCTCACTCTCCCACCTATCTCACCAGTTAAAACTGATCCTCTCAATGGTTCACTCTGTCCCTCTCACTGGGTCATGCTGTCTATCTGTCTCTTGCCAGGCCAGTCTTGTTATATTTTTTATCCTCCGTATGGAGTGCAATGCAGCTCTGTGCCAAACCTTTAGTCTCTGTCTTCTATTTTGAGCATATTGGAAAATCACAAATGTGCTGCGAGCAATTTTCTGCACATTGGTCCCAAATACCCAGCAGTTAAGCCAGGATCATGCCCACCGACGCTCTCCAGCATGATTCCAGAGTTTACAAATAAGGGTTGGCTGGAGGTTTCACCCCTTATAAGGCTGACTCTAAACTCCAGGGCCCCGATATTTATAGGAAGGGTGCAGGTGAGGCTGAAAATGGCCAAAGAACCCGGCAAGGCCAGGGACACTGAAGTCCCGCTGATCTTAACGGCAGGAGCTCATTAACATCTTCTAGCCCAATCTCCTGCCTGGCAGTCGGCCAAATGTACAGCCTGGCCAGAGAGTGGAGGGAAACGCCAGTGGCAGGAGGCTGCAGCTGGGGTCCCTTGGAGACGGTCCCCGGCAATCGGGAGAGGGGGGAGATCGGCAATCGGGGTAGGGGAGGCCGGGGCGGAGGGCGGGAGGTCGGCAAACAGGGCTCGGGGGGGTGGCAGAGGGCGGGTGGTCGGTAATCAGGGCTGGGGGAGATTGGCAATCGGGAGAGGGAGATGGCAATCGGGAGGGGGGAGATCAGCAATCGGGAGGGGGGAGATCAGCAATCGGGAGGGGGGAGATCAGCAATCGGGAGGGGGGAGATCAGCAATCGGGAGGGGGGAGATCAGCAATCGGGAGTGGAAGATCGGCAATCGCGGGGAGAGAGGAGGCAATCGGGAGTGGAAGATCGGCAATCGCGGGGAGAGAGGAGGCAATCGGGAGGGGGGAGATCGGCAATCGGGAGGGGGAGGAGGCAATCGGGAGGGGGAGGAGGCAATCGGGAGGGGGAGGAGGCAATCTGGGGGGAGGGGAGGAGACAAATGGGAGGGGGAGGAGGAAATCGGGGGGGGGGGCAATTGGCGGGGGGAAGGCTGTGATCAGGGCTGGGGGAGGCCGAAGGCTTCCCTTAAAGGGCCTGGGGGAGCACTCCTGCTCGTCCTGACCCACCAGGAGCACTGAAACAGCCACTTACCCACCTCCCTTTTACTGCCAGGTCTCCCGAACCCTGGGAAACTCGTACAGCAACAGTGAATTTAAAATCCGGCTCCCAATTGCACTGTGAGAGCCTGATTTAAATATGTTAATGAAGCGCTCCCCCCCTCTGTGGCGGGCCATCCGGACGCCTCGATATCCACCGCTGAAAAAATAGCGGCGGACATGTGTATACAGTGGGCTGGGACCGCGTGAAACGCATTCCACTTTTTAACCCCTCCCCCCCTCTCCACCGGTAACCCTCTCCTGCCCATCATGGGGGGTTAATATCGAGGGTCCAGGAGTCAGCGGAGTCTCAGCGTAACCAGCAAGCTCCTATTTCCCAGGGTTCCAGCAGCAGTCCAGCGGAGCCATTGATCAAATTCAGGCCCATTGATTCCAAGGGACTGAGTATTGTCAGGAGCCCACCTGTGGAGCTCGAATCTGTAATCCCAGCACAGGAGGGTCCGAATCACCAACAGGTAAAACACGGCTCGGAGCCTCGATTCTTGTTAAATGAAACGGTTGCTGAGAATGACAGCCTGAGCAAGTGCTGGAAGAAAAACAAAAAGAAACCAAAGAAATGGAAGGGTGCAAACCACCTGGGCTGATGAAATCGGAAGGGAATATTTCAGGGAACTGGAGAAAATGGAGAGAAAGGTTTGATTTGTTTAGGAGAGTTTTCGGGACTGAAGTAAAATCACCAAAGGTGCCATGTCCCTCATTATTAAGTCACAGGCAATGCGCTACTTAAAACATACTATAGAGCTCAATTCATCTTGGACAAAGCCATGCAATAGCTTGATGTGCTGATAAGAAATTTCAGACCACAGAATTCATAGAAACAGAGAAAATAGAAGCAAGAGGAGGCCATTCGGCCCTTCGGGCCTGCTCCGCTATTCAAAATGATCATGGCTGATCGTCGAACTCAGTACCCTGTTCCCGCTTTTTCCCCCTATCCCTTGATCCCTTCAGCATTAAGAAATATATCTATCTCCTTCTTGAATATATTTAATGACTTGGCCTCCACTGCCTTCTGTGGTAGAGAAATCCACAGGTTCACCACCCTCTGAGTGAAGAAATTTCTCCTCATTTCGGTTCTAAATGGCATACGCTGTACCCTGAGACTGTGACCCCTGGTTCTGGACTCCCCAGCCATCGGGAACATCCTCCCTGCATCTAGTCTGTCTAGTCCTGATAGAATTTTATATGTTTCGATGAGATCACCTCTCATTCTTCTAAAGTCCAGTGAATATAGGCCTAGTCGACCCAATCTCTCCTCATACGTCAGTCCTGCCATCCCAGGAATCAGTCTGGTAAACCTTCGTTGCACTCCCTCCATGGCAAGGACATCCTTCCTCAGATAAGGAGAACAAAACTGCACACAATACTCCAGATGTGGTCTCACCAAGGCACCGTACAACTGCAGAAAGACATCCCTGTTCCTGTACTCAAATCCTCTTGCAATGAAGGCCAACATACCATTCGCCTTCCTAACTGCTTGCTGCACCTGAATGCTCGCTTTCAACGACTGGTGTACAAGGACACCCAGGTCTCGTTGCACCTCCCCTTTTCCCAATCTATCACCATTCAGATAATAATCTGTCTTTCTGTTTTTACAACCAAAGTGGATAACCTCACATTTATCCACATGATACCGCATCTGCCATGTTCTTGCCCACTCACCCAACTTGTCTAAATCACATTGGAGCCTCTTTGCATCCTCCTCACAGCTCACATTCCACCCCAGCTTTGTGTCGTCTGCAAACTTGGAAATGTTACATTTAGTTCCCTCATCCAAATCATTGATATATATTGTGAATAGCTGGGGCCCAAGCACTGATCCCTGCGGTACCCCACTAGTCACTGCCTGCCACCCGGAAAAAGCTCAGTTTATTCCTACTCTCTGTTTCCTGTCTGTCAAACAATTCTCTATCCATGCCAGTATATTCCCCCCAATCCCATGTGCTTTAATTTTACACACTGACCTCTTGTGTGGGACCTTATCAAAAGCCTTCTGAAAATCCAAATACACCACATCCACTGGTTCTCCCCTATCTAGTTTACTAGTTACATCCTCAAAAAACTCCAGTAGATTTGTTAAGCATGATTTCCCTTTCATAAACCCATGCTGACTTTGTCCAATCCCGTTAATGCCTTCCAAGTGTTTTGTTATCACATCCTTTATAATAGACTCGAGCATTTTCCCCACTATTGATGTTAGGCTAACTGGTCTGTAATTCCCTGTTTTATCTCTCCCTCCTTTTTTAATTAGTGGGGTTACATTTGCCACCCTCCAATTTGTAGGAACCGTTCCTGAGTCGAAAGAATTTTGGAAGATGATCACCAATGCATCCATTATTTCCAGGGCCACTTCCTTTAGTACTCTGGGATGTAGATTATCAGGCCCTGGGGATTTGTCAGCCTTTAGCCCCATTAATTTCCCTAGCACTATTTTTTTACGAATACTGGTTTCCTTCAGTTCCTCCCTCTCACTGGACCCTTGGTTCCCTAACATTTCCGGGAGGTTACTTGTGTCCTCCTTTGTGAAGATAGAACCAAAATATGTGTTTAATTGTTATTCCATTTCTTTGTTCCCCATTATAATTTCCCCCATTTCTGACTCTAAGGGACCTACATTTGTCTTCACTAATCTTTTTCTCTTGACATATTTATAGAAGCTTTTACAGTCAGTTTTTATGTTCCCTGCTAGTTTACTCTCATACTCTATTTTTCCCCTCTTAATCAATATCTTTGTCCTCCTTTGCTGAATTCTGAACTGCTCCCAATCCTTCGGCTTGCTGCTTTTTCTGGCAATTTTATATGTCTCCTCTTTGGATCTAATACTATCCCTAATTTCTTTTGTAAGCCACGGGTGAGCCACCTTTCCTGTTTTATTTTTGCACCAGACAGGAATGAATAATTGTTGTAATTCCTGCACACATTCTTTAAATACTAGCCATTGCCTATCCACCGTCATCCCTTTTAGTAAAGTTCCCCAATCTATCATAGCCAACTCGCACCTCATACTTTCGTAATTTCCTTTATTTAGATTCAGGACCCTAGTTTCGGATTCAACTACTTCACTCTCCATCTTAATGAGGAATTCTATCATGTTATGGTCGCTCTTCCCTAAGGGACCCCGCACAACAAGATTGTTAATTAATCCTTTCTCATTGCACAATACCCAGTTTAGGATCGCCTGTACTCCAGTTGGTTCCTCAACGTTTTGGTCTGGAAAACCATCATGTACACACTCCAAGAATTCCTCCCCCACAGTATTATTGCTAATTTGGTTTGACCAATCTATATGTAGATCAAAGTCACCCATGATTATCGTTGTACCTTTCTTGCATGCATCTCTAATTTCCTGTTTAATGCCCTCCCCTACATCTCCACTACTGTTTGGGGGCCTATAGACGATCCCCACCAACGTTTTCTGCCCCTTGGTGTTTCTTGGCTCCACCCATACAGATTCCACATCGTGATTTTCCGAGCCAATATCCTTCCTCACTAATACATTGATTTCCTCCTTTACGAACAACGCTACCCCACCTCCTTTCCCTTTTTTCCTGTCCTTCCTAAATATTGAATACCCCTGGATGTTCAGTTCCCATCCTTGGTCACCCTGCAGCCATGTCTCCGTAATCGCAACTATATCATAATCGTTAATATCTATCTGCGCTGTTAATTCATCCAGCTTATTGTGAATGCTCCACGCATTAAGACAGAATGCGTTCAGACTTGTCTTTTTCAGATGGTTAGTCATCTTAGTTTTATTTCGCACTATGGCCCTATTTGTTTTTCGCCTTTGTTTTTTCTGCCTTCCACTATTGCTTCTTCCCTTTCTGTCTTTTGTTTCTATCCTTGTTTCCCCCTCCTCTGTCTCCCTGCTCAGGTTCCCACCTGGGAATATATGAAAGGCACATAATTAATGAACGAATTCAAGCCGCAGATGAATTGGTTGACGGGTTTGTCATACAGTTGAAAAAGAGGGGCAAGTCCTGTGACTGTGGTGCATGGAGAGAGAGCCTTATCCAAGGATTGTGAGAGGTGAAGGGGTGAGGAGTGTGACTGGAGCTCAGTGTGAGGAGTGTGACTGGAGCTCAGTGTGAGGAGTGTGACTGGAGCTCAGTGTGAGGAGTGTGACTGGAGCTCAGTGTGAGGAGTGTGACTGGAGCTCAGTGTGAGGAGTGTGACTGGAGCTCAGTGTGAGGAGTGTGACTGGAGCTCAGTGTGAGGAGTGTGACTGGAGCTCAGTGTGAGGAGTGTGACTGGAGCTCAGTGTGAGGAGTGTGACTGGAGCTCAGTGTGAGGAGTGTGACTGGAGCTCAGTGTGAGGAGTGTGACTGGAGCTCAGTGTGAGGAGTGTGACTGGAGCTCAGTGTGAGGAGTGTGACTGGAGCTCAGTGTGAGGAGTGTGACTGGAGCTCAGTGTGAGGAGTGTGACTGGAGCTCAGTGTGAGGAGTGTGACTGGAGCTCGGTGTGAGGAGTGTGACTGGAGCTCGGTGTGAGGAGTGTGACTGGAGCTCGGTGTGAGGAGTGTGACTGGAGCTCAGTGTGAGGAGTGTGACTGGAGCTCAGTGTGAGGAGTGTGACTGGAGCTCAGTGTGAGGAGTGTGACTGGAGCTCAGTGTGAGGAGTGTGACTGGAGCTCAGTGTGAGGAGTGTGACTGGAGCTCAGTGTGAGGAGTGTGACTGGAGCTCAGTGTGAGGAGTGTGACTGGAGCTCAGTGTGAGGAGTGTGACTGGAGCTCAGTGTGAGGAGTGTGACTGGAGCTCAGTGTGAGGAGTGTGACTGGAGCTCAGTGTGAGGAGTGTGACTGGAGCTCAGTGTGAGGAGTGTGACTGGAGCTCAGTGTGAGGAGTGTGACTGGAGCTCAGTGTGAGGAGTGTGACTGGAGCTCAGTGTGAGGAGTGTGACTGGAGCTCAGTGTGAGGAGTGTGACTGGAGCTCAGTGTGAGGAGTGTGACTGGAGCTCAGTGTGAGGAGTGTGACTGGAGCTCAGTGTGAGGAGTGTGACTGGAGCTCAGTGTGAGGAGTGTGACTGGAGCTCAGTGTGAGGAGTGTGACTGGAGCTCAGTGTGAGGAGTGTGACTGGAGCTCAGTGTGAGGAGTGTGACTGGAGCTCAGTGTGAGGAGTGTGACTGGAGCTCAGTGTGAGGAGTGTGACTGGAGCTCAGTGTGAGGAGTGTGACTGGAGCTCAGTGTGAGGAGTGTGACTGGAGCTCAGTGTGAGGAGTGTGACTGGAGCTCAGTGTGAGGAGTGTGACTGGAGCTCAGTGTGAGGAGTGTGACTCGAGCTCAGTGTGAGGAGTGTGACTGGAGCTCAGTGTGAGGAGTGTGACTGGAGCTCAGTGTGAGGAGTGTGACTGGAGCTCAGTGTGAGGAGTGTGACTGGAGCTCAGTGTGAGGAGTGTGACTGGAGCTCAGTGTGAGGAGTGTGACTGGAGCTCAGTGTGAGGAGTGTGACCGGAGCTCAGTGTGAGGAGTGTGACTGGAGCTCAGTGTGAGGAGTGTGACTGGAGCTCAGTGTGAGGAGTGTGACTGGAGCTCAGTGTGAGGAGTGTGACTGGAGCTCAGTGTGAGGAGTGTGACTGGAGCTCAGTGTGAGGAGTGTGACTGGAGCTCAGTGTGAGGAGTGTGACTGGAGCTCAGTGTGAGGAGTGTGACTGGAGCTCAGTGTGAGGAGTGTGACTGGAGCTCAGTGTGAGGAGTGTGACTGGAGCTCACTGGGTCACTCTGTTCCTCACTCTCGCTCACTCGGTCAGTCTGTTCCTCACTTTCTCTCACTCGGTCACTCTGTTCCTCACTCTGTCTCTCACTCGGTCAGTCTGTTCCTCACTCTCCTTCTCTGGGTCTGTCTGTTCCTAACTCCCTCTCTCTCTGGGTCACTCTGTTACTCACTCTCTCTCTCACTCGGTCACTCTGTTCCTCACTCTCTCTCTCACTCGGTCAGTCTGTTCCTCACTCTCTCACTGGGTCACTCTGTTCCTCACTCGCTCTCACTGGGTCCGTCTGTTCCTCACTCTCTCTCACTCGGTCAGTCTGTTCCTCACTCTCTCTCTCACTCGGTCAGTCTGTTCCTCACTCTCTCTCTCACTGGGTCAGTCTGTTCCTCACTCTCTCTCTCACTGGGTCAGTCTGTTCCTCACTCTCTCTCTCACTGGGTCACTCTGTTCCTCACTCTCTCTCTCACTGGGTCAGTCTGTTCCTCACTCTCCCTCTCTGGGTCTGTCTGTTCCTAACTCCCTCTCTCTCTGGGTCACTCTGTTCCTCACTCTCTCTCTCACTTGGTCACTCTGTTCCTCACTCTCTCTCTCACTCGGTCAGTCTGTTCCTCACTCTCTCACTGGGTCAGTCTGTTCCTCACTCGCTCTCACTGGGTCCGTCTGTTCCTCACTCTCTCTCACTCGGTCAGTCTGTTCCTCACTCTCTCTCTCACTCGGTCAGTCTGTTCCTCACTCTCTCTCTCACTGGGTCAGTCTGTTCCTCACTCTCTCTCTCACTGGGTCACTCTGTTCCTCACTCTCTCTCTCACTGGGTCAGTCTGTTCCTCACTCTCCCTCTCTGGGTCTGTCTGTTCCTCACTCTCTCTCACTCGGTCAGCCTGTTCCTCACTCTCTCTCTCACTGGGTCACTCTGTTCCTCATTCTCTCTCTCACTGGGTCAGTCTGTTCCTCACTCTCTCTCACTGGGTCACTCTGTTCCTCACTCTCTCTCACTGGGTCACTCTGTTCCTCACGCTCTCTCTCAGTGGGTCAGTCTGTTCCTCACTCTCTCTCACTGGGTCAGTCTGTTCCTCACTCTCTCTCAGTGGGTCACTCTGTTCCTCACTCTCTCTCACTCGGTCAGCCTGTTCCTCACTCTCTCTCTCACTGGGTCACTCTGTTCCTCACTCTCTTTCTCACTGGGTCAGTCTGTTCCTCACTCTCTCTCACTGGGTCACTCTGTCCCTCACTCTCTCTCACTGGGTCACTCTGTTCCTCACTCTCTCTCACTGGGTCACTCTGTTCCTCATTCTCTCTCACTGGGTCAGTCTGTTCCTCACTCTCTCTCTCACTGGGTCACTCTGTTCCTCACTCTCTCTCTCACTGGGTCAGTCTGTTCCTCACTCTCTCTCTCACTGGGTCACTCTGTTCCTCACTCTCTCGCTCACTGGGTCACTCTGTTCCTCACTCTCTCTCACTGGGTCAGTCTGTTCCTCACTCTCTCTCTCACTGGGTCTGTCTGTTCCTCACTCTCTCTCACTGGGTCACTCTGTTCCTCACTCTCTCTCTCACTGGGTCTGTCTGTTCCTCACTCTCACTGGGTCTGTCTGTTCCTCACTCTCTCTCTCACTGGGTCACTCTGTTCCTCACTCTCTCTCTCACTGGGTCAGTCTGTTCCTCACTCTCTCTCTCACTGGGTCACTCTGTTCCTCACTCTCTCGCTCACTGGGTCACTCTGTTCCTCACTCTCTCTCTCTGGGTCATTCTGTTCCTCACTCTCTCTCTCACTGGGTCTGTCTGTTCCTCACTCTCTCTCACTGGGTCTGTCTGTTCCTCACTCTCTCTCTCACTGGGTCACTCTGTTCCTCACTCTCTTTCTCACTGGGTCAGTCTGATCCTCACTCTCTCTCACTGGGTCAGTCTGTTCCTCACTCTCTCTCACTGGGTCACTCTGTTCCTCACTCTCGCTCACTGGGTCACTCTGTTCCTCACTCTCTCTCACTGGGTCACTCTGTTCCTCATTCTCTCTCTCACTGGGTCCGTCTGTTCCTCACTCTCTCACTGGGTCAGTCTGTTCCTCACTCTCTCTCTCACTGGGTCAGTCTGTTCCTCACGCTCTCGCTCACTGGGTCACTCTGTTCCTCACTCTCTCTCACTGGGTCAGTCTGTTCCTCACTCTCTCTCACTGGGTCACTCTGTTCCTCACTCTCTCTCTCACTGGGTCTGTCTGTTCCTCACTCTCTCTCTCACTGGGTCTGTCTGTTCCTCACTCTCTCTCTCTCTCTCTCTCACTGTGTCAGTCTGTTCCTCACTCTTTTGCCGAAAATGTCTGTCCCTCTCTTTCCCTTGCCCCGTCTTTTGCCTTGCATTCGCTGTTTCTAGGTTAGAAACACAGTCTGTCCCAAGAATGTGCAGAATAAGGGAATAGAGAGACATGCTTGACAGGACTGGCTGGGCTGCCACGAAACCAGTAGATTAGCAGAGGGACCCTAGCTGTCCAGCGTTAATAGTATATGTCTATTGTACGATGGGGTATATGTCTATTGTACGATGGGGTATATGTCTATTGTACGATGGGGTATATGTCTATTGTACGATGGGGTATATGTCTATTGTACGATGGGGTATATGCATTGAAAGAGCTCGACCATTTGTTTCCATTCCAGGATGTTCTGATAGAAATGACAGATGGAACTTACATGATAACACCTGAAAATGCGGCTGATAAATTTAACATAAACATCAACCCGCTGTATCTGTCCTTCGAAGTGATAATCCCTGGGGGTCACCGCCTACAGATGTTATGGAACAAGAATACAAACGCATTCATCAGCTTCACCAGAATGCAACAGGTAAACGAGTGATGGTTTACACTCATTTTCTTGCAGACTAATATCCATGTACAAGACATACCAGTCTTCAGCCATTACAAAAACCACTAAGAGATGATATGGGGCCAGGTGCAGAGAAATCCGAAACCTGGTTTTTAACAACATTTAGGCTTTTGCTGCACTGGGCACCGATAGATTGGGGCAATTTCCCCCCCCACCGCCCCTCGCCCCTGCCACCATGAGAGGATCGCGTTGGGGGTAAAAGATTAAAAATCGCAAAATGCGAGCCCAAACCCATCATGAAGACACCTGCCACCATTTTTACAGCGGTGGGTTTCGGGCGTGTCTCTGCCCCGCTCTCGACAGGTGAGACACCTCATTATAATATTTAAATCAAGGTTTCCACAATGATCTGAGAGGCTGATTTAAATTTAACGGTGGACGGACATGTTCGCTGATGACTGCACAGTGTTCAGTTCCATTCGCAACCCCTCAGATAATGAAGCAGTCCGAGCCTGCATGCAGCAAGACCTGGACAACATCCAGGCTTGGGCTCATAAGTGGCAAGTAACATTCACGCCAGATAAGTGCCAGGCAATGACCATCTCCAACAAGAGAGAGTCTAACCACCTCCCCTTGACATTCAACGGCATTACCATCGCCGAATCCCCCACCATCAACATCCTGGGGTCACCATTGACCAGAAACTTAACTGGACCAGCCATATAAATACTGTGGCTATGAGAGCAGGTCAGAGGCTGGGTATTCTGCGGCGAGTGACTCACATCCTGACTCCCCAAAGCCTTTCCACCATCTACAAGGCACAAGTCAGGAGTGTGATGGAATACTCTCCACTTGCCTGGATGAGTGCAGCTCCAATAACACTTAAGAAGCTCGACACCATCCAGGACAAAGCAGCCCATTTGATTGGCACCCCATCCACCACCCTAAACATTCACTCCCTTCACCACCGGCGCACTGTGGCTGCAGTGTGTACCATCCACAGGATGCACTGCAGCAACTCGCCAAGGCTTCTTCGACAGCACCTCCCAAACCCACGACCTCTACCACCTAGAAGGACAAGAGCAGCAGGCACATGGGAACAATACCACCTGCACGTTCCCCTCCAAGTCATACACCATGCTGACTTGGAAATATATCGCCGTTCCTTCATCGTCGCTGGGTCAAAATCCTGGAACTCCCAACCTAACAGCACTGTGGGAGAACCTTCACCACACGGACTGCAGCGGTTCAAGAAGGCGGCTCACCACCACCTTCTCAAGGGCAATTAGAGATGGGCAATAAATGCCGGCCTCGCCAGCGACGCCCACATCCCATGAAAGAATAAAAAATAACCGACATTACCCTAAATGTGATCTCAATAATATTCGACATTACCCAAAATGTAATCTCGATAATATCCCACATTACCCAAAATGTAATCGCTATAATATCCCACATTACCCTAAATGTAATCTCGATAATATCCGACATTACCCTAAATGTAATCTCGATAATATCCCACATTACTCTAAATGTAATCTCGATAATATCCCACATTACCCTAAATGTAATCTCGATAATATCCGACAATACCCTAAATGTAATCTCCATAATATCCCACATTACCCTAAATGTAATCTCTATAATATCCCACATTACCCTAAATGTAATCTCGATAATATCCGACATTACCCTAAATGTAATCTCTATAATATCCCACATTACCCTAAATGTAATCTCTATAATATCCCACATTACCCTAAATGTAATCTCGATAATATCCGACATTACCCTAAATGTAATCTCTATAATATCCCACATTACCCTAAATGTAATCTCGATAATATCCGACATTACCCTAAATGTAATCTCTATAATATCCCACATTACCCTAAATGTAATCTCGATAATATCCCACATTACCCTAAATGTAATCTCTATAATATCCCACATTACCCTAAATGTAATCTCGATAATATCCCACATTACCCTAAATGTAATCTCGATAATATCCCACATTACCCTAAATGTAATCTCGATAATATCCCACATTACCCTAAATGTAATCTCGATAATATCCCACATTACCCTAAATGTAATCTCGATAATATCCCACATTACCCTAAATGTAATCTCGATAATATCCCACGTTACCCTAAATGTAATCTCGATAATATCCCACATTACCCTAAATGTAATCTCCATAATATCCCACATTACCCTAAATGTAATCTCGATAATATCCCACGTTACCCTAAATGTAATCTCGATAATATCCCACATTACCCTAAATGTAATCTCCATAATATCCCACATTACCCTAAATGTAATCTCGATAATATCCCACATTACCCAAATGCAATCTCGATAAAATCCGACATTAGCCGAAATGTGATCTCCATAATATCTGACATTACCCTACATGTAATCTGTGCAACATGCAGTCCCTGGGGTGATGGGTCACCAGTACAATCCCTGGGGTGATGGGGCACCAATACATGCCCTGGGGTGATGGGTCACGTGTAAATACCATGGGGTGATGGGTCACCTGTAAATTCTCTGGGGTGATGGGTCACCAGTACATGCCCTGGGGTGATGGGTCACCAGTACATTACCTGGGGTGATGGGTCACCAGTACATTACCTGGGCTGATGGGTCACCAGTACAGCCCCTGGGGTGATGAGTCACCGGTACGTTCGCTGGGGTGATGGGTCACCAGTACAGTCCCTGGGATGATGGGTCACGAGTACAGTCCCTGGGGTGATGGGTCACGAGTACAGTCCCTGGGGTGATGGGTCACCTGTACATTCCCTCGGGTGAAGGGTCACCTGTACAGTCCCTGGGGTGATGGGTCACCAGTACATTCCCTGGGGTGATGGGTCACCAGTACATTCCCTGGGGTGAAGGGTCACCTGTAAAGTCCCTGGGGTGATGGGTCACCAGTACAGTCCCTGGGATGATGGGTCACCAGTACAGTCCCTGGGGTGATGGGTCACCTGTACATTCCCTCGGGTGAAGGGTCACCTGTACAGTCCCTGGGGTGATGGGTCACCAGTACATTCCCTGGGGTGATGGGTCACCAGTACAGTCCCTGGGATGATGGGTCACGAGTACAGTCCCTGGGGTGATGGGTCACCTGTACATTCCCTCGGGTGAAGGGTCACCTGTACAGTCCCTGGGGTGATGGGTCACCAGTACATTCCCTGGGGTGATGGGTCACCAGTACATTCCCTGGGGTGATGGTTCACCAGTACATTCCCTGGGGTGATGGGTCACCAGTACAGTCCCTGGGGTGATGGGTCACCAGTACATTCCCTGGGGTGATGGGTCACCAGTACATTCCCTGGGGTGAAGGGTCACCAGTACAGTCCCTGGGATGATGGGTCACGAGTACAGTCCCTGGGGTGATGGGTCACCAGTACATTCCCTGGGGTGATGGGTCACCAGTACAGTCCCTGGGGTGATGGGTCACCAGTACATTCCCTGGGGTGATGGGTCACCAGTACATTCCCTGGGGTGAAGAGTCATCAGTACAGTCCCTGGGATGATGGGTCACGAGTACAGTCCCTGGGGTGATGGGTCACCTGTACATGTCCTGGGGTGATGGGTCACCTGTACAGTCCCTCGGGTGAAGGGTCACCTGTATATTCCCTGAGGTATTGGTTCACCTGTACATTCCCTGAGGTATTGGTTCACCTGTACATTCCCTGAGGTATTGGTTCACCATTACATTCCCTGGGGTGATGGTTCACCAGTACATTCCCTGGGGTGATGGTTCACCAGTACATTCCCTGGGGTGATGGGTCACCAGTACATTCCCTGGGGTGATGGGTCACCAGTACAGTCCCTGGGGTGATGGGTCACCAGTACATTCCCTGGGGTGATGGGTCACCTGTACATGTCCTGGGGTGATGGGTCACCTGTACAGTCCCTCGGGTGAAGGGTCACCTGTACATTCCCTGAGGTATTGGTTCACCTGTACATGTCCTGAGGTGATGGGTCACCAGTACATTCCCTGGGGTGATGGGTCACCAGTACTTTCCCTGGGGTCACACACCATCCCGACTTGGAAATATATCGCCGTTCCTTCATCGTCGCTGGGTCAAAATCCTGGAACTCCCTTCCTAACAGCACTGTGGGAGAACCGTCACCACACGGACTGCAGCGGTTCAAGAAGGCGGCTCACCACCACCTTCTCAAGGGCAATTAGGGATGGGCAATAAATGCCGGCCTCGCCAACGACGCCCACTTCCCATGAACGAATAAAAAAAAACGACATTACCCTAAATGTAATCTCTATAATATCACACATTACCTGAAATGTAATCTCTATAATATCTCACATTACCCTAAATGTAATCTCGATAATATCCGACATCACCCTAAATGTAATCTCTATAATATCTGACATTACCCTACATGCAGTCCCTGGGGTGATGGGTCAGCTGTAAATTCCCTGGGGTGATGGGTCTCCAGTACATTACCTGGGGTGATGGGTCACTAGTACGACCCCTGGGGTGATGGGTCACCAGTACAGTTCCTGGGGTGATGGGTCACCAGGACAGTCCCTTGGGTGAAGGGTCACCAGTACAGTCCCTCGGGAGATGGGTCACCAGTACAATTCCTGGGATAATGGGTCACCAGTACAATCCCTGGGGTGATGGGTCACCTGTACATTCCCTGGGGTGATGGGTCACCAGTACATTTCCTGGGGTGATGGGTCACCAGTAGAATTCTTGGGGTGATGGGTCACCAGTACATGCCCTGGGGTGTTGGGTCACCAGTACAGTCCCTGGGGTGATGGGTCACCAGTCCATTCCCTGTGGCGATTGGTCACCTGTACATGCCCTGGGGTGGTGGGTCACCAGTACTTGCCCTGAGGTGATGGGTCACCAGTATATGCCCTGGGGTGTTGGGTCACCAGTACATGCCCTGGGGTGATGGGTCACCAGTCCATTCCCTGTGGCGATTGGTCACCTGTACATGCCCTGGGGTGGTGGGTCACCAGTACAGTCCCTGGGGTGATGGGTCAACAGTACATACCCTGGGGTGATGGGTCACCTTTACATTCCCTGGGGTGATGGGTCACCAGTTCAGTCCCTGGGGTGATGGGTCACCAGTACAGTCTCTGGGGTGATGGGTCACCTTTACATTCCCTGGGGTGATGGGTCACCAGTACAGTCCCTGGGATGATGGGTCAACAGTACAGTCTCTGGGGTGATGGGTCACCTTTACATTCCCTGGGGTGATGGGTCAACAGTACATACCCTGGGGTGATGGGTCACCTTTACATTCCCTGGGGTGGTGGGTCACCAGTACAGTCTCTGGGGTGATGGGTCACCAGTACTAACCCTGTGGTGATGGGTCATCTTTACATTCCCTGGGGTGATGGGTCACCAGTACAGTCTCTGGGGTGATGGGTCACCAGTACTATCCCTGTGGTGATGGGTCACCTTTACATTCCCTGGGGTGATGGGTCACCAGTACAGTCTCTGGGGTGATGGGTCACCAGTACAGTCCCTGGGGTGATGGGTCACCTTTACATTCCCTGGGGTGATGGGTCACCTATACATTCCCTGGGGTGATGGGTCACCAGTACAATCCCTGGGGTGATGGGTCACCAGTACAGTCTCTGGGGTGATGGGTCACCTTTACATTCCCTGGGGTGATGGGTCACCTTTACATTCCCTGGGGTGATGGGTCACCAGTACAGTCTCTGGGGTGATGGGTCACCAGTACAGTCTCTGGGGTGATGGGTCACCAGTACAGTCCCTGGGGTGATGGGTCACCAGTACAGTCCCTGGGGTGATGGGTCACCAGTACATGCTGTCCTGTAATCATTTGCCTATAGATTCATTGCTGCTACATTCCTGTGTCTTGCCTGTGTTGCTGTGGGGAGTCACTGTGTGGATGTCAGATTACTCTACATGGAGAGATGGAGGAATAGACAGTAACATCAGCGTAATTGTCAGAGAAGGACGGAGAGGTCTCGGAAGGTATGAGGTACTGAGAAATATGCTTACACAAAAGATGATAATATTTTTGCATGTCATCAGCTTTCACTTTGTGGACTCTGCGGTAATTTCAATGGTGACATCGGTGATGATTTCATAACTCGGAGCCAATACTTAGCCTCCAATGCATTAGAATTTGCAAATACTTGGAAGGAAGATCCTTTATGTCAAGATGTAACTGAAATTGTCCATCCATGTGACCTAAACCCATATCGTCTGTCCTGGGCAGAGAAACAGTGCCACATAATTCACAATGACGTCTTCGAACCATGCCACAATCTGGTGAGTGCTTTTCATGGGATTGTAACGTTGTGCCTGTTGTTCAGTCATTGAATGGCTAGAGAGATCACCAAAAGCTGAGGTATGCCTGTCAGTGCTCTCAGGCAGCTCACTCTGGGGAACATTCACCTGGTTAAGAAAAGGAATGTTGATCCACATCAGAATAGTGTATGAACAAAACAATGAGCAAATGAGGAGTGGGAATTGGAAAGACTGCACCAGACCCATTTCACTCATTTTCAAAGTCAGCAGGAAAACTAGCCTTTCCCTCCTTCAAGCCTGGGCCAGACCCGAGCTCCACCGTTGAAATGACGGGGAGCTTTCAGTCAAGGTGCAGGGGAGACCTGAATAGTTTTTGTCTTTCACAGCTCTGGCAGCTCTTTCCCAGTCTATGAGAGAGTCCATTCAGTCAGAATCACTGGGCTAATTAAAGCAAACTGTTGATTCTGGATCACTCTTGGAAAAAGATGCAGGGGCCAAGGTCTGTCGTGCAGGCCGTAAAGGAGGAAAACCATGAGATAAATCAGGTAGAAGGGATTGTTTAATGGACGCCAGCCGTGCGTTTTAAAAGCCTGAGGATTGTCGGAGAAAAAGACCTGAGGGAGTTGTGGAGTTCCACAGTTTTGAGGCCCGAGAAAGATTGATTTAGAAAAAGAGACAGTGCAATGAGTTCTGATTTCAACAGAGGAAGGGTGTGTAGGACAGGATATTTGCAGTTTAAGGAGAGCAAAAGAGGAGCATTTGGTGGAGCAACTAAATATGAGGACAAAAAAGGCAGTGGTGGAGAGAGATTGGAGGCTAGAAATGAGAAAAGGGTCACCAATAGACAGTGAGATTCTTGTTGCATCTGATCTGGGAACAGAAGGGATTTGCTGAAGAACATTCCCAGATATGGGAGCAGGATTCAAGACTTGGGCATGCTTGAGTTTTATGGAAGGTTAAAAGTTGCTGAGAAAAAATAAAGCTTTTGGCACTAAAGAGGAAACCAAGCTTCTTGGAGGTAGATCAGCAATGGAGTAGATCAGCAATGGAGTAGATCAGCAATGGAGTAGATCAGCAATGGAGTAGATCAGCAATGGGGGTAGATCAGCAATGGAGTAGATCAGCAATTGAGTAGATCAGCAATGGAGTAGATCAGCAATGGAGTAGATCAGCAATGGGGGTAGATCAGCAATGGAGTAGATCAGCAATGGAGTAGATCAGCAATGGACAAGATCAGGAATGGAGTAGATCAGCAATGGAGTAGATCAGCAATGGGGGTAGATCAGCAATGGAGTAGATCAGCAATGGAGTAGATCAGCAATGGAGTAGATCAGCAATGGAGGAGATCAGCAATGGGGGTAGATCAGCAATGGAGGTAGATCAGCAATGGAGGTAGATCAGCAATGGAGTAGATCAGCAATGGAGTAGATCAGCAATGGATTCAATCAGCAATGGAGTAGATCAGCAATGGAGGAGGTGAGCAATGGATTCAATCAGCAATGGAGTAGATCAGCAATGGGGGTAGATCAGCAATGGAGTAGATCAGCAATGGATTCAATCAGCAATGGAGTAGATCAGCAATGGAATAGATCAGCAATGGAGTAGATCAGCAATGGATTCAATCAGCAATGGAGTAGATCAGCAATGGAGTAGATCAGCAATGGAGTAGATCAGCAATGGAGTAGATCAGCAATGGAGTAGATCAGCAATGGAGTCGATCAGCAATGGAGTCGATCAGCAATGGAGCAGATCAGCAATGGAGGTAGATCAGCAATGGGGGTAGATCAGCAATGGAGTCGATCAGCAATGGAGTCGATCAGCAATGGAGTAGATCAGCAGTGGAGTAGATCAGCAATGGAGTAGATCAGCAATGGAGGTAGATCAGCAATGGAGTAGTTCAGCAATGGAGTAGATCAGCAATGTAGTAGATCAGCAATGGAGGAGATCAGCAATGGGGGTAGATCAGCAATGGAGTAGATCATCAATGGAGTAGATCAGCAATGGAGTAGATCAGCAATGGAGTAGATCAGCAATGGAGTAGATCAGCAATGGAGGTAGATCAGCAATGGAGTAGTTCAGCAATGGAGTAGATCAGCAATGTAGTAGATCAGCAATGGAGGAGATCAGCAATGGGGGTAGATCAGCAATGGAGTAGATCAGCAATGGAGTAGATCAGCAATGGAGGTCGATCAGCAATGGAGGAGATCAGCAATGGTGGAGATCAGCAATGGAGGTAGATCAGCAATGGGGGTAGATCAGCAATGGAGGAGATCAGCAATGGAGTAGATCAGCAATGGAGTAGATCAGCAATGGATTAGATCAGCAATGGAGTAGATCAGTAATTGAGGTAGATCAGCAATGGAGTAGATTAACAATGGAGTTAGATCAGCAATGGAGTGGATCAGCATTGGAGTAGATCATCAATGGAGTAGATCAGCAATGGAGTAGATCAGCAATGGCCTCGATCAACAATGGAGGTAGATCAGCAATGGAGTAGATTAACAATGGAGCAGATCAGCAATGGAGTAGATCAGCAATGGGGGTAGATCAGCAATGGAGTAGATCAGCAATGGAGTAGATCAGCAATGGAGTAGATCAGCAATGGAGGAGATCAGCAATGGGGGTAGATCAGCAATGGAGGTAGATCAGCATTGGAGTAGATCAGCAATGGAGGTAGATCAGCAATGGGGGTACATCAGCAATGGAGCAGATCAGGAATGGAGAAGATCAGCAATGGAGCAGATCAGCAATGGAGCAGATCAGCAATGAAGTAGATCAGCAATGAAGTAGATCAGCAATGGAGTAGATCAGGAATGGTGTAGATCAGCAATGGAGCAGATCAGCAATGGAGCAGATCAGCAATGGAGTAGATCATCAATGGAGTAGATTAACAATGGAGTAGATCAGCAATGGAGTAGATCAGCAATGGAGTAGATCAGCAATGGATTCAATCAGCAATGGAGTAGATCAGCAATGGTGGAGATCAGCAATGGATTCAATCAGCAATGGAGTAGATCAGCAATGGGGGTAGATCAGCAATGGAGTAGATCAGCAATGGATTCAATCAGCAATGGAGTAGATCAGCAATGGAATAGATCAGCAATGGAGTAGATCAGCAATGGATTCAATCAGCAATGGAGTAGATCAGCAATGGAGTAGATCAGCAATGGAGTAGATCAGCAATGGAGTAGATCAGCAATGGAGTAGATCAGCAATGGAGTAGATCAGCAATGGAGTCGATCAGCAATGGATTCGATCAGCAATGGAGCAGATCAGCAATGGAGGTAGATCAGCAATGGGGGTAGATCAGCAATGGAGTAGATCAGCAATGGAGTCGATCAGCAATGGAGTAGATCAGCAATGGAGTAGATCAGCAATGCAGTAGATCAGCAATGGAGTAGTTCAGCAATGGAGTAGATCAGCAATGTAGTAGATAAGCAATGGAGGAGATCAGCAATGGGGGTAGATCAGCAATGGAGTAGATCATCAATGGAGTAGATCAGCAATGGAGTAGATCAGCAATGGAGTAGATCAGCAATGGAGGTAGATCAGCAATGGAGTAGTTCAGCAATGGAGTAGATCAGCAATGTAGTAGATCAGCAATGGAGGAGATCAGCAATGGGGGTAGATCAGCAATGGAGTAGATCAGCAATGGAGTAGATCAGCAATGGAGGTCGATCAGCAATGGAGGAGATCAGCAATGGTGGAGATCAGCAATGGAGGTAGATCAGCAATGGGGGTAGATCAGCAATGGAGGAGATCAGCAATGGAGTAGATCAGCAATGGAGTAGATCAGCAATGGAGTATATCAGCAATGGATTAGATCAGCAATGGAGTAGATCAGTAATTGAGGTAGATCAGCAATGGAGTAGATTAACAATGGAGTTAGATCAGCAATGGAGTGGATCAGCAATGGAGTAGATCATCAATGGAGTAGATCAGCAATGGAGTAGATCATCAATGGCGTCGATCAACAATGGAGGTAGATCAGCAATGGAGTAGATTAACAATGGAGTAGATCAGCAATGGAGTAGATCAGCAATGGAGTAGATCAGCAATGGAGTAGATCAGCAATGGAGTAGATCAGCAATGGAGGAGATCAGCAATGGGGGTAGATCAGCAATGGAGGTAGATCAGCATTGGAGTAGATCAGCAATGGAGGTAGATCCGCAATGGAGGTAGATCAGCAATGGGGGTACATCAGCAATGGAGCAGATCAGGAATGGAGTTGATCAGCAATGGAGCAGATCAGCAATGGAGCAGATCAGCAATGAAGTACATCAGCAATGAAGTAGATCAGCAATGGAGTAGATCAGGAATGGAGTAGATCAGCAATGGAGCAGATCAGCAATGGAGTAGATCAGCAATGGAGGAGATCAGCAATGGATTCAATCAGCAATGGAGTAGATCAGCAATGGGGGTAGATCAGCAATGGAGTAGATCAGCAATGGATTCAATCAGCAATGGAGTAGATAAGCAATGCAATAGATCAGCAATTGAGTAGATCAGCAATGGATTCAATCAGCAATGGAGTAGATCAGCAATGGAGTAGATCAGCAATGGAGTAGATCAGCAATGGAGTAGATCAGCAATGGGGGTAGATCAGCAATGGAGTAGATCAGCAATGGAGTAGATCAGCAATGGAGTAGATCAGCAATGGATTCGATCAGCAATGGAGCAGATCAGCAATGGAGGTAGATCAGCAATGGGGGTAGATCAGCAATGGAGTAGATCAGCAATGGAGTCGATCAGCAATGGAGTAGATCAGCAATGGAGTTGATCAGCAATGGAGTTGATCAGCAATGGAGTAGATCAGCAATGGAGTAGTTCAGCAATGGAGTAGATCAGCAATGTAGTAGATCAGCAATGGAGGAGATCAGCAATGGGGGTAGATCAGCAATGGAGTAGATCATCAATGGAGTAGATCAGCAATGGAGTAGATCAGCAATGGAGTAGATCAGCAATGGAGGTAGATCCTCAATGGAGTAGTTCAGCAATGGAGTAGATCAGCAATGTAGTAGATCAGCAATGGAGGAGATCAGCAATGGGGGTAGATCAGCAATGGAGTAGATCAGCAATGGAGTAGATCAGCAATGGAGGTCGATCAGCAATGGAGGAGATCAGCAATGGTGGAGATCAGCAATGGAGGTAGATCAGCAATGGGGGTAGATCAGCAATGGAGGAGATCAGCAATGGAGTAGATCAGCAATGGAGTAGATCAGCAATGGAGTAGATCAGTAATTGAGGTAGATCAGCAATGGAGTAGATTAACAATGGAGTTAGATCAGCAATGGAGTGGATCAGCAATGGAGTAGATCAGCAATGGTGTAGATCAGCAATGGAGTAGATCAGCAATGGAGATAGATCAGCAATGGAGGTAGATCAGCAATGGAGTAGATCAGCAATGGAGTAGATCAGCAATGGAGTAGATCAGCAATGGCGTCGATCAACAATGGAGGTCGATCAGCAATGGAGTAGATCAGCAATGGAGTAGATCAGCAATGGAGTAGATCTGCAATGGAGGTCGATCAGCAATGGAGTAGATCTGCAATCGAGTAGATCAGCAATGGATTCGATCAGCAATGGAGTAGATCAGCAATGGAGTAGATCAGCAATGGAGTAGATCTGCAATGGAGGTCGATCAGCAATGGAGTAGATCTGCAATCGAGTAGATCAGCAATGGCGTCGATCAACAATTGAGGTAGATCAGCAATGGAGTAGATTAACAATGGAGTAGATCAGCAATGGAGTAGATCAGCAATGGAGATAGATCAGCAATGGAGGTAGATCAGCAATGGAGTAGATCAGCAATGGAGTAGATCAGCAATGAAGTAGATCAGCAATGGCGTCGATCAACAATGGAGGTCGATCAGCAATGGAGTAGATCAGCAATGGAGTAGATCAGCAATGGAGTAGATCTGCAACGGAGGTCGATCAGCAATGGAGTAGATCTGCAATGGAGTAGATCAGCAATGGAGGAGATCAGCAATGGAGGTAGATCAGCAATGGAGTAGATCTGCAATGGAGGTAGATCAGCAATGGAGGTAGATCAGCAATGGAGTAGATCAGCAATGGAGTAGATCAACAATGGAGGAGATCAGCAATGGAGTAGATCAGCAATGGGGGTAGATCAGCAATGGAGGAGATCAGCAATGGAGTAGATCAGCAATGGAGGAGATCAGCAATGGAGGAGATCAGCAATGGAGGAGATCAGCAATGGAGTAGATCAGCAATGGAGGAGATCAGCAATGGAGTAGATCAGCAATGGAGGAGATCAGCAATGGAGTAGATCAGCAATGGAGGTAGATCAGCAATGGAGTAGATCTGCAATGGAGGTAGATCAGCAATGGAGTAGATCAGCAATGGAGGTAGATCAGCAATGGAGGTAGATCAGCAATGGAGTAGATCAGCAATGGAGTAGATCACCAATGGATTAGATCAGCAATGGAGGAGATCAGCAATGGAGTAGATCAGCAATGGAGGTAGATCAGCAATGGAGTAGATCTGCAATGGAGGTAGATCAGCAATGGAGTAGATCAGCAATGGAGTAGATCAGCAATGGTGTAGTTCAGCAATGGAGGAGATCAGCAATGGAGTAGATCAGCAATGGAGTAGATCAGCAATGGAGTAGCTCAGCATTGGATTCGATCAGCAATGGAGTAAATCAGCAATAGAGTAGATCAGCAATGGAGTAGATCTGCAATGGAGGTAGATCAGCAATTGACTAGATCTGCAATGAAGTAGATCAGCAATGGAGGAGATCAGCAATGTTGTAGATCAGCAATGGTGTAGATCAGCAATGGAGTTAGATCAGCAATGGAATAGATCTGCAATGGGGGTAGATCAGCAATGGGGGTAGATCAGCAAATGAGGTAGATCAGCAATGGAGGAGATCAGCAATGGGGGTAGATCAGCAATGGGGGTAGATCAGCAATGGAGTCGATCAGCAATGGAGTAGATCAGCAATGGAGTAGATCAGCAATGGGGGTCGATCAGCAATGGAGTAGATCAGCAATGGAGTAGATTAACAATGGGGGTAGTTCAGCAATGGAGTAGATCAGCAATGGAGTAGATCAGCAATGGAGTAGATCAGCAATGGGGGTAGGTCAGCAATGGGGGTAGATCAGCAATGGAGTAGATCAGCAATGGGGGTAGATCAGCAATGGAGTAGATCAGCAATGGAGGTAGATCAGCAATGGAGTATATCAGCAATGGGGGTAGATCAGCAATGGAGTAGATCAGCAATGGAGGAGATCAGCAATGTAGGTAGATCAGCAATGGGGGTAGATCAGCAATGGAGTAGATAAGCAATGGGGGTAGATCAGCAATTGAGGTAGATCAGCAATGGAGTAGATCAGCAATGGAGGAGATCAGCAATGTAGGTAGATCAGCAATGGGGGTAGATCAGCAATGGAGTAGATAAGCAATGGGGGTAGATCAGCAATGGAGGTAGATCAGCAATGGAGTAGATCAGCAATGGAGTAGATCAGCAATGGGGGTCGATCAGCAATGGAGTAGATCAGCAATGGAGGAAATCAGCAATGGAGTAGATCAGCAATGGAGGAGATCAGCAATGGAGTCGATCAGCAATGGAGGTAGATCAGCAATGGAGTAGATCAGCAATGGAGTAGATCAGCAATGGGGGTAGATCAGCAATGGAGTAGATCAGCAATGGAGTAGATCAGCAATGGAGTAGATCAGCAATGTAGTAGATCAGCAATGGAGTAGATCAGCAATGTAGTAGATCAGCAATGGAGTAGATCAGCAATGGAGTAGATCAGCAATGGAGTAGATCAGCAATGTAGTAGATCAGCAATGGAGTAGATCAGCAATGGAGTAGATCAGCAATGGAGTAGATCAGCAATGGAGTAGATCAGCAATGGAGTAGATCAGCAATGGATTAGATCAGCAATGGATTAGATCAGCAATGGATTAGATCAGCAATGTACTAGATCAGCAATGGAGTAGATCAGCAATGGGGGTAGATCAGCAATGAAGGACTAAGACTAGTGGTAACTTTTTGTTCAATCTGTGAGCTACATGAAGGAATTATATTGCTTGATGAACTGATCGAGACTGGACTTTCATTGGTCCTATTGCTGATGGAGTTCCAACGTGTTGTTTCCATCACAACACTCAGTGAAGAATTTAGAAAGGAAAATAGGTATGTGCAGGACTCGAAAAGGCTCTGGATTGCAACTGGCTGGTCATAAAAACTAATACCTCTCATTCACCCTCTTCCTCAAATTTTGTTCTCATTCACCCGTAATATTTTTCACACTAGCTGAACCATTGCCTCCCTCTGCAGTCTGTTCCACACATTCACCACCCTCTCCATAAAGTAGTTTCATCTAATTAGTGTAGGCACCTTCCGTATTCTAAGCTTGAGCCTGTGACTGCTCGTTTTAGAGTTTATAACAATCTCAAACATGTTATCAGGGCCAATTTATCTATTCCCTTAAGGATCTTGAATACTTAAATAATATCTCTCCTCAGACTTCCCTCCCTCCAGAGTTATCAATCTCAGGCTCTCCTCATTGCTCAAATACCGTGAGCTCACCATCAGGTCACTTGCCCTTGACTGCACTCCCCGCACCACTCCTGCTTTCCCATCTTCAGGCTCCTTCTCCTCATTTAAAATCTTAAGTGAGGCAGTCATAAAGAAAAGGAAAGACAGAGACAATTTGTGCACAGCAAGGTCCCACAAACAGCAATATGATAATGACCAGATAATCTGCTCTAGATGTTGGTTGAGGGATAAATATTGGCCAGGAAGAACTCCGCTGCTCTTCTTTGTAATCGTGTTCTGGGATCTTTTACGTCCACCCGAGAGAGCAAACAGGGTCTCGGTTTTAACATCTCATCCTAAACATGGCACCTCCATCAGTGCAACACTCCCTCGGTAATGCACTGGAGTGTTAGCGTGGATTACATACCCCAGGTTCTGGGGTGGGACTTAAACCCACAACTGTCTGACTCAGAGACGAGAGTGCTACCACTGAGCCAGTAACTTTGTAGCCAGTCCCCACTCTAACTTCCTGGATTGGGTCTGGCAAGTGCATCGATACTGGGGTGGATTCGCACACACTTTAAGCAAATGCCCTATCCGGGTGGGTGGCAGAGACACATGGTGCCAGTGGGTGGAAATCACCGACCACCAATAGGTGTTTGGCTCTTTGATGCTTATCAAACTCCAACCGCAACAGACATCATGGGGGTAAATTTTAACCCCAAGAGCAGGTGGGCTGGGGGCAGGTGGGAGGTTAAAATAACAGCTTTTTGGAGTGGGACCTCATCCCGGGTCCAACTCGCCCAGTTCTGGGTTTAATCCAGGCAGGTTCGTCTGCATATGGACAGCAGACACCCCGGCCCCCCTGATCTTCTCCCCGGCCCCCCGATCTTCTCCACGGACCCCCAATCTTCTCCCCGGCCCCCTCGATCTTCTCCCCAGCCCCCCGATCTTCTCCCCGATCTTCTCCCCGATCTTCTCCACGATCTTCTCCACGACCCTCCCCGATCTTCTCCCCGATCTTCTCCACGATCTTCTCCGCGACCCTCCCCGATCTTCTCCGCGACCCTCCCCGATCTTCTCCCCGATCTTCTCCCCGATCTTCTCCACGACCCTCCCCGATCTTCTCCGCGATCCTCCCCGATCTTCTCCCCGATCTTCTCCCCGATCTTCTCCACGACCCTCCCCGATCTTCTCCCCGATCTTCTCCCCGATCTTCTCCACGACCCTCCCCGATCTTCTCCCCGATCTTCTCCCCGATCTTCTCCACGACCCTCCCCGATCTTCTCCCCGATCTTCTCCCCGATCTTCTCCCCGATCTTCTCCCCGATCTTCTCCACGATCTTCTCCGCGACCCTCCCCGATCTTCTCCGCGACCCCCCCCGATCTTCTCCCCGATCTTCTCCCCGATCTTCTCCACGACCCTCCCCGATCTTCTCCACGATCTTCTCCCCGATCTTCTCCCCGATCTTCTCCGCGACCCTCCCCGAACTTCTCCCCGATCTTCTCCCCGATCTTCTCCCCGATCTTCTCCACGATCTTCTCCCCGATCTTCTCCACGATCTTCTCCCCGATCTTCTCCCCGATCTTCTCCGCGACCCTCCCCGATCTTCTCCACGATCTTCTCCCCGATCTTCTCCCCGATCTTCTCCGCGACCCTGCCCGATCTTCTCCCCGATCTTCTCCGCGACCCTCCCCGAACTTCTCCACGATCTTCTCCACGACCCTCCCCGATCTTCTCCCCGATCTTCTCCCCGATCTTCTCCGCGACCCCCCCCGATCTTCTCCCCGATCTTCTCCCCGATCTTCTCCACGATCTTCTCCCCGATCTTCTCCACGATCTTCTCCCCGATCTTCTCCCCGATCTTCTCCGCGACCCTCCCCGATCTTCTCCCCGATCTTCTCCACGACCCTCCCCGATCTTCTCCGCGACCCTCCCCGATCTTCTCCCCGATCTTCTCCACGACCCTCCCCGATCTTCTCCGCGACCCTCCCCGATCTTCTCCACGATCTTCTCCACGACCCTCCCCGATCTTCTCCCCGATCTTCTCCCCGATCTTCTCCCCGATCTTCTCCCCGATCTTCTCCACGACCCTCCCCGATCTTCTCCGCGACCCTCCCCGATCTTCTCCCCGATCTTCTCCCCGATCTTCTCCACGATCTTCTCCCCGATCTTCTCCCCGATCTTCTCCACGACCCTCCCCGATCTTCTCCACGATCTTCTCCCCGATCTTCTCCACGATCTTCTCCACGACCCTCCCCGATCTTCTCCACGATCTTCTCCACGACCCTCCCCGATCTTCTCCCCGATCTTCTCCCCGATCTTCTCCCCGATCTTCTCCACGATCTTCTCCACGACCCTCCCCGATCTTCTCCCCGATCTTCTCCCCGATCTTCTCCCCGATCTTCTCCACGGCCCCCCCCGATCTTCTCCCCGATCTTCTCCCCGATCTTCTCCCCGATCTTCTCCACGACCCTCCCCGATCTTCTCCCCGATCTTCTCCACGATCTTCTCCCCGATCTTCTCCACGACCCTCCCCGATCTTCACCCGATCTTCTCCCCGATCTTCTCCACGATCTTCTCCACGACCCTCCCCGATCTTCTCCCCGATCTTCTCCCCGATCTTCTCCACGATCTTCTCCCCGATCTTCTCCACGATCTTCTCCCCGATCTTCTCCCCGATCTTCTCCACGGCCCTCCCCGATCTTCTCCCCGATCTTCTCCACGGCCCCCCCCGATTTTCTCCCCGATCTTCTCCACGATCTTCTCCCCGATCTTCTCCACGATCTTCTCCCCGATCTTCTCCCCGATCTTCTCCCCGATCTTCTCCCCGATCTTTTCCACGACCCTCCCCGATCTTCTCCCCGATGTTATCCACGACCCTCCCCGATCTTCTCCCCGATCTTCTCCCCGATCTTCTCCCCGATCTTCTCCACGACCCTCCCCGATCTTCTCCCCGATCTTCTCCCCGATCTTCTCCGCGACCCCCCCGATCTTCTCCCCGATCTTCTCCGCGGCCCCCTGATCTACTCCGCGACCCTCCCCGATCTTCTCCCCGATCTTCTCCCCGATCTTCTCCCCGATCTTCTCCACGATCTTCTCCCCGATCTTCTCCACGATCTTCTCCCCGATCTTCTCCCCGATCTTCTCCACGGCCCTCCCCGATCTTCTCCCCGATCTTCTCCACGGCCCCCCCCGATTTTCTCCCCGATCTTCTCCACGATCTTCTCCCCGATCTTCTCCACGATCTTCTCCCCGATCTTCTCCCCGATCTTCTCCCCGATCTTCTCCCCGATCTTCTCCGCGACCCTCCCCGAACTTCTCCACGATCTTCTCCACGACCCTCCCCGATCTTCTCCCCGATCTTCTCCCCGATCTTCTCCGCGACCCCCCCCGATCTTCTCCCCGATCTTCTCCCCGATCTTCTCCACGATCTTCTCCCCGATCTTCTCCACGATCTTCTCCCCGATCTTCTCCCCGATCTTCTCCGCGACCCTCCCCGATCTTCTCCCCGATCTTCTCCACGACCCTCCCCGATCTTCTCCGCGACCCTCCCCGATCTTCTCCCCGATCTTCTCCACGACCCTCCCCGATCTTCTCCGCGACCCTCCCCGATCTTCTCCACGATCTTCTCCACGACCCTCCCCGATCTTCTCCCCGATCTTCTCCCCGATCTTCTCCCCGATCTTCTCCCCGATCTTCTCCACGACCCTCCCCGATCTTCTCCGCGACCCTCCCCGATCTTCTCCCCGATCTTCTCCCCGATCTTCTCCACGATCTTCTCCCCGATCTTCTCCCCGATCTTCTCCACGACCCTCCCCGATCTTCTCCACGATCTTCTCCCCGATCTTCTCCACGATCTTCTCCACGACCCTCCCCGATCTTCTCCACGATCTTCTCCACGACCCTCCCCGATCTTCTCCCCGATCTTCTCCCCGATCTTCTCCCCGATCTTCTCCACGATCTTCTCCACGACCCTCCCCGATCTTCTCCCCGATCTTCTCCCCGATCTTCTCCCCGATCTTCTCCACGGCCCCCCCCGATCTTCTCCCCGATCTTCTCCCCGATCTTCTCCCCAATCTTCTCCACGACCCTCCCCGATCTTCTCCCCGATCTTCTCCACGATCTTCTCCCCGATCTTCTCCACGACCCTCCCCGATCTTCACCCGATCTTCTCCCCGATCTTCTCCACGATCTTCTCCACGACCCTCCCCGATCTTCTCCCCGATCTTCTCCCCGATCTTCTCCACGATCTTCTCCCCGATCTTCTCCACGATCTTCTCCCCGATCTTCTCCCCGATCTTCTCCACGGCCCTCCCCGATCTTCTCCCCGATCTTCTCCACGGCCCCCCCCGATTTTCTCCCCGATCTTCTCCACGATCTTCTCCCCGATCTTCTCCACGATCTTCTCCCCGATCTTCTCCCCGATCTTCTCCCCGATCTTCTCCCCGATCTTTTCCACGACCCTCCCCGATCTTCTCCCCGATGTTATCCACGACCCTCCCCGATCTTCTCCCCGATCTTCTCCCCGATCTTCTCCCCGATCTTCTCCACGACCCTCCCCGATCTTCTCCCCGATCTTCTCCCCGATCTTCTCCGCGACCCCCCCGATCTTCTCCCCGATCTTCTCCGCGGCCCCCTGATCTACTCCGCGACCCTCCCCGATCTTCTCCCCGATCTTCTCCCCGATCTTCTCCCCGATCTTCTCCCCGATCTTCTCCACGATCTTCTCCCCGATCTTCTCCACGATCTTCTCCCCGATCTTCTCCCCGATCTTCTCCACGGCCCTCCCCGATCTTCTCCCCGATCTTCTCCACGGCCCCCCCCGATTTTCTCCCCGATCTTCTCCACGATCTTCTCCCCGATCTTCTCCACGATCTTCTCCCCGATCTTCTCCCCGATCTTCTCCCCGATCTTCTCCCCGATCTTTTCCACGACCCTCCCCGATCTTCTCCCCGATGTTATCCACGACCCTCCCCGATCTTCTCCCCGATCTTCTCCCCGATCTTCTCCCCGATCTTCTCCACGACCCTCCCCGATCTTCTCCCCGATCTTCTCCCCGATCTTCTCCGCGACCCCCCCGATCTTCTCCCCGATCTTCTCCGCGGCCCCCTGATCTACTCCGCGACCCTCCCCGATCTTCTCCCCGATCTTCTCCCCGATCTTCTCCACGATCTTCTCCCCGATCTTCTCCGCGACCCTCCCCGAACTTCTCCACGATCTTCTCCACGACCCTCCCCGATCTTCTCCCCGATCTTCTCCCCGATCTTCTCCGCGACCCCCCCCGATCTTCTCCCCGATCTTCTCCACGATCTTCTCCCCGATCTTCTCCACGATCTTCTCCCCGATCTTCTCCCCGATCTTCTCCGCGACCCTCCCCGATCTTCTCCACGATCTTCTCCGCGACCCTCCCCGATCTTCTCCCCGATCTTCTCCACGACCCTCCCCGATCTTCTCCGCGACCCTCCCCGATCTTCTCCACGATCTTCTCCACGACCCTCCCCGATCTTCTCCCCGATCTTCTCCCCGATCTTCTCCCCGATCTTCTCCACGACCCTCCCCGATCTTCTCCGCGACCCTCCCCGATCTTCTCCACAATCTTCTCCACGACCCTCCCCGATCTTCTCCCCGATCTTCTCCCCGATCTTCTCCACGATCTTCTCCCCGATCTTCTCCGCGACCCTCCCCGATCTTCTCCCCGATCTTCTCCCCGATCTTCTCCCCGATCTTCTCCCCGATCTTCTCCCCGATCTTCTCCACGACCCTCCCCAATCTTCTCCACGATCTTCTCCCCGATCTTCTCCCCGATCTTCTCCACGACCCTCCCCGATCTTCTCCACGATCTTCTCCACGACCCTCCCCGATCTTCTCCACGATCTTCTCCACGACCCTCCCCGATCTTCTCCCCGATCTTCTCCCCGATCTTCTCCACGATCTTCTCCACGACCCTCCCCGATCTTCTCCCCGATCTTCTCCCCGATCTTCTCCCCGATCTTCTCCACGGCCCCCCCCGATCTTCTCCCCGATCTTCTCCCCGATCTTCTCCCCGATCTTCTCCCCGATCTTCTCCACGATCTTCTCCCCGATCTTCTCCACGACCCTCCCCGATCTTCTCCCCGATCTTCTCCCCGATCTTCTCCCCGATCTTCTCCACGACCCTCCCCGATCTTCTCCCCGATCTTCTCCACGATCTTCTCCCCGATCTTCACCCCGATCTTCTCCACGACCCTCCCCGATCTTCACCCGATCTTCTCCCCGATCTTCTCCACGATCTTCTCCACGACCCTCCCCGATCTTCTCCCCGATCTTCTCCCCGATCTTCTCCACGATCTTCTCCCCGATCTTCTCCACGATCTTCTCCCCGATCTTCTCCCCGATCTTCTCCACGGCCCTCCCCGATCTTCTCCCCGATCTTCTCCACGGCCCCCCCCGATCTTCTCCCCGATCTTCTCCCCGATCTTCTCCCCGATCTTCTCCACGACCCTCCCCGATCTTCTCCCCGATCTTCTCCACGATCTTCTCCCCGATCTTCTCCCCGATCTTCTCCCCGATCTTCTCCCCGACCCTCCCCGATCTTCTCCCCGATCTTCTCCCCGATCTTCTCCACGATCTTCTCCCCGATCTTCTCCACGACCCTCCCCGATCTTCTCCCCGATCTTCTCCCCGATCTTCTCCCCGATCTTCTCCACGACCCTCCCCGATCTTCTCCCCGATCTTCTCCCCGATCTTCTCCGCGACCCCCCCGATCTTCTCCCCGATCTTCTCCGCGGCCCCCTGATCTACTCCGCGACCCTCCCCGATCTTCTCCCCGATCTTCTCCACGGCCCCCCCCGATCTTCTCCACGGCCCCCCCCGATCTTCTCCGCGACCCTCCCCGATCTTTTCCACGGCCCCCCCCCCAGATCTTCTCCCCGCTCCCCCCGATCTTCTCCCCGCTCCCCCCCGATCTTCTCCCCGCTCCCCCCGATCTTCTCCCCGCTCCCCCCGATCTTCTCCCCGCTCCCCCCGATCTTCTCCCCACCCCCCCCGATCTTCTCCCCACTCCCCCCGATCTTCTCCCCACCCCCCCCGATCTTCTCCCCGCTCCCCCCCGATCTTCTCCCCGGCCCCCCCGATCTTCTCCCCGCTCCCCCCGATCTTCTCCCCGCTCCCCCCGATCTTCTCCCCGCTCCCCCCGATCTTCTCCCCGCTCCCCCCGATCTTCTCCCCCCTCCTCCCGATCTTCTCCCCGCTCCCCCCGATCTTCTCCCCGCTCCCCCCGATCTTCTCCCCGCTCCCCCCGATCTTCTCCCCGCTCCCCCCGATCTTCTCCCCGCTCCCCCTGATCTTCTCCCCGCTCCCCCGATCTTCTCCCCGCTCCCCCCGATCTTCTCCCCGCTCCCCCCGATCTTCTCCCCACTCCCCCCGATCTACTCCCCGGCCCCCCCGATCTTCTCCCCGCTCCCCCCGATCTTCTCCCCACTCCCCCCGATCTTCTCCCCGCTCCCCCCGATCTTCTCCCCACTCCCCCCGATCTTCTCCCCGCTCCCCCCGATCTTCTCCCCAACGCCCGATCTTCTCCCCGCTCCCCCCGATCTTCTCCCCGCTCCCCCCGATCTTCTCCCCGGCCCCCCCGATCTTCTCCCCGCTCCCCCCGATCTTCTCCCCTCTCCCCCCGATCTTCTCCCCGCTCCCCCCGATCTTCTCCCCGCTCCCCCCGATCTTCTCCCCGCTCCCCCCGATCTTCTCCCCGCTCCCCCCGATCTTCTCCACGGCCCCCCCCGATCTTCTCCGCGACCCTCCCCGATCTTTTCCACGGCCCCCCCCCCAGATCTTCTCCCCGCTCCCCCCGATCTTCTCCCCGCTCCCCCCCGATCTTCTCCCCGCTCCCCCCGATCTTCTCCCCGCTCCCCCCGATCTTCTCCCCGCTCCCCCCGATCTTCTCCCCACCCCCCCCGATCTTCTCCCCACTCCCCCCGATCTTCTCCCCACCCCCCCCGATCTTCTCCCCGCTCCCCCCCGATCTTCTCCCCGGCCCCCCCGATCTTCTCCCCGCTCCCCCCGATCTTCTCCCCGCTCCCCCCGATCTTCTCCCCGCTCCCCCCGATCTTCTCCCCGCTCCCCCCGATCTTCTCCCCCCTCCTCCCGATCTTCTCCCCGCTCCCCCCGATCTTCTCCCCGCTCCCCCCGATCTTCTCCCCGCTCCCCCCGATCTTCTCCCCGCTCCCCCCGATCTTCTCCCCGCTCCCCCTGATCTTCTCCCCGCTCCCCCGATCTTCTCCCCGCTCCCCCCGATCTTCTCCCCGCTCCCCCCGATCTTCTCCCCACTCCCCCCGATCTACTCCCCGGCCCCCCCGATCTTCTCCCCGCTCCCCCCGATCTTCTCCCCACTCCCCCCGATCTTCTCCCCGCTCCCCCCGATCTTCTCCCCACTCCCCCCGATCTTCTCCCCGCTCCCCCCGATCTTCTCCCCAACGCCCGATCTTCTCCCCGCTCCCCCCGATCTTCTCCCCGCTCCCCCCGATCTTCTCCCCGGCCCCCCCGATCTTCTCCCCGCTCCCCCCGATCTTCTCCCCTCTCCCCCCGATCTTCTCCCCGCTCCCCCCGATCTTCTCCCCGCTCCCCCCGATCTTCTCCCCGCTCCCCCCGATCTTCTCCCCGCTCCCCCCGATCTTCTCCCCACTCCCCCCGATCTTCTCCCCGCTCCCCCCGATCTTCTCCCCGCTCCCCCCGATCTTCTCCCCGCTCCCCCCGATCTTCTCCCCTCTCCCCCCGATCTTCTCCCCACTCCCCCCGATCTTCTCCCCGCTCCCCCCGATCTTCTCCCCGCTCCCCCCGATCTTCTCCCCACTCCCCCCGATGTTCTCCCCGGCCCCCCCGATCTTCTCCCCACTCCCCCCCGATCTTCTCCCCGGCCCCCCCGATCTTCTCCCCACTCCCACCGATCTTCTCCCCGCTCCCCCCGATCTTCTCCACGCTCCCCCCGATCTTCTCCCCGCTCCCCCCGATCTTCTCCCCACTCCCCCCGATCTTCTCCCCACTCCCCCCGATCTTCTCCCCGCTCCCCCCGATCTTCTCCCCGCTCCCCCCGATCTTCTCCCCGCCCCCCCGATCTTCTCCCCACTCCCCCCGATCTTCTCCCCACTCCCCCCGATCTTCTCCCCACTCCCACCCGATCTTCTCCCCTCTCCCCCCGATCTTCTCCCCGCTCCCCCCGATCTTCTCCCCGCTCCCCCCGATCTTCTCCCCTCTCCCCCCGATCTTCTCCCCGCTCCCCCCGATCTTCTCCCCCCTCCCCCCGATCTTCTCCCCGCTCCCCCCGATCTTATCCCCGCTCCCCCCGATCTTCTCCCCGCTCCCCCCGATCTTCTCCCCGCTCCCCCCGATCTTCTCCCCGCTCCCCCCGATCTTCTCCCCCCTCCCCCCGATCTTCTCCCCGCTCCCCCCGATCTTCTCCCCGCTCCCCCCGATCTTCTCCCCGCTCCCCCCGATCTTCTCCCCGCTCCCCCCGATCTTCTCCCCGCTCCCCCCGATCTTCTCCCCGGCCCCCCCGATCTTCTCCCCGCTCCCCCCGATCTTCTCCCCGCTCCCCCCGATCTTCTCCCCGCTCCCCCCGATCTTCTCCCCGGCCCCCCCGATCTTCTCCCCGCTCCCCCCGATCTTCTCCCCGCTCCCCCCGATCTTCTCCCCGCTCCCCCCGATCTTCTCCCCGGCCCCCCCGATCTTCTCCCCTCTCCCCCCGATCTTCTCCCCACTCCCCCCGATCTTCTCCCCGCTCCCCCCGATCTTCTCCCCGCTCCCCCCGATCTTCTCCCCGCTCCCCCCGATCTTCTCCCCCCCCGATCTTCTCCCCGGCCCCCCCGATCTTCTCCCCACTCCCCCCCGATCTTCTCCCCACTCCCCCCCGATCTTCTCCCCACTCCCCCCAATCTTCTCCCCGCTCCCTCTGATCTTCTCCCCGGCCCCCCCGATCTTCTCCCCGGCCCCCTGATCTTCTTCGCGGACCCCCCGATCTTCTCCCCGCTCCCCCCTGATCTTCTTCGTGGACCCCCCGATCTTCTCCCCGACCCCCCCCCCGATCTTCTCTGCTGCCCCCCCGAACTTCTCCCCACTCCCTGACCTTCTCCACGGCCCCCCGATATTCTCTGCTGCCCTCCCCCGATCTACTCTGCGGCCCCCGATCTTCTCCCCACTCCCTGACCTTCTCCACGGCCCCCCCCGTTCTTCTCTGCTGACCCCCCGATCTTCTCTGAGGCCCCCTGATCTTCTCCCCACTCCCTGACTTTCTCCGCGGCCCCCCTCGTTCTTCTCTGCTGACCCCCCGATCTTCTCTGAGGCCCCCTGATCTTCTCCCCACTCCCTGACCTTCTCCGCGGCCTCCCCGATCTTCTCTGCTGCCCTCCCTGATCTTCTCTGCTGCCCCCCCCCGATCTTCTCTGCGGCCCCCTGATATTCTCCCCACTCCCCGATCTTCTCCGCGGCCCCCCCGATCTTCTCTGCCAACCCCCCGATCTTCTCTGCGGCCCCCTGATATTCTCCCCACTCCCTGACTTTCTCCGCGGCCCCCCCCGATCTTCTCCGCGGCCCCCCCGATCTTCTCTGCCGCCCCTCCGCCGATCTTCTCCCCGTCCCCTCAATCTTCTCCCCGTCCCCTCAATCTTCTCTGCGGCCCCCTGATCTCCTCCCCACTCCCTGACCTTCTCCACGGCCCCCCCCGATATTCTCTGCCGACCCCCCGATCTTCTCTGAGGCCCCCTGATCTTCTCCCCACTCCCTGACCTTCTCCCCGGCCCCCTGATCTTCTCTCTGGCCCCAGGATCCCTCCCTCCTCCCTCCGATCCCCAGCTACAGCCTGCTACCACAGACCTTCCTGCCCAACAGCCAGCCTGCCTGTCAATCAAGCTGGGCATCCGGAAGGAAAATCTGCTGATCACGACCCGCCAACTTACCTTCCGGGTTTCATACCCGAAAATCGTTCCCCCCCACCCACCCACGCTGCTCCCTACCCGGCTCAGGGTCAAAATCATGCCCCATCTGCCTGTACACATTGCCTGCCACATAACTAAACTACTGTTGTTTTCTGCTCTCCAACAACCAGAATACAGAACTAACCAGGGCCCACCCAAGAAACTCCATATAGGCCATTTGTATCCCTGTCAATGCAGTCAGGCTTTCACACGGACTGAAGGTACTGAAATAACTGATATCGCAGTGCAACAAGTTCACTTGCTGTGCTTGGGCTAGAATTCACAGCTCTTCCGTGAGACCAGACAATGTGTAAATCAATGCTCAGAACAGGTTGACATACCAGTGATCTTCATAGTGTTGAGCAGAGAGGTCATTAAAACAACTGGAGGCTGAGTGGGCGACTTTTAGCAGTTTTGTGTGGCTCTTTCCCTTCTCTCTTTGCTGACAGGTTTATCGAGTTCCGTATTATGAAAGCTGCGTCCAGACCACGTGTGGCTGTGAGATATTTGGAGACTGTGACTGTCTGTGCGGTGCCATCGCAGTCTACGCTAAAGCCTGCTTAGATGCTGGCGTCTGCATCAACTGGAGAAGCCTTCAGTTCTGCTGTAAGTTTTTCTTGCGTCAAAGAATATTTTAAAAGGACTGATCTTACACTGCGATGAAAATTAATGCCGGGAATTTCCTCGAGAGTCCTGCCGATTGGCTGCCGTAACTTCGGCAGAAGATCGGCTGGAAGCCCATTTTCCACCAGTAATCAGCTGAAATTAGGGCAGCCGATCGGCAGAATCCCCAAGGGAATTCCCAACGATAGTTTTTTTGACTATGTGCTGCACCAAACTACTAATCATTAACTATTTATGCAATATATGGAATGTTCTTTGTATCTTGAGATTTTTATCTATAAACTCATGCACCTGCCTTTCATTCAGTACGTTTTATTCTGGAGGAAGCCATCACTTGGGGTAAATATTGTAAGTGGTTTTTGCATGTAGGATTGACTGAATTGATTGCCATGTGCTTAGCCTTCATGCCAATCGACAAACACTACAGAAGTTCAGAGCACAGAGAGAGGCCATTTGTCCCTCCATGTCTTTGCTTGAGCAATCCAAAACTAATCCCCCATACTGCCCCAAATCTTTATCTACTCTTCCCTTACAAAATGCAATGGTCTCTGCCTCAACCATCTTGTCTCACAACTCTCTGCATAAAGATACTTCTTCTGATCTCTCTCCTCACTCTCTTAATGGCAATTTTAAATGGACGATTCCTCATCACAAACTCCCCCCAGAGGAAACAGTCTTCTTTCCCCGTTCACTCCAACTAAACCCTTCATCATTTTAAAAACTTGCATTAAATCTCCTCTTAACATTCTCTCCTCCAGTGGAAAAAAAACATCTCAAGTATCTGGTTGTAACTGTAGTTTCTCATCCCTGGTATCTTACTGGTGAATTTATTCAATCCGTTCTCTGTGGCTTTCGAGCCTTTTTCATATTGGGGCAGCCAACATTGTGCACGGTACTGTAACTGAGGCCTGACCATTGTCACAGTTAGCTCCATCTCTTTACCGTTCTACTCAATGTCCCAAATGATAAAATCCAACTGATTTTTGGCCTTTTTATGACTTTATCTACCTGCGCTCCACACCTTTCAGCATCTTCCCATTGACTTTATGCCTAAATTTTCTGATCGGCATCACCTGCTTTTCGGGCCGATGGAAAGTTGGGTGGAGATTTGTTACCTGCGGCTCTCCTCATGTTGCCCGATTAGTATTTAAATTGGTGCAGGAAGCACCGCCAGTCTGTGAGCAGCTCTCTGTGAATGAGTGCACAATGACTTGATCATTTCACGTGCCTGGATTTTCTGTCATTTACGCCTATTTCATGCTGTTTCTTTTCCCACCGTCAGTGTAAAGAGACCAGGATTGAGAGTTCAACATTCTCAGGCCATTGCTGAAACCTTCTTTGATCTGTTGTTCCTGGTGCGACTGAATGGGGAGGTTTTCCTGGGTCATATTGGAAAATGATGTGGGTTCCTTTGCGGATGGACCTTCCCCCTCGCTCCAGTTTCTAATATTTGTTGCGCTCATGCACAGAGCCAGGAAAATCTCTCCTCCCGTCTATACAGCATTGCGCCCGTTGCTCTGGTGCTGCATATTTTCTTCTCCAGCTGTCCTATCGCTGCAATGTCTTTGAGAATCTGAGGGTCGGGATGGGGATCTCTGTGCAAGTACTAAGGTGTGTCTTCCCAGGACCCCAACCATTGACCCTGGCAAAGTTCACGGGGTCAGGGGGAGGCCCTCCATTTAAATGCCAGTAGTGGATGACGTATGACCAAGAGTCTATCTGGGGCACCTGCGCTGAGGAAGCTGGAAAGGCCTTTGTAAGGGGTCGGCTTTTAAATGTATATTTTTTAAATGCACTTTCTCTTCAGGGGTCCAGGCCACTACTCTAGCCTGGACCCCCAATGGGTCCCATTGCCATTGCTTCACCAGATAGACCACTACCGACACGATACCCTGTCCTGATGAGGGCCAGGAAATTGGCAACTCCTGACGTAGGGAATGCCCTGCCCAGCCTCACCCCTCTTATGCCGATGGCCTTGTTTGGGACGGGAATAGGCTCCGCTCCCGAGAGCCATCCTGGAAACTCCAGTGTTAAGGGCAGCGTATCCAGCTCCCATCCTAAGTTGGGGCTCTTTCAGTGGACTCCCACTGACGTGATACTGGGTGTGCGGCAGAACGGCCATGGATTTTTAAGCCCAGTAATGTTTTGGAGGAAGAGGAGGAGAACAACAGGGGGATGGCAGGCAGGTCAGGCTCCACCTGAAACCATTGGCATCCACCTGCTGGTAACCCCACACTAGAACATCCAGGCAGAGGGCGCCTCTATATTCTGTTGTCGGGGTACCAGTAAGATCCCTGTGTCTGAGGTGCAGACTTTTATCACCAGGAAAACCATCATGATTTATGCCACATACGGCGAGCAAGCCAGCAGATAAACTCTACCACAGGCACAGCTCTGCCAATGGCTGCAAGTCACAACCACACAACATTTATGCAAATGTGTTGTTTCAAAGTACCGCTGTGGACATTTCCAGTATCAGCTGAGCAGTAGTGCAAGAATGTGCAAAACAAGCACTGTTTCCTCCAGCACTGAGCGACGTCTCGTCTTTGACCATTTCAATCTCCATCTCAGCACCGATTGCTCGCTAGCCTCTGAATTCACTGCTCTCCCGAAACCTCTCTCTCCAAATGAACTCTCCTACCTCTGTTCATGACCACCCATTCCACCTTGGCGTGACCATCTTCCAGAATTCCAGAACGTGACCAGAATCTCGGGTACGCCCATTTTTGGTGCAGGGAGCATTCAGTGAGCCTCAAAGCTGAGGCCCAAATGCTCCCCAGATATTGGGCCTTGGGCCTCATTAGAATGGAGCTGCTGGCAAAGAGTTATGGAAAATCAGGCCACTGCTAGCGTCACATCGACCCTCAGGTGAGTGTGTTCAGGATTGGGATCGGGCTGGGAGTCGGGCTGGGGCCCAGGGCTGGGACTGAGGATCGGAGCTCGGGTCGGGCCATGGTTGGGGGTCAGGCCGGGGGTTGGGGGTCGGACTGGGGGCGGGTTTGGGCTGGGGGTTGGGGGCCAGGGGCCAGGGGTCGGGTCAGGCTGGGTCCAGGGGTTGGCCAGGGTCAGGGGTCGGGCCAAGGTGGGGGGGGGTCGGGTCAGGGTCGGGAAGGGGGCCAGGGGTCGGGAGTCGGGGGCCGGGGTTGGGTTGGAGCCAAGGGTCCGGGGTCAGTTCAGGCTGGGGCCAGCGGTCAGGGTGGGGGTGGGGTGGGGCTGGGCTAGGGGCCGGGTCGGGAATCACCGGGCCAGGGATCGGGGGGGGGGCAGGGATTGGGAATCTGTCGGGGGAAGGAGATCGGGAGCCCAGGCTGGGAGATGTGACGATGGGGGGCTGGGGAGCAGCGACAACCTGTTCCTTTAATGTGGGGTCAGGAGAACTCCTGCTCTTCCCCGCTCCACATTCAGGTAAGTTACCTCCCTTCTTGATTGGGTCTAACAGGTGAAGCCTCGGCTTGTTTCCCTGAGTGCAGCCAGTGTTGCTGTGGGCTGCCTCGGGCCAAACCAATCTTGGAGAGTGGGCCTCAAAGTGGTGTTCGGCCCTTTATTTCCATATACAAAGGAACTAAGACTTGCTTCGGGCGTGGGTAAAGGTCACATATTTTTTGTATTTACCCAATATGGCGGGTAGCACACGTCCAGCCGGAGATGTGTGCACACTTCCTGCCCACCATATTGGTGCCATGGTACCGCCCGAAAAATGGGCACTGCACAGACCAATTTCTAGTCCACGGTCTTGATCACCAACAAGGTCATCCCCCAGCACTCCTTTGTCACCACCCATATCCTTTACCCTCCGAGTCACACACCACCCCGACTTGGAAATATATCGCCGTTCCTTCATCGTCGCTGGGTCAAAATCCTGGAACTCCCTCCCTAACAGCACTGTGGGAGAACCTTCACCACACGGACTGCAGCGGTTCAAGAAGGCGGCTCACCACCACCTTCTCAAGGGCAATTAGGGATGGGCAATAAATACCGGCCTTGCCAGCGACAGTCACATCCCGTGAACAAATTTTAAAAAAATCCCACTTGCCCTGCATCCACCCTGGAAAAACCAAATCATTTACAACCACATTCTCCATTTCCCTCAATACCTCCAAAGCTGTTGATTTGCTCCTTGCCTCCACCTTATTTACTTTTGTCCCCAGTAACACCTTCACCAACTCCCACCCCAGTCAGTCCCCCGATACAGCCCCATCTTCACTCCCTCAAGTCCATGTGGCACAAACTTGAGCATACTGGTGCACAACTACCTTAGATATCCATTGCCAGATCTGGCTGGACCATATTGAACTCTACCAGGCTTCATTCTCTTCTGCTAAAATGGCCCATCACTCTAGGATTATTGGGAGAGCAAAGATAACCATTGGCTTTTCTCTTCAAACCCCTCTCCCCTGCACCCCACCCCCCAAACCTCCAACAATTGTGAAGAGCTCATGGACTCCTTTTTCTCCAAGATTCAAACCATCCGTGGATGGGTCTCTAATGCTTCACTGCCTCCCCTTGCTCACAAAAACCAAACCTCCTCCCATCCCATCCCCACCAAAGCCCTGAACCACCAGCTCTTTCTGTTTGTTCTCCCATTTTTCCTCAAGTTCATCGATCCCATGAGACCCATCACCAACTCCCTCAACCCTATACTCAACAAAATCCTGATCATCCAACTTTGCTCTCTGGTTCTCATTCTAGCCGATATTGTAAATGGTTTACCCTCCTCAGGTACTGTCATCATCCCCTCCTCAAAAAGCTCACCCTTGACCTCTCTGTCCTCATCAACTATCATCCACCTTTCATCTCCTCTTTAGAATCATAGAAAATTTACGGCACAGAAGGAGGCCATTCGGTCCATCGTGTCCGTGCTGGCCGAAAATGAGCCACCCAGCCTAATCCCACTTTCCAGCACTTGGTCCATAGTCCTGTAGGTTTCGGCACTTCAGGCGCACATCCAGGTAGTTTTTAAATGAGTTGAGGGTTTCTGCCTCTACCACCCTTCCAGGCAGTGAGTTCCAGACCCCACCACTCTCTGGGTGAAAAAAAATTTCCTCAGCTCCCCCCTAATCCTTCTACCAATCACTTTAAATCTATGCCCCTTGGATATTGACCTCTCTACTAAGGGAAATCCACTCTATCTAGGCCCCTCATAATTTTGTACACCTCAATTAAATCTCCCCTCAGCTTCCTCTGTTCCAAAAAGAACAACCCCAGCCAGTCCAATCTTTGTTCATAGCTAAAATTCTCCAGCCCTGGCAACATCCTCGTGAATCTCCTCTGCACCCTCTCTAGTGCAATCACATCCTTCCTGTAATGTGGTGACCAGAACTGTACACAATACTCAAGCTGTGGCCTAACCAGTGTTTTATACAGTTCTAGCATAACCTCCCTGCTCTTATTAGCCGAGGCATGGAATATAAAGGAAAGTATCCCGTATGCCTTCTTAACCACCTTATCTACCTGTCCTGCTACCTTCAGGGATCTGTGGACATACACTCCAAGGTCCCTCACTCCCTCTTCACCTCTCAGTATCCTCCCATTTATTGTGTACTCCCTTGCCTTGTTTGCTCTCCCCAAATGCATTACCTCACACTTCTCCAGATTGAATTCCATTTGCCACTTTTCTGCCCACCTGACCAGTCCATTGATATCTTCCTGCAGTCTACAGCTTTCCTCCTCACTATCAACCACACGGCCAATTTTTGTATCATCTGCAAACTTCTGAATCATGCCCGGCACATTATTGTCCAAATCATTAATATATATCACAAAAAGCAAGAGACCTAGTACTAAGCCCTGCGGAACCCCACTGGAAACAGCCTTCCAGTCACAAAAACACGTGTCAGCCATTACCCTTTGCTTCCTGTCACTGAGCCAATTTTGGATCCAATTGCCACTTGGATCCCATGGGCTTGTACTTTTTTGACCAGTCTGCCATATGGGACCTTGTCAAAAGTGTTGCTAAAATCCATGTAGACTACATCAAATGCACCACCCTCATCGACCCTCCTTGATACCTCCTCAAAAAATTCAATCAAGTTAGACATGACCTTCCCTTAACAAATCCATGCTGATTGTCCTTGATTACTCTGTGCCTTTCTAAGTGGCTGTTTATCCTGTCCCTCGGAATTGATTCCAATAATTTGCCCACCACCGAGGTTAGACTGACTGGCCTGTAATTACTCGGTCTATCCCTCGCTCCCTTTTTAAACCTCTCCAGGGCCCTTGTCTTATCACCTCCCAGATTCAGACTGATCTCTCCTGTAACTCCCTGTTTGAAACCCTCCCACAGCACAGACACAGCCTTAATCAAAGTCACAAACGACATTCTTTGTGACCGTGATCCATGATCCCGACTCATTCACCTTGACTTCTCTGCAGCCTTTAACGGAGTCAATCACACCATCCTCCTTCAATACCTCTCCTCTGCTGTCCAGCTCTTCCTACTGTCGGCTGCAGCATTTCCGCTACTGCAGCAGTAGCCTGGGCCCTGCCGACTGTGAAGGCATCAGAGGAGACTGGCAAGATGGTCCGGATATGGTACTATCCTAAGAGAAAGGACCATCACTGCGCCAATTCTAGCCCTGATCCTGGGCACTGCTTTGCTGCAGTGTTTCCAACTGCACGGAGTGGTGGAATTGGCAGTGACAGATGTAGTGACCGACTCCCATTCATCCTGGTCAGCTCTCCCTGGCAGCCTGTGGTCTGTCTGTGCCAAAGGTGGCCCCCATCTTCTCCCAGCAGGACGGCAACAGCCCCATTAGGAAATGTGGACACAGTCAGGATTCCCATGCCTTAAGTTTTGCTTCACTGACAAACGGAAGCATTACACTGCCTTCCGCCACTCCTGGGCTTTAAACCTGCGACAGCATGCAATCTACAGCAGCCTCTCCCCACATCGTAGAACTCCGAAACACAGGCATTTCTGACATCTGGAGAGCAGCCGGAAGAATTTAATGAAGCTGGCCCCTGAAACTGTGGCTGGGCCAGCGGGCAGCATGCTCAGCGGGTACAAATCACAAACCTTCAGACGTCGAGTCGGGCTTGTATTCAATCAGAAAGTCTAGGCTCACAAGCTCATGTGGTTCTGATGACAAAAATCTGGGTTTATGGTGAAGATAAATGGGAAACTTGTCTGTTGATAGCTCTTATCAGTTAGGACAGTTATTTACAGATTTTAATCCATTTTTTCCCAATTATTCCTCCTGGTCCCCTTTGGTAAGGATCCAGTCTGTTGCAGGGGTGAGATTTTACAGGCAGCACCAGTCCCTCAGTATCTCACTGAACAGACATCCTTCATGTATGAACCTGGACATTGAGTGTCGTAGGCTGTTTGTAGGGAGTGGTACAGCACAGCCTGGTCCTCCCCCGACCCAACATCCAAAACAGAGCACGTCCCAGCAACAGTCAGTGAGCAGGCAGGAGCACTGGAGCTCATTGCAGAGACCAGCTGAGCTGAGCCATTAGAGCACCTCCCATGGCAGATGATGCATTTACCCACTGGACCATTGGGGGGTTTAAAATATTCTGAATTGTAGTATACACAATCACAACCCGTACACAATCACAACCCGTACACAATCACAACCCGTACACAATCACAACCCGTACACAATCACAACCCGTACACAAACACAACCCAGACACAATCACAACCCGTACACAATCACAACCCGTACACAATCACAACCCGTACACAATCACAACCCGTACACAATCACAACCCATACACAATCACAACCCGTACACAATCACAACCCATACACAATCACAACCCGTACACAATCACAACCCATACACAATCACAACCCGTACACAATCACAACCCGTACACAATCACAACCCAGACACAATCACAACCCGTACACAATCACAACCCGTACACAATCACAACCCGTACACAATCACAACCCATACACAATCACAACCCGTACACAATCACAACCCGTACACAATCACAACCCATACACAATCACAACCCGTACACAATCACAACCCGCACACAATCACAACCCGCACACAATCACAACCCGTACACAATCACAACCCGTACACAATCACAACCCGTACACAATCACAACCCGTACACAATCACAACCCGTACACAATCACAACCCGTACACGATCACAACCCATACACAATCACAACCCATACACAATCACAACCCGTACACAAACACAGCCCGTACACAATCACAACCCGTACACAAGCACAACCCGTACACAATCACAACCCATACACAATCAAAACCCATACACAATCACAACCCGCACACAATCACAACCCGTACACAATCACAACCCGTACACAATCACAACCCGCACACAATCACAACCCGTACACAATCACAACCCTTACACAATCACAACCCGTACACAATCACAACCCATACACAATCACAACCCGTACACAAACACAGCCCGTACACAATCACAACCCATACACAATCACAACCCGTACACAATCACAACCCGTACACAATCACAACCCATACACAAACACAGCCCGTACACAATCACAACCCGTACACAATCACAACCCGTACACAATCACAACCCATACACAATCACAACCCGCACACAATCACAACCCGCACACAATCACAACCCATACACAATCACAACCCGTACACAATCACAACCCGCACACAATCACAACCCATACACAATCACAACCCATACACAATCACAACCCATACACAATCACAACCCGCACACAATCACAACCCATACACAATCACAACCCGTACACAATCACAACCCGTACACAATCACAACCCGTACACAAACACAGCCCGTACACAATCACAACCCGTACACAATCACAACCCGTACACAATCACAACCCGTACACAATCACAACCCGTACACAATCACAACCCTTACACAATCACAACCCATACACAATCACAACCCATACACAATCACAACCCATACACAATCACAACCCGTACACAAACACAGCCCGTACACAATCACAACCCGTACACAATCACAACCCGTACACAATCACAACCCATATACAAACACAACCCGTACACAATCACAACCCGTACACAATCACAACCCGTACACAATCACAACCCGTACACAAACACAACCCGTACACAAACACAACCCGTACACAATCACAACCCCTACACAATCACAACCCGTACACAATCACAACCCGTACACAAACACAGCCCGTACACAATCACAACCCGTACACAATCACAACCCATACACAAACACAACCCGTACACAATCACAAACCATGCACAAACACAACCCATACACAATCACAACCCGTACACAAACACAGCCCGTACACAATCACAACCCGTAGACAAACACAGCCCGTACACAATCACAACCCGTACACAAACACAACCCGTACACAATCACAACCCATACACAATCACAACCCATACACAAAAACAACCCGTACACAATCACAACCCATACACAATCACAACCCATACACAAACACAACCCGTACACAATCACAACCCGTACACAAACACAGCCCGTACACAATCACAACCCGTACACAATCACAACCCGTACACAATCACAACCCGTACACAATCACAACCCGTACACAATCACAACTCGTACACAAACACAACCCGTACACAATCACAACCCGTACACAAACACAACCCATACACAATCACAACCCGTACACAAACACAACCCATACACAATCACAACCCGTAAACTAAGATACACAAACACAACCCTTACACAAACATACACAAACACAACCCGTACACAAACATACACAAACATAACCCATACACAAACATACACAAACGCAACCCGAACACAAACATACACAAACGCATCCCGTACACAACCATACACAAACACAACCCATACACAAACATACACAAACGCAACCCGAACACAAACATACGCAAACACAACCCATACACAAACATACACAAACGCAACCCGAACACAAACATACCAAACGCAACCCGTACACAAACATTCACAAATGCAACCCGTACACAAACATACACAAACACAGCCCGTACACAAACATACACAATCACAACCATACACAAACACAGCCCATACACAAATATACACAAACACAACCTGTATGCAAACATACACAAACACAACCCGTACACAAACATACACAAATACAACCCGTACACAAACATACACAAACACAACCCTTACGCAAACATACACAAATGCTACCCGTACGCAAACATACACATACGCTACCCGTACGCAAACATACACAAACACACTGCACACACCAACACACCCTACACACAAACATATACACAGCACAATGAAAGGGTAGGGACAGAATGAAAGGTAAAAATACAGTCAAGTGCTGACCCTGTCAGACAGCCAGTTATAGCATTTAGTTGTTTTGTTAATATTTTGATTTGATTTAAGAGCCTATATTTGATGCATTGTACATTTCTTTTAGCCGTGTATTGTGACTACTACAACACCCATCCACCAAAAAATAACCAGACTGAATTTACTGAGAATGGAGATTATCCAAGTCATTATCAGCCTTGTTCATGTCCTGGTAACCTGTGGGCATTCCCAAAGAACAACATGGAAGGTAAGATTATTGATTCGACAGACCAGCCCTGATACTGGTTTACGAGCAACTCATCGATTTGCCTGAAATTTTACTCTCTCCTATTTTAATGGAGGCGGTGCCTCATGGAGGCTGGGGCACTTTTCTCTAGAAAAGGGAAGACTGAGGGGTGACCTGATGGAGGTCTATAAGATTATGAAAGGGTTTGATAGGGTAGACAGAGAGAAGATGTTTCCACTTGCAGCGTAGACCAGAACTACGGGCCTCAGATATAAGATAGTCACTAATAAATCCAATAGGAATTCAGGAGAAACTTCTTTTACCCAGAGAGAGGTTAGAACGTGGAACTCGCTACCACAAGGAGTAGTTGAGGTGAATAGCATAGATGCATTTAAGGGGAAGCGAGATAAACACATGAGGGAGAAAGGAATAGAAGGATATGCTGATAGGGTTAGATGAGGTAGGGAGGGAGGAGGCTCTTGTGGAGCATAAACACCAGCATAGACCGGTTGGGCCGAATGGCCTGTTCCTGTGCGGAATATTCTATGTAATATAATCGCAGGCTGGAAATTCAATTATGATAAGTGTAACAATATCACAGCATAATTATATGGCCTGTGTTCTTACTGATAGTGTTACAGCATCATTACAGGCCTGAGTGTTCTCAGTGTGATATTACCACCGAATAACTATAGGGCCTGAGTTTTCTTAGTGTGATGTTTCCAGTGGGGTTCCGCAGGGCTCAGTACGAGGTCCCTTGCTTTTTGTGGTATATATTAATGATTTGGACTTAAATGTAGGGGGCATGATAAAGAAGTTTGCAGATGATACAAAAATTGGCAGTGTGTTTGATGGTGAGGAGGAAAGCTGTAGACTGCAGGAAGATATCAATGGACTGGTCAGGTGGGCAGAAAAATGGCAAATGGAATTCAATCCGGAGAAGTGTGAGGTAATGCATTTGGGGAGGGCAAACAAGGCAAGGGAGTACACAATAAATGGGAGGATACTGAGAGGTGAAGAGGGAGTGAGGGACCTTGGAGTGCATGTCCACAGATCCCTGAAGGTAGCAGGACAGGTGGATAAGGTGGTTAAGAAAGCATATGGAATACTTTCCTTTATTAGCGAAGGCATAGAATATAAGAGCAGGTAGGTTATGCTGGAACTGTATAAAACACTGGTTCGGCCACAGCTTGAGTACTGTGGACAGTTCTGGTCACCACATTTCAGGAAAGACCTGATTGCACTAGAGAGGGTGCAGAGGAGATTTACGAGGATGTTGCCAGGACTGGAGAATTTTAGCTGTGAGGTAAGATTGGGGTTGTGCTCTTTAGAACAAAGGAGGCTGAGGGGAGATTTAATTGAGGTGTATAAAATTATGAGGGGCCTAGATAAAGTGGATAGGAAGGACCTATTTCCCTTAGCAGAGAGGTTAATAACCAAGGGGCAGAGATTTAAAGTGATTGGTAGAAGGATTAGAGGGGAGCTGAGGAGAATATTTTTCACCCAGAGGGTGGTGGGGGTCTGGGACTCACTGCCTGGAAGGGTGGTAGAGGCAGAAACCATCAACTCATTTAAAATGTACCTGGATGTGCACTTGAAGTGCTGTAACCTACAGGGCTACGGACCAAGTGCTGGAAAGTGGGATTCAGCGGGATAGCTATTTTTCAGCCAGCACGGACACGATGGGCCAAATGGCCTCCTTCTTTGCCATAACTTTCTGTGATTCTATGATAGTATCACAGCATAATTACAGGCCTAGGTGTTTCAGTGTGATAGCACCAAACAATAATTATCGTGCCTGAATGTACCCAGTGGGATTGTATCACAGAACAATTATAGGGCCTGAATTTTCTTATTATGATAGAAAAACAGCATAATTATAGACTCTTAGTGTCCTTAATGTGATATTATCATAGTACAATTATAGGGCCTGACTGTCCTTAGTGTGATATTATCACAGTATAATTATAGGGCCTGACTGTCCTTAGTGTGATAGTATCACAGTATAATTATAGGGTCTGACTGTCCTTAGTGTGATAGTATTACAGTATAATTATAGGGCCTGAGTGTCCTTAGTGTGATAGTATCACAGTATAATTATAGGGCCTGACTGTCCTTAGTGTGATAGTATCACAGTATAATTATAGGGCCTGACTGTCCTTAGTGTGATAGTATCACAGTATAATTATAGGGCCTGAGTGTCCTTAGTGTGATAGTATCACAGTATAATTATAGGGCCTGAGTGTCCTTAGTGTGATAGTATCACAGTATAATTATAGGGCCTGAGTGTCCTTAGTGTGATAGTATCACAGTATAATTATAGGGCCTGACTGTCCTTAGTGTGATAGTATCACAGTATAATTATAGGGCCTGAGTGTCCTTAGTGTGATAGTATCACAGTATAATTATAGGGTCTGAGTGTCCTTTGTGTGATATTATCACAGTATAATTATAGGGTCTGACTGTCCTTAGTGTGATATTATCACAGTATAATTATAGGGTCTGAGTGTCCTTAGTGTGATAGTATCACAGTATAATTATAGCGCCTGAGTGTCCTTAGTGTGATAGTATCACAGTATAATTATAGGGCCTGAGTGTCCTTAGTGTGATATTATCACAGTATAATTATAGGGCCTGAGTGTCCTTAGTGTGATAGTATCACAGTATAATTATAGGGTCTGACTGTCCTTAGTGTGATATTATCACAGTATAATTATAGGGTCTGACTGTCCTTAGTGTGATAGTATCACAGTATAATTATAGGGTCTGACTGTCCTTAGTGTGATATTATCACAGTATAATTATAGGGTCTGACTGTCCTTAGTGTGATAGTATCACAGTATAATTATAGGGCCTGAGTGTCCTTAGTGTGATAGTATCACAGTATAATTATAGGGCCTGACTGTCCTTAGTGTGATAGTATCACAGTATAATTATAGGGCCTGACTGTCCTTAGTGTGATAGTATCACAGTATAATTATAGGGCCTGAGTGTCCTCAGTGTGATATTATCACAGTATAATTATAGGGCCTGACTGTCCTTAGTGTGATATTATCACAGTATAATTATAGGGCCTGACTGTCCTTAGTGTGATAGTATCACAGTATAATTATAGGGCCTGACTGTCCTTAGTGTGATAGTATCACAGTATAATTATAGGGCCTGAGTGTCCTCAGTGTGATATTATCACAGTATAATTATAGGGCCTGACTGTCCTTAGTGTGATATTATCACAGTATAATTATAGGGCCTGACTGTCCTTAGTGTGATAGTATCACAGTATAATTATAGGGTCTGACTGTCCTTAGTGTGATATTATCACAGTATAATTATAGGGCCTGACTGTCCTTAGTGTGATAGTATCACAGTATAATTATAGGGCCTGACTGTCCTTAGTGTGATATTATCACAGTATAATTATAGGGCCTGACTGTCCTTAGTGTGATATTATCACAGTATAATTATAGGGCCTGACTGTCCTTAGTGTGATCGTATAACAGTATAATTATAGGGCCTGAGTGTCCTTAGTGTGATAGTATCACAGTATAATTATAGGGTCTGACTGTCCTTAGTGTGATAGTATCACAGTATAATTATAGGGCCTGAGTGTCCTTAGTGTGATAGTATCACAGTATAATTATAGGGTCTGACTGTCCTTAGTGTGATATTATCACAGTATAATTATAGGGCCTGACTGTCCTTAGTGTGATAGTATCACAGTATAATTATAGGGCCTGACTGTCCTTAGTGTGATAGTATCACAGTATAATTATAGGGTCTGAGTGTCCTTAGTGTGATAGTATCACAGTATAATTATAGGGCCTGAGTGTCCTTAGTGTGATATTATCACAGTATAATTATAGGGCCTGAGTGTCCTTAGTGTGATAGTATCACAGTATAATTATAGGGTCTGACTGTCCTTAGTGTGATAGTATCACAGTATAATTATAGGGCCTGAGTGTCCTTAGTGTGATATTATCACAGTATAATTATAGGGCCTGACTGTCCTTAGTGTGATAGTATCACAGTATAATTATAGGGTCTGACTGTCCTTAGTGTGATAGTATCACAGTATAATTATAGGGTCTGACTGTCCTTAGTGTGATAGTATCACAGTATAATTATAGGGCCTGAGTGTCCTTAGTGTGATATTATCACAGTATAATTATAGGGCCTGACTGTCCTTAGTGTGATAGTATCACAGTATAATTATAGGTCCTGACTGTCCTTAGTGTGATAGTATCACAGTATAATTATAGGGCCTGACTGTCCTTAGTGTGATAGTATCACAGTATAATTATAGGGCCTGACTGTCCTTAGTGTGATAGTATCACAGTGTAATTATAGGGCCTGAGTGTCCTTAGTGTGATATTATCACAGTATAATTATAGGGTCTGAGTGTCCTTAGTGTGATAGTATCACAGTATAATTATAGGGCCTGACTGTCCTTAGTGTGATATTATCACAGTATAATTATAGGGCCTGACTGTCCTTAGTGTGATAGTATCACAGTATAATTATAGGGCCTGACTGTCCTTAGTGTGATAGTATCACAGTATAATTATAGGGTCTGACTGTCCTTAGTGTGATATTATCACAGTATAATTATAGGTCCTGAGTGTCCTTAGTGTGATAGTATCACAGTATAATTATAGGGCCTGACTGTCCTTAGTGTGATAGTATCACAGTATAATTATAGGGTCTGAGTGTCCTTAGTGTGATAGTATCACAGTATAATTATAGGGCCTGACTGTCCTTAGTGTGATAGTATCACAGTATAATTATAGGGCCTGAGTGTCCTTAGTGTGATAGTATCACAGTATAATTATAGGGCCTGACTGTCCTTAGTGTGATAGTATCACAGTATAATTATAGGGCCTGAGTGTCCTTAGTGTGATAGTATCACAGTATAATTATAGGGCCTGACTGTCCTTAGTGTGATAGTATCACAGTATAATTATAGGTCCTGACTGTCCTTAGTGTGATAGTATCACAGTATAATGATAGGGTCTGACTGTCCTTAGTGTGATAGTATCACAGTATAATTATAGGGCCTGAGTGTCCTTAGTGTGATATTATCACAGTATAATTATAGGGTCTGACTGTCCTTAGTGTGATATTATCACAGTATAATTATAGGGTCTGACTGTCCTTAGTGTGATATTATCACAGTATAATTATAGGTCCTGAGTGTCCTTAGTGTGATAGTATCACAGTATAATTATAGGGTCTGAGTGTCCTTAGTGTGATAGTATCACAGTATAATTATAGGGTCTGAGTGTCCTTAGTGTGATATTATCACAGTATAATTATAGGGTCTGACTGTCCTTAGTGTGATATTATCACAGTATAATTATAGGGCCTGAGTGTCCTTAGTGTGATATTATCACAGTATAATTATAGGGTCTGAGTGTCCTTAGTGTGATATTATCACAGTATAATTATAGGGTCTGAGTGTCCTCAGTGTGATAGTATCACAGTATAATTATAGGGTCTGAGTGTCCTTCGTGTGATAGTATCACAGTATAATTATAGCGTCTGAGTGTCCTTAGTGTGATATTATCACAGTATAATTATAGGGTCTGAGTGTCCTTAGTGTGATATTATCACAATATAATTATAGGGCCTGAGTGTCCTTAGTGTGATAGTATCACAGTATAATTATAGGGCCTGAGTGTCCTTAGTGTGATATTATCACAGTATAATTATAGGGCCTGACTGTCCTTAGTGTGATAGTATCACAGTATAATTATAGTGTCTGACTGTCCTCAGTGTGATAGTATCACAGTATAATTATAGGGCCTGACTGTCCTTAGTGTGATATTATCACAGTATAATTATAGGGTCTGACTGTCCTTAGTGTGATAGTATCACAGTATAATTATAGGGTCTGAGTGTCCTTCGTGTGATATTATCACAGTATAATTATAGTGTCTGACTGTCCTTAGTGTGATATTATCACAGTATAATTATAGGGCCTGACTGTCCTTAGTGTGATAGTATCACAGTATAATTATAGGGCCTGAATTTTCTTATTATGATAGAAAAACAGCATAATTATAGACTCTTAGTGTCCTTAATGTGATATTATCACAGTACACTTATAGGGCCTGACTGTCCTTAGTGTGATATTATCACAGTATAATTATAGGGTCTGAGTGTCCTTAGTGTGATAGTATCACAGTATAATTATAGGGTCTGACTGTCCTTAGTGTGATATTATCACAGTATAATTATAGGTCCTGAGTGTCCTTAGTGTGATAGTATCACAGTATAATTATAGGGCCTGACTGTCCTTAGTGTGATAGTATCACAGTATAATTATAGGGTCTGAGTGTCCTTAGTGTGATAGTATCACAGTATAATTATAGGGCCTGACTGTCCTTAGTGTGATAGTATCACAGTATAATTATAGGGCCTGAGTGTCCTTAGTGTGATATTATCACAGTATAATTATAGGGCCTGAGTGTCCTTAGTGTGATATTATCACAGTATAATTATAGGGCCTGAGTGTCCTTCGTGTGATAGTATCACAGTATAATTATAGGGCCTGACTGTCCTTAGTGTGATAGTATCACAGTATAATTATAGGGCCTGAGTGTCCATAGTGTGATAGTATCACAGTATAATTATAGGGCCTGAGTGTCCTTAGTGTGATATTATCACAGTATAATTATAGGGCCTGACTGTCCTTAGTGTGATAGTATCACAGTATAATTATAGGGTCTGACTGTCCTTAGTGTGATAGTATCACAGTATAATTATAGGGCCTGAGTGTCCTTAGTGTGATAGTATCACAGTATAATTATAGGGCCTGACTGTCCTTAGTGTGATAGTATCACAGTATAATTATAGGGTCTGAGTGTCCTTAGTGTGATATTATCACAGTATAATTATAGGGCCTGAATGTCCTTAGTGTGATATTATCACAGTGTAATGATAGGGCCTGAGTGTCCTTAGTGTGATATTATCACAGTATAATTATAGGGCCTGACTGTCCTTAGTGTGATAGTATCACAGTATAATTATAGGGTCTGAGTGTCCTTAGTGTGATAGTATCACAGTATAATTATAGGGCCTGAGTGTCCTTAGTGTGATAGTATCACAGTATAATTATAGGGCCTGAGTGTCCTTAGTGTGATATTATCACAGTATAATTATAGGGCCTGAGTGTCCTTAGTGTGATATTATCACAGTATAATTATAGGGCCTGACTGTCCTTAGTGTGATAGTATCACAGTATAATTATAGGGCCTGACTGTCCTTCGTGTGATAGTATCACAGTATAATTATAGGGTCTGACTGTCCTTAGTGTGATATTATCACAGTATAATTATAGGGCCTGAGTGTCCTTCGTGTGATAGTATCACAGTATAATTATAGGGTCTGAGTGTCCTTAGTGTGATATTATCACAGTATAATTATAGGGTCTGACTGTCCTTAGTGTGATAGTATCACAGTATAATTATAGGGCCTGACTGTCCTTAGTGTGATAGTATCACAGTATAATTATAGGGTCTGACTGTCCTTCGTGTGATAGTATCACAGTATAATTATAGGGCCTGACTGTCCTTAGTGTGATATTATCACAGTATAATTATAGGGACTGAGTGTCCTTAGTGTGATAGTATCACAGTATAATTATAGGGCCTGAGTGTCCTTAGTGTGATAGTATCACAGTATAATTATAGGGTCTGAGTGTCCTTAGTGTGATAGTATCACAGTATAATTATAGGGCCTGAGTGTCCTTAGTGTGATAGTATCACAGTATAATTATAGGGCCTGACTGTCCTTCGTGTGATAGTATCACAGTATAATTATAGGGTCTGACTGTCCTTAGTGTGATAGTATCACAGTATAATTATAGGGCCTGAGTGTCCTTAGTGTGATAATATCACAGTATAATTACAGGGCCTGAGTGTCCTTAGTGTGATAGTATCACAGTATAATTATAGGGCCTGAGTGTCCTTAGTGTGATAGTATCACAGTATAATTATAGGGCCTGACTGTCCTTAGTGTGATAGTATCACAGTGTAATTATAGGTTCTGACTGTCCTTAGTGTGATACTATCACAGTATAATTATAGGGCCTGAGTGTCCTTAGTGTGATAGTATCACAGTATAATTACAGGGCCTGAGTGTCCTTAGTGTGATAGTATCACAGTATAATTATAGGGCCTGACTGTCCTTCGTGTGATAGTATCACAGTATAATTATAGGGCCTGAGTGTCCTTAGTGTGATATTATCACAGTATAATTATAGGGCCTGAGTGTCCTTAGTGTGATATTATCACAGTATAATTATAGGGTCTGAGTGTCCTTCGTGTGATATTATCACAGTATAATTATAGGGCCTGAGTGTCCTTAGTGTGATATTATCACAGTATAATTATAGGGCCTGACTGTCCTTAGTGTGATAGTATCACAGTATAATTATAGGGTCTGACTGTCCTTAGTGTGATAGTATCACAGTATAATTATAGGGTCTGAGTGTCCTTAGTGTGATATTATCACAGTATAATTATAGGGCCTGACTGTCCTTCGTGTGATAGTATCACAGTATAATTATAGGGCCTGACTGTCCTTCGTGTGATAGTATCACAGTATAATTATAGGGTCTGACTGTCCTTAGTGTGATATTATCACAGTATAATTATAGGGCCTGAGTGTCCTTCGTGTGATAGTATCACAGTATAATTATAGGGTCTGAGTGTCCTTAGTGTGATATTATCACAGTATAATTATAGGGTCTGACTGTCCTTAGTGTGATAGTATCACAGTATAATTATAGGGTCTGACTGTCCTCAGTGTGATAGTATCACAGTATAATTATAGGGTCTGACTGTCCTTAGTGTGATATTATCACAGTATAATTATAGGGCCTGACTGTCCTTAGTGTGATAGTATCACAGTATAATTATCGGGTCTGACTGTCCTCAGTGTGATAGTATCACAGTATAATTATAGGGTCTGACTGTCCTTAGTGTGATAGTATCACAGTATAATTATAGGGCCTGACTGTCCTTAGTGTGATATTATCACAGTATAATTATAGGGCCTGAGTGTCCTTGGTGTGATAGTATCACAGTATAATTATAGGGCCTGAGTGTCCTTAGTGTGATAGTATCACAGTATAATTATAGGGTCTGAGTGTCCTTAGTGTGATAGTATCACAGTATAATTATAGGGCCTGAGTGTCCTTAGTGTGATAGTATCACAGTATAATTATAGGGTCTGAGTGTCCTTAGTGTGATAGTATCACAGTATAATTACAGGGCCTGAGTGTCCTTAGTGTGATAGTATCACAGTATAATTACAGGGCCTGAGTGTCCTTAGTGTGATAGTATCACAGTATAATTATAGGGCCTGACTGTCCTTAGTGTGATATTATCACAGTATAATTATAGGGCCTGACTGTCCTTAGTGTGATAGTATCACAGTATAATTATAGGGTCTGACTGTCCTTAGTGTGATAGTATCACAGTATAATTATAGGGTCTGACTGTCCTTCGTGTGATATTATCACAGTATAATTATAGGGCCTGACTGTCCTTTGTGTGATAGTATCACAGTATAATTATAGGGTCTGAGTGTCCTTAGTGTGATATTATCACAGTATAATTATAGGGTCTGAGTGTCCTTAGTGTGATATTATCACAGTATAATTATAGGGTCTGAGTGTCCTTAGTGTGATAGTATCACAGTATAATTATAGGGCCTGAGTGTCCTTAGAGTGATAGTATCACAGTATAATTATAGGGCCTGAGTGTCCTTAGTGTGATATTATCACAGTATAATTATAGGGCCTGACTGTCCTTAGTGTGATATTATCACAGTATAATTATAGGGCCTGAGTGTCCTTCGTGTGATAGTATCACAGTATAATTATAGGGTTTGAGTGTCCTTAGTGTGATATTATCACAGTATAATTATAGGGTCTGACTGTCCTTAGTGTGATAGTATCACAGTATAATTATAGGGTCTGACTGTCCTCAGTGTGATAGTATCACAGTATAATTATAGGGTCTGACTGTCCTTAGTGTGATATTATCACAGTATAATTATAGGGCCTGACTGTCCTTAGTGTGATAGTATCACAGTATAATTATAGGGTCTGACTGTCCTCAGTGTGATAGTATCACAGTATAATTATAGGGTCTGACTGTCCTTAGTGTGATAGTATCACAGTATAATTATAGGGCCTGACTGTCCTTAGTGTGATATTATCACAGTATAATTATAGGGCCTGAGTGTCCTTGGTGTGATAGTATCACAGTATAATTATAGGGCCTGAGTGTCCTTAGTGTGATAGTATCACAGTATAATTATAGGGTCTGAGTGTCCTTAGTGTGATAGTATCACAGTATAATTATAGGGCCTGAGTGTCCTTAGTGTGATAGTATCACAGTATAATTATAGGGCCTGAGTGTCCTTAGTGTGATAGTATCACAGTATAATTATAGGGCCTGAGTGTCCTTAGTGTGATATTATCACAGTATAATTATAGGGCCTGAGTGTCCTGAGTGTGATATTATCACAGTATAATTATAGGGCCTGACTGTCCTTAGTGTGATAGTATCACAGTATAATTATAGGGCCTGACTGTCCTTCGTGTGATAGTATCACAGTATAATTATAGGGTCTGACTGTCCTTAGTGTGATATTATCACAGTATAATTATAGGGCCTGAGTGTCCTTCGTGTGATAGTATCACAGTATAATTATAGGGTCTGAGTGTCCTTAGTGTGATATTATCACAGTATAATTATAGGGTCTGACTGTCCTTAGTGTGATAGTATCACAGTATAATTATAGGGCCTGACTGTCCTTAGTGTGATAGTATCACAGTATAATTATAGGGTCTGACTGTCCTTCGTGTGATAGTATCACAGTATAATTATAGGGCCTGACTGTCCTTAGTGTGATATTATCACAGTATAATTATAGGGACTGAGTGTCCTTAGTGTGATAGTATCACAGTATAATTATAGGGCCTGAGTGTCCTTAGTGTGATAGTATCACAGTATAATTATAGGGTCTGAGTGTCCTTAGTGTGATAGTATCACAGTATAATTATAGGGCCTGAGTGTCCTTAGTGTGATGGTATCACAGTATAATTATAGGGCCTGACTGTCCTTCGTGTGATAGTATCACAGTATAATTATAGGGTCTGACTGTCCTTAGTGTGATAGTATCACAGTATAATTATAGGGCCTGAGTGTCCTTAGTGTGATAATATCACAGTATAATTACAGGGCCTGAGTGTCCTTAGTGTGATAGTATCACAGTATAATTATAGGGCCTGAGTGTCCTTAGTGTGATAGTATCACAGTATAATTATAGGGCCTGACTGTCCTTAGTGTGATAGTATCACAGTGTAATTATAGGTTCTGACTGTCCTTAGTGTGATACTATCACAGTATAATTATAGGGCCTGAGTGTCCTTAGTGTGATAGTATCACAGTATAATTACAGGGCCTGAGTGTCCTTAGTGTGATAGTATCACAGTATAATTATAGGGCCTGACTGTCCTTCGTGTGATAGTATCACAGTATAATTATAGGGCCTGAGTGTCCTTAGTGTGATAGTATCACAGTATAATTATAGGGCCTGAGTGTCCTTAGTGTGATATTATCACAGTATAATTATAGGGTCTGAGTGTCCTTCGTGTGATATTATCACAGTATAATTATAGGGCCTGAGTGTCCTTAGTGTGATATTATCACAGTATAATTATAGGGCCTGACTGTCCTCAGTGTGATAGTATCACAGTATAATTATAGGGCCTGACTGTCCTTTGTGTGATAGTATCACAGTATAATTATAGGGTCTGACTGTCCTTAGTGTGATATTATCACAGTATAATTATAGGGCCTGAGTGTCCTTCGTGTGATAGTATCACAGTATAATTATAGGGTCTGAGTGTCCTTAGTGTGATATTATCACAGTATAATTATAGGGTCTGACTGTCCTTAGTGTGATAGTATCACAGTATAATTATAGGGTCTGACTGTCCTCAGTGTGATAGTATCACAGTATAATTATAGGGTCTGACTGTCCTTAGTGTGATATTATCACAGTATAATTATAGGGCCTGACTGTCCTTAGTGTGATAGTATCACAGTATAATTATAGGGTCTGACTGTCCTCAGTGTGATAGTATCACAGTATAATTATAGGGTCTGACTGTCCTTAGTGTGATAGTATCACAGTATAATTATAGGGCCTGACTGTCCTTAGTGTGATATTATCACAGTATAATTATAGGGCCTGAGTGTCCTTGGTGTGATAGTATCACAGTATAATTATAGGGCCTGAGTGTCCTTAGTGTGATAGTATCACAGTATAATTATAGGGTCTGAGTGTCCTTAGTGTGATAGTATCACAGTATAATTATAGGGCCTGAGTGTCCTTAGTGTGATAGTATCACAGTATAATTATAGGGTCTGAGTGTCCTTAGTGTGATAGTATCACAGTATAATTACAGGGCCTGAGTGTCCTTAGTGTGATAGTATCATAGTATAATTACAGGGCCTGAGTGTCCTTAGTGTGATAGTATCACAGTATAATTATAGGGCCTGACTGTCCTTAGTGTGATATTATCACAGTATAATTATAGGGCCTGACTGTCCTTAGTGTGATAGTATCACAGTATAATTATAGGGTCTGACTGTCCTTAGTGTGATAGTATCACAGTATAATTATAGGGTCTGACTGTCCTTCGTGTGATATTATCACAGTATAATTATAGGGCCTGACTGTCCTTTGTGTGATAGTATCACAGTATAATTATAGGGTCTGAGTGTCCTTAGTGTGATATTATCACAGTATAATTATAGGGTCTGAGTGTCCTTAGTGTGATATTATCACAGTATAATTATAGGGTCTGAGTGTCCTTAGTGTGATAGTATCACAGTATAATTATAGGGCCTGAGTGTCCTGAGAGTGATAGTATCACAGTATAATTATAGGGCCTGAGTGTCCTTAGTGTGATATTATCACAGTATAATTATAGGGCCTGACTGTCCTTAGTGTGATATTATCACAGTATAATTATAGGGCCTGAGTGTCCTTCGTGTGATAGTATCACAGTATAATTATAGGGTTTGAGTGTCCTTAGTGTGATATTATCACAGTATAATTGTAGGGTCTGACTGTCCTTAGTGTGATAGTATCACAGTATAATTATAGGGTCTGACTGTCCTCAGTGTGATAGTATCACAGTATAATTATAGGGTCTGACTGTCCTTAGTGTGATATTATCACAGTATAATTATAGGGCGTGACTGTCCTTAGTGTGATAGTATCACAGTATAATTATAGGGTCTGACTGTCCTCAGTGTGATAGTATCACAGTATAATTATAGGGTCTGACTGTCCTTAGTGTGATAGTATCACAGTATAATTATAGGGCCTGACTGTCCTTAGTGTGATATTATCACAGTATAATTATAGGGCCTGAGTGTCCTTGGTGTGATAGTATCACAGTATAATTATAGGGCCTGAGTGTCCTTAGTGTGATAGTATCACAGTATAATTATAGGGTCTGAGTGTCCTTAGTGTGATAGTATCACAGTATAATTAAAGGGTCTGACTGTCCTTGGTGTGATAGTATCACAGTATAATTATAGGGTCTGACTGTCCTTAGTGTGATAGTATCACAGTATAATTATAGGGCCTGAGTGTCCTTAGTGTGATAGTATCACAGTATAATTACAGGGCCTGAGTGTCCTTAGTGTGATAGTATCACAGTATAATTACAGGGCCTGAGTGTCCTTAGTGTGATAGTATCACAGTATAATTATAGGGCCTGACTGTCCTTAGTGTGATATTATCACAGTATAATTATAGGGCCTGACTGTCCTTAGTGTGATAGTATCACAGTATAATTATAGGGCCTGACTGTCCTTAGTGTGATATTATCACAGTATAATTATAGGGTCTGACTGTCCTTAGTGTGATAGTATCACAGTATAATTATAGGGCCTGACTGTCCTTAGTGTGATATTATCACAGTATAATTATAGGGTCTGACTGTCCTTAGTGTGATAGTATCACAGTATAATTATAGGGTCTGACTGTCCTTCGTGTGATATTATCACAGTATAATTATAGGGCCTGACTGTCCTTTGTGTGATAGTATCACAGTATAATTATAGGGTCTGAGTGTCCTTAGTGTGATATTATCACAGTATAATTATAGGGTCTGAGTGTCCTTAGTGTGATATTATCACAGTATAATTATAGGGTCTGAGTGTCCTTAGTGTGATAGTATCACAGTATAATTATAGGGCCTGAGTGTCCTTAGAGTGATAGTATCACAGTATAATTATAGGGCCTGAGTGTCCTTAGTGTGATATTATCACAGTATAATTATAGGGCCTGACTGTCCTTAGTGTGATCGTATCACAGTATAATTATAGGGCCTGACTGTCCTTAGTGTGATAGTATCACAGTATAATTATAGGGCCTGACTGTCCTTAGTGTGATAGTATCACAGTATAATTATAGGGCCTGACTGTCCTTAGTGTGATAATATCACAGTATAATTATAGGGTCTGACTGTCCTTAGTGTGATAGTATCACAGTATAATTATAGGGCCTGACTGTCCTTAGTGTGATATTATCACAGTATAATTATAGGGCCTGACTGTCCTTAGTGTGATAGTATCACAGTATAATTATAGGGTCTGACTGTCCTTAGTGTGATATTATCACAGTATAATTATAGGGCCTGACTGTCCTTAGTGTGATATTATCACAGTATAATTATAGGGCCTGACTGTCCTTAGTGTGATATTATCACAGTATAATTATAGGGCCTGAGTGTCCTTAGTGTGATAGTATCACAGTATAATTATAGGGCCTGACTGTCCTTAGTGTGATAGTATCACAGTATAATTATAGGGTCTGACTGTCCTTAGTGTGATAGTATCACAGTATAATTATAGGGCCTGAGTGTCCTTAGTGTGATAGTATCACAGTATAATTATAGGGCCTGACTGTCCTTAGTGTGATAGTATCACAGTATAATTACAGAGCCTGAGTGTCCTTAGTGTGATAGTATCACAGTATAATTATAGGGCCTGACTGTCCTTAGTGTGATAGTATCACAGTATAATTATAGGGCCTGAGTGTCCTTAGTGTGATAGTATCACAGTATAATTATAGGGCCTGAGTGTCCTTAGTGTGATATTATCACAGTATAATTATAGGGCCTGAGTGTCCTTAGTGTGATATTATCACAGTATAATTACAGGGCCTGAGTGTCCTTAGTGTGATAGTATCACAGTATAATTATAGGGCCTGAGTGTCCTTAGTGTGATAGTATCACAGTATAATTATAGGGTCTGAGTGTCCTTCGTGTGATATTATCACAGTATAATTATAGGGCCTGAGTGTCCTTAGTGTGATATTATCACAGTATAATTATAGGGCCTGACTGTCCTTAGTGTGATAGTATCACAGTATAATTATAGGGTCTGAGTGTCCTTAGTGTGATAGTATCACAGTATAATTATAGGGCCTGAGTGTCCTTAGTGTGATAGTATCACAGTATAATTACAGGGCCTGAGTGTCCTTAGTGTGATATTATCACAGTATAATTATAGGGCCTGAGTGTCCTGAGTGTGATATTATCACAGTATAATTATAGGGCCTGACTGTCCTTAGTGTGATAGTATCACAGTATAATTATAGGGCCTGACTGTCCTTCGTGTGATAGTATCACAGTATAATTACAGGGTCTGACTGTCCTTAGTGTGATATTATCACAGTATAATTATAGGGCCTGAGTGTCCTTCGTGTGATAGTATCACAGTATAATTATAGGGTCTGAGTGTCCTCAGTGTGATATTATCACAGTATAATTATAGGGTCTGACTGTCCTTTGTGTGATAGTATCACAGTATAATTATAGGGCCTGACTGTCCTTAGTGTGATAGTATCACAGTATAATTATAGGGTCTGACTGTCCTTAGTGTGATAGTATCACAGTATAATTATAGGGCCTGACTGTCCTTAGTGTGATATTATCACAGTATAATTATAGGGCCTGAGTGTCCTTAGTGTGATAGTATTACAGTATAATTATAGGGCCTGAGTGTCCTTAGTGTGATAGTATCACAGTATAATTATAGGGTCTGAGTGTCCTTAGTGTGATAGTATCACAGTATAATTATAGGGCCTGAGTGTCCTTAGTGTGATAGTATCACAGTATAATTATAGGGCCTGAGTGTCCTTAGTGTGATAGTATCACAGTATAATTACAGGGCCTGAGTGTCCTTAGTGTGATAGTATCACAGTATAATTATAGGGCCTGACTGTCCTTAGTGTGATATTATCACAGTATAATTATAGGGCCTGACTGTCCTTAGTGTGATAGTATCACAGTATAATTATAGGGTCTGACTGTCCTTAGTGTGATAGTATCACAGTATAATTATAGGGTCTGACTGTCCTTAGTGTGATAGTATCACAGTATAATTATAGGGCCTGAGTGTCCTTCGTGTGATATTATCACAGTATAATTATAGGGCCTGACTGTCCTTAGTGTGATAGTATCACAGTATAATTATAGGGCCAGAGTGTCCTTAGTGTGATATTATCACAGTATAATTATAGGGCCTGAGTGTCCTTAGTGTGATAGTATCACAGTATAATTATAGGGCCTGACTGTCCTTAGTGTGATATTATCACAGTATAATTATAGGGCCTGACTGTCCTTTGTGTGATAGTATCACAGTATAATTATAGGGTCTGAGTGTCCTTCGTGTGATATTATCACAGTATAATTATAGGGTCTGAGTGTCCTTAGTGTGATATTATCACAGTATAATTATAGGGTCTGAGTGTCCTTAGTGTGATAGTATCACAGTATAATTATAGGGCCTGAGTGTCCTTAGAGTGATAGTATCACAGTATAATTATAGGGCCTGAGTGTCCTTAGTGTGATATTATCACAGTATAATTATAGGGCCTGACTGTCCTTAGTGTGATATTATCACAGTATAATTATAGGGCCTGAGTGTCCTTAGTGTGATAATATCACAGTATAATTATAGGGTCTGACTGTCCTTAGTGTGATATTATCACAGTATAATTATAGGGTCTGACTGTCCTTAGTGTGATAGTATCACAGTATAATTATAGGGTCTGACTGTCCTTCGTGTGATATTATCACAGTATAATTATAGGGCCTGACTGTCCTTGGTGTGATATTATCACAGTATAATAATAGGGCCTGACTGTCCTTAGTGTGATATTATCACAGTATAATTATAGGGCCTGAGTGTCCTTGGTGTGATTGTATCACAGTATAATTATAGGGCCTGAGTGTCCTTAGTGTGATAGTATCACAGTATAATTATAGGGCCTGACTGTCCTTAGTGTGATAGTATCACAGTATAATTATAGGGTCTGACTGTCCTTAGTGTGATAGTATCACAGTATAATTATAGGGCCTGACTGTCCTTAGTGTGATAGTATCACAGGATAATTATAGGGCCTGACTGTCCTTCGTGTGATAGTATCACAGTATAATTATAGGGCCTGAGTGTCCTTAGTGTGATAGTATCACAGTATAATTATAGGGTCTGAGTGTCCTTCGTGTGATATTATCACAGTATAATTATAGGGTCTGAGTGTCCTTCGTGTGATATTATCACAGTATAATTATAGGGTCTGAGTGTCCTTAGTGTGATAGTATCACAGTATAATTATAGGGCCTGAGTGTCCTTAGAGTGATAGTATCACAGTATAATTATAGGGCCTGAGTGTCCTTAGTGTGATATTATCACAGTATAATTATAGGGCCTGACTGTCCTTAGTGTGATATTATCACAGTATAATTATAGGGTCTGAGTGTCCTTAGTGTGATAGTATCACAGTATAATTATAGGGCCTGACTGTCCTTAGTGTGATAGTATCACAGTATAATTATAGGGCCTGAGTGTCCTTAGTGTGATAATATCACAGTATAATTATAGGGTCTGACTGTCCTTAGTGTGATATTATCACAGTATAATTATAGGGCCTGACTGTCCTTAGTGTGATAGTATCACAGTATAATTATAGGGTCTGACTGTCCTTAGTGTGATATTATCACAGTATAATTATAGGGCCTGACTGTCCTTAGTGTGATATTATCACAGTATAATAATAGGGCCTGACTGTCCTTAGTGTGATATTATCACAGTATAATTATAGGGCCTGAGTGTCCTTAGTGTGATTGTATCACAGTATAATTATAGGGCCTGAGTGTCCTTAGTGTGATAGTATCACAGTATAATTATAGGGCCTGACTGTCCTTAGTGTGATAGTATCACAGTATAATTATAGGGTCTGACTGTCCTTAGTGTGATAGTATCACAGTATAATTATAGGGCCTGAGTGTCCTTAGTGTGATAGTATCACAGGATAATTATAGGGCCTGACTGTCCTTCGTGTGATAGTATCACAGTATAATTATAGGGCCTGAGTGTCCTTAGTGTGATAGTATCACAGTATAATTATAGGGCCTGACTGTCCTTAGTGTGATAGTATCACAGTATAATTATAGGGCCTGACTGTCCTTAGTGTGATAGTATCACAGTATAATTATAGAGCCTGACTGTCCTTAGTGTGATATTATCACAGGATAATTATAGGGCCTGACTGTCCTTAGTGTGATATTATCACAGTATAATTATAGGGCCTGACTGTCCTTAGTGTGATAGTATCATAGTATAATTATAGGGCCTGACTGTCCTTAGTGTGATAGTATAACAGGATAATTATAGGGCCTGACTGTCCTTAGTGTGATAGTATCACAGTATAATTATAGGGCCTGAGTGTCCTTAGTGTGATAGTATCACAGTATAATTATAGGGCCTCACTGTCCTCAGTGTGATAGTATCACAGTATAATTAGAGGGCCTGACTGTCCTCAGTGTGATAGTATCACAGTATAATTATAGGGTCTGACTGTCCTTAGTGTGATCGTATCACAGTATAATTATAGGGCCTGAGTGTCCTTAGTGTGATAGTATCACAGTATAATTATAGGGCCTGACTGTCCTCAGTGTGATAGTATCACAGTATAATTATAGGGTCTGACTGTCCTTCGTGTGATCGTATCACAGTATAATTATAGGGCCTGAGTGTCCTTAGTGTGATATTATCACAGTATAATTATAGGGCCTGAGTGTCTTTAGTGTGATATTATCACAGTATAATTATAGGGTCTGACTGTCCTTAGTGTGATATTATCACAGTATAATTATAGGGCCTGAGTGTCCTTAGTGTGATATTATCACAGTATAATTATAGGGCCTGAGTGTCCTTAGTGTGATATTATCACAGTATAATTATAGGGCCTGACTGTCCTTAGTGTGATAGTATCACAGTATAATTATAGGGCCTGAGTGTCCTTAGTGTGATATTATCACAGTATAATTATAGGGCCTGAGTGTCCTTAGTGTGATATTATCACAGTATAATTACAGGGCCTGAGTGTCCTTAGTGTGATAGTATCACAGTATAATTATAGGGCCTGAGTGTCCTTAGTGTGATAGTATCACAGTATAATTATAGGGTCTGAGTGTCCTTCGTGTGATATTATCACAGTATAATTATAGGGCCTGAGTGTCCTTAGTGTGATATTATCACAGTATAATTATAGGGCCTGACTGTCCTTAGTGTGATAGTATCACAGTATAATTATAGGGTCTGAGTGTCCTTAGTGTGATAGTATCACAGTATAATTATAGGGCCTGAGTGTCCTTAGTGTGATAGTATCACAGTATAATTACAGGGCCTGAGTGTCCTTAGTGTGATATTATCACAGTATAATTATAGGGCCTGAGTGTCCTGAGTGTGATATTATCACAGTATAATTATAGGGCCTGACTGTCCTTAGTGTGATAGTATCACAGTATAATTATAGGGCCTGACTGTCCTTCGTGTGATAGTATCACAGTATAATTACAGGGTCTGACTGTCCTTAGTGTGATATTATCACAGTATAATTATAGGGCCTGAGTGTCCTTCGTGTGATAGTATCACAGTATAATTATAGGGTCTGAGTGTCCTCAGTGTGATATTATCACAGTATAATTATAGGGTCTGACTGTCCTTTGTGTGATAGTATCACAGTATAATTATAGGGCCTGACTGTCCTTAGTGTGATAGTATCACAGTATAATTATAGGGTCTGACTGTCCTTAGTGTGATAGTATCACAGTATAATTATAGGGCCTGACTGTCCTTAGTGTGATATTATCACAGTATAATTATAGGGCCTGAGTGTCCTTAGTGTGATAGTATTACAGTATAATTATAGGGCCTGAGTGTCCTTAGTGTGATAGTATCACAGTATAATTATAGGGTCTGAGTGTCCTTAGTGTGATAGTATCACAGTATAATTATAGGGCCTGAGTGTCCTTAGTGTGATAGTATCACAGTATAATTATAGGGCCTGAGTGTCCTTAGTGTGATAGTATCACAGTATAATTACAGGGCCTGAGTGTCCTTAGTGTGATAGTATCACAGTATAATTATAGGGCCTGACTGTCCTTAGTGTGATATTATCACAGTATAATTATAGGGCCTGACTGTCCTTAGTGTGATAGTATCACAGTATAATTATAGGGTCTGACTGTCCTTAGTGTGATAGTATCACAGTATAATTATAGGGTCTGACTGTCCTTAGTGTGATAGTATCACAGTATAATTATAGGGCCTGAGTGTCCTTCGTGTGATATTATCACAGTATAATTATAGGGCCTGACTGTCCTTAGTGTGATAGTATCACAGTATAATTATAGGGCCAGAGTGTCCTTAGTGTGATATTATCACAGTATAATTATAGGGCCTGAGTGTCCTTAGTGTGATAGTATCACAGTATAATTATAGGGCCTGACTGTCCTTAGTGTGATATTATCACAGTATAATTATAGGGCCTGACTGTCCTTTGTGTGATAGTATCACAGTATAATTATAGGGTCTGAGTGTCCTTCGTGTGATATTATCACAGTATAATTATAGGGTCTGAGTGTCCTTAGTGTGATATTATCACAGTATAATTATAGGGTCTGAGTGTCCTTAGTGTGATAGTATCACAGTATAATTATAGGGCCTGAGTGTCCTTAGAGTGATAGTATCACAGTATAATTATAGGGCCTGAGTGTCCTTAGTGTGATATTATCACAGTATAATTATAGGGCCTGACTGTCCTTAGTGTGATATTATCACAGTATAATTATAGGGCCTGAGTGTCCTTAGTGTGATAATATCACAGTATAATTATAGGGTCTGACTGTCCTTAGTGTGATATTATCACAGTATAATTATAGGGTCTGACTGTCCTTAGTGTGATAGTATCACAGTATAATTATAGGGTCTGACTGTCCTTCGTGTGATATTATCACAGTATAATTATAGGGCCTGACTGTCCTTGGTGTGATATTATCACAGTATAATAATAGGGCCTGACTGTCCTTAGTGTGATATTATCACAGTATAATTATAGGGCCTGAGTGTCCTTGGTGTGATTGTATCACAGTATAATTATAGGGCCTGAGTGTCCTTAGTGTGATAGTATCACAGTATAATTATAGGGCCTGACTGTCCTTAGTGTGATAGTATCACAGTATAATTATAGGGTCTGACTGTCCTTAGTGTGATAGTATCACAGTATAATTATAGGGCCTGACTGTCCTTAGTGTGATAGTATCACAGGATAATTATAGGGCCTGACTGTCCTTCGTGTGATAGTATCACAGTATAATTATAGGGCCTGAGTGTCCTTAGTGTGATAGTATCACAGTATAATTATAGGGTCTGAGTGTCCTTCGTGTGATATTATCACAGTATAATTATAGGGTCTGAGTGTCCTTCGTGTGATATTATCACAGTATAATTATAGGGTCTGAGTGTCCTTAGTGTGATAGTATCACAGTATAATTATAGGGCCTGAGTGTCCTTAGAGTGATAGTATCACAGTATAATTATAGGGCCTGAGTGTCCTTAGTGTGATATTATCACAGTATAATTATAGGGCCTGACTGTCCTTAGTGTGATATTATCACAGTATAATTATAGGGTCTGAGTGTCCTTAGTGTGATAGTATCACAGTATAATTATAGGGCCTGACTGTCCTTAGTGTGATAGTATCACAGTATAATTATAGGGCCTGAGTGTCCTTAGTGTGATAATATCACAGTATAATTATAGGGTCTGACTGTCCTTAGTGTGATATTATCACAGTATAATTATAGGGCCTGACTGTCCTTAGTGTGATAGTATCACAGTATAATTATAGGGTCTGACTGTCCTTAGTGTGATATTATCACAGTATAATTATAGGGCCTGACTGTCCTTAGTGTGATATTATCACAGTATAATAATAGGGCCTGACTGTCCTTAGTGTGATATTATCACAGTATAATTATAGGGCCTGAGTGTCCTTAGTGTGATTGTATCACAGTATAATTATAGGGCCTGAGTGTCCTTAGTGTGATAGTATCACAGTATAATTATAGGGCCTGACTGTCCTTAGTGTGATAGTATCACAGTATAATTATAGGGTCTGACTGTCCTTAGTGTGATAGTATCACAGTATAATTATAGGGCCTGAGTGTCCTTAGTGTGATAGTATCACAGGATAATTATAGGGCCTGACTGTCCTTAGTGTGATAGTATCACAGTATAATTATAGGGCCTGACTGTCCTTAGTGTGATAGTATCACAGTATAATTATAGGGCCTGACTGTCCTTAGTGTGATAGTATCACAGTATAATTATAGAGCCTGACTGTCCTTAGTGTGATATTATCACAGGATAATTATAGGGCCTGACTGTCCTTAGTGTGATATTATCACAGTATAATTATAGGGCCTGACTGTCCTTAGTGTGATAGTATCATAGTATAATTATAGGGCCTGACTGTCCTTAGTGTGATAGTATAACAGGATAATTATAGGGCCTGACTGTCCTTAGTGTGATAGTATCACAGTATAATTATAGGGCCTGAGTGTCCTTAGTGTGATAGTATCACAGTATAATTATAGGGCCTCACTGTCCTCAGTGTGATAGTATCACAGTATAATTAGAGGGCCTGACTGTCCTCAGTGTGATAGTATCACAGTATAATTATAGGGTCTGACTGTCCTTAGTGTGATCGTATCACAGTATAATTATAGGGCCTGAGTGTCCTTAGTGTGATAGTATCACAGTATAATTATAGGGCCTGACTGTCCTCAGTGTGATAGTATCACAGTATAATTATAGGGTCTGACTGTCCTTCGTGTGATCGTATCACAGTATAATTATAGGGCCTGAGTGTCCTTAGTGTGATATTATCACAGTATAATTATAGGGCCTGAGTGTCTTTAGTGTGATATTATCACAGTATAATTATAGGGTCTGACTGTCCTTAGTGTGATATTATCACAGTATAATTATAGGGCCTGAGTGTCCTTAGTGTGATATTATCACAGTATAATTATAGGGCCTGAGTGTCCTTAGTGTGATATTATCACAGTATAATTATAGGGCCTGACTGTCCTTAGTGTGATAGTATCACAGTATAATTATAGGGCCTGACTGTCCTTCGTGTGATAGTATCACAGTATAATTATAGGGTCTGACTGTCCTTAGTGTGATATTATCACAGTATAATTATAGGGCCTGAGTGTCCTTCGTGTGATAGTATCACAGTATAATTATAGGGTCTGAGTGTCCTTAGTGTGATATTATCACAGTATAATTATAGGGTCTGACTGTCCTTAGTGTGATAGTATCACAGTATAATTATAGGGCCTGACTGTCCTTAGTGTGATAGTATCACAGTATAATTATAGGGCCTGACTGTCCTTAGTGTGATAGTATCACAGTATAATTATAGGGCCTGACTGTCCTTAGTGTGATATTATCACAGTATAATTATAGGGCCTGACTGTCCTTAGTGTGATAGTATCACAGTATAATTATAGGGTCTGACTGTCCTTAGTGTGATATTATCACAGTATAATTATAGGGCCTGACTGTCCTTAGTGTGATATTATCACAGTATAATTATAGGGCCTGACTGTCCTTAGTGTGATATTATCACAGTATAATTATAGGGCCTGAGTGTCCTTAGTGTGATAGTATCACAGTATAATTATAGGGCCTGACTGTCCTTAGTGTGATAGTATCACAGTATAATTATAGGGTCTGACTGTCCTTAGTGTGATAGTATCACAGTATAATTATAGGGCCTGAGTGTCCTTAGTGTGATAGTATCACAGTATAATTACAGAGCCTGAGTGTCCTTAGTGTGATAGTATCACAGTATAATTATAGGGCCTGACTGTCCTTCGTGTGATAGTATCACAGTATAATTATAGGGCCTGAGTGTCCTTAGTGTGATAGTATCACAGTATAATTATAGGGCCTGAGTGTCCTTAGTGTGATATTATCACAGTATAATTATAGGGTCTGAGTGTCCTTCGTGTGATATTATCACAGTATAATTATAGGGCCTGAGTGTCCTTAGTGTGATATTATCACAGTATAATTATAGGGCCTGACTGTCCTTAGTGTGATAGTATCACAGTATAATTATAGGGTCTGAGTGTCCTTAGTGTGATAGTATCACAGTATAATTATAGGGCCTGAGTGTCCTTAGTGTGATAGTATCACAGTATAATTATAGGGCCTGAGTGTCCTTAGTGTGATATTATCACAGTATAATTATAGGGCCTGAGTGTCCTTCGTGTGATATTATCACAGTATAATTATAGGGCCTGACTGTCCTTAGTGTGATAGTATCACAGTATAATTATAGGGTCTGACTGTCCTTAGTGTGATATTATCACAGTATAATTATAGGGCCTGACTGTCCTCAGTGTGATAGTATCACAGTATAATTATAGGGTCTGACTGTCCTTAGTGTGATCGTATCACAGTACAATTATAGGGTCTGAGTGTCCTTAGTGTGATAGTATCACAGTATAATTATAGGGCCTGAGTGTCCTTAGTGTGATATTATCACAGTATAATTACAGGGCCTGACTGTCCTCAGTGTGATAGTATCACAGTATCATTATAGGGCCTGACTGTCCTTAGTGTGATAGTATCACAGTATAATTATAGGGCCTGACTGTCCTTAGTGTGATATTATCACAGTATAATTACAGGGCCTGACTGTCCTTAGTGTGATAGTATCACAGTATAATTATAGGGCCTGACTGTCCTCAGTGTGATATTATCACAGCATAATTATAGGGTCTGACTGTCCTTAGTTTGATAGTATCACAGTATAATTATAGGGCCTGACTGTCCTCAGTGTGATATTATCACAGTATAATTATAGGGTCTGACTGTCCTTAGTTTGATAGTATCACAGTATAATTATAGGGTCTGACTGTCCTGAGTGTGATATTATCACAGTATAATTATAGGGTCTGACTGTCCTTAGTTTGATAGTATCACAGTATAATTATAGGGCCTGACTGTCCTTAGTGTGATATTATCACAGTATAATTATAGGGTCTGAGTGTCCTCAGTGTGATATTATCACAGTATAATTATAGGGTCTGACTGTCCTTTGTGTGATAGTATCACAGTATAATTATAGGGCCTGACTGTCCTTAGTGTGATAGTATCACAGTATAATTATAGGGTCTGACTGTCCTTAGTGTGATAGTATCACAGTATAATTATAGGGCCTGACTGTCCTTAGTGTGATATTATCACAGTATAATTATAGGGCCTGAGTGTCCTTAGTGTGATAGTATTACAGTATAATTATAGGGCCTGAGTGTCCTTAGTGTGATAGTATCACAGTATAATTATAGGGTCTGAGTGTCCTTAGTGTGATAGTATCACAGTATAATTATAGGGCCTGAGTGTCCTTAGTGTGATAGTATCACAGTATAATTATAGGGCCTGAGTGTCCTTAGTGTGATAGTATCACAGTATAATTACAGGGCCTGAGTGTCCTTAGTGTGATAGTATCACAGTATAATTATAGGGCCTGACTGTCCTTAGTGTGATATTATCACAGTATAATTATAGGGCCTGACTGTCCTTAGTGTGATAGTATCACAGTATAATTATAGGGTCTGACTGTCCTTAGTGTGATAGTATCACAGTATAATTATAGGGTCTGACTGTCCTTAGTGTGATAGTATCACAGTATAATTATAGGGCCTGAGTGTCCTTCGTGTGATATTATCACAGTATAATTATAGGGCCTGACTGTCCTTAGTGTGATAGTATCACAGTATAATTATAGGGCCAGAGTGTCCTTAGTGTGATATTATCACAGTATAATTATAGGGCCTGAGTGTCCTTAGTGTGATAGTATCACAGTATAATTATAGGGCCTGACTGTCCTTAGTGTGATATTATCACAGTATAATTATAGGGCCTGACTGTCCTTTGTGTGATAGTATCACAGTATAATTATAGGGTCTGAGTGTCCTTCGTGTGATATTATCACAGTATAATTATAGGGTCTGAGTGTCCTTAGTGTGATATTATCACAGTATAATTATAGGGTCTGAGTGTCCTTAGTGTGATAGTATCACAGTATAATTATAGGGCCTGAGTGTCCTTAGAGTGATAGTATCACAGTATAATTATAGGGTCTGACTGTCCTTAGTGTGATATTATCACAGTATAATTATAGGGTCTGAGTGTCCTTAGTGTGATATTATCACAGTATAATTATAGGGCCTGAGTGTCCTTAGAGTGATAGTATCACAGTATAATTATAGGGTCTGACTGTCCTTAGTGTGATAGTATCACAGTATAATTATAGGGCCTGAGTGTCCTTAGTGTGATATTATCACAGTATAATTATAGGGCCTGACTGTCCTTAGTGTGATATTATCACAGTATAATTATAGGGCCTGAGTGTCCTTAGTGTGATAATATCACAGTATAATTATAGGGTCTGACTGTCCTTAGTGTGATATTATCACAGTATAATTATAGGGTCTGACTGTCCTTAGTGTGATAGTATCACAGTATAATTATAGGGTCTGACTGTCCTTCGTGTGATATTATCACAGTATAATTATAGGGCCTGACTGTCCTTGGTGTGATATTATCACAGTATAATAATAGGGCCTGACTGTCCTTAGTGTGATATTATCACAGTATAATTATAGGGCCTGAGTGTCCTTGGTGTGATTGTATCACAGTATAATTATAGGGCCTGAGTGTCCTTAGTGTGATAGTATCACAGTATAATTATAGGGCCTGACTGTCCTTAGTGTGATAGTATCACAGTATAATTATAGGGTCTGACTGTCCTTAGTGTGATAGTATCACAGTATAATTATAGGGCCTGACTGTCCTTAGTGTGATAGTATCACAGGATAATTATAGGGCCTGACTGTCCTTCGTGTGATAGTATCACAGTATAATTATAGGGCCTGAGTGTCCTTAGTGTGATAGTATCACAGTATAATTATAGGGTCTGAGTGTCCTTCGTGTGATATTATCACAGTATAATTATAGGGTCTGAGTGTCCTTCGTGTGATATTATCACAGTATAATTATAGGGTCTGAGTGTCCTTAGTGTGATAGTATCACAGTATAATTATAGGGCCTGAGTGTCCTTAGAGTGATAGTATCACAGTATAATTATAGGGCCTGAGTGTCCTTAGTGTGATATTATCACAGTATAATTATAGGGCCTGACTGTCCTTAGTGTGATATTATCACAGTATAATTATAGGGTCTGAGTGTCCTTAGTGTGATAGTATCACAGTATAATTATAGGGCCTGACTGTCCTTAGTGTGATAGTATCACAGTATAATTATAGGGCCTGAGTGTCCTTAGTGTGATAATATCACAGTATAATTATAGGGTCTGACTGTCCTTAGTGTGATATTATCACAGTATAATTATAGGGCCTGACTGTCCTTAGTGTGATAGTATCACAGTATAATTATAGGGTCTGACTGTCCTTAGTGTGATATTATCACAGTATAATTATAGGGCCTGACTGTCCTTAGTGTGATATTATCACAGTATAATAATAGGGCCTGACTGTCCTTAGTGTGATATTATCACAGTATAATTATAGGGCCTGAGTGTCCTTAGTGTGATTGTATCACAGTATAATTATAGGGCCTGAGTGTCCTTAGTGTGATAGTATCACAGTATAATTATAGGGCCTGACTGTCCTTAGTGTGATAGTATCACAGTATAATTATAGGGTCTGACTGTCCTTAGTGTGATAGTATCACAGTATAATTATAGGGCCTGAGTGTCCTTAGTGTGATAGTATCACAGGATAATTATAGGGCCTGACTGTCCTTCGTGTGATAGTATCACAGTATAATTATAGGGCCTGAGTGTCCTTAGTGTGATAGTATCACAGTATAATTATAGGGCCTGACTGTCCTTAGTGTGATAGTATCACAGTATAATTATAGGGCCTGACTGTCCTTAGTGTGATAGTATCACAGTATAATTATAGAGCCTGACTGTCCTTAGTGTGATATTATCACAGGATAATTATAGGGCCTGACTGTCCTTAGTGTGATATTATCACAGTATAATTATAGGGCCTGACTGTCCTTAGTGTGATAGTATCATAGTATAATTATAGGGCCTGACTGTCCTTAGTGTGATAGTATAACAGGATAATTATAGGGCCTGACTGTCCTTAGTGTGATAGTATCACAGTATAATTATAGGGCCTGAGTGTCCTTAGTGTGATAGTATCACAGTATAATTATAGGGCCTCACTGTCCTCAGTGTGATAGTATCACAGTATAATTAGAGGGCCTGACTGTCCTCAGTGTGATAGTATCACAGTATAATTATAGGGTCTGACTGTCCTTAGTGTGATCGTATCACAGTATAATTATAGGGCCTGAGTGTCCTTAGTGTGATAGTATCACAGTATAATTATAGGGCCTGACTGTCCTCAGTGTGATAGTATCACAGTATAATTATAGGGTCTGACTGTCCTTCGTGTGATCGTATCACAGTATAATTATAGGGCCTGAGTGTCCTTAGTGTGATATTATCACAGTATAATTATAGGGCCTGAGTGTCTTTAGTGTGATATTATCACAGTATAATTATAGGGTCTGACTGTCCTTAGTGTGATATTATCACAGTATAATTATAGGGCCTGAGTGTCCTTAGTGTGATATTATCACAGTATAATTATAGGGCCTGAGTGTCCTTAGTGTGATATTATCACAGTATAATTATAGGGCCTGACTGTCCTTAGTGTGATAGTATCACAGTATAATTATAGGGCCTGACTGTCCTTCGTGTGATAGTATCACAGTATAATTATAGGGTCTGACTGTCCTTAGTGTGATATTATCACAGTATAATTATAGGGCCTGAGTGTCCTTCGTGTGATAGTATCACAGTATAATTATAGGGTCTGAGTGTCCTTAGTGTGATATTATCACAGTATAATTATAGGGTCTGACTGTCCTTAGTGTGATAGTATCACAGTATAATTATAGGGCCTGACTGTCCTTAGTGTGATAGTATCACAGTATAATTATAGGGCCTGACTGTCCTTAGTGTGATAGTATCACAGTATAATTATAGGGCCTGACTGTCCTTAGTGTGATATTATCACAGTATAATTATAGGGCCTGACTGTCCTTAGTGTGATAGTATCACAGTATAATTATAGGGTCTGACTGTCCTTAGTGTGATATTATCACAGTATAATTATAGGGCCTGACTGTCCTTAGTGTGAAAGTATCACAGTCTAATTATAGGGCCTGACTGTCCTTAGTGTGATATTATCACAGTATAATTATAGGGCCTGAGTGTCCTTAGTGTGATAGTATCACAGTATAATTATAGGGCCTGACTGTCCTTAGTGTGATAGTATCACAGTATAATTATAGGGTCTGACTGTCCTTAGTGTGATAGTATCACAGTATAATTATAGGGCCTGAGTGTCCTTAGTGTGATAGTATCACAGTATAATTACAGAGCCTGAGTGTCCTTAGTGTGATAGTATCACAGTATAATTATAGGGCCTGACTGTCCTTCGTGTGATAGTATCACAGTATAATTATAGGGCCTGAGTGTCCTTAGTGTGATAGTATCACAGTATAATTATAGGGCCTGAGTGTCCTTAGTGTGATATTATCACAGTATAATTATAGGGTCTGAGTGTCCTTCGTGTGATATTATCACAGTATAATTATAGGGCCTGAGTGTCCTTAGTGTGATATTATCACAGTATAATTATAGGGCCTGACTGTCCTTAGTGTGATAGTATCACAGTATAATTATAGGGTCTGAGTGTCCTTAGTGTGATAGTATCACAGTATAATTATAGGGCCTGAGTGTCCTTAGTGTGATAGTATCACAGTATAATTATAGGGCCTGAGTGTCCTTAGTGTGATATTATCACAGTATAATTATAGGGCCTGAGTGTCCTTCGTGTGATATTATCACAGTATAATTATAGGGCCTGACTGTCCTTAGTGTGATAGTATCACAGTATAATTATAGGGTCTGACTGTCCTTAGTGTGATATTATCACAGTATAATTATAGGGCCTGACTGTCCTCAGTGTGATAGTATCACAGTATAATTATAGGGTCTGACTGTCCTTAGTGTGATCGTATCACAGTACAATTATAGGGTCTGAGTGTCCTTAGTGTGATAGTATCACAGTATAATTATAGGGCCTGAGTGTCCTTAGTGTGATATTATCACAGTATAATTACAGGGCCTGACTGTCCTCAGTGTGATAGTATCACAGTATCATTATAGGGCCTGACTGTCCTTAGTGTGATAGTATCACAGTATAATTATAGGGCCTGACTGTCCTTAGTGTGATATTATCACAGTATAATTACAGGGCCTGACTGTCCTTAGTGTGATAGTATCACAGTATAATTATAGGGCCTGACTGTCCTCAGTGTGATATTATCACAGCATAATTATAGGGTCTGACTGTCCTTAGTTTGATAGTATCACAGTATAATTATAGGGCCTGACTGTCCTCAGTGTGATATTATCACAGTATAATTATAGGGTCTGACTGTCCTTAGTTTGATAGTATCACAGTATAATTATAGGGTCTGACTGTCCTGAGTGTGATATTATCACAGTATAATTATAGGGCCTGAGTGTCCTTAGTGTGATAGTATCACAGTATAATTATAGGGCCTGAGTGTCCTTAGTGTGATATTATCACAGTATAATTATAGGGTCTGACTGTCCTTAGTTTGATAGTATCACAGTATAATTATAGGGTCTGACTGTCCTGAGTGTGATATTATCACAGTATAATTATAGGGCCTGACTGTCCTTCGTGTGATAGTATCACAGTATAATTATAGGGTCTGACTGTCCTTAGTTTGATAGTATCACAGTATAATTATAGGGCCTGACTGTCCTTAGTGTGATATTATCACAGTATAATTATAGGGCCTGACTGTCCTTAGTGTGATATTATCACAGTATAATTATAGGCTCTGACTGTCCTCAGTGTGATAGTATCACAGTATAATTATAGGGCCTGACTGTCCTTAGTGTGATATTATCACAGTATAATTATAGGGCCTGACTGTCCTTAGTGTGATATTATCACAGAAGAATTATAGGGCCTGACTGTCCTTAGTGTGATAGTATCACAGTATAATTATAGGGCCTGATTGTCCTTAGTGTGATATTATCACAGTATAATTATAGGGCCTGACTGTCCTTAGTGTGATTATATCACAGTATAATTATAGGGTCTGACTGTCCTAAGTGTGATAGTATCACAGTATAATTATAGGGCCTGACTGTCCTTAGTGTGATAGTATCACAGTATAATTATAGGGCCTGACTGTCCTTAGTGTGATAGTATCACAGTATAATTATAGGGCCTGACTGTCCTTAGTGTGATAGTATCACAGTATAATTATAGGGTCTGAGTGTCCTTCGTGTGATAGTATCACAGTATAATTATAGGGCCTGACTGTCCTTAGTGTGATAGTATCACAGTATAATTATAGGGCCTGAGTGTCCTTAGTGTGATATTATCACAGTATAATTATAGGGCCTGACTGTCCTTCGTGTGATAGTATCACAGTATAATTATAGGGCCTGACTGTCCTTAGTGTGATAGTATCACAGTATAATTATAGGTCCTGACTGTCCTTAGTGTGATAGTATCACAGTATAATTATAGGGTCTGACTGTCCTTAGTGTGATATTATCACAGCATAATTATAGGTCCTGAGTGTCCTTAGTATGATGGTATCACAGTATAATTATAGGGTCTGAGTGTCCTTAGTGTGATAGTATCACAGTATAATTATAGGGTCTGAGTGTCCTTAGTGTGATATTATCACAGTATAATTATAGGGTCTGACTGTCCTGAGTGTGATATTATCACAGTATAATTATAGGGCCTGAGTGTCCTTAGTGTGATATTATCACAGTATAATTATAGGGTCTGAGTTTCCTTAGTGTGATATTATCACAGTATAATTATAGGGTCTGAGTGTCCTTAGTGTGATAGTATCACAGTATAATTATAGGGTCTGAGTGTCCTTCGTGTGATAGTATCACAGTATAATTACAGGGTCTGAGTGTCCTTAGTGTGATATTATCACAGAATAATTATAGGGTCTGACTGTCCTCAGTGTGAAAGTATCACAGTATAATTATAGGGCCTGACTGTCCTTAGTGTGATGGTATCACAGTATAATTATAGGGCCTGAGTGTCCTTAGTGTGATATTATCACAGTATAATTATAGGGCCTGACTGTCCTTAGTGTGATAGTATCACAGTATAATTATAGGGTCTGACTGTCCTTAGTGTGATAGTATCACAGTCTAATTATAGGGCCTGACTGTCCTTAGTGTGATATTATCACAGTATAATTATAGGGTCTGACTGTCCTTAGTGTGATAGTATCACAGTATAATTATAGGGTCTGAGTGTCCTTCGTGTGATATTATCACAGTATAATTATAGTGTCTGAGTGTCCTTAGTGTGATATTATCACAGTATAATTATAGGGTCTGAGTGTCCTTAGTGTGATAGTATCACAGTATAATTATAGGGTCTGACTGTCCTACGTGTGATATTATCACAGTATAATTATAGGTCCTGAGTGTCCTTAGTGTGATAGTATCACAGTATAATTATAGGGCCTGACTGTCCTTAGTGTGATAGTATCACAGTATAATTATAGGGTCTGACTGTCCTTAGTGTGATATTATCACAGTATAATTATAGGTCCTGAGTGTCCTTAGTGTGATAGAATCACAGTATAATTTATCGGGCCTGACTGTCCTTAGTGTGATAGTATCACAGTATAATTATAGGGCCTGACTGTCCTTAGTGTGATAGTATCACAGTATAATTATAGGGCCTGAGTGTCCTTAGTGTGATAGTATCACAGTATAATTATAGGGCCTGAGTGTCCTTAGTGTGATAGTATCACAGTATAATTATAGCGTCTGACTGTCCTTCGTGTGATATTATCACAGTATAATTATAGGGCCTGAGTGTCCTTAGTGTGATATTATCACAGTATAATTATAGCGTCTGACTGTCCTTCGTGTGATAGTATCACAGTATAATTATAAGGCCTGACTGTCCTTAGTGTGATAGTATCACAGTATAATTATAGCGTCTGACTGTCCTTCGTGTGATATTATCACAGTATAATTATAGGGCCTGAGTGTCCTTAGTGTGATATTATCACAGTATAATTATAGGGCCTGACTGTCCTTAGTGTGATAGTACCACAGTATAATTATAGGGCCTGACTGTCCTTAGTGTGATAGTATCACAGTATAATTATAGCGTCTGACTGTCCTTAGTGTGATAGTATCACAGTATAATTATAGGGCCTGACTGTCCTTAGTGTGATAGTATCACAGTATAATTATAGGGTCTGACTGTCCTTAGTGTGATAGTATCACAGTATAATTATAGGGTCTGACTGTCCTTAGTGTGATATTATCACAGTATAATTATAGGGCCTGACTGTCCTTAGTGTGATATTATCACAGTATAATTATAGGGCCTAACTGTCCTTAGTGTGATAGTATCACAGTATAATTATAGGGTCTGAGTGTCCTTAGTGTGATAGTACCACAGTATAATTATAGGGCCTGACTGTCCTTAGTTTGATAGTATCACAGTATAATTATAGCGTCTGACTGTCCTTAGTGTGATATTATCACAGTATAATTATAGGGCCTGAGTGTCCTTAGTGTGATATTATCACAGTATAATTATAGGGCCTAACTGTCCTTAGTGTGATATTATCACAGTATAATTATAGGGCCTGACTGTCCTTAGTGTGATAGTACCACAGTATAATTATAGGGTCTGACTGTCCTTAGTGTGATAGTATCACAGTATAATTATAGGGCCTGAGTGTCCTTAGTGTGATAGTATCACAGTATAATTATAGGGCCTGAGTGTCCTTAGTGTGATATTATCACAGTATAATTATAGGGCCTGACTGTCCTTAGTGTGATAGTACCACAGTATAATTATAGGGTCTGACTGTCCTTAGTGTGATAGTATCACAGTATAATTATAGGGCCTGAGTGTCCTTAGTGTGATAGTATCACAGTATAATTATAGGGCCTGAGTGTCCTTAGTGTGATATTATCACAGTATAATTATAGGGCCTGACTGTCCTTAGTGTGATAGTATCACAGTATAATTATAGGGCCTGACTGTCCTTAGTGTGATATTATCACAGTATAATTATAGGGCCTGAGTGTCCTTAGTGTGATAGTATCACAGTATAATTATAGGGCCTGACTGTCCTTAGTGTGATAGTATCACAGTATAATTATAGGGCCTGAGTGTCCTTAGTGTGATATTATCACAGTATAATTATAGGGCCTGACTGTCCTTAGTGTGATATTATCACAGTATAATTATAGGGTCTGACTGTCCTCAGTGTGATAGTATCACAGTATAATTATAGGGCCTGAGTGTCCTTAGTGTGATATTATCACAGTATAATTATAGGGTCTGAGTGTCCTTAGTGTGATAGTATCACAGTATAATTATAGGGCCTGACTGTCCTTAGTGTGATAGTATCACAGTATAATTATAGGGTCTGAGTGTCCTTAGTGTGATAGTATCACAGTATAATTATAGGGCCTGAGTGTCCTTCGTGTGATAGTATCACAGTATAATTATAGGGCCTGAGTGTCCTTTGTGTGATATTATCACAGTATAATTATAGGGTCTGACTGTCCTTAGTGTGATATTATCACAGTATAATTATAGGGCCTGACTGTCCTTAGTGTGATAGTATCACAGTATAATTATAGGGTCTGAGTGTCCTTAGTGTGATAGTATCACAGTATAATTATAGGGCCTGACTGTCCTTAGTGTGATAGTATCACAGTATAATTATAGGGCCTGAGTGTCCTTAGCGTGATATTATCACAGTATAATTATAGAGCCTGACTGTCCTTAGTGTGATAGTATCACAGTATAATTATAGGGTCTGAGTGTCCTTAGTGTGATATTATCACAGTATAATTATAGGGCCTGACTGTCCTTAGTGTGATAGTATCACAGTATAATTATAGGGCCTGAGTGTCCTTTGTGTGATATTATCACAGTATAGTTATAGGGTCTGAGTGTCCTTAGTGTGATAGTATCACAGTATAATTATAGGGCCTGAGTGTCCTTAGTGTGATAGTATCACAGTATAATTATAGGGCCTGAGTGTCCTTAGTGTGATAGTATCACAGTATAATTATAGGGTCTGAGTGTCCTTAGTGTGATAGTATCACAGTATAATTATAGGGCCTGAGTGTCCTTAGCGTGATATTATCACAGTATAATTATAGGGCCTGACTGTCCTTAGTGTGATAGTATCACAGTATAATTATAGGGTCTGACTGTCCTTAGTGTGATATTATCACAGTATAATTATAGGGTCTGACTGTCCTTAGTGTGATATTATCACAGTATAATTATAGGGCCTGACTGTCCTTAGTGTGATAGTATCACAGTATAATTATCGGGTCTGAGTGTCCTTAGTGTGATAGCATCACAGTATAATTATAGGGCCTGACTGTCCTTAGTGTGATATTATCACAGTATAATTATAGGGCCTGACTGTCCTTAGTGTGATAGTATCACAGTATAATTATAGGGCCTGAGTGTCCTTAGTGTGATAGTATCACAGTATAATTATAGGGCCTGACTGTCCTTAGTGTGATATTATCACAGTATAATTATAGGGCCTGACTGTCCTTAGTGTGATATTATCACAGTATAATTATAGGGCCTGAGTGTCCTTAGTGTGATAGTATCACAGTATAATTATAGGGCCTGAGTGTCCTTAGTGTGATAGTATCACAGTATAATTATAGGGCCTGACTGTCCTTAGTGTGATATTATCACAGTATAATTATAGGGCCTGAGTGTCCTTAGTGTGATAGTATCACAGTATAATTATAGGGCCTGACTGTCCTTAGTGTGATATTATCACAGTATAATTATAGGGTCTGAGTGTCCTTAGTGTGATATAATCACAGTATAATTATAGGGTCTGTCTGTCCTTAGTGTGATATTATCACAGTATAATTATAGGGCCTGACTGTCCTTAGTGTGATAGTATCACAGTATAATTATCGGGTCTGAGTGTCCTTAGTGTGATAGCATCACAGTATAATTATAGGGCCTGACTGTCCTTAGTGTGATATTATCACAGTATAATTATAGGGCCTGACTGTCCTTAGTGTGATAGTATCACAGTATAATTATAGGGCCTGAGTGTCCTTAGTGTGATAGTATCACAGTATAATTATAGGGCCTGACTGTCCTTAGTGTGATATTATCACAGTATAATTATAGGGCCTGACTGTCCTTAGTGTGATATTATCACAGTATAATTATAGGGCCTGAGTGTCCTTAGTGTGATAGTATCACAGTATAATTATAGGGCCTGAGTGTCCTTAGTGTGATAGTATCACAGTATAATTATAGGGCCTGAGTGTCCTTAGTGTGATAGTATCACAGTATAATTATAGGGCCTGAGTGTCCTTAGTGTGATAGTATCACAGTATAATTATAGGGCCTGACTGTCCTTAGTGTGATATTATCACAGTATAATTATAGGGTCTGAGTGTCCTTAGTGTGATAGTATCACAGTATAATTATAGGGCCTGAGTGTCCTGAGTGTGATAGTATCACAGTATAATTATAGGGCCTGACTGTCCTGAGTGTGATAGTATCACAGTATAATTACAGGGCCTGACTGTCCTCAGTGTGATAGTATCACAGTATAATTATAGGGTCTGACTGTCCTTAGTGTGATAGTATCACAGTATAATTATAGGGTCTGACTGTCCTTAGTGTGATAGTATCACAGTATAATTATAGGGCCTGACTGTCCTTAGTGTGATAGTATCACAGTATAATTATAGGGCCTGACTGTCCTTAGTGTGATAGTATCACAGTATAATTATAGGGCCTGAGTGTCCTTAGTGTGATAGTATCACAGTATAATTATAGGGCCTGAGTGTCCTTAGTGTGATAGTATCACAGTATAATTATAGGGTCTGACTGTCCTTAGTGTGATTGTATCACAGTATAATTATAGGGCCTGACTGTCCTTAGTGTGATAGTATCACAGTATAATTATAGGGCCTGACTGTCCTTAGTGTGATAGTATCACAGTATAATTATAGGGCCTGACTGTCCTTAGTGTGATAGGTTCACAGTATAATTATAGGGCCTGAGTGTCCTTAGTGTGATAGTATCACAGTATAATTATAGGGCCTGAGTGTCCTCAGTGTGATAGTATCACAGTATAATTATAGGGTCTGACTGTCCTTAGTGTGATAGTATCACAGTATAATTATAGGGCCTGACTGTCCTTAGTGTGATAGTATCACAGTATAATTATAGGGCCTGACTGTCCTTAGTGTGATAGTATCACAGTATAATTATAGGGCCTGACTGTCCTTAGTGTGATAGTATCACAGTATAATTATAGGGCCTGACTGTCCTTAGTGTGATAGTATCACAGTATAATTATAGGGTCTGAGTGTCCTCAGTGTGATAGTATCACAGTATAATTATAGGGCCTGACTGTCCTTAGTGTGATAGTATCACAGTATAATTATAGGGCCTGACTGTCCTTAGTGTGATAGTATCACAGTATAATTATAGGGCCTGACTGTCCTTAGTGTGATAGTATCACAGTATAATTATAGGGCCTGAGTGTCCTTAGTGTGATAGTATCACAGTTTAATTATAGGGCCTGACTGTCCTTAGTGTGATAGTATCACAGTATAATTATAGGGCCTGACTGTCCTTAGTGTGATAGTATCACAGTATAATTATAGGGCCTGAGTGTCCTTAGTGTGATAGTATCACAGTATAATTATAGGGCCTGACTGTCCTTAGTGTGATAGTATCACAGTATAATTATAGGGCCTGAGTGTCCTTAGTGTGATAGTATCACAGTTTAATTATAGGGCCTGACTGTCCTTAGTGTGATAGTATCACAGTATAATTATAGGGCCTGACTGTCCTTAGTGTGATAGTATCACAGTATAATTATAGGGCCTGAGTGTCCTTAGTGTGATAGTATCACAGTTTAATTATAGGGCCTGACTGTCCTTAGTGTGATAGTATCACAGTATAATTATAGGGCCTGACTGTCCTTAGTGTGATAGTATCACAGTATAATTATAGGGCCTGACTGTCCTTAGTGTGATAGTATCACAGTATAATTATAGGGCCTGACTGTCCTGAGTGTGATAGTATCACAGTATAATTATAGGGCCTGACTGTCCTTAGTGTGATAGTATCACAGTATAATTATAGGGCCTGAGTGTCCTTAGTGTGATAGTATCACAGTTTAATTATAGGGCCTGACTGTCCTTAGTGTGATAGTATCACAGTATAATTATAGGGCCTGACTGTCCTCAGTGTGATAGTATCACAGTATAATTATAGGGTCTGAGTGTCCTTAGTGTGATAGTATCACAGTATAATTATAGGGCCTGAGTGTCCTTAGTGTGATAGTATCACAGTATAATTATAGGGCATGACTGTCCTTAGTGTGATATTATCACAGTATAATTATAGGGCCTGAGTGTCCTTAGTGTGATAGTATCACAGTATAATTATAGGGCCTGACTGTCCTTAGTGTGATAGTATCACAGTATAATTATAGGGCATGACTGTCCTTAGTGTGATATTATCACAGTATAATTATAGGGCCTGAGTGTCCTTAGTGTGATAGTATCACAGTATAATTATAGGGCATGACTGTCCTTAGTGTGATATTATCACAGTATAATTATAGGGCCTGAGTGTCCTTAGTGTGATAGTATCACAGTATAATTATAGGGTCTGACTGTCCTTAGTGTGATAGTATCACAGTATAATTATAGGGTCTGACTGTCCTTAGTGTGATATTATCACAGTATAATTATAGGGTCTGACTGTCCTTAGTGTGATATTATAACAGTATAATTATAGGGCCTGAGTGTCCTTAGTGTGATAGTATCACAGTATAATTATAGGGCCTGAGTGTCCTTAGTGTGATATTATCACAGTATAATTATAGGGTCTGAGTGTCCTTAGTGTGATAGTATCACAGTATAATTATAGGGCCTGACTGTCCTTAGTGTGATAGTATCACAGTATAATTATAGGGTCTGACTGTCCTTAGTGTGATAGTATCACAGTATAATTATAGGGTCTGAGTGTCCTTAGTGTGATATTATCACAGTATAATTATAGGGCCTGAGTGTCCTTAGTGTGATAGTATCACAGTATAATTATAGGGCCTGACTGTCCTTAGTGTGATAGTATCACAGTATAATTATAGGGCATGACTGTCCTTAGTGTGATATTATCACAGTATAATTATAGGGCCTGAGTGTCCTTAGTGTGATAGTATCACAGTACAATTATAGGGTCTGACTGTCCTTAGTGTGATATTATCACAGTATAATTATAGGGTCTGACTGTCCTTAGTGTGATATTATAACAGTATAATTATAGGGCCTGAGTGTCCTTAGTGTGATAGTATCACAGTATAATTATAGGGTCTGAGTGTCCTTAGTGTGATATTATCACAGTATAATTATAGGGCCTGAGTGTCCTTAGTGTGATAGTATCACAGTATAATTATAGGGCCTGAGTGTCCTTAGTGTGAAAGTATCACAGTATAATTATAGGGCCTGACTGTCCTTAGTTTGATAGTATCACAGTATAATTGTAGGGCCTGAGTGTCCTTCGTGTGAAAGTATCACATTATAATTATAGGGCCTGACTGTCCGCAGTGTGATAGTATCACAGTATAATTATAGGGCCTGACTGTCCTTAGTGTGATAGTATCACAGTATAATTATAGGGCCTGAGTGTCCTTAGTGTGATAGTATCACAGTTTAATTATAGGGTCTGACAGTCCTTAGTGTGATAGAATCACAGTATAATTATAGGGCCTGAGTGTCCTGAGTGTGATAGTATCACAGTTTAATTATAGGGCCTGACTGTCCTTAGTGTGATTATATCGCAGTATAATTATAGGGTCTGACTGTCCTTAGTGTGATTTTATCACAATATAATTATAGGGTCTGAGTGTCCTTCGTGTGATATTATCACAGTATAATTATAGGGCCTGACTGTCCTTCGTGTGATATTATCACAGTATAATTATAGGGCCTGAGTGTCCTTAGTGTGATATTATCACAGTATAATTATAGGGTCTGAGTGTCCTTAGTGTGATTGTATCACAGGATAATTATAGGGTCTGAGTGTCCTTCGTGTGATAGTATCACAGTATAATTATAGGGCCTGACTGTCCTTCGTGTGATATTATCACAGTATAATTATAGGGTCTGAGTGTCCTTCGTGTGATATTATCACAGTATAATTATAGGGCCTGAGTGTCCTTAGTGTGATATTATCACAGTATAATTATCGGGTCTGACTGTCCTTAGTTTGATAGTATCACAGTATAATTATAGGGCCTGAGTGTCCTTAGTGTGATAGTATCACAGTATAATTATAGGGTCTGAGTGTCCTTAGTGTGATAGTATCACAGTATAATTATAGGGCCTGAGTGTCCTTCGTGTGATATTATCACAGTATAATTATAGGGCCTGACTGTCCTTCGTGTGATATTATCACAGTATAATTATAGGGCCTGAGTGTCCTTAGTGTGATAGTATCACAGTATAATTATAGGGTCTCAGTGTCCTTCGTGTGATATTATCACAGTATAATTATAGGGCCTGAGTGTCCTTAGTGTGATATTATCACAGTATAATTATAGGGTCTGAGTGTCCTTAGTGTGATTGTATCACAGGATAATTATAGGGTCTGAGTGTCCTTCGTGTGATAGTATCACAGTATAATTATAGGGCCTGACTGTCCTTCGTGTGATATTATCACAGTATAATTATAGGGTCTGAGTGTCCTTCGTGTGATATTATCACAGTATAATTATAGGGCCTGAGTGTCCTTAGTGTGATAGTATCACAGTATAATTATAGGGTCTGACTGTCCTTAGTGTGATATTATCACAGTATAATTATAGGGTCTGACTGTCCTTTGTGTGATAGTATCACAGTATAATTATAGGGCCTGAGTGTCCTTAGTGTGATAGTATCACAGTATAATTATAGGGCCTGACTGTCCTTAGTGTGATAGTATCACAGTATAATTATAGGGTCTGAGTGTCCTTGGTGTGATAGTATCACAGTATAATTATAGGGTCTGAGTGTCCTTCGTGTGATAGTATCACAGTATAATTATAGGGTCTGACTGTCCTTAGTGTGATAGTATCACAGTATAATTATAGGGTCTGACTGTCCTTAGTGTGAAAGTATCACAGTATAATTATAGGGCCTGACTGTCCTTAGTGTGATATTATCACAGTATAATTTTCGGGCCTGACTGTCATTAGTGTGATATTATCACAGTATAATTATAGGGCCTGACTGTCCTTAGTGTGATAGTATCACAGTATAATTATAGGGTCTGACTGTCCTCAGTGTGAAAGTATCACAGTATAATTATAGGGCCTGACTGTCCTTAGTGTGATAGTATCACAGTATAATTATCGGGCCTGACTGTCCTTAGTGTGAAAGTATCACAGTTTGATTACAGGGCCTGACTGTCCTTAGTGTGATAGTATCACAGTATAATTATAGGGCCTGACTGTCCTTGGTGTGATAGTATCACAGTATAATTATAGGGCCTGAGTGTCCTTCGTGTGATATTATCACAGTATAATTATTGGGTCTGACTGTCCTCAGTGTGATATTATCACAGTATAATTATAGGGCCTGAGTGTCCTTCGTGTGATATTATCACAGTATAATTATAGGGTCTGACTGTCCTTAGTTTGATAGTATCACAGTATAATTATAGGGTCTGACTGTCCTTAGTGTGATAGTATCACAGTATAATTATAGGGTCTGACTGTCCTTAGTGTGATAGTATCACAGTATAATTATAGGGTCTGACTGTCCTTAGTGTGATAGTATCACAGTATAATTATAGGGTCTGACTGTCCTTAGTGTGATAGTATCACAGTATAATTATAGGGTCTGACTGTCCTCAGTGTGATAGTATCACAGTATAATTATAGGGCCTGACTGTCATTAGTGTGATAGTATCACAGTATAATTGCAGGGCCTGAGTGTCCTTAGTGTGATAGTATCACAGTATAATTATAGGGTCTGACTGTCCTCAGTGTGAAAGTATCACAGGATAATTATAGGGCCTGACTGTCATTAGTGTGATAGGATCACAGTATAATTACAGGGCCTGAGTGTCCTAAGTGTGATAGTATCACAGTATAATTATAGGGTCTGACTGTCCTTAGTGTGATAGTATCACAGTATAATTATAGGTCCTGAGTGTCCTTAGTGTGATATTATCACAGTATATTTATAGGGCCTGACTGTCCTTAGTGTGATAGTATCACAGTATAATTATAGGGCCTGACTGTCCTTCGTGTGATATTATCACAGTATAATTATAGGGTCTGAGTGTCCTTCGTGTGATATTATCACAGTATAATTATAGGGCCTGACTGTCCTTAGTGTGATATTATCACAGTATAATTATAGGGCCTGAGTGTCCTTAGTGTGATTGTATCACAGTATAATTATAGGGTCTCAGTGTCCTTCGTGTGATATTATCACAGTATAATTATAGGGCCTGAGTGTCCTTAGTGTGATAGTATCACAGTATAATTATAGGGTCTGAGTGTCCTTCGTGTGATTGTATCACAGGATAATTATAGGGTATGAGTGTCCTTAGTGTGATAGTATCACAGTATAATTATAGGGCCTGACTGTCCTTCGTGTGATATTATCACAGTATAATTATCGGGTCTGAGTGTCCTTCGTGTGATATTATCACAGTATAATTATAGGGCCTGAGTGTCCTTAGTGTGATATTATCACAGTATAATTATAGGGTCTGACTGTCCTTAGTGTGATATTATCACAGTATAATTATAGGGTCTGACTGTCCTTAGTGTGATAGTATCACAGTATAATTATAGGGCCTGAGTGTCCTTAGTGTGATAGTATCACAGTATAATTATAGGGCCTGACTGTCCTTAGTGTGATAGTATCACAGTATAATTATAGGGTCTGAGTGTCCTTAGTGTGATAGTATCACAGTATAATTATAGGGTCTGAGTGTCCTTAGTGTGATAGTATCACAGTATAATTATAGGGTCTGACTGTCCTTAGTGTGATAGTATCACAGTATAATTATAGGGTCTGACTGTCCTTAGTGTGAAAGTATCACAGTCTAATTATAGGGCCTGACTGTCCTTAGTGTGATATTATCACAGTATAATTATAGGGCCTGACTGTCATTGGTGTGATATTATCACAGTATAATTATAGGGCCTGACTGTCCTCAGTGTGATATTATCACAGTATAATTATAGGGCCTGACTGTCCTTAGTGTGATAGTATCACAGTATAATTATAGGGTCTGACTGTCCTCAGTGTGAAAGTATCACAGAATAATTATAGGGCCTGACTGTCCTTAGTGTGATAGTATCACAGTATAATTATAGGGCCTGAGTGTCCTTAGTGTGATAGTATCACAGGATAATTATAGGGCCTGACTGTCCTTCGTGTGAAAGTATCACAGTATAATTACAGGGCCTGACTGTCCTTAGTGTGATAGTATCACAGTATAATTATAGGGCCTGACTGTCCTTAGTGTGATAGTATCACAGTATAATTATAGGGTCTGACTGTCCTCAGTGTGAAAGTATCACAGTATAATTATAGGGCCTGACTGTCCTTAGTGTGATAGTATCACAGTATAATTATAGGGCCTGACTGTCCTTAGTGTGATAGTATCACAGTATAATTACAGGGCCTGAGTGTCCTTAGTGTGATATTATCACAGTATAATTATAGGGTCTGACTGTCCTCAGTGTGATATTATCACAGTATAATTATAGGGCCTGAGTGTCCTTAGTGTGATATTATCACAGTATAATTATAGGGTCTTACTGTCCTTAGTGTGATAGTATCACAGTATAATTATAGGGTCTGACTGTCCTTAGTGTGATAGTATCACAGTATAATTATAGGGTCTGACTGTCCTTAGTGTGATAGTATCACAGTATAATTATAGGGTCTGAGTGTCCTTAGTGTGATAGTATCACAGTATAATTATAGGGTCTGACTGTCCTTAGTGTGATATTATCACAGTATAATTTTAGGGTCTGACTGTCCTCAGTGTGATAGTATCACAGTATCATTATAGGGCCTGACTGTCATTAGTGTGATATTATCACAGTATAATTATAGGGTCTGACTGTCCTCAGTGTGAAAGTATCACAGTATAATTATAGGGCCTGAGTGTCCTTAGTGTGATAGTATCACAGTATAATTATAGGGTCTGAGTGTCCTTAGTGTGATAGTATCACAGTATAATTATAGGGTCTGAGTGTCCTTAGTGTGATAGTATCACAGTATAATTATAGGGTCTGACTGTCCTTAGTGTGATATTATCACAGTATAATTATAGGGCCTGAGTGTCCTTAGTGTGATAGTATCACAGTATAATTACAGGGCCTGAGTGTCCTTAGTGTGATAGTATCACAGTATAATTATAGGGTCTGAGTGTCCTTAGTGTGATAGTATCACAGTATAATTATAGGGTCTGACTGTCCTTAGTGTGATATTATCACAGTATAATTATAGGGTCTGACTGTCCTCAGTGTGAAAGTATCACAGTATAATTATAGGGCCTGACTGTCATTAGTGTGATAGTATCACAGTATAATTATAGGGTCTGAGTGTCCTTAGTGTGATAGTATCACAGTATAATTATAGGGTCTGACTGTCCTTAGTGTGATATTATCACAGTATAATTATAGGGTCTGACTGTCCTCAGTGTGAAAGTATCACAGTATAATTATAGGGCCTGACTGTCATTAGTGTGATAGTATCACAGTATAATTACAGGGCCGGAGTGTCCTTAGTGTGATAGTATCACAGTATAATTATAGGGTCTGACTGTCCTTAGTGTGATAGTATCACAGTATAATTATAGGGCCTGAGTGTCCTTAGTGTGATATTATCACAGTATAATTATAGGGTCTGACTGTCCTTAGTGTGAAAGTATCACAGTATAATTATAGGGCCTGACTGTCATTAGTGTGATATTATCACAGTATAATTATTGGGCCTGAGTGTCCTTAGTGTGATATTATCACAGTATAATTATAGGGCCTGAGTGTCCTTAGTGTGATATTATCACAGTATAATTATAGGGTCTGACTGTACTTAGTGTGATATTATCACAGTATAATTATAGGGCCTGAGTGTCCTCAGTGTGATATTATCACAGTATAATTATAGGGCCTGAGTGTCCTTCGTGTGATATTATCACAGTATAATTATAGGGTCTGACTGTCCTTAGTGTGATAGTATCACAGTATAATTATAGGGTCTGAGTGTCCTTAGTGTGATAGTATCACAGTATAATTATAGGGCCTGAGTGTCCTTAGTGTGATTGTATCACAGTATAATTATAGGGCCTGACTGTCATTAGTGTGATAGTATCACAGGATAATTATAGGGCCTGAGTGTCCTTAGTGTGATAGTATCACAGTATAATTATAGGGCCTGACTGTCCTTAGTGTGATAGTATCACAGTATAATTATAGGGCCTGAGTGTCCTTAGTGTGATAGTATCACAGTATAATTATAGGGCCTGAGTGTCCTTAGTGTGATTGTATCACAGTATAATTATAGGGCCTGACTGTCATTAGTGTGATAGTATCACAGTATAATTATAGGGCCTGAGTGTCCTTAGTGTGATAGTATCACAGTATAATTATAGGGCCTGAGTGTCCTTAGTGTGATATTATCATCGTATAATTATAGGGCCTGACTGTCCTTAGTGTGATAGTATCACAGTATAATTATAGGGCCTGAGTGTCCTTAGTGTGATATTATCACAGTATAATTATAGGGTCTGAGTGTCCTTAGTGTGATCGTATCACAGTATAATTATAGGGCCTGACTGTCCTTAGTGTGATATTATCACAGTATAATTATAGGGTCTGACTGTCCTTAGTGTGATAGTATCACAGTATAATTATAGGGTCTGACTGTCCTTAGTGTGATAGTATCACAGTATAATTATAGGGTCTGAGTGTCCTTAGTGTGATCGTATCACAGTATAATTATAGGGTCTGACTGTCCTTAGTGTGATAGTATCACAGTATAATTATAGGGCCTGACTGTCCTTAGTGTGATATTATCACAGTATAATTATAGGGTCTGACTGTCCTGAGTGTGATAGTATCACAGTATAATTATAGGGTCTGACTGTCCTTAGTGTGATAGTATCACAGTATAATTATAGGGTCTGACTGTCCTCAGTGTGATATTATCACAGTATAATTATAGGGCCTGACTGTCCTTAATGTGATAGTATCACAGTATAAATATAGGGCCTGAGTGTCCTTAGTGTGATAGTATCACAGTATAATTATAGGGTCTGACTGTCCTTAGTGTGATATTATCACAGTATAATTATAGGGTCTTGACGATCCGGATTCTTTCCCCTCAGTCTGGTTCAGTAATAACTGAAGTCGAATACATTTTAAAGTCCAACACATCTTTAATAGCAGGGTTCTTAGTCTGCAGCATTGATTTGGACTCCTGATAGAGTCCCTCTATGCTGGCAGAGCAAGAACAACAACATACAGAAATCCACACGTTTTTATACAGATGAATAGGGGTTGGAACATACTTAACGAGGGTCAACACCAATCATAAGCCGGGCATAGGTTGCCATGCGAGGTTACATTATTTCCGGCCAATCATAAATCGTCCATGTGCTGATCATGCTGCTGTTAGACATCAAAGGGGATAACTTCCTCACTTTCCAACTTAGAATGTTCTTCCCTGTTCCTTCTGTTCCTTATCTCCCAACCTGGAATGTCTTTCAACTTTGGCTAAGCTCGTTACCTATATTGATCTGCCATAAACATGGAGACATTCAGACCAGTCCTTGACTCACATCAAAGACCTATCATTGATAAGACAATGCAGGCCTGCTGACTAAGCAAACATATGGCCCAGCAGGGGGGCCAGGCCACTTGTATCAATCTCAGTTACTAACTAATTAACCCTTTCTAACCATTTTGCATTCTGCTTCTTTGCCACGTAGACATTTTAATATTTTACCGAAAACTGACCACGTAGGGATTCTCATTCCCCCCTTTTATCATATCATGATAACCAATTATTACGGTGCTCACTGGTTCTGCAGGTTCTGCAGTGCAGCAACATTTAAGTAAGCAATAAACTATAAGAATTATAACAATGAATATGACTAGCCCTTGAACTAGAGAAGTCCCAATAGAACACAGACATGTTTCATCAATACGCCTTTGTACTCTTATCTGTTCTCAGGAACAGACTCCTTCTAAACATCTCTCAAGTAAGTTACGAATGTCCTTGGTCAGCTAAACCTATTCATGTTAGTTTGAAAAGGCTAACATAGTCAAATATCCTATGGTGCTTTATATTTTGTTTCCAGCCTAACTAGACTGAATGGTACCTTTCAGACCATTTTACACCTGTGAATTGGTGCCCTCCCCATTATATCCCTTAATCCAAATTCTCCCTACAATATCCCGTTAGATGCTGTACCTCATCTTAACCAGGTTCCCTTCGTGTTGGCCACCAGTCCGGGTGGAAGAGAGGCAGAGCATCTGATAATCCTATCAAACTATAATTGTCTTCCCTTTTACATGCACCTTACCCCAGCGGGTGCTACTCCCAGTACCATTAAGATGTGTTCTTAGTTGAAACCACAGAGACAATGGGGACATTCTCACCCAGGCTCTGTTTTACTATCTTTGCCAAACCCTTCATCCTCTGCTTACATTTATTACATGCAATGAAAATCAAGAAGCACATTACAACAAACTGCACTACGACTAATACATATGAAATTAATCTAATCCAAGGATGGATCTGTATATTCAGTCCCAAATTCCAGAGGTCATTTCACCAGGTGGTGACTTTAATTTGGTCACTGTCATGCTTAATGTTACTGTCCTGTTGTAGGTTATAATAAACCTTCTGGGAGAGGCGTATCTCCATTCGCAATGCTTCCAAGTAATTAGGCAACAGGGGTGTCAGATACCCAAATGTGTCCTGATATGCTTTTAAGTCCTTTCTGACATTCTCAGAAACTTGTAAGGTGGTGAGGTTATGCCGGTGTATCTCTACCAGTTCCTCGGGTCCAATCCGAACCAGGACTTCAGAAATGGAGTAGAATTCTGGACTTAAAATATCACAAGTTAGATTGGCATATTTAAACGTTTTCAAATTAGTTGTAACACAGTATTCGCCCTCTCCGGCATATACCACTTAAGTGGGTTTTAGATCCGCCTCTAGGGCCTCCATGGTACAGTTGATATCCGGATTGGTACCGGTATTATTAAACCCACACTGTGCTTCTAGGCTGTGTCCAACACTATGTGGACACACAGTGACAGCATGTCTAGTAACACATCCCTTTAATTTTGTTCCAGCCAATCAGCTTAAATCTACGTCCTCTAGTTCTTGAACCCTCTGCTAGGGGAAACAGGTACTTCCTGTCTACTTTATCTGGGCCCCTCATAATCTTGTAATTTTTTATCCATCGTGCGGATATCTTCTAAATATTGTTTCTCCCAATTTTATTGTTAACTGATGGGAACCTAACCCTGAATTTTGGAAATCCAAATTACTGTGTCCCTCTTTACTTTAATTTCAGTCCTTTTGATTGATACCAGTGTTTCCTGACTGTTTCATTAATTAGTTGGTTTCTCTATGGACCATGTGTCAGTGCCTTGTTTAAAAGGATTTCTCACTCGCCTGGACCACATTAACCATTTTCCTGTTGTGCTGTTGTCAAGTAACTGAGCCCGTCTGAGACTCATTCTTCAATGTATCTTCTTCATGTATCTCCGCATACTAGCAGCATCTCATAGGAATGAGCTTAGTGTTCTTGGATATTAACTTTCTGCTGGCCAGTCTCTTCTTCCTCATGGTATTTCCGAACATTTTCCATGGCACACATCATATGTCCTGTAGGATTCAGTCCTGTAAAAGCAACTGGTTTGTTTAAAGAGTGGTTGCAATAGCTCACCAGGCCACAGGCCTTTGTAATCATGTTCTTCATCCTGATCTCCGTTTCAGATGATGGCAACATACATTTGTATCTTTTATGTCCACTGTAGCCATTCTTAGGTTTTCAGGTTATCTTATCAAAAAGATCAGGGGTGTCTAGAGTGCTTATCTCCCCCTGCATGGTCCCGATGTCAGGGTAGTGGCCAGGCTATTGAGTGTAGTTTTCTCATTATTCATTATAGGCAAGGACACAAATATCTCCACGAGAAAGCTATCAATTTACTATTCTCAACTACACTTTCCTGACTTCCACTAGATTGTATATTTATGCCAGATTGATTTTTTTATCATGCCCAATTCAATGACTTTAGAGAAATTCCCATATCTCCCCACCTCGAGCATTCTGTCTCAGAAGACAACAAATAGGCTAAAACAAAACAAATCAAAATGTTTTCAAAAGAAGAGAATCAGGTTGATATCACCTCACTGTGACATTTGGTATCCGCTGATGTCTGCAGCTAAAGTCTTAAATCTTTAACACCACTGGATCGTTTCCTGCACCAAATTTCTCCAGCAAAGGTTGCACCGTAACTTTGTAACTACTCTTGGTAATCCTGCACCATCAACACTCACGTGGTCCCAAAAAAAAACCCAGGGTCACCTGTTTTAAAAGAAACACAGAAAATCCATTGCGGCTCTTCTTGAGAGCCCAAGTGATTAATTTGTCAAATCTTCATTTATTACTTACTTATCCAAAGGAATAATCCCTATACCCAAAACAAATTCAGAAAACAAAACAGGAGAGAGAATTTGCCTAGTTCCACTCTCTCTCTCTCCCTCTCTCTGAAGCACGCAGCCTGTCTGAAATAAACACTGTCTCTCCCACATACAGATGTACGCAGGGCTGCAGACTGGAATTTCTAACTCCAAGTCCTGATCTCTGTGTTTTCAAGATGTAACCACATTAAGCAGATATCATTAGCAGCCGCCTGCTAAGATATGTTATATTCCTCTTTTATTAATTTATTAATGGTTTGGGCATGTGTTTCTAGCACTGTAGCTATCCTTTGCAAATATATGGTCAGCATTTGATTCTCAGACAATTCCTTATCTGTATTTTCATTTATCTTTTAATATATCTTTAATGCGAGACCCTAAATCTCTGACCTTTTGATCTAATGTTGTCAAATCAATGGTGTTAACAACTAAGGCAAAGGCAGTTGCTATATCACTTATCACAGATCTTTACGTCTCCATATTTGCCTATCTCTTTTTACGATGTCCACCTCCATTCCATGTGGCTCTTTGTTTTAACACTTGAGTTAGGAGGTGTTGATCTAATTGTTGAGTTTTCTTAGCAGTCTCAATGCGAGTTATATAATTTGTCAGGGAAGGTCTCCCCTCTTTGGTCAGATCTTGTATTCTACTATGAATTTCAAATAAAATTGAATAGCCCCAGAACTTGTCAAAACTTCCTTATCATACTGTGGCAGGGTAAAACTGATAGGCGTTTAGTACCCTGTGTCAGTACATAGCTCAAGTAATGGACTTCCAATTGTCTAACCTATGCTTCCTTTTCATATGATTTGTTTTACATTCCTTTCTTATCAATTTTTTCACTGTAGCGTGAAAACTTATATCTCAGTCAATTGTAGCCTTTAGCATTTCCGAGTGATTGGGACAATTTTACTAATATAACCTATACCAATTATTACCTCATGTTCACCTGTGTTCTGGGCAAGCCTCAGACAGTTCTCAACCGACTGGGTCATTTCTATCTGTTTGAACTGGTCTTGGCATGACAGTCTGGCTTCTTGGGATGGAAGGGGTTAATATTAACTTGCTCTTGTGGTAGGAGTAACTTGATCCTTCTCCCTTTTAGATTAAGTTCCCACCTTCAAAATTTCACTTCACACAGGTTTGACTGATTTTTTTTACTTCTCACATTTGTGGATTGCTTTATACTATATTTTTGCACACTATTTTTTCACATACTTTTAGTGGATGTGATTATAATCAACGCTCCGAGCTGTTCCAGCTTTCCGACTTTTCCTATCACAATGATCCTGATAGTTTTTTAATCTATCCCGTTAATTTTTAACCTCTTTTTAAACCACAGCCAATCACAAAATAAACATTCAAAATGCCAATTTTTTGAAGATCCCATGTCTGGAATTTAACATGCCCACACTTTATAAGAACCAGAATTTAATAGGTCACTTAACCTCAATAACTCCAATTTTAATTCAGCAGTATCAGAATTAAACACACGACAAGACAGATACATTACACAAAGGAAGAAAACACGTAAGACACAGTAAGAAGGGGGTGTGGCCCACAACACAGACAAAAAAAACACTGATCAAAGACAGGCTTTTTAAAGGGACAGTACACTTAAACAACAAAACCTTTCTTTTTCGGGTCTCTGTCTTTTAAACATTTGTCTAGTCACTTAATTCTATCCATATTTGTTTTTACAGTACTGTCTCCATAAAGCAATTAGTTCTTTGGCTGTGGTACCTCTGTTATTTTTCCAAATTAATTCCTGAGCCTTTTTGGCGGCATCTAAGTTTTATCAATAGTTCCTGTTTATAGCCAATCACCAGGAACTTAAACCCTGACTACCCTCAGTGATATTAACCACTGACCTACCGCTTACAAGTTATTCCCTCAGTGATATTCGACCACTGACCTCTTCCTGCTATTTCTGTGTATTCGCCAGACTGACCTGAATCTTGTAAGGACACCACACGAGTGTTAGCGATTGGACGATTCGTCGTCAGACTGACGGATTGGAGGAAAACCGACATAGTAAATTAAGACTACTTACATCGGGGCGCCATTTCCTTCCTCCGTGTCTGAGACAATCCGCCTCTTACTCCGCGAACTCTCGGTGAACGACCGTTAAGATCCCACCGCTGCCACCAAATGACGATCCGGATTCTTTCCCCTCAGTCTGGTTCAGTAATAACTGAAGTCGAATACATTTTAAAGTCCAACACATCTTTAATAGCAGGGTTCTTAGTCTGCAGCATTGATTTGGACTCCTGATAGAGTCCCTCTATGCTGGCAGAGCAAGAACAACAACATACAGAAATCCACACGTTTTTATACAGATGAATAGGGGTTGGAACATACTTAACGAGGGTCAACACCAATCATAAGCCGGGCATAGGTTGCCATGCGAGGTTACATTATTTCCGGCCAATCATAAATCGTCCATGTGCTGATCATGCTGCTGTTAGACATCAAAGGGGATAACTTCCTCACTTTCCAACTTGGAATGTTCTTCCCTGTTCCTTCTGTTCCTTATCTCCCAACCTGGAATGTCTTTCAACTTTGGCTAAGCTCGTTACCTATATTGATCTGCCATAAACATGGAGACATTCAGACCAGTCCTTGACTCACATCAAAGACCTATCATTGATAAGACAATGCAGGCCTGCTGACTAAGCAAACATATGGCCCAGCAGGGGGGCCAGGCCACTTGTATCAATCTCAGTTACTAACTAATTAACCCTTTCTAACCATTTTGCATTCTGCTTCTTTGCCACGTAGACATTTTAATATTTTACCGAAAACTGACCACGTAGGGATTCTCAGTCTGACTGTCCTTAGTGTGATAGTATCACAGTATAATTATAGGGTCTGACTGTCCTTAGTGTGATAGTATCACAGTATAATTATGGGGCCTGACTGTCCTTAGTGTGATATTATCACAGTATAATTATAGGGTCTGACTGTCCTTAGTGTGATAGTATCACAGTATAATTATAGGGTCTGAGTGTCCTTAGTGTGATATTATCACAGTATAATTATAGGGCCTGACTGTCCTTAGTGTGATATTATCACAGTATAATTATAGGGCCTGAGTGTCCTTAGTGTGATAGTATCACAGTATAATTATAGGGTCTGACTGTCCTTAGTGTGATATTATCACAGTATAATTATAGGGCCTGACTGTCCTTAGTGTGATATTATCACAGTATAATTATAGGGCCTGACTGTCCTTTGTGTGATAGTATCACAGTATAATTATAGGGTCTGACTGTCCTTAGTGTGAAAGTATCACAGTATAATTATAGGGCCTGACTGTCCTTAGTGTGATATTATCACAGTATAATTATAGGGTCTGACTGTCCTTAGTGTGATAGTATCACAGTATAATTATAGGGCCTGAGTGTCCTTAGTGTGATAGTATCACAGTATAATTATAGGGCCTGACTGTCCTTAGTGTGATATTATCACAGTATAATTATAGGGCCTGAGTGTCCTTAGTGTGATAGTATCACAGTATAATTATAGGGTCTGACTGTCCTTAGTGTGATATTATCACAGTATAATTATAGGGCCTGACTGTCCTTAGTGTGATATTATCACAGTATAATTATAGGGCCTGACTGTCCTTTGTGTGATAGTATCACAGTATAATTATAGGGTCTGACTGTCCTTAGTGTGAAAGTATCACAGTATAATTATAGGGCCTGACTGTCCTTAGTGTGATAGTATCACAGTATAATTATAGGGTCTGACTGTCCTTAGTGTGATATTATCACAGTATAATTATAGGGTCTGACTGTCCTTAGTGTGATAGTATCACAGTATAATTATAGGGTCTGACTGTCCTTAGTGTGATATTATCACAGTATAATTATAGGGTCTGACTGTCCTTAGTGTGATAGTATCACAGTATAATTATAGGGTCTGACTGTCCTTAGTGTGATAGTATCACAGTATAATTATAGGGCCTGACTGTCCTTAGTGTGATATTATCACAGTATAATTATAGGGTCTGACTGTCCTTAGTGTGATAGTATCACAGTATAATTATAGGGTCTGAGTGTCCTTAGTGTGATATTATCACAGTATAATTATAGGGTCTGACTGTCCTTAGTGTGATAGTATCACAGTATAATTATAGGGTCTGACTGTTCTTAGTGTGATAGTATCACAGTATAATTATAGGGCCTGACTGTCCTTAGTGTGATATTATCACAGTATAATTATAGGGTCTGACTGTCCTTATGTGATATTATCACAGTATAATTATAGGGTCTGAGTGTCCTTCGTGTGATATTATCACAGTATAATTATAGGGCCTGACTGTCCTTCGTGTGATAGTATCACAGTATAATTTTAGGGCCTGACTGTCCTTAGTGTGATAGTATCACAGTATAATTATAGGGCCTGAGTGTCCTTAGTGTGATATTATCACAGTATAATTATAGGGCCTGAGTGTCCTTAGTGTGATAGTATCACAGTATAATTATAGGGCCTGAGTGTCCTTAGTGTGATAGTATCACAGTATAATTATAGGGCCTGAGTGTCCTTAGTGTGATCGTATCACAGTATAATTATAGGGCCTGACTGTCCTTAGTGTGATATTATCACAGTATAATTATAGGGTCTGACTGTCCTTAGTGTGATAGTATCACAGTATAATTATAGGGCCTGAGTGTCCTTAGTGTGATATTATCACAGTATAATTATAGGGCCTGAGTGTCCTTAGTGTGATAGTATCACAGTATAATTATAGGGCCTGAGTGTCCTTAGTGTGATAGTATCACAGTATAATTATAGGGCCTGAGTGTCCTTAGTGTGATCGTATCACAGTATAATTATAGGGCCTGACTGTCCTTAGTGTGATATTATCACAGTATAATTATAGGGTCTGACTGTCCTTAGTGTGATAGTATCACAGTATAATTATAGGGTCTGACTGTCCTTAGTGTGATAGTATCACAGTATAATTATAGGGCCTGACTGTCCTTAGTGTGATAGTATCACAGTATAATTATAGGGTCTGACTGTCCTTAGTGTGATAGTATCACAGTATAATTATGGGGCCTGACTGTCCTTAGTGTGATATTATCACAGTATAATTTTCGGGCCTGAGTGTCCTTAGTGTGATAGTATCACAGTATAATTATAGGGTCTGACTGTCCTTAGTGTGATATTATCACAGTATAATTATAGGGCCTGACTGTCCTTAGTGTGATATTATCACAGTATAATTATAGGGCCTGACTGTCCTTTGTGTGATAGTATCACAGTATAATTATAGGGTCTGACTGTCCTTAGTGTGAAAGTATCAAAGTATAATTATAGGGCCTGACTGTCCTTAGTGTGATAGTATCACAGTATAATTATAGGGTCTGACTGTCCTTAGTGTGATAGTATCACAGTATAATTATAGGGCCTGAGTGTCCTTAGTGTGATAGTATCACAGTATAATTATAGGGCCTGACTGTCCTTAGTGTGATATTATCACAGTAAAATTATAGGGCCTGAGTGTCCTTAGTGTGATAGTATCACAGTATAATTATAGGGTCTGACTGTCCTTAGTGTGATATTATCACAGTATAATTATAGGGCCTGACTGTCCTTAGTGTGATATTATCACAGTATAATTATAGGGCCTGACTGTCCTTTGTGTGATAGTATCACAGTATAATTATAGGGTCTGACTGTCCTTAGTGTGAAAGTATCACAGTATAATTATAGGGCCTGACTGTCCTTAGTGTGATAGTATCACAGTATAATTATAGGGTCTGACTGTCCTTTGTGTGATAGTATCACAGTATAATTATAGGGCCTGAGTGTCCTTAGTGTGATAGTATCACAGTATAATTATAGGGTCTGACTGTCCTTAGTGTGAAAGTATCACAGTATAATTATAGGGCCTGACTGTCCTTAGTGTGATATTATCACAGTATAATTATAGGGCCTGACTGTCCTTAGTGTGATAGTATCACAGTATAATTATAGGGCCTGAGTGTCCTTCGTGTGATATTATCACAGTATAATTATAGGGCCTGACTGTCCTTAGTGTGATATTATCACAGTATAATTATAGGGTCTGAGTGTCCTTCGTGTGATATTATCACAGTATAATTATAGGGCCTGGCTGTCCTTCGTGTGATAGTATCACAGTATAATTATAGGGCCTGACTGTCCTTAGTGTGATAGTATCACAGTATAATTATAGGGCCTGAGTGTACTTCGTGTGATATTATCACAGTATAATTATAGGGCCTGACTGTCCTTAGTGTGATAGTATCACAGTATAATTATAGGGTCTGACTGTCCTTAGTGTGATAGTATCACAGTATAATTATAGGGCCTGGCTGTCCTTCGTGTGATAGTATCACAGTATAATTATAGGGCCTGGCTGTCCTTCGTGTGATAGTATCACAGTATAATTATAGGGCCTGAGTGTCCTTAGTGTGATAGTATCACAGTATAATTATAGGGTCTGACTGTCCTTAGTGTGATAGTATCACAGTATAATTATAGGGCCTGAGTGTCCTGAGTGTGATATTATCACAGTATAATTATAGGGCCTGACTGTCCTTAGTGTGATATTATCACAGTATAATTATAGGGCCTGACTGTCCTTAGTGTGATAGTATCCCAGTATAATTATAGGGCCTGAGTGTCCTTAGTGTGATAGTATCACAGTATAATTATAGGGTCTGACTGTCCTTAGTGTGATAGTATCACAGTATAATTATAGGGTCTGAGTGTCCTCAGTGTGATAGTATCACAGTATAATTATAGGGCCTGACTGTCCTTGGTGTGATATTATCACAGTATAATTATAGGGCCTGACTGTCCTTAGTGTGATAGTATCACAGTATAATTATAGGGCCTGAGTGTCCTTCGTGTGATATTATCACAGTATAATTATAGGGCCTGGCTGTCCTTCGTGTGATAGTATCACAGTATAATTATAGGGCCTGAGTGTCCTTCGTGTGATATTATCACAGTATAATTATAGGGCCTGAGTGTCCTTAGTGTGATAGTATCACAGTATAATTATAGGGCCTGAGTGTCCTTAGTGTGTTCGTATCACAGTATAATTATAGGGCCTGACTGTCCTTAGTGTGATATTATCACAGTATAATTATAGGGTCTGACTGTCCTTAGTGTGATAGTATCACAGTATAATTATAGGGCCTGAGTGTCCTGAGTGTGATATTATCACAGTATAATTATAGGGCCTGAGTGTCCTTAGTGTGATAGTATCACAGTATAATTATAGGGCCTGAGTGTCCTTAGTGTGATAGTATCACAGTATAATTATAGGGCCTGAGTGTCCTTAGTGTGATCGTATCACAGTATAATTATAGGGCCTGACTGTCCTTAGTGTGATATTATCACAGTATAATTATAGGGTCTGACTGTCCTTAGTGTGATAGTATCACAGTATAATTATAGGGTCTGACTGTCCTTAGTGTGATAGTATCACAGTATAATTATGGGGCCTGACTGTCCTTAGTGTGATATTATCACAGTATAATTATAGGGCCTGAGTGTCCTTAGTGTGATAGTATCACAGTATAATTATAGGGTCTGACTGTCCTTAGTGTGATATTATCACAGTATAATTATCGGGCCTGACTGTCCTTAGTGTGATATTATCACAGTATAATTATAGGGCCTGACTGTCCTTTGTGTGATAGTATCACAGTATAATTATAGGGTCTGACTGTCCTTAGTGTGAAAGTATCAAAGTATAATTATAGGGCCTGACTGTCCTTAGTGTGATAGTATCACAGTATAATTATAGGGTCTGACTGTCCTTAGTGTGATAGTATCACAGTATAATTATAGGGCCTGAGTGTCCTTAGTGTGATAGTATCACAGTATAATTATAGGGCCTGACTGTCCTTAGTGTGATATTATCACAGTATAATTATAGGGCCTGAGTGTCCTTAGTGTGATAGTATCACAGTATAATTATAGGGTCTGACTGTCCTTAGTGTGATATTATCACAGTATAATTATATGGCCTGACTGTCCTTAGTGTGATATTATCACAGTATAATTATAGGGTCTGACTGTCCTCAGTGTGATAGTATCACAGTATAATTATAGGGTCTGACTGTCCTTAGTGTGATATTATCACAGTATAATTATAGGGCCTGACTGTCCTTAGTGTGATATTATCACAGTATAATTATAGGGCCTGACTGTCCTTTGTGTGATAGTATCACAGTATAATTATAGGGTCTGACTGTCCTTAGTGTGAAAGTATCACAGTATAATTATAGGGCCTGACTGTCCTTAGTGTGATAGTATCACAGTATAATTATAGGGTCTGACTGTCCTTAGTGTGATAGTATCACAGTATAATTATAGGGCCTGAGTGTCCTTAGTGTGATAGTATCACAGTATAATTATAGGGTCTGACTGTCCTTAGTGTGAAAGTATCACAGTATAATTATAGGGCCTGACTGTCCTCAGTGTGATATTATCACAGTATAATTATAGGGCCTGACTGTCCTTAGTGTGATAGTATCACAGTATAATTATAGGGCCTGAGTGTCCTTCGTGTGATATTATCACAGTATAATTATAGGGCCTGGCTGTCCTTCGTGTGATAGTATCACAGTATAATTATAGGGCCTGAGTGTCCTTAGTGTGATATTATCACAGTATAATTATAGGGCCTGACTGTCCTTAGTGTGATATTATCACAGTATAATTATAGGGTCTGAGTGTCCTTCGTGTGATATTATCACAGTATAATTATAGGGCCTGGCTGTCCTTCGTGTGATAGTATCACAGTATAATTATAGGGCCTGACTGTCCTTAGTGTGATAGTATCACAGTATAATTATAGGGCCTGAGTGTCCTTAGTGTGATAGTATCACAGTATAATTATAGGGTCTGACTGTCCTTAGTGTGATAGTATCACAGTATAATTATAGGGCCTGAGTGTCCTGAGTGTGATATTATCACAGTATAATTATAGGGCCTGACTGTCCTTAGTGTGATATTATCACAGTATAATTATAGGGCCTGACTGTCCTTAGTGTGATAGTATCACAGTATAATTATAGGGTCTGACTGTCCTTAGTGTGATATTATCACAGTATAATTATAGGGTCTGACTGTCCTTAGTGTGATAGTATCACAGTATAATTATAGGGCCTGACTGTCCTTAGTGTGATATTATCACAGTATAATTATAGGGTCTGACTGTCCTTAGTGTGATAGTATCACAGTATAATTATAGGGCCTGAGTGTCCTGAGTGTGATATTATCACAGTATAATTATAGGGCCTGACTGTCCTTAGTGTGATATTATCCCAGTATAATTATAGGGTCTGACTGTCCTTAGTGTGATATTATCACAGTATAATTATAGGGCCTGACTGTCCTTAGTGTGATATTATCACAGTATAATTATAGGGTCTGACTGTCCTTAGTGTGAAAGTATCAAAGTATAATTATAGGGCCTGACTGTCCTTAGTGTGATAGTATCACAGTATAATTATAGGGTCTGACTGTCCTTAGTGTGATAGTATCACAGTATAATTATGGGGCCTGACTGTCCTTAGTGTGATATTATCACAGTATAATTATAGGGCCTGAGTGTCCTTAGTGTGATAGTATCACAGTATAATTATAGGGTCTGACTGTCCTTAGTGTGATAGTATCACAGTATAATTATGGGGCCTGACTGTCCTTCGTGTGATATTATCACAGTATAATTATAGGGCCTGAGTGTCCTTAGTGTGATAGTATCACAGTATAATTATAGGGTCTGACTGTCCTTAGTGTGATATTATCACAGTATAATTACAGGGCCTGACTGTCCTTAGTGTGATATTATCACAGTATAATTATAGGGCCTGACTGTCCTTTGTGTGATAGTATCACAGTATAATTATAGGGTCTGACTGTCCTTAGTGTGAAAGTATCAAAGTATAATTATAGGGCCTGACTGTCCTTAGTGTGATAGTATCACAGTATAATTATAGGGTCTGACTGTCCTTAGTGTGATAGTATCACAGTATAATTATAGGGCCTGAGTGTCCTTAGTGTGATAGTATCACAGTATAATTATAGGGCCTGACTGTCCTTAGTGTGATATTATCACAGTATAATTATAGGGCCTGAGTGTCCTTAGTGTGATAGTATCACAGTATAATTATAGGGTCTGACTGTCCTTAGTGTGATATTATCACAGTATAATTATATGGCCTGACTGTCCTTAGTGTGATATTATCACAGTATAATTATAGGGTCTGACTGTCCTCAGTGTGATAGTATCACAGTATAATTATAGGGTCTGACTGTCCTTAGTGTGATATTATCACAGTATAATTATAGGGCCTGACTGTCCTTAGTGTGATATTATCACAGTATAATTATAGGGCCTGACTGTCCTTTGTGTGATAGTATCACAGTATAATTATAGGGTCTGACTGTCCTTAGTGTGAAAGTATCACAGTATAATTATAGGGCCTGACTGTCCTTAGTGTGATAGTATCACAGTATAATTATAGGGTCTGACTGTCCTTAGTGTGATAGTATCACAGTATAATTATAGGACCTGAGTGTCCTTAGTGTGATAGTATCACAGTATAATTATAGGGTCTGACTGTCCTTAGTGTGAAAGTATCACAGTATAATTATAGGGCCTGACTGTCCTCAGTGTGATATTATCACAGTATAATTATAGGGCCTGACTGTCCTTAGTGTGATAGTATCACAGTATAATTATAGGGCCTGAGTGTCCTTCGTGTGATATTATCACAGTATAATTATAGGGCCTGGCTGTCCTTCGTGTGATAGTATCACAGTATAATTATAGGGCCTGAGTGTCCTTAGTGTGATATTATCACAGTATAATTATAGGGCCTGACTGTCCTTAGTGTGATATTATCACAGTATAATTATAGGGTCTGAGTGTCCTTCGTGTGATATTATCACAGTATAATTATAGGGCCTGGCTGTCCTTCGTGTGATAGTATCACAGTATAATTATAGGGCCTGACTGTCCTTAGTGTGATAGTATCACAGTATAATTATAGGGCCTGAGTGTCCTTAGTGTGATAGTATCACAGTATAATTATAGGGTCTGACTGTCCTTAGTGTGATAGTATCACAGTATAATTATAGGGCCTGAGTGTCCTGAGTGTGATATAATCACAGTATAATTATAGGGCCTGACTGTCCTTAGTGTGATATTATCACAGTATAATTATAGGGCCTGACTGTCCTTAGTGTGATAGTATCACAGTATAATTATAGGGTCTGACTGTCCTTAGTGTGATATTATCACAGTATAATTATAGGGTCTGACTGTCCTTAGTGTGATAGTATCACAGTATAATTAGAGGGCCTGACTGTCCTTAGTGTGATATTATCACAGTATAATTATAGGGTCTGACTGTCCTTAGTGTGATAGTATCACAGTATAATTATAGGGCCTGAGTGTCCTGAGTGTGATATTATCACAGTATAATTATAGGGCCTGACTGTCCTTAGTGTGATATTATCCCAGTATAATTATAGGGTCTGACTGTCCTGAGTGTGATATTATCACAGTATAATTATAGGGCCTGACTGTCCTTAGTGTGATATTATCACAGTATAATTATAGGGTCTGACTGTCCTTAGTGTGAAAGTATCAAAGTATAATTATAGGGCCTGACTGTCCTTAGTGTGATAGTATCACAGTATAATTATAGGGTCTGACTGTCCTTCGTGTGATAGTATCACAGTATAATTATAGGGCCTGACTGTCCTTAGTGTGATATTATCACAGTATAATTATAGGGCCTGAGTGTCCTTAGTGTGATAGTATCACAGTATAATTATAGGGTCTGACTGTCCTTAGTGTGATATTATCACAGTATAATTATAGGGCCTGACTGTCCTTAGTGTGATATTATCACAGTATAATTATAGGGCCTGACTGTCCTTTGTGTGATAGTATCACAGTATAATTATAGGGTCTGACTGTCCTTAGTGTGAAAGTATCACAGTATAATTATAGGGCCTGACTGTCCTTAGTGTGATAGTATCACAGTATAATTATAGGGTCTGACTGTCCTTAGTGTGATAGTATCACAGTATAATTATAGGGCCTGAGTGTCCTTAGTGTGATAGTATCACAGTATAATTATAGGGCCTGACTGTCCTTAGTGTGATATTATCACAGTATAATTATAGGGTCTGACTGTCCTTAGTGTGATAGTATCACAGTATAATTATAGGGCCTGAGTGTCCTGAGTGTGATATTATCACAGTATAATTATAGGGCCTGAGTGTCCTTAGTGTGATAGTATCACAGTATAATTATAGGGCCTGAGTGTCCTTAGTGTGATAGTATCACAGTATAATTATAGGGCCTGAGTGTCCTTAGTGTGATCGTATCACAGTATAATTATAGGGCCTGACTGTCCTTAGTGTGATAGTATCACAGTATAATTATAGGGTCTGAGTGTCCTTAGTGTGATATTATCACAGTATAATTATAGGGTCTGACTGTCCTTAGTGTGATAGTATCACAGTATAATTATAGGGTCTGACTGTCCTTAGTGTGATAGTATCACAGTATAATTATAGGGCCTGACTGTCCTTAGTGTGATATTATCACAGTATAATTATAGGGCCTGAGTGTCCTTAGTGTGATAGTATCACAGTATAATTATAGGGTCTGAGTGTCCTTAGTGTGATATTATCACAGTATAATTATAGGGCCTGACTGTCCTTAGTGTGATATTATCACAGTATAATTATAGGGCCTGACTGTCCTTCGTGTGAAAGTATCAAAGTTTAATTATAGGGCCTGACTGTCCTTAGTGTGATAGTATCACAGTATAATTATAGGGTCTGACTGTCCTTAGTGTGAAAGTATCAAAGTTTAATTATAGGGCCTGACTGTCCTTAGTGTGATAGTATCACAGTATAATTATAGGGTCTGACTGTCCTTAGTGTGATAGTATCACAGTATAATTATAGGGCCTGAGTGTCCTTAGTGTGATAGTATCACAGTATAATTATAGGGCCTGACTGTCCTTAGTGTGATATTATCACAGTATAATTATAGGGCCTGACTGTCCTTTGTGTGATAGTATCACAGTATAATTATAGGGTCTGACTGTCCTTAGTGTGAAAGTATCACAGTATAATTATAGGGCCTGACTGTCCTTAGTGTGATAGTATCACAGTATAATTATAGGGTCTGACTGTCCTTAGTGTGATAGTATCACAGTATAATTATAGGGCCTGAGTGTCCTTAGTGTGATAGTATCACAGTATAATTATAGGGTCTGACTGTCCTTAGTGTGAAAGTATCACAGTATAATTATAGGGCCTGACTGTCCTTAGTGTGATATTATCACAGTATAATTATAGGGCCTGACTGTCCTTAGTGTGATATTATCACAGTATAATTATAGGGCCTGACTGTCCTTAGTGTGATAGTATCACAGTATAATTATAGGGCCTGACTGTCCTTAGTGTGATATTATCACAGTATAATTATAGGGTCTGACTGTCCTTAGTGTGATAGTATCACAGTATAATTATAGGGCCTGACTGCCCTTAGTGTGATATTATCACAGTATAATTATCGGGTCTGAGTGTCCTTCGTGTGATATTATCACAGTATAATTATAGGGCCTGACTGTCCTTCGTGTGATAGTATCACAGTATAATTATAGGGCCTGACTGTCCTTAGTGTGATAGTATCACAGTATAATTATAGGGCCTGAGTGTCCTTAGTGTGATATTATCACAGTATAATTATAGGGCCTGAGTGTCCTTAGTGTGATAGTATCACAGTATAATTATAGGGCCTGAGTGTCCTTAGTGTGATAGTATCACAGTATAATTATAAGGCCTGAGTGTCCTTAGTGTGATCGTATCACAGTATAATTATAGGGTCTGACTGTCCTTAGTGTGATATTATCACAGTATAATTATAGGGTCTGACTGTCCTTAGTGTGATAGTATCACAGTATAATTATAGGGTCTGACTGTCCTTAGTGTGATAGTATCACAGTATAATTATAGGGCCTGAGTGTCCTGAGTGTGATATTATCACAGTATAATTATAGGGCCTGACTGTCCTTAGTGTGATATTATCACAGTATAATTATAGGGCCTGACTGTCCTTAGTGTGATATTATCACAGTATAATTATAGGGTCTGACTGTCCTTAGTGTGATAGTATCACAGTATAATTATAGGGCCTGACTGTCCTTAGTGTGATAGTATCACAGTATAATTATAGGGCCTGAGTGTCCTTAGTGTGATAGTATCACAGTATAATTATAGGGCCTGAGTGTCCTTAGTGTGATAGTATCACAGTATAATTATAGGGCCTGAGTGTCCTTAGTGTGATAGTATCACAGTATAATTATAGGGCCTGACTGTCCTTAGTGTGATATTATCACAGTATAATTATAGGGCCTGAGTGTCCTTAGTGTGATAGTATCACAGTATAATTATAGGGCCTGACTGTCCTTAGTGTGATATTATCACAGTATAATTATAGGGCCTGACTGTCCTTAGTGTGATAGTATCACAGTATAATTATAGGGTCTGACTGTCCTTAGTGTGATATTATCACAGTATAATTATAGGGTCTGACTGTCCTTAGTGTGATAGTATCACAGTATAATTATAGGGCCTGACTGTCCTTAGTGTGATATTATCACAGTATAATTATAGGGTCTGACTGTCCTTAGTGTGATAGTATCACAGTATAATTATAGGGCCTGAGTGTCCTGAGTGTGATATTATCACAGTATAATTATAGGGCCTGACTGTCCTTAGTGTGATATTATCCCAGTATAATTATAGGGTCTGACTGTCCTTAGTGTGATATTATCACAGTATAATTATAGGGCCTGACTGTCCTTAGTGTGATATTATCACAGTATAATTATAGGGTCTGACTGTCCTTAGTGTGAAAGTATCAAAGTATAATTATAGGGCCTGACTGTCCTTAGTGTGATAGTATCACAGTATAATTATAGGGTCTGACTGTCCTTCGTGTGATAGTATCACAGTATAATTATAGGGCCTGAGTGTCCTTAGTGTGATATTATCACAGTATAATTATAGGGCCTGACTGTCCTTAGTGTGATATTATCACAGTATAATTATAGGGCCTGAGTGTCCTTAGTGTGATAGTATCACAGTATAATTATAGGGTCTGACTGTCCTTAGTGTGATATTATCACAGTATAATTATAGGGCCTGACTGTCCTTAGTGTGATATTATCACAGTATAATTATAGGGCCTGACTGTCCTTTGTGTGATAGTATCACAGTATAATTATAGGGTCTGACTGTCCTTAGTGTGAAAGTATCACAGTATAATTATAGGGCCTGACTGTCCTTAGTGTGATAGTATCACAGTATAATTATAGGGTCTGACTGTCCTTAGTGTGATAGTATCACAGTATAATTATAGGGCCTGAGTGTCCTTAGTGTGATAGTATCACAGTATAATTATAGGGCCTGACTGTCCTTCGTGTGATATTATCACAGTATAATTATAGGGTCTGACTGTCCTTAGTGTGATAGTATCACAGTATAATTATAGGGCCTGAGTGTCCTGAGTGTGATATTATCACAGTATAATTATAGGGCCTGAGTGTCCTTAGTGTGATAGTATCACAGTATAATTATAGGGCCTGAGTGTCCTTAGTGTGATAGTATCACAGTATAATTATAGGGCCTGAGTGTCCTTAGTGTGATCGTATCACAGTATAATTATAGGGCCTGACTGTCCTTAGTGTGATATTATCACAGTATAATTATAGGGTCTGACTGTCCTTAGTGTGATAGTATCACAGTATAATTATAGGGTCTGACTGTCCTTAGTGTGATAGTATCACAGTATAATTATAGGGCCTGACTGTCCTTAGTGTGATATTATCACAGTATAATTATAGGGCCTGAGTGTCCTTAGTGTGATAGTATCACAGTATAATTATAGGGTCTGAGTGTCCTTAGTGTGATATTATCACAGTATAATTATAGGGCCTGACTGTCCTTAGTGTGATATTATCACAGTATAATTATAGGGCCTGACTGTCCTTCGTGTGAAAGTATCAAAGTTTAATTATAGGGCCTGACTGTCCTTAGTGTGATAGTATCACAGTATAATTATAGGGTCTGACTGTCCTTAGTGTGAAAGTATCAAAGTTTAATTATAGGGCCTGACTGTCCTTAGTGTGATAGTATCACAGTATAATTATAGGGTCTGACTGTCCTTAGTGTGATAGTATCACAGTATAATTATAGGGCCTGAGTGTCCTTAGTGTGATAGTATCACAGTATAATTATAGGGCCTGACTGTCCTTAGTGTGATATCATCACAGTATAATTATAGGGCCTGACTGTCCTTTGTGTGATAGTATCACAGTATAATTATAGGGTCTGACTGTCCTTAGTGTGAAAGTATCACAGTATAATTATAGGGCCTGACTGTCCTTAGTGTGATAGTATCACAGTATAATTATAGGGTCTGACTGTCCTTAGTGTGATAGTATCACAGTATAATTATAGGGCCTGAGTGTCCTTAGTGTGATAGTATCACAGTATAATTATAGGGTCTGACTGTCCTTAGTGTGAAAGTATCACAGTATAATTATAGGGCCTGAGTGTCCTTCGTGTGATAGTATCACAGTATAATTATAGGGCCTGACTGTCCTTAGTGTGATATTATCACAGTATAATTATAGGGCCTGACTGTCCTTAGTGTGATATTATCACAGTATAATTATAGGGCCTGACTGTCCTTAGTGTGATAGTATCACAGTATAATTATAGGGCCTGACTGTCCTTAGTGTGATATTATCACAGTATAATTATAGGGTCTGACTGTCCTTAGTGTGATAGTATCACAGTATAATTATAGGGCCTGACTGCCCTTAGTGTGATATTATCACAGTATAATTATAGGGTCTGAGTGTCCTTCGTGTGATATTATCACAGTATAATTATAGGGCCTGACTGTCCTTCGTGTGATCGTATCACAGTATAATTATAGGGCCTGACTGTCCTTAGTGTGATAGTATCACAGTATAATTATAGGGCCTGAGTGTCCTTAGTGTGATAATATCACAGTATAATTATAGGGCCTGAGTGTCCTTAGTGTGATAGTATCACAGTATAATTATAGGGCCTGAGTGTCCTTAGTGTGATAGTATCACAGTATAATTATAAGGCCTGAGTGTCCTTAGTGTGATCGTATCACAGTATAATTATAGGGCCTGACTGTCCTTAGTGTGATATTATCACAGTATAATTATAGGGTCTGACTGTCCTTAGTGTGATAGTATCACAGTATAATTATAGGGTCTGACTGTCCTGAGTGTGATAGTATCACAGTATAATTATAGGGCCTGAGTGTCCTGAGTGTGATATTATCACAGTATAATTATCGGGCCTGACTGTCCTTAGTGTGATATTATCACAGTATAATTATAGGGCCTGACTGTCCTTAGTGTGATATTATCACAGTATAATTATAGGGTCTGACTGTCCTTAGTGTGATAGTATCACAGTATAATTATAGGGCCTGACTGTCCTTAGTGTGATAGTATCACAGTATAATTATAGGGCCTGAGTGTCCTTAGTGTGATAGTATCACAGTATAATTATAGGGCCTGACTGTCCTTAGTGTGATAGTATCACAGTATAATTATAGGGCCTGAGTGTCCTTAGTGTGATATTATCACAGTATAATTATAGGGTCTGAGTGTCCTTAGTGTGATAGTATCACAGTATAATTATAGGGTCTGAGTGACCTTAGTGTGATAGTATCACAGTATAATTATAGGGTCTGAGTGTCCTTAGTGTGATAGTATCACAGTATAATTATAGGGTCTGAGTGTCCTTAGTGTGATAGTATCACAGTATAATTATAGGGTCTGACTGTTCTTCGTGTGATATTATCACAGTATAATTATAGGGTCTGAGTGTCCTTAGTGTGATATTATCACAGTATAATTAAAGGGTCTGACTGTCCTTAGTGTGATATTATCACAGTATAATTATAGGGTCTGACTGTCCTTAGTGTGATATTATCACAGTATAATTATAGGGTCTGACTGTCCTTAGTGTGATAGTATCACATTATAATTATAGGGTCTGACTGTCCTTAGTGTGATAGTATCACAGTATAATTATAGGGTCTGAGTGACCTTAGTGTGATAGTATCACAGTATAATTATAGGGTCTGAGTGTCCTTAGTGTGATAGTATCACAGTATAATTATAGGGTCTGAGTGACCTTCGTGTGATAGTATCACAGTATAATTATAGGGTCTGAGTGTCCTTAGTGTGATAGTATCACAGTATAATTATAGGGTCTGAGTGTCCTTAGTGTGATAGTATCACAGTATAATTATAGGGCCTGAGTGTCCTTAGTGTGATAGTATCACAGTATAATTATAGGGTCTGAGTGTCCTCAGTGTGATAGTATCACAGTATAATTATAGGGCCTGACTGTCCTTAGTGTGATATTATCACAGTATAATTATAGGGCCTGACTGTCCTTAGTGTGATATTATCACAGTATAATTATAGGGTCTGACTGTCCTTAGTGTGATAGTATCACAGTATAATTATAGGGTCTGACTGTCCTTAGTGTGATAGTATCACAGTATAATTATAGGGTCTGAGTGACCTTAGTGTGATATTATCACAGTATAAGTATAGGGTCTGACTGTCCTTAGTGTGATATTATCACAGTATAATTATAGGGTCTGACTGTCCTTAGTGTGATATTATCACAGTATAATTATAGGGTCTGACTGTCCTTAGTGTGATATTATCACAGTATAATTATAGGGCCTGACTGTCCTTAGTGTGATATTATCACAGTATAATTATAGGGTCTGACTGTCCTTAGTGTGATAGTATCACAGTATAATTATAGGGTCTGACTGTCCTTAGTGTGATATTATCACAGTATAATTATAGGGTCTGACTGTCCTTAGTGTGATAGTATCACAGTATAATTATAGGGTCTGACTGTCCTTAGTGTGATAGTATCACAGTATAATTATAGGGCCTGACTGTCCTTAGTGTGATATTATCACAGTATAATTATAGGGTCTGACTGTCCTTAGTGTGATAGTATCACAGTATAATTTTCGGGTCTGAGTGTCCTTAGTGTGATATTATCACAGTATAATTCTCGGGTCTGACTGTCCTTAGTGTGATAGTATCACAGTATAATTATAGGGTCTGACTGTTCTTAGTGTGATAGTATCACAGTATAATTATAGGGCCTGACTGTCCTTAGTGTGATATTATCACAGTATAATTATAGGGTCTGACTGTCCTTAGTGTGATAGTATCACAGTATAATTATAGGGCCTGACTGTCCTTAGTGTGATATTATCACAGTATAATTATAGGGTCTGACTGTCCTTAGTGTGATATTATCACAGTATAATTACAGCGCCTGAGTGTCCTTAGTGTGATAGTATCACAGTATAATTATAGGGCCTGACTGTCCTTAGTGTGATATTATCACAGTATAATTATAGGGCCTGAGTGTCCTTAGTGTGATAGTATCACAGTATAATTATAGGGCCTGACTGTCCTTAGTGTGATATTATCACAGTATAATTATAGGGTCTGACTGTCCTTAGTGTGATAGTATCACCGTATAATTATAGGGCCTGACTGTCCTTAGTGTGATATTATCACAGTATAATTATAGGGCCTGAGTGTCCTTAGTGTGATAGTATCACAGTATAATTATAGGGTCTGACTGTCCTTAGTGTGATATTATCACAGTATAATTATAGGGCCTGACTGTCCTTAGTGTGATATTATCACAGTATAATTATAGGGCCTGACTGTCCTTTGTGTGATAGTATCACAGTATAATTATAGTGTCTGACTGTCCTTAGTGTGAAAGTATCACAGTATAATTATAGGGCCTGACTGTCCTTAGTGTGATAGTATCACAGTATAATTATAGGGTCTGACTGTCCTTAGTGTGATAGTATCACACTTTAATTATAGGGCCTGAGTGTCCTTAGTGTGATAGTATCACAGTATAATTATAGGGCCTGACTGTCCTTAGTGTGATATTATCACAGTATAATTATAGGGCCTGAGTGTCCTTAGTGTGATAGTATCACAGTATAATTATAGGGTCTGACTGTCCTTTGTGTGATATTATCACAGTATAATTATAGGGCCTGACTGTCCTTAGTGTGATATTATCACAGTATAATTATAGGGCCTGACTGTCCTTTGTGTGATAGTATCACAGTATAATTATAGGGTCTGACTGTCCTTAGTGTGAAAGTATCACAGTATAATTATAGGGCCTGACTGTCCTTAGTGTGATAGTATCACAGTATAATTATAGGGTCTGACTGTCCTTAGTGTGATAGTATCACAGTATAATTATAGGGCCTGAGTGTCCTTAGTGTGATAGTATCACAGTATAATTATAGGGTCTGACTGTCCTTAGTGTGAAAGTATCACAGTATAATTATAGGGCCTGACTGTCCTTAGTGTGATATTATCACAGTATAATTATAGGGCCTGACTGTCCTTAGTGTGATATTATCACAGTATAATTATAGGGCCTGACTGTCCTTAGTGTGATAGTATCACAGTATAATTATAGGGCCTGACTGTCCTTAGTGTGATATTATCACAGTATAATTATAGGGTCTGACTGTCCTTAGTGTGATAGTATCACAGTATAATTATAGGGCCTGACTGTCCTTAGTGTGATATTATCACAGTATAATTATAGGGTCTGAGTGTCCTTCGTGTGATATTATCACAGTATAATTATAGGGCCTGACTGTCCTTCGTGTGATAGTATCACAGTATAATTATAGGGCCTGACTGTCCTTAGTGTGATAGTATCACAGTATAATTATAGGGCCTGAGTGTCCTTAGTGTGATATTATCACAGTATAATTATAGGGCCTGAGTGTCCTTAGTGTGATAGTATCACAGTATAATTATAGGGCCTGAGTGTCCTTAGTGTGATAGTATCACAGTATAATTATAAGGCCTGAGTGTCCTTAGTGTGATCGTATCACAGTATAATTATAGGGCCTGACTGTCCTTAGTGTGATATTATCACAGTATAATTATAGGGTCTGACTGTCCTTAGTGTGATAGTATCACAGTATAATTATAGGGTCTGACTGTCCTTAGTGTGATAGTATCACAGTATAATTATAGGGCCTGAGTGTCCTGAGTGTGATATTATCACAGTATAATTATGGGGCCTGACTGTCCTTAGTGTGATATTATCACAGTATAATTATAGGGCCTGACTGTCCTTAGTGTGATATTATCACAGTATAATTATAGGGTCTGACTGTCCTTAGTGTGATAGTATCACAGTATAATTATAGGGTCTGAGTGTCCTTAGTGTGATATTATCACAGTATAATTATAGGGTCTGAGTGTCCTTAGTGTGATAGTATCACAGTATAATTATAGGGCCTGAGTGTCCTTAGTGTGATAGTATCACAGTATAATTATAGGGCCTGAGTGTCCTTAGTGTGATAGTATCACAGTATAATTATAGGGCCTGACTGTCCTTAGTGTGATAGTATCACAGTATAATTATAGGGCCTGACTGTCCTTAGTGTGATAGTATCACAGTATAATTATAGGGCCTGAGTGTCCTTAGTGTGATAGTATCACAGTATAATTATAGGGCCTGACTGTCCTTAGTGTGATAGTATCACAGTATAATTATAGGGCCTGAGTGTCCTTAGTGTGATAGTATCACAGTATAATTATAGGGCCTGACTGTCCTTAGTGTGATAGTATCACAGTATAATTATAGGGCCTGAGTGTCCTTAGTGTGATATTATCACAGTATAATTATAGGGTCTGAGTGTCCTTAGTGTGATAGTATCACAGTATAATTATAGGGCCTGAGTGTCCTTAGTGTGATAGTATCACAGTATAATTATAGGGTCTGAGTGTCCTTGGTGTGATGTTATCACAGTATAATTATAGGGTCTGACTGTCCTCAGTGTGATAGTATCACAGTATAATTATAGGGCCTGAGTGTCCTTAGTGTGATAGTATCACAGTATAATTATAGGGCCTGAGTGTCCTTCGTGTGATAGTATCACAGTATAATTATAGGGCCTGACTGTCCTTAGTGTGATAGTATCACATTATAATTATAGGGCCTGACTGTCCTTAGTGTGATATTATCACAGTATAATTATAGGGCCTGACTGTCCTTAGTGTGATAGTATCACAGTATAATTATAGGGCCTGAGTGTCCTTAGTGTGATAGTATCACAGTATAATTATAGGGTCTGACTATCCTTAGTGTGATAGTATCACAGTATAATTATAGGGCCTGAGTGTCCTTTGTGTGATATTATCACAGTATAATTAAAGGGTCTGACTGTCCTTAGTGTGATATTATCACAGTATAATTATAGGGTCTGACTGTCCTTAGTGTGATAGTATCACAGTATAATTATAGGGTCTGAGTGACCTTAGTGTGATATTATCACAGTATAATTATAGGGTCTGACTGTCCTTAGTGTGATATTATCACAGTATAATTATAGGGTCTGACTGTCCTTAGTGTGATATTATCACAGTATAATTATAGGGTCTGACTGTCCTTAGTGTGATATTATCACAGTATAATTATAGGGTCTAAGTGTCCTTAGTGTGATTGTATCACAGTATAATTATAGGGCCTGACTGTCCTTAGTGTGATATTATCACAGTATAATTATAGGGTCTGACTGTCCTTAGTGTGATAGTATCACAGTATAATTATAGGGTCTGACTGTCCTTAGTGTGATATTATCACAGTATAATTATAGGGTCTGACTGTCCTTAGTGTGATATTATCATAGTATAATTATAGGGTCTGACTGTCCTTAGTGTGATATTATCACAGTATAATTATAGGGTCTGAGTGTCCTTAGTGTGAAAGTATCACAGTATAATTATAGGGCCTGAGTGTCCTTAGTGTGATAGTATCACAGTATAATTATAGGGCCTGAGTGTCCTTAGTGTGATATTATCACAGTATAATTATAGGGTCTGAGTGTCCTTAGTGTGATAGTATCACAGTATAATTATAGGGCCTGAGTGTCCTTAGTGTGATAGTATCACAGTATAATTATAGGGTCTGAGTGTCCTTGGTGTGATGTTATCACAGTATAATTATAGGGTCTGACTGTCCTTAGTGTGATAGTATCACAGTATAATTATAGGGCCTGAGTGTCCTTAGTGTGATAGTATCACAGTATAATTATAGGGCCTGAGTGTCCTTCGTGTGATAGTATCACAGTATAATTATAGGGCCTGACTGTCCTTAGTGTGATAGTATCACAGTATAATTATAGGGCCTGACTGTCCTTAGTGTGATATTATCACAGTATAATTATAGGGCCTGACTGTCCTTAGTGTGATAGTATCACAGTATAATTATAGGGCCTGAGTGTCCTTAGTGTGATAGTATCACAGTATAATTATAGGGCCTGAGTGTCCTTAGTGTGATATTATCACAGTATAATTATAGGGCCTGAGTGTCCTTAGTGTGATAGTATCACAGTATAATCATAGGGTCTGACTGTCCTTAGTGTGATATTATCACAGTATAATTATAGGGTCTGACTGTCCTTAGTGTGATAGTATCACAGTATAATTATAGGGTCTGATTGACCTTAGTGTGATATTATCACAGTATAATTATAGGGTCTGACTGTGCTTAGTGTGATATTATCACAGTATAATTATAGGGTCTGACTGTCCTTAGTGTGATATTATCACAGTATAATTATAGGGTCTGACTGTCCTTAGTGTGATATTATCACAGTATAATTATAGGGCCTGACTGTCCTTAGTGTGATATTATCACAGTATAATTATAGGGTCTGACTGTCCTTAGTGTGATAGTATCACAGTATAATTATAGGGTCTGACTGTCCTTAGTGTGATATTATCACAGTATAATTATAGGGTCTGACTGTCCTTAGTGTGATAGTATCAAAGTATAATTATAGGGTCTGACTGTCCTTAGTGTGATAGTATCACAGTATAATTATAGGGCCTGACTGTCCTTAGTGTGATATTATCACAGTATAATTATAGGGTCTGACTGTCCTTAGTGTGATAGTATCACAGTATAATTATAGGGTCTGAGTGTCCTTAGTGTGATATTATCACAGTATAATTATAGGGTCTGACTGTCCTTAGTGTGATAGTATCACAGTATAATTATAGGGTCTGACTGTCCTTAGTGTGATAGCATCACAGTATAATTATAGGGCCTGACTGTCCTTAGTGTGATATTATCACAGGATAATTATAGGGTCTGACTGTCCTTAGTGTGATAGTATCACAGTATAATTATAGGGTCTGAGTGTCCTTAGTGTGATATTATCACAGTATAATTATAGGGCCTGACTGTCCTTAGTGTGATATTATCACAGTATAATTATAGGGCCTGAGTGTCCTTAGTGTGATAGTATCACAGTATAATTATAGGGTCTGACTGTCCTTAGTGTGATATTATCACAGTATAATTATAGGGCCTGACTGTCCTTAGTGTGATATTATCACAGTATAATTATAGGGCCTGACTGTCCTTTGTGTGATAGTATCACAGTATAATTATAGGGTCTGACTGTCCTTAGTGTGAAAGTATCACAGTATAATTATAGGGCCTGACTGTCCTTAGTGTGATAGTATCACAGTATAATTATAGGGTCTGACTGTCCTTAGTGTGATAGTATCACAGTATAATTATAGGGTCTGACTGTCCTTAGTGTGAAAGTATCACAGTATAATTATAGGGCCTGACTGTCCTTAGTGTGATATTATCACAGTATAATTATAGGGCCTGACTGTCCTTAGTGTGATAGTATCACAGTATAATTATAGGGCCTGACTGTCCTTAGTGTGATAGTATCACAGTATAATTATAGGGCCTGACTGTCCTTAGTGTGATATTATCACAGTATAATTATAGGGTCTGAGTGTCCTTCGTGTGATATTATCACAGGATAATTATAGGGCCTGACTGTCCTTCGTGTGATAGTATCACAGTATAATTATAGGGCCTGACTGTCCTTAGTGTGATAGTATCACAGTATAATTATAGGGCCTGAGTGTCCTTAGTGTGATAGTATCACAATATAATTATAGGGTCTGACTGTCCTTAGTGTGATAGTATCACAGTATAATTATAGGGCCTGACTGTCCTGAGTGTGATATTATCACAGTATAATTATAGGGCCTGACTGTCCTTAGTGTGATATTATCACAGTATAATTATAGGGCCTGACTGTCCTTAGTGTGATATTATCACAGTATAATTATAGGGTCTGACTGTCCTTAGTGTGATAGTATCACAGTATAATTATAGGGCCTGACTGTCCTTAGTGTGATAGTATCACAGTATAATTATAGGGCCTGAGTGTCCTTAGTGTGATAGTATCACAGTATAATTATAGGGCCTGACTGTCCTTAGTGTGATAGTATCACAGTATAATTATAGGGCCTGAGTGTCCTTAGTGTGATATTATCACAGTATAATTATAGGGTCTGAGTGTCCTTAGTGTGATAGTATCACAGTATAATTATAGGGCCTGAGTGTCCTTAGTGTGATAGTATCACAGTATAATTATAGGGCCTGAGTGTCCTTCGTGTGATAGTATCACAGTATAATTATAGGGCCTGACTGTCCTTAGTGTGATAGTATCACAGTATAATTTTCGGGCCTGACTGTCCTTAGTGTGATATTATCACAGTATAATTATAGGGCCTGACTGTCCTTAGTGTGATAGTATCACAGTATAATTATAGGGTCTGAGTGTCCTTAGTGTGATATTATCACAGTATAATTATAGGGCCTGACTGTCCTTAGTGTGATATTATCACAGTATAATTATAGGGCCTGAGTGTCCTTAGTGTGATAGTATCACAGTATAATTATAGGGTCTGACTGTCCTTAGTGTGATATTATCACAGTATAATTATAGGGCCTGACTGTCCTTAGTGTGATATTATCACAGTATAATTATAGGGCCTGACTGTCCTTAGTGTGATAGTATCACAGTATAATTATAGGGTCTGACTGTCCTTAGTGTGATATTATCACAGTATAATTATAGGGCCTGACTGTCCTTAGTGTGATATTATCACAGTATAATTATAGGGCCTGACTGTCCTTTGTGTGATAGTATCACAGTATAATTATAGGGTCTGACTGTCCTTAGTGTGAAAGTATCACAGTATAATTATAGGGCCTGACTGTCCTTAGTGTGATAGTATCACAGTATAATTATAGGGTCTGACTGTCCTTAGTGTGATAGTATCACAGTATAATTATAGGGCCTGAGTGTCCTTAGTGTGATAGTATCACAGTATAATTATAGGGCCTGACTGTCCTTAGTGTGATATTATCACAGTATAATTATAGGGCCTGAGTGTCCTTAGTGTGATAGTATCACAGTATAATTATAGGGTCTGACTGTCCTTAGTGTGATATTATCACAGTATAATTATAGGGCCTGACTGTCCTTTGTGTGATAGTATCACAGTATAATTATAGGGTCTGACTGTCCTTAGTGTGAAAGTATCACAGTATAATTATAGGGCCTGACTGTCCTTAGTGTGATAGTATCACAGTATAATTATAGGGTCTGACTGTCCTTTGTGTGATAGTATCACAGTATAATTATAGGGTCTGACTGTCCTTAGTGTGAAAGTATCACAGTATAATTATAGGGCCTGACTGTCCTTAGTGTGATAGTATCACAGTATAATTATAGGTCCTGACTGTCCTTAGTGTGATAGTATCACAGTATAATTATAGGGTCTGACTGTCCTTAGTGTGATAGTATCACAGTATAATTATAGGGTCTGACTGTCCTTAGTGTGAAAGTATCACAGTATAATTATAGGGTCTGACTGTCCTTAGTGTGATAGTATCACAGTATAATTATAGGGTCTGACTGTCCTTAGTGTGATAGTATCACAGTATAATTATAGGGTCTGACTGTCCTTAGTGTGAAAGTATCACAGTATAATGATAGGGCCTGACTGTCCTTAGTGTGATATTATCACAGTATAATTATAGGGCCTGACTGTCCTTAGTGTGATAGTATCACAGTATAATTATAGGGCCTGACTGTCCTTAGTGTGATAGTATCACAGTATAATTATAGGGCCTGACTGTCCTTAGTGTGATATTATCACAGTATAATTATAGGGTCTGAGTGTCCTTCGTGTGATATTATCACAGGATAATTATAGGGCCTGACTGTCCTTCGTGTGATAGTATCACAGTATAATTATAGGGCCTGACTGTCCTTAGTGTGATAGTATCACAGTATAATTATAGGGCCTGAGTGTCCTTAGTGTGATAGTATCACAATATAATTATAGGGTCTGACTGTCCTTAGTGTGATAGTATCACAGTATAATTATAGGGCCTGACTGTCCTGAGTGTGATATTATCACAGTATAATTATAGGGCCTGACTGTCCTTAGTGTGATATTATCACAGTATAATTATAGGGCCTGACTGTCCTTAGTGTGATATTATCACAGTATAATTATAGGGTCTGACTGTCCTTAGTGTGATAGTATCACAGTATAATTATAGGGCCTGACTGTCCTTAGTGTGATAGTATCACAGTATAATTATAGGGTCTGACTGTCCTTAGTGTGATAGTATCACAGTATAATTATAGGGCCTGACTGTCCTTAGTGTGATAGTATCACAGTATAATTATAGGGCCTGACTGTCCTTAGTGTGATATTATCACAGTATAATTATAGGGCCTGACTGTCCTTAGTGTGATAGTATCACAGTATAATTATAGGGCCTGAGTGTCCTTAGTGTGATATTATCACAGTATAATTATAGGGTCTGAGTGTCCTTCGTGTGATAGTATCACAGTATAATTATAGGGCCTGAGTGTCCTTAGTGTGATAGTATCACAGTATAATTATAGGGCCTGAGTGTCCTTCGTGTGATAGTATCACAGTATAATTATAGGGCCTGACTGTCCTTAGTGTGATAGTATCACAGTATAATTTTCGGGCCTGACTGTCCTTAGTGTGATATTATCACAGTATAATTATAGGGCCTGACTGTCCTTAGTGTGATAGTATCACAGTATAATTATAGGGCCTGAGTGTCCTTAGTGTGATAGTATCACAGTATAATTATAGGGCCTGAGTGTCCTTAGTGTGATAGTATCACAGTATAATTATAGGGCCTGAGTGTCCTTAGTGTGATATTATCACAGTATAATTAAAGGGTCTGACTGTCCTTAGTGTGATATTATCACAGTATAATTATAGGGTCTGACTGTCCTTAGTGTGATAGTATCACAGTATAATTATAGGGTCTGAGTGACCTTAGTGTGATATTATCACAGTATAATTATAGGGTCTGACTGTCCTTAGTGTAATATTATCACAGTATAATTATAGGGTCTGACTGTCCTTAGTGTGATATTATCACAGTATAATTATAGGGTCTGACTGTCCTTAGTGTGATAGTATCACAGTATAATTATAGGGCCTGAGTGTCCTTAGTGTGAAAGTATCACAGTATAATTATAGTGTCTGAGTGTCCTTAGTGTGATAGTATCACAGTATAATTATAGGGCCTGAGTGTCCTTAGTGTGAAAGTATCACAGTATAATTATAGGGCCTGAGTGTCCTGAGTGTGATTGTATCACAGTATAATTATAGGGTCTGACTGTCCTTAGTGTGATATTATCACAGTATAATTATAGGGTCTGACTGTCCTTAGTGTGATAGTATCACAGTATAATTATAGGGTCTGAGTGGCATTAGTGTGATATTATCACAGTATAATTATAGGGTCTGACTGTCCTTCGTGTGATATTATCACAGTATAATTATAGGGTCTGACTGTCCTTAGTGTGATATTATCACAGTATAATTATAGGGTCTGACTGTCCTTAGTGTGATATTATCACAGTATAATTATAGGGTCTGAGTGTCCTTAGTGTGATTGTATCACAGTATAATTATAGGGCCTGAGTGTCCTTAGTGTGATAGTATCGCAGTATAATTATAGGGCCTGAGTGTCCTTAGTGTGATAGTATCACAGTATAATTATAGGGTCTGACTGTCCTTAGTGTGATATTATCACAGTATAATTATAGGGTCTGACTGTCCTTAGTGTGATATTATCACAGTATAATTATAGGGTCTGACTGTCCTTAGTGTGATATTATCACAGTATAACTATAGGGTCTGAGTGTCCTTAGTGTGAAAGTATCACAGTATAATTATAGGGCCTGAGTGTCCTTAGTGTGATAGTATCACAGTATAATTATAGGGTCTGACTGTCCTTAGTGTGATATTATCACAGTATAATTATAGGGTCTGACTGTCCTTAGTGTGATATTATCACAGTATAATTATAGGGTCTGACTGTCCTTAGTGTGATATTATCACAGTATAATTATAGGGCCTGAGTGTCCTTAGTGTGATTGTATCACAGTATAATTATAGGGCCTGAGTGTCCTTAGTGTGATAGTATCACAGTGTAATTATAGGGTCTGACTGTCCTTAGTGTGATAGTATCACAGTATAATTATAGGGCCTGAGTGTCCTTAGTGTGATAGTATCACAGTATAATTATAGGGTCTGACTGTCCTTAGTGTGATATTATCACAGTATAATTATAGGGTCTGACTGTCCTTAGTGTGATATTATCACAGTATAATTATAGGGTCTGACTGTCCTTAGTGTGATATTATCACAGTATAACTATAGGGTCTGAGTGTCCTTAGTGTGAAAGTATCACAGTATAATTATAGGGCCTGAGTGTCCTTAGTGTGATAGTGTCACAGTATAATTATAGGGTCTGAGTGTCCTAAGTGTGATATTATCACAGTATAATTATAGGGTCTGAGTGTCCTTAGTGTGATAGTATCACAGTATAATTATAGGGCCTGACTGTCCTTCGTGTGATATTATCACAGTATAATTATAGGGCCTGACTGTCCTTAGTGTGATAGTATCACAGTATAATTATAGGGCCTGAGTGTCCTTAGTGTGATAGTATCACAGTATAATTATAGGGTCTGACTGTCCTTAGTGTGATAGTATCACAGTATAATTACAGGGCCTGACTGTCCTTAGTGTGATAGTATCACAGTATAATTATAGGGTCTGAGTGTCCTCAGTGTGATAGTATCACAGTATAATTATAGGGCCTGACTGTCCTTAGTGTGATATTATCACAGTATAATTATAGGGCCTGACTGTCCTTAGTGTGATAGTATCACAGTATAATTATAGGGCCTGAGTGTCCTTAGTGTGATAGTATCACAGTATAATTATAGGGTCTGACTGTCCTTAGTGTGATAGTATCACAGTATAATTATAGGGCCTGAGTGTCCTTAGTGTGATAGTATCACAGTATAATTATAGGGCCTGAGTGTCCTTTGTGTGATAGTATCACAGTATAATTATAGGGTCTGACTGTCCTTCGTGTGATATTATCACAGTATAATTATAGGGTCTGACTGTCCTTAGTGTGATATTATCACAGTATAATTATAGGGCCTGAGTGTCCTTCGTGTGATATTATCACAGTATAATTATAGGGTCTGAGTGTCCTTAGTGTGATAGTATCACAGTATAATTATAGGGTCTGACTGTCCTTAGTGTGATATTATCACAGTATAATTATAGGGTCTGACTGTCCTTAGTGTGATATTATCACAGTATAATTATAGGGCCTGACTGTCCTCAGTGTGATAGTATCACAGTATAATTATCGGGCCTGAGTTTCCTTAGTGTGATAGTATCACAGTATAATTATAGGGCCTGACTGTCCTTAGTGTGATAGTATCACAGTATAATTACAGGGCCCGACTGTCCTCAGTGTGATAGTATCACAGTATAATTATAGGGCCTGAGTTTCCTTCGTGTGATAGTATCACAGTATAATTATAGGGCCTGACTGTCCATAGTGTGATAGTATCACAGTATAATTATAGGGCCTGAGTGTCCTTAGTGTGATAGTATCAAAGTATAATTATAGGGTCTGACTGTCCTTAGTGTGATAGTATCACAGTATAATTATAGGGTCTGACTGTCCTCAGTGTGATAGTTTCACAGTATAATTATAGGGCCTGACTGTCCTTAGTGTGATATTATCACAGTATAATTATAGGGCCTGAGTGTCCTTAGTGTGATAGTATCACAGTATAATTATAGGGCCTGACTGTCCTCAGTGTGATATTATCACAGTATAATTATAGGGCCTGACTGTCCTTAGTGTGATATTATCACAGTATAATTATAGGGTTTGACTGTCCTTAGTGTGATATTATCACAGTATAATTATAGGGTCTGAGTGTCCTTAGTGTGATATTATCACAGTATAATTATAGGGCCTGACTGTCCTTAGTGTGATAGTATCACAGTATAATTATAGGGCCTGACTCTCCTTAGTGTGATATTATCACAGTATAATTATAGGGCCTGAGTGTCCTTAGTGTGATAGTATCACAGTATAATTATAGGGTCTGACTGTCCTTAGTGTGATAGTATCACAGTATAATTATAGGGCCTGACTGTCCTTAGTGTGATAGTATCACAGTATAATTATAGGGCCTGACTGTCCTTAGTGTGATATTATCACAGTATAATTATAGGGCCTGAGTGTCCCTAGTGTGATATTATCACAGTATAATTATAGGGTCTGAGTGTCCTTAGTGTGATAGTATCACAGTATAATTATAGGGCCTGAGTGTCCTTAGTGTGATAGTATCACAGTATAATTATAGGGTCTGAGTGTCCTTAGTGTGATATTATCACAGTATAATTATAGGGCCTGAGTGTCCTTAGTGTGATAGTATCACAGTATAATTATAGGGCCTGAGTGTCCTTAGTGTGATATTATCACAGTATAATTATAGGGTCTGACTGTCCTTAGTGTGATATTATCACAGTATAATTATAGGGTCTGACTGTCCTGAGTGTGATAGTATCACAGTATAATTATAGGGCCTGAGTGTCCTCAGTGCGATATTATCACCGTATAATTATAGGGTCTGAGTCTCCTTAGTGTGATAGTATCACAGTATAATTATAGGGTCTGACTGTCCTTAGTGTGATATTATCACAGTATAATTATAGGGCCTGACTGTCCTTAGTGTGATAGTATCACAGTATAATTATAGGGCCTGAGTGTCCTCAGTGTGATATTATCACAGTATAATTATAGGGTCTGAGTGTCCTTAGTGTGATAGTATCACAGTATAATTATAGGGTCTGACTGTCCTTAGTGTGATAGTATCACAGTATAATTATAGGGCCTGACTGTCCTTAGTGTGATAGTGTCACAGTATAATTATAGGGTCTGACTGTCCTTAGTGTGATAGTATCACAGTATAATTATAGGGTCTGACTGTCCTTAGTGTGATAGTATCACAGTATAATTATAGGGTCTGACTGTCCTTAGTGTGATATTATCACAGTATAATTATAGGGTCTGACTGTCCTTAGTGTGATATTATCACAGTATAATTATAGGGTCTGACTGTCCTTCGTGTGATAGTATCACATTATAATTATAGGGCCTGAGTGTCCTTAGTGTGATATTATCACAGTATAATTATAGGGTCTGACTGTCCTTAGTGTGATATTATCACAGTATAATTATAGGGCCTGACTGTCCTTAGTGTGATAGTATCACAGTATAATTATAGGGTCTGACTGTCCTTAGTGTGATAGTATCACAGTATAATTATAGGGTCTGACTGTCCTTAGTGTGATAGTATCACAGTATAATTATAGGGCCTGACTGTCCTTAGTGTGATATTATCACAGCATAATTATAGGGCCTGACTGTCCTTAGTGTGATAGTATCACAGTATAATTACAGGGTCTGACTGTCCTTAGTGTGATAGTATCACAGTATAATTATAGGGCCTGACTGTCCTTAGTGTGATAGTATCACAGTATAATTATAGGGCCTGAGTGTCCTTAGTGTGATATTATCACAGTATAATTATAAGGTCTGACTGTCCTTCGTGTGATATTATCACAGTATAATTATAGGGCCTGACTGTCCTTAGTGTGATATTATCACAGTATAATTAGAGGGTCTGACTGTCCTCAGTGTGATATTATCACAGTATAATCATAGGGTCTGACTGTCCTTAGTGTGATATTATCACAATGTAATTATAGCGTCTGACTGTCCTCAGTGTGATATTATCACAGTATAATTATAGGGTCTGACTGTCCTTAGTGTGATATTATCACAGTATAATGATAGGGTCTGACTGTCCACAGTGTGATATTATCACAGTATAATTATAGGGTCTGACTGTCCTCATTGTGATATTATCACAGTATAATTATAGGGTCTGACTGTCCTCAGTGTGATATTATCACAGTATAATTATAGGGCCTGACTGTCCTTAGTGTGATAGTATCACAGTATAATTATAGGGCCTGACTGTCCTTCGTGTGATAGTATCACAGTATAATTATAGGGCCTGAGTGTCCTTAGTGTGATATTATCACAGTATAATTATAGGGCCTGACTGTCCTTCGTGTGATAGTATCACAGTATAATTATAGGGCCTGACTGTCCTCAGTGTGATATTATCACAGTATAATTATAGGGCCTGACTGTCCTTAGTGTGATAGTATCACAGTATAATTATAGGGCCTGACTGTCCTTAGTGTGATAGTATCACAGTATAATTATAGGGCCTGAGTGTCCTTAGTGTGATAGTATCACAGTATAATTATAGGGCCTGAGTGTCCTTAGTGTGATAGTATCACAGTATAATTATAGGGCCTGAGTGTCCTTAGTGTGATAGTATCACAGTATAAATATAGGGCCTGACTGTCCTTAGTGTGATTGTATCACAGTATAATTATAGGGCCTGAGTGTCCTTAGTGTGATAGTATCACAGTATAATTATAGGGTCTGACTGTCCTTGGTGTGATAGTATCACAGTATAATTATAGGGTCTGACTGTCCTTAGTGTGATATTATCACAGTATAATTATAGGGTCTGAGTGTCCTTAGTGTGATAGTATCACAGTATAATTATAGGGTCTGACTGTCCTTAGTGTGATAGTATCACATTATAATTATAGGGCCTGACTGTCCTTAGTGTGATTTTATCACAGTATAATTATAGAGCCTGACTGTCCTTAGTGTGATAGTATCACAGTATAATTATAGGGTCTGACTGTCCTTAGTGTGATAGTATCACAGTATAATTATAGGGCCTGACTGTCCTTAGTGTGATAGTATCACAGTATAATTATAGGGTCTGAGTGTTCTTAGTGTGATAGTATCACAGTATAATTATAGGGTCTGACTGTCCTTAGTGTGATAGTATCACAGTATAATTATAGGGTCTGACTGTCCTTAGTGTGATAGTATCACAGTATAATTATAGGGCCTGACTGTCCTTAGTGTGATATTATCACAGTATAATTATAGGGTCTGACTGTCCTCAGTGTGATATTATCACAGTATAATTATAGGGTCTGACTGTCCTCAGTGTGATATTATCACAGTATAATTATAGGGTCTGACTGTCCTCAGTGTGATATTATCACAGTATAATTATAGGGCCTGACTGTCCTTAGTGTGATAGTATCACAGTATAATTATAGGGTCTGAGTGTCCTTAGTGTGATAGTATCACAGTATAATTATAGGGCCTGAGTGTCCTTCGTGTGATATTATCACAGTATAATTATAGGGTCTGACTGTCCTTAGTGTGATAGTATCACAGTATAATTATAGGGCCTGACTGTCCTTAGTGTGATAGTATCACAGTATAATTATAGGGCCTGAGTGTCCCTAGTGTGATATTATCACAGTATAATTATAGGGTCTGAGTGTCCTTAGTGTGATAGTATCACAGTATAATTATAGGGCCTGAGTGTCCTTCATGTGATAGTATCACAGTAAAATTATAGGGCCTGACTGTCCTTAGTGTGATATTATCACAGTATAATTATAGGGTCTGACTGTCCTTAGTGTGATAGTATCACAGTATAATTATAGGGCCTGAGTGTCCTTAGTGTGATAGTATCTCAGTATAATTATAGGGCCTGATTGTCCTTAGTGTGATAGTATCACAGTATAATTATAGGGCCTGACTGTCCTTAGTGTGATAGTATCACAGTACAATTATAGGGCCTGAGTGTACTTAGTGTGATAATATCACAGTATAATTATAAGGCCTGAGTGTCCTTAGTGTGAAAGTATCACAGTATAATTATAGGGCCTGACTGTCCTTAGTGTGATAGTATCACAGTATAATTATAGGGTCTGACTGTCCTTAGTGTGATATTATCACAGTATAATTATAGGGCCTGACTGTCCTTAGTGTGATAGTATCACAGTATAATTATAGGGCCTGAGTGTCCTTAGTGTGATATTATCACAGTATAATTATAAGGTCTGACTGTCCTTAGTGTGATATTATCACAGTATAATTATAGGGTCTGACTGTCCTTAGTGTGATAGTATCACATTATAATTATAGGGCCTGAGTGTCCTTAGTGTGATATTATCACAGTATAATTATAGGGCCTGACTGTCCTTAGTGTGATATTATCACAGTATAATTATAGGTCCTGACTGTCCTTAGTGTGATAGTATCACAGTATAATTATCGGGTCTGACTGTCCTTAGTGTGATAGTATCACAATATAATTATAGGGTCTGACTGTCCTTAGTGTGATAGTATCACAGTATAATTATAGGGCCTGACTGTCCTTAGTGTGATATTATCAAAGTATAATTATAGGGCCTGACTGTACTTTGTCTGATATTATCACAGTATAATTATAGGGTCTGACTGTCCTCAGTGTGATATTATCACAGTATAATTATAGGGTGTGACTGTCCTTAGTGTGATATTATCACAGTATAATGATAGGGTCTGACTGTCCACAGTGTGATATTATCACAGTATAATTATAGGGTCTGACTGTCCTCAGTGTGATATTATCACAGTATAATTATAGGGTCTGACTGTCCTCAGTGTGATATTATCACAGTATAATTATAGGGCCTGACTGTCCTTAGTGTGATAGTATCACAGTATAATTATCGGGCCTGACTGTCCTTAGTGTGATAGTATCACAGTATAATTATAGGGCCTGAGTGTCCTTAGTGTGATAGTATCACAGTATAATTATAGGGCCTGACTGTCCTTAGTGTGATAGTATCACAGTATAATTATAGGGCCTGAGTGTCCTTAGTGTGATATTATCACAGTATAATTATAGGGCCTGACTGTCCTTAGTGTGATAGTATCACAGTATAATTATAGGGTCTGACTGTCCTTCGTGTGATATTATCACAGTATAATTATAGGGTCTGAGTGTCCTTCGTGTGATATTATCACAGTATAATTATAGGGCCTGACTGTCCTTAGTGTGATAGTATCACAGTATAATTATAGGGTCTGACTGTCCTTAGTGTGATATTATCACAGTATAATTATAGGGCCTGACTGTCCTTAGTGTGATAGTATCACAGTATAATTATGGGGTCTGACTGTCCTCAGTGTGATATTATCACAGTATAATTATAGGGCCTGAGTGTCCTTAGTGTGATATTATCACAGTATAATTATAGGGTCTGACTGTCCTTCGTGTGATATTATCACAGTATAATTATAGGGCCTGACTGTCCTTAGTGTGATATTATCACAGTATAATTAGAGGGTCTGACTGTCCTTAGTGTGATAGTATCACAGTATAATTATAGGGCCTGACTGTCCTTAGTGTGATATTATCACAGCATAATTATAGGGCCTGACTGTCCTTAGTGTGATAGTATCACAGTATAATTACAGGGTCTGACTGTCCTTAGTGTGATAGTATCACAGTATAATTATAGGGCCTGACTGTCCTTAGTGTGATAGTATCACAGTATAATTATAGGGCCTGAGTGTCCTTAGTGTGATATTATCACAGTATAATTATAAGGTCTGACTGTCCTTCGTGTGATATTATCACAGTATAATTATAGGGCCTGACTGTCCTTAGTGTGATATTATCACAGTATAATTAGAGGGTCTGACTGTCCTCAGTGTGATATTATCACAGTATAATCATAGGGTCTGACTGTCCTTAGTGTGATATTATCACAATGTAATTATAGCGTCTGACTGTCCTCAGTGTGATATTATCACAGTATAATTATAGGGTCTGACTGTCCTTAGTGTGATATTATCACAGTATAATGATAGGGTCTGACTGTCCACAGTGTGATATTATCACAGTATAATTATAGGGTCTGACTGTCCTCATTGTGATATTATCACAGTATAATTATAGGGTCTGACTGTCCTCAGTGTGATATTATCACAGTATAATTATAGGGCCTGACTGTCCTTAGTGTGATAGTATCACAGTATAATTATAGGGCCTGACTGTCCTTCGTGTGATAGTATCACAGTATAATTATAGGGCCTGAGTGTCCTTAGTGTGATAGTATCACAGTATAATTATAGGGCCTGACTGTCCTTAGTGTGATAGTATCACAGTATAATTATAGGGCCTGAGTGTCCTTAGTGTGATAGTATCACAGTATAATTATAGGGCCTGAGTGTCCTTAGTGTGATAGTATCACAGTATAATTATAGGGCCTGAGTGTCCTTAGTGTGATAGTATCACAGTATAAATATAGGGCCTGACTGTCCTTCGTGTGATTGTATCACAGTATAATTATAGGGCCTGAGTGTCCTTAGTGTGATAGTATCACAGTATAATTATAGGGTCTGACTGTCCTTGGTGTGATAGTATCACAGTATAATTATAGGGTCTGACTGTCCTTAGTGTGATATTATCACAGTATAATTATAGGGTCTGAGTGTCCTTAGTGTGATAGTATCACAGTATAATTATAGGGTCTGACTGTCCTTAGTGTGATAGTATCACATTATAATTATAGGGCCTGAGTGTCCTTAGTGTGATAGTATCGCAGTATAATTATAGGGTCTGACTGTCCTTAGTGTGATAGTATCACAGTATAATTATAGGGTCTGACTGTCCTTAGTGTGATAGTATCACAGTATAATTATAGGGTCTGACTGTCCTTAGTGTGATAGTATCACATTATAATTATAGGGCCTGACTGTCCTTAGTGTGATTTTATCACAGTATAATTATAGAGCCTGACTGTCCTTAGTGTGATAGTATCACAGTATAATTATAGGGTCTGACTGTCCTTAGTGTGATAGTATCACAGTATAATTATAGGGCCTGACTGTCCTTAGTGTGATAGTATCACAGTATAATTATAGGGTCTGAGTGTCCTTAGTGTGATAGTATCACAGTATAATTATAGGGTCTGACTGTCCTTAGTGTGATAGTATCACAGTATAATTATAGGGTCTGACTGTCCTTAGTGTGATAGTATCACAGTATAATTACAGGGCCTGACTGTCCTTAGTGTGATATTATCACAGTATAATTATAGGGTCTGACTGTCCTCAGTGTGATATTATCACAGTATAATTATAGGGTCTGACTGTCCTCAGTGTGATATTATCACAGTATAATTATAGGGTCTGACTGTCCTCAGTGTGATATTATCACAGTATAATTATAGGGCCTGACTGTACTTAGTGTGATAGTATCACAGTATAATTATAGGGTCTGAGTGTCCTTAGTGTGATAGTATCACAGTATAATTATAGGGCCTGAGTGTCCTTCGTGTGATATTATCACAGTATAATTATAGGGTCTGACTGTCCTTAGTGTGATAGTATCACAGTATAATTATAGGGCCTGACTGTCCTTAGTGTGATAGTATCACAGTATAATTATAGGGCCTGAGTGTCCCTAGTGTGATATTATCACAGTATAATTATAGGGTCTGAGTGTCCTTAGTGTGATAGTATCACAGTATAATTATAGGGCCTGAGTGTCCTTAGTGTGATAGTATCACAGTAAAATTATAGGGCCTGACTGTCCTTAGTGTGATATTATCACAGTATAATTATCGGGCCTGACTGTCATTAGTGTGATAGTATCACAGTATAATTATAGGGCCTGAGTGTCCTTAGTGTGATAGTATCTCAGTATAATTATAGGGCCTGATTGTCCTTAGTGTGATAGTATCACAGTATAATTATAGGGCCTGACTGTCCTTAGTGTGATAGTATCACAGTACAATTATAGGGCCTGAGTGTACTTAGTGTGATAATATCACAGTATAATTATAAGGCCTGAGTGTCCTTAGTGTGAAAGTATCACAGTATAATTATAGGGCCTGACTGTCCTTAGTGTGATATTATCACAGTATAATTATAGGGCCTGACTGTCCTTAGTGTGATAGTATCACAGTATAATTATAGGGCCTGAGTGTCCTTAGTGTGATATTATCACAGTATAATTATAGGGCCTGACTGTCCTTAGTGTGATATTATCACAGTATAATTATAGGTCCTGACTGTCCTTAGTGTGATAGTATCACAGTATAATTATCGGGTCTGACTGTCCTTAGTGTGATAGTATCACAATATAATTATAGGGTCTGACTGTCCTTAGTGTGATAGTATCACAGTATAATTATAGGGCCTGACTGTCCTTAGTGTGATATTATCAAAGTATAATTATAGGGCCTGACTGTACTTTGTCTGATATTATCACAGTATAATTATAGGGTCTGACTGTCCTCAGTGTGATATTATCACAGTATAATTATAGGGTGTGACTGTCCTTAGTGTGATATTATCACAGTATAATGATAGGGTCTGACTGTCCACAGTGTGATATTATCACAGTATAATTATAGGGTCTGACTGTCCTCAGTGTGATATTATCACAGTATAATTATAGGGCCTGACTGTCCTTAGTGTGATAGTATCACAGTATAATTATAGGGCCTGACTGTCCTTAGTGTGATAGTATCACAGTATAATTATAGGGCCTGAGTGTCCTTAGTGTGATAGTATCACAGTATAATTATAGGGCCTGACTGTCCTTAGTGTGATAGTATCACAGTATAATTATAGGGCCTGAGTGTCCTTAGTGTGATATTATCACAGTATAATTATAGGGCCTGACTGTCCTTAGTGTGATAGTATCACAGTATAATTATAGGGTCTGACTGTCCTTCGTGTGATATTATCACAGTATAATTATAGGGTCTGAGTGTCCTTCGTGTGATATTATCACAGTATAATTATAGGGCCTGACTGTCCTTAGTGTGATAGTATCACAGTATAATTAGAGGGTCTGACTGTCCTTAGTGTGATATTATCACAGTATAATTATAGGGCCTGACTGTCCTTAGTGTGATAGTATCACAGTATAATTATGGGGTCTGACTGTCCTCAGTGTGATATTATCACAGTATAATTATAGGGCCTGAGTGTCCTTAGTGTGATATTATCACAGTATAATTATAGGGTCTGACTGTCCTTCGTGTGATATTATCACAGTATAATTATAGGGCCTGACTGTCCTTAGTGTGATATTATCACAGTATAATTAGAGGGTCTGACTGTCCTCAGTGTGATATTATCACAGTATAATCATAGGGTCTGACTGTCCTTAGTGTGATATTATCACAGTATAATTATAGGGTCTGACTGTCCTTCGTGTGATAGTATCACAGTATAATTATAGGGTCTGACTGTCCTTAGTGTGATATTATCACAGTATAATGATAGGGTCTGACTGTCCACAGTGTGATATTATCACAGTATAATTATAGGGTCTGACTGTCCTCATTGTGATATTATCACAGTATAATTATAGGGTCTGACTGTCCTCAGTGTGATATTATCACAGTATAATTATAGGGCCTGACTGTCCTTAGTGTGATAGTATCACAGTATAATTATAGGGCCTGACTGTCCTTCGTGTGATAGTATCACAGTATAATTATAGGGCCTGAGTGTCCTTAGTGTGATAGTATCACAGTATAATTATAGGGCCTGACTGTCCTTAGTGTGATAGTATCACAATATAATTATAGGGCCTGAGTGTCCTTAGTGTGATAGTATCACAGTATAATTATAGGGCCTGAGTGTCCTTAGTGTGATAGTATCACAGTATAATTATAGGGCCTGAGTGTCCTTAGTGTGATAGTATCACAGTATAAATATAGGGCCTGACTGTCCTTAGTGTGATAGTATCACAGTATAATTTTAGGGCCTGAGTGTCCTTAGTGTGATAGTATCACAGTATAATTATAGGGTCTGACTGTCCTTGGTGTGATAGTATCACAGTATAATTATAGGGTCTGACTGTCCTTAGTGTGATAGTATCACATTATAATTATAGGGCCTGACTGTCCTTAGTGTGATTTTATCACAGTATAATTATAGAGCCTGACTGTCCTTAGTGTGATAGTATCACAGTATAATTATAGGGTCTGACTGTCCTTAGTGTGATAGTATCACAGTATAATTATAGGGCCTGACTGTCCTTAGTGTGATAGTATCACAGTATAATTATAGGGTCTGAGTGTCCTTAGTGTGATAGTATCACAGTATAATTATAGGGTCTGACTGTCCTTAGTGTGATAGTATCACAGTATAATTATAGGGTCTGACTGTCCTTAGTGCGATAGTATCACAGTATAATTATAGGGCCTGACTGTCCTTAGTGTGATATTATCACAGTATAATTATAGGGTCTGACTGTCCTCAGTGTGATATTATCACAGTATAATTATACGGTCTGACTGTCCTCAGTGTGATATTATCACAGTATAATTATAGGGTCTGACTGTCCTCAGTGTGATATTATCACAGTATAATTATAGGGCCTGACTGTCCTTAGTGTGATAGTATCACAGTATAATTATAGGGTCTGAGTGTCCTTAGTGTGATAGTATCACAGTATAATTATAGGGCCTGAGTGTCCTTCGTGTGATATTATCACAGTATAATTATAGGGTCTGACTGTCCTTAGTGTGATAGTATCACAGTATAATTATAGGGCCTGACTGTCCTTAGTGTGATAGTATCACAGTATAATTATAGGGCCTGAGTGTCCCTAGTGTGATATTATCACAGTATAATTATAGGGTCTGAGTGTCCTTAGTGTGATAGTATCACAGTATAATTATAGGGCCTGAGTGTCCTTAGTGTGATAGTATCACAGTATAATTATAGGGCCTGACTGTCCTTAGTGTGATATTATCACAGTATAATTATCGGGCCTGACTGTCCTTAGTGTGATAGTATCACAGTATAATTATAGGGCCTGACTGTCCTTAGTGTGATAGTATCACAGTATAATTATAGGGCCTGAGTGTCCTTAGTGTGATAGTATCTCAGTATAATTATAGGGCCTGATTGTCCTTAGTGTGATAGTATCACAGTATAATTATAGGGCCTGACTGTCCTTAGTGTGATATTATCACAGTATAATTATAGGGTCTGAGTGTCCTTAGTGTGATAGTATCACAGTATAATTATAGGGCCTGACTGTCCTTAGTGTGATAGTATCACAGTATAATTATAGGGTCTGAGTGTCCTGAGTGTGATAGTATCACAGTATAATTATAGGGTCTGACTGTCCTTAGTGTGATAGTATCACAGTATAATTATAGGGTCTGAGTGTCCTGAGTGTGATAGTATCACAGTATAATTATAGGGTCTGACTGTCCTTAGTGTGATATTATCACAGTATAATTATAGGGCCTGAGTGTACTTAGTGTGATAATATCACAGTATAATTATAAGGCCTGAGTGTCCTTAGTGTGAAAGTATCACAGTATAATTATAGGGCCTGACTGTCCTTAGTGTGATAGTATCACAGTATAATTATAGGGTCTGACTGTCCTTAGTGTGATATTATCACAGTATAATTATAGGGCCTGACTGTCCTTAGTGTGATAGTATCACAGTATAATTATAGGGCCTGAGTGTCCTTAGTGTGATATTATCACAGTATAATTATAAGGTCTGACTGTCCTCAGTGTGATATTATCACAGTATAATTATAGGGTCTGACTGTCCTCAGTGTGATATTATCACAGTATAATTATAGGGCCTGACTGTCCTTCGTGTGATAGTATCACAGTATAATTATAGGGCCTGACTGTCCTTAGTGTGATAGTATCACAGTATAATTATAGGGCCTGAGTGTCCTTAGTGTGATAGTATCACAGTATAATTATAGGGCCTGACTGTCCTTAGTGTGATAGTATCACAGTATAATTATAGGGCCTGAGTGTCCTTAGTGTGATATTATCACAGTCTAATTATAGGGTCTGAGTGTCCTTCGTGTGATATTATCACAGTATAATTATAGGGCCTGACTGTCCTTAGTGTGATAGTATCACAGTATAATTATAGGGTCTGACTGTCCTTAGTGTGATATTATCACAGTATAATTATAGGGCCTGACTGTCCTTAGTGTGATAGTATCACAGTATAATTATGGGGTCTGACTGTCCTCAGTGTGATATTATCACAGTATAATTATAGGGCCTGAGTGTCCTTAGTGTGATATTATCACAGTATAATTATAGGGTCTGACTGTCCTTCGTGTGATATTATCACAGTATAATTATAGGGCCTGACTGTCCTTAGTGTGATAGTATCACAGTATAATTATAGGGCCTGACTGTCCTTAGTGTGATATTATCACAGTATAATTAGAGGGTCTGACTGTCCTCAGTGTGATATTATCACAGTATAATCATAGGGTCTGACTGTCCTTAGTGTGATATTATCACAATGTAATTATAGCGTCTGACTGTCCTCAGTGTGATATTATCACAGTATAATGATAGGGTCTGACTGTCCACAGTGTGATATTATCACAGTATAATTATAGGGTCTGACTGTCCTCATTGTGATATTATCACAGTATAATTATAGGGTCTGACTGTCCTCAGTGTGATATTATCACAGTATAATTATAGGGTCTGACTGTCCTTAGTGTGATAGTATCACAGTATAATTATAGGGTCTGACTGTCCTTAGTGTGATATTTTCACAGTATAATGATAGGGTCTGACTGTCCACAGTGTGATATTATCACAGTATAATTATAGGGTCTGACTGTCCTCATTGTGATATTATCACAGTATAATTATAGGGTCTGACTGTCCTCAGTGTGATATTATCACAGTATAATTATAGGGTCTGACTGTCCTTAGTGTGATAGTATCACAGTATAATTATAGGGTCTGACTGTCCTTAGTGTGATATTATCACAGTATAATGATAGGGTCTGACTGTCCACAGTGTGATATTATCACAGTATAATTATAGGGTCTGACTGTCCTCATTGTGATATTATCACAGTATAATTATAGGGTCTGACTGTCCTCAGTGTGATATTATCACAGTATAATTATAGGGCCTGACTGTCCTTAGTGTGATAGTATCACAGTATAATTATAGGGCCTGACTGTCCTTCGTGTGATAGTATCACAGTATAATTATAGGGCCTGAGTGTCCTTAGTGTGATAGTATCACAGTATAATTATAGGGCCTGACTGTCCTTAGTGTGATAGTATCACAGTATAATTATAGGGCCTGAGTGTCCTTAGTGTGATAGTATCACAGTATAATTATAGGGCCTGAGTGTCCTTAGTGTGATAGTATCACAGTATAATTATAGGGCCTGAGTGTCCTTAGTGTGATAGTATCACAGTATAAATATAGGGCCTGACTGTCCTTAGTGTGATTGTATCACAGTATAATTATAGGGCCTGAGTGTCCTTAGTGTGATAGTATCACAGTATAATTATAGGGTCTGACTGTCCTTGGTGTGATAGTATCACAGTATAATTATAGGGTCTGACTGTCCTTAGTGTGATATTATCACAGTACAATTATAGGGTCTGAGTGTCCTTAGTGTGATAGTATCACAGTATAATTATAGGGTCTGACTGTCCTTAGTGTGATAGTATCACATTATAATTATAGGGCCTGAGTGTCCTTAGTGTGATAGTATCGCAGTATAATTATAGGGTCTGACTGTCCTTAGTGTGATAGTATCACAGTATAATTATAGGGTCTGACTGTCCTTAGTGTGATAGTATCACAGTATAATTATAGGGTCTGACTGTCCTTAGTGTGATAGTATCACATTATAATTATAGGGCCTGACTGTCCTTAGTGTGATTTTATCACAGTATAATTATAGAGCCTGACTGTCCTTAGTGTGATAGTATCACAGTATAATTATAGGGTCTGACTGTCCTTAGTGTGATAGTATCACAGTATAATTATAGGGCCTGACTGTCCTTAGTGTGATAGTATCACAGTATAATTATAGGGTCTGAGTGTCCTTAGTGTGATAGTATCACAGTATAATTATAGGGTCTGACTGTCCTCAGTGTGATATTATCACAGTATAATTATAGGGTCTGACTGTCCTCAGTGTGATATTATCACAGTATAATTATAGGGCCTGACTGTCCTTAGTGTGATAGTATCACAGTATAATTATAGGGTCTGAGTGTCCTTAGTGTGATAGTATCACAGTATAATTATAGGGCCTGAGTGTCCTTCGTGTGATATTATCACAGTATAATTATAGGGTCTGACTGTCCTTAGTGTGATAGTATCACAGTATAATTATAGGGCCTGACTGTCCTTAGTGTGATAGTATCACAGTATAATTATAGGGCCTGAGTGTCCCTAGTGTGATATTATCACAGTATAATTATAGGGTCTGAGTGTCCTTAGTGTGATAGTATCACAGTATAATTATAGGGCCTGAGTGTCCTTAGTGTGATAGTATCACAGTAAAATTATAGGGCCTGACTGTCCTTAGTGTGATATTATCACAGTATAATTATCGGGCCTGACTGTCCTTAGTGTGATAGTATCACAGTATAATTATAGGGCCTGAGTGTCCTTAGTGTGATAGTATCTCAGTATAATTATAGGGCCTGATTGTCCTTAGTGTGATAGTATCACAGTATAATTATAGGGCCTGACTGTCCTTAGTGTGATAGTATCACAGTACAATTATAGGGCCTGAGTGTACTTAGTGTGATAATATCACAGTATAATTATAAGGCCTGAGTGTCCTTAGTGTGAAAGTATCACAGTATAATTATAGGGCCTGACTGTCCTTAGTGTGATAGTATCACAGTATAATTATAGGGTCTGACTGTCCTTAGTGTGATATTATCACAGTATAATTATAGGGCCTGACTGTCCTTAGTGTGATAGTATCACAGTATAATTATAGGGCCTGAGTGTCCTTAGTGTGATATTATCACAGTATAATTATAAGGTCTGACTGTCCTTAGTGTGATATTATCACAGTATAATTATAGGGTCTGACTGTCCTTAGTGTGATAGTATCACATTATAATTATCGGGCCTGAGTGTCCTTAGTGTGATATTATCACAGTATAATTATAGGGCCTGACTGTCCTTAGTGTGATATTATCACAGTATAATTATAGGTCCTGACTGTCCTTAGTGTGATAGTATCACAGTATAATTATCGGGTCTGACTGTCCTTAGTGTGATAGTATCACAATATAATTATAGGGTCTGACTGTCCTTAGTGTGATAGTATCACAGTATAATTATAGGGCCTGACTGTCCTTAGTGTGATATTATCAAAGTATAATTATAGGGCCTGACTGTACTTTGTCTGATATTATCACAGTATAATTATAGGGTCTGACTGTCCTCAGTGTGATATTATCACAGTATAATTATAGGGTGTGACTGTCCTTAGTGTGATATTATCACAGTATAATGATAGGGTCTGACTGTCCACAGTGTGATATTATCACAGTATAATTATAGGGTCTGACTGTCCTCAGTGTGATATTATCACAGTATAATTATAGGGTCTGACTGTCCTCAGTGTGATATTATCACAGTATAATTATAGGGCCTGACTGTCCTTAGTGTGATAGTATCACAGTATAATTATAGGGCCTGACTGTCCTTAGTGTGATAGTATCACAGTATAATTATAGGGCCTGAGTGTCCTTAGTGTGATAGTATCACAGTATAATTATAGGGCCTGACTGTCCTTAGTGTGATAGTATCACAGTATAATTATAGGGCCTGAGTGTCCTTAGTGTGATATTATCACAGTATAATTATAGGGCCTGACTGTCCTTAGTGTGATAGTATCACAGTATAATTATAGGGTCTGACTGTCCTTCGTGTGATATTATCACAGTATAATTATAGGGTCTGAGTGTCCTTCGTGTGATATTATCACAGTATAATTATAGGGCCTGACTGTCCTTAGTGTGATAGTATCACAGTATAATTATAGGGTCTGACTGTCCTTAGTGTGATATTATCACAGTATAATTATAGGGCCTGACTGTCCTTAGTGTGATAGTATCACAGTATAATTATGGGGTCTGACTGTCCTCAGTGTGATATTATCACAGTATAATTATAGGGCCTGAGTGTCCTTAGTGTGATATTATCACAGTATAATTATAGGGTCTGACTGTCCTTCGTGTGATATTATCACAGTATAATTATAGGGCCTGACTGTCCTTAGTGTGATATTATCACAGTATAATTAGAGGGTCTGACTGTCCTCAGTGTGATATTATCACAGTATAATCATAGGGTCTGACTGTCCTTAGTGTGATATTATCACAGTATAATTATAGGGTCTGACTGTCCTTAGTGTGATAGTATCACAGTATAATTATAGGGTCTGACTGTCCTTAGTGTGATATTATCACAGTATAATGATAGGGTCTGACTGTCCACAGTGTGATATTATCACAGTATAATTATAGGGTCTGACTGTCCTCATTGTGATATTATCACAGTATAATTATAGGGTCTGACTGTCCTCAGTGTGATATTATCACAGTATAATTATAGGGCCTGACTGTCCTTAGTGTGATAGTATCACAGTATAATTATAGGGCCTGACTGTCCTTCGTGTGATAGTATCACAGTATAATTATAGGGCCTGAGTGTCCTTAGTGTGATAGTATCACAGTATAATTATAGGGCCTGACTGTCCTTGGTGTGATAGTATCACAATATAATTATAGGGCCTGAGTGTCCTTAGTGTGATAGTATCACAGTATAATTATAGGGCCTGAGTGTCCTTAGTGTGATAGTATCACAGTATAATTATAGGGCCTGAGTGTCCTTAGTGTGATAGTATCACAGTATAAATATAGGGCCTGACTCTCCTTAGTGTGATCGTATCACAGTATAATTTTAGGGCCTGAGTGTCCTTAGTGTGATAGTATCACAGTATAATTATAGGGTCTGACTGTCCTTGGTGTGATAGTATCACAGTATAATTATAGGGTCTGACTGTCCTTAGTGTGATAGTATCACATTATAATTATAGGGCCTGACTGTCCTTAGTGTGATTTTATCACAGTATAATTATAGAGCCTGACTGTCCTTAGTGTGATAGTATCACAGTATAATTATAGGGTCTGACTGTCCTTAGTGTGATAGTATCACAGTATAATTATAGGGCCTGACTGTCCTTAGTGTGATAGTATCACAGTATAATTATAGGGTCTGAGTGTCCTTAGTGTGATAGTATCACAGTATAATTATAGGGTCTGACTGTCCTTAGTGTGATAGTATCACAGTATAATTATAGGGTCTGACTGTCCTTAGTGCGATAGTATCACAGTATAATTATAGGGCCTGACTGTCCTTAGTGTGATATTATCACAGTATAATTATAGGGTCTGACTGTCCTCAGTGTGATATTATCACAGTATAATTATAGGGTCTGACTGTCCTCAGTGTGATATTATCACAGTATAATTATAGGGTCTGACTGTCCTCAGTGTGATATTATCACAGTATAATTATAGGGCCTGACTGTCCTTAGTGTGATAGTATCACAGTATAATTATAGGGTCTGAGTGTCCTTAGTGTGATAGTATCACAGTATAATTATAGGGCCTGAGTGTCCTTCGTGTGATATTATCACAGTATAATTATAGGGTCTGACTGTCCTTAGTGTGATAGTATCACAGTATAATTATAGGGCCTGACTGTCCTTAGTGTGATAGTATCACAGTATAATTATAGGGCCTGAGTGTCCCTAGTGTGATATTATCACAGTATAATTATAGGGTCTGAGTGTCCTTAGTGTGATAGTATCACAGTATAATTATAGGGCCTGAGTGTCCTTAGTGTGATAGTATCACAGTATAATTATAGGGCCTGACTGTCCTTAGTGTGATATTATCACAGTATAATTATCGGGCCTGACTGTCCTTAGTGTGATAGTATCACAGTATAATTATAGGGCCTGACTGTCCTTAGTGTGATAGTATCACAGTATAATTATAGGGCCTGAGTGTCCTTAGTGTGATAGTATCTCAGTATAATTATAGGGCCTGATTGTCCTTAGTGTGATAGTATCACAGTATAATTATAGGGCCTGACTGTCCTTGGTGTGATAGTATCACAGTACAATTATAGGGCCTGAGTGTACTTAGTGTGATAATATCACAGTATAATTATAAGGCCTGAGTGTCCTTAGTGTGAAAGTATCACAGTATAATTATAGGGCCTGACTGTCCTTAGTGTGATAGTATCACAGTATAATTATAGGGTCTGACTGTCCTTAGTGTGATATTATCACAGTATAATTATAGGGCCTGACTGTCCTTAGTGTGATAGTATCACAGTATAATTATAGGGCCTGAGTGTCCTTAGTGTGATATTATCACAGTATAATTATAAGGTCTGACTGTCCTCAGTGTGATATTATCACAGTATAATTATAGGGTCTGACTGTCCTCAGTGTGATATTATCACAGTATAATTATAGGGCCTGACTGTCCTTCGTGTGATAGTATCACAGTATAATTATAGGGCCTGACTGTCCTTAGTGTGATAGTATCACAGTATAATTATAGGGCCTGAGTGTCCTTAGTGTGATAGTATCACAGTATAATTATAGGGCCTGACTGTCCTTAGTGTGATAGTATCACAGTATAATTATAGGGCCTGAGTGTCCTTAGTGTGATATTATCACAGTCTAATTATAGGGTCTGAGTGTCCTTCGTGTGATATTATCACAGTATAATTATAGGGCCTGACTGTCCTTAGTGTGATAGTATCACAGTATAATTATAGGGTCTGACTGTCCTTAGTGTGATATTATCACAGTATAATTATAGGGCCTGACTGTCCTTAGTGTGATAGTATCACAGTATAATTATGGGGTCTGACTGTCCTCAGTGTGATATTATCACAGTATAATTATAGGGCCTGAGTGTCCTTAGTGTGATATTATCACAGTATAATTATAGGGTCTGACTGTCCTTCGTGTGATATTATCACAGTATAATTATAGGGCCTGACTGTCCTAAGTGTGATAGTATCACAGTATAATTATAGGGCCTGAGTGTCCTCAGTGTGATATTATCACAGTATAATTATAGGGTCTGAGTGTCCTTAGTGTGATATTATCACAGTATAATTATAGGGCCTGACTGTCCTTAGTGTGATATTATCACAGTATAATTAGAGGGTCTGACTGTCCTCAGTGTGATATTATCACAGTATAATCATAGGGTCTGACTGTCCTTCGTGTGATATTATCACAGTATAATTATAGGGTCTGACTGTCCTCAGTGTGATATTATCACAGTATAATTATAGGGTCTGACTGTCCTTAGTGTGATATTATCACAGTATAATGATAGGGTCTGACTGTCCACAGTGTGATATTATCACAGTATAATTATAGGGTCTGACTGTCCTCATTCTGATATTATCACAGTATAATTATAGGGTCTGACTGTCCTCAGTGTGATATTATCACAGTATAATTATAGGGCCTGACTGTCCTTAGTGTGATAGTATCACAGTATAATTATAGGGCCTGACTGTCCTTCGTGTGATAGTATCACAGTATAATTATAGGGCCTGAGTGTCCTTAGTGTGATAGTATCACAGTATAATTATAGGGCCTGACTGTCCTTAGTGTGATAGTATCACAGTATAATTATAGGGCCTGAGTGTCCTTAGTGTGATAGTATCACAGTATAATTATAGGGCCTGAGTGTCCTTAGTGTGATAGTATCACAGTATAATTATAGGGCCTGAGTGTCCTTAGTGTGATAGTATCACAGTATAAATATAGGGCCTGACTGTCCTTAGTGTGATAGTATCACAGTATAATTATAGGGCCTGAGTGTCCTTAGTGTGATAGTATCACAGTATAATTATAGGGTCTGACTGTCCTTGGTGTGATAGTATCACAGTATAATTATAGGGTCTGACTGTCCTTAGTGTGATAGTATCACATTATAATTATAGGGCCTGACTGTCCTTAGTGTGATTTTATCACAGTATAATTATAGAGCCTGACTGTCCTTAGTGTGATAGTATCACAGTATAATTATAGGGTCTGACTGTCCTTAGTGTGATAGTATCACAGTATAATTATAGGGCCTGACTGTCCTTAGTGTGATAGTATCACAGTATAATTATAGGGTCTGAGTGTCCTTAGTGTGATAGTATCACAGTATAATTATAGGGTCTGACTGTCCTTAGTGTGATAGTATCACAGTATAATTATAGGGTCTGACTGTCCTTAGTGTGATAGTATCACAGTATAATTATAGGGCCTGACTGTCCTTAGTGTGATATTATCACAGTATAATTATAGGGTCTGACTGTCCTCAGTGTGATATTATCACAGTATAATTATAGGGTCTGACTGTCCTCAGTGTGATATTATCACAGTATAATTATAGGGTCTGACTGTCCTCAGTGTGATATTATCACAGTATAATTATAGGGCCTGACTGTCCTTAGTGTGATAGTATCACAGTATAATTATAGGGTCTGAGTGTCCTTAGTGTGATAGTATCACAGTATAATTATAGGGCCTGAGTGTCCTTCGTGTGATATTATCACAGTATAATTATAGGGTCTGACTGTCCTTAGTGTGATATTATCGCAGTATAATTATAGGGTCTGACTGTCCTTAGTGTGATAGTATCACAGTATAATTATAGGGCCTGACTGTCCTTAGTGTGATAGTATCACAGTATAATTATAGGGCCTGAGTGTCCCTAGTGTGATATTATCACAGTATAATTATAGGTTCTGAGTGTCCTTAGTGTGATAGTATCACAGTATAATTATAGGGCCTGAGTGTCCTTAGTGTGATAGTATCACAGTATAATTATAGGGCCTGACTGTCCTTAGTGTGATATTATCACAGTATAATTATAGGTTCTGAGTGTCCTTAGTGTGATAGTATCACAGTATAATTATAGGGCCTGAGTGTCCTTAGTGTGATAGTATCACAGTATAATTATAGGGCCTGACTGTCCTTAGTGTGATATTATCACAGTATAATTATCGGGCCTGACTGTCCTTAGTGTGATAGTATCACAGTATAATTATAGGGCCTGAGTGTCCTTAGTGTGATAGTATCTCAGTATAATTATAGGGCCTGATTGTCCTTAGTGTGATAGTATCACAGTATAATTATAGGGCCTGACTGTCCTTAGTGTGATAGTATCACAGTATAATTATAGGGCCTGAGTGTCCTTAGTGTGATAGTATCACAGTATAATTATAGGGTCTGACTGTCCTTAGTGTGATATTATCACAGTATAATTATAGGGCCTGAGTGTCCTTAGTGTGAAAGTATCACAGTATAATTATAGGGCCTGACTGTCCTTAGTGTGATAGTATCACAGTATAATTATAGGGTCTGACTGTCCTTAGTGTGATATTATCACAGTATAATTATAGGGCCTGACTGTCCTTAGTGTGATAGTATCACAGTATAATTATAGGGTCTGACTGTCCTTAGTGTGATATTATCACAGTATAATTATAGGGCCTGACTGTCCTTAGTGTGATAGTATCACAGTATAATTATAGGGCCTGAGTGTCCTTAGTGTGATATTATCACAGTATAATTATAAGGTCTGACTGTCCTTAGTGTGATATTATCACAGTATAATTATAGGGTCTGACTGTCCTTAGTGTGATAGTATCACATTATAATTATAGGGCCTGAGTGTCCTTAGTGTGATATTATCACAGTATAATTATAGGGCCTGACTGTCCTTAGTGTGATATTATCACAGTATAATTATAGGGCCTGACTGTCCTTAGTGTGATAGTATCACAGTATAATTATAGGGTCTGACTGTCCTTAGTGTGATAGTATCACAGTATAAATATAGGGTCTGACTGTCCTTAGTGTGATAGTATCACAGTATAATTATAGGGCCTGACTGTCCTTAGTGTGATATTATCACAGTATAATTATAGGGCCTGACTGTACTTTGTCTGATATTATCACAGTATAATTATAGGGTCTGACTGTCCTCAGTGTGATATTATCACAGTATAATTATAGGGTCTGACTGTCCTTAGTGTGATATTATCACAGTATAATGATAGGGTCTGACTGTCCACAGTGTGATATTATCACAGTATAATTATAGGGTCTGACTGTCCTCAGTGTGATATTATCACAGTATAATTATAGGGTCTGACTGTCCTCAGTGTGATATTATCACAGTATAATTATAGGGCCTGACTGTCCTTAGTGTGATAGTATCACAGTATAATTATAGGGCCTGACTGTCCTTAGTGTGATAGTATCACAGTATAATTATAGGGCCTGAGTGTCCTTAGTGTGATAGTATCACAGTATAATTATAGGGCCTGACTGTCCTTAGTGTGATAGTATCACAGTATAATTATAGGGCCTGAGTGTCCTTAGTGTGATAGTATCACAGTATAATTATAGGGCCTGAGTGTCCTTAGTGTGATAGTATCACAGTATAATTATAGGGCCTGAGTGTCCTTAGTGTGATAGTATCACAGTATAAATATAGGGCCTGAGTGTCCTTAGTGTGATAGTATCTCAGTATAATTATAGGGCCTGATTGTCCTTAGTGTGATAGTATCACAGTATAATTATAGGGCCTGACTGTCCTTAGTGTGATAGTATCACAGTACAATTATAGGGCCTGAGTGTACTTAGTGTGATAATATCACAGTATAATTATAAGGCCTGAGTGTCCTTAGTGTGATAATATCACAGTACAATTATAGGGCCTGACTGTCCTCAGTGTGATAATATCACAGTACAATTATAGGGCCTGACTGTCCTTAGTGTGATAGTATCACAGTATAATTATAGGGCCTGAGTGTCCTTAGTGTGATAGTATCACAGTATAAATATAGGGTCTGACTGTCCTTAGTGTGATAGTATCACAGTATAATTATAGGGCCTGACTGTCCTTAGTGTGATATTATCACAGTATAATTATAGGGTCTGACTGTCCTTAGTGTGATATTATCACAGTATAATTATAGGGTCTGACTGTCCTTGGTGTGATAGTATCACAGTATAATTATAGGGCCTGAGTGTCCTTAGTGTGATAGTATCACAGTATAAATATAGGGCCTGAGTGTCCTTAGTGTGATAGTATCTCAGTATAATTATAGGGCCTGACTGTCCTTAGTGTGATAGTATCACAGTATAATTATAGGGCCTGAGTGTCCTTAGTGTGATAGTATCACAGTATAATTATAGGGCCTGAGTGTCCTTAGTGTGATAGTATCTCAGTATAATTATAGGGCCTGACTGTCCTTAGTGTGATATTATCACAGTATAATTATAGGGCCTGACTGTCCTTAGTGTGATAGTATCACAGTATAATTATAGGGCCTGACTGTCCTTAGTGTGATAGTATCACAGTACAATTATAGGGCCTGAGTGTACTTAGTGTGATAATATCACAGTATAATTATAGGGCCTGAGTGTACTTAGTGTGATAATATCACAGTACAATTATAGGGCCTGACTGTCCTTAGTGTGATAATATCACAGTATAATTATAAGGCCTGAGTGTCCTTAGTGTGAAAGTATCACAGTATAATTATAGGGCCTGACTGTCCTTAGTGTGATAGTATCACAGTATAATTATAGGGTCTGACTGTCCTTAGTGTGATATTATCACAGTATAATTATAGGGCCTGACTGTCCTTAGTGTGATAGTATCACAGTATAATTATAGGGCCTGAGTGTCCTTAGTGTGATATTATCACAGTATAATTATAGGGTCTGACTGTCCTTGGTGTGATATTATCACAGTATAATTATAGGGTCTGACTGTCCTTAGTGTGATAGTATCACATTATAATTATAGGGCCTGAGTGTCCTGAGTGTGATATTATCACAGTATAATTATAGGGCCTGACTGTCCTTAGTGTGATATTATCACAGTATAATTATAGGGCCTGACTGTCCTTAGTGTGATAGTATCACAGTATAATTATAGGGTCTGACTGTCCTTAGTGTGATAGTATCACAGTATAATTATAGGGTCTGACTGTCCTTAGTGTGATATTATCACAGTATAATTATAGGGCCTGACTGTACTTTGTCTGATATTATCACAGTATAATTATAGGGTCTGACTGTCCTCAGTGTGATATTATCACAGTATAATTATAGGGTCTGACTGTCCTTCGTGTGATATTATCACAGTATAATGATAGGGTCTGACTGTCCACAGTGTGATATTATCACAGTATAATTATAGGGTCTGACTGTCCTCAGTGTGATATTATCACAGTATAATTATAGGGTCTGACTGTCCTCAGTGTGATATTATCACAGTATAATTATAGGGCCTGACTGTCCTTAGTGTGATAGTATCACAGTATAATTATAGGGCCTGACTGTCCTTAGTGTGATAGTATCACAGTATAATTATAGGGCCTGAGTGTCCTTAGTGTGATAGTATCACAGTATAATTATAGGGCCTGAGTGTCCTTAGTGTGATAGTATCACAGTATAATTATAGGGCCTGAGTGTCCTTAGTGTGATAGTATCACAGTATAATTATAGGGCCTGAGTGTCCTTAGTGTGATAGTATCACAGTATAATTACAGGGCCTGAGTGTCCTTAGTGTGATAGTATCACAGTATAAATATAGGGCCTGACTGTCCTTAGTGTGATAGTATCACAGTATAATTATAGGGCCTGACTGTCCTTAGTGTGATAGTATCACAGTATAATTATAGGGTCTGAGTGTCCTTAGTTTGATAGTATCACAGTATAATTATAGGGTCTGACTGTCCTTAGTGTGATAGTATCACAGTATAATTATAGGGTCTGACTGTCCTTAGTGTGATAGTATCACAGTATAATTATAGGGCCTGAGTGTCCTTAGTGTGATATTATCACAGTATAATTATAGGGTCTGACTGTACTCAGTGTGATATTATCACAGTATAATTATAGGGTCTGACTGTCCTCAGTGTGATATTATCACAGTATAATTATAGGGTCTGACTGTCCTCAGTGTGATATTATCACAGTATAATAATAGGGCCTGACTGTCCTTAGTGTGATAGTATCACAGTATAATTATAGGGCCTGAGTGTCCTTAGTGTGATAGTATCACAGTATAATTATAGGGCCTGAGTGTCCTTAGTGTGATAGTATCACAGTATAATTATAGGGCCTGACTGTCCTTAGTGTGATAGTATCACAGTATAATTATAGGGTCTGACTGTCCTTAGTGTGATAGTATCACAGTATAATTATAGGGCCTGACTGTCCTTAGTGTGATATTATCACAGTATAATTATAGGTTCTGACTGTCCTCAGTGTGATATTATCACAGTATAATTAGAGGGTCTGACTGTCCTCAGTGTGATATTATCACAGTATAATTATAGGGTCTGACTGTCCTCAGTGTGATATTATCACAGTATAATTATAGGGCCTGACTGTCCTTAGTGTGATAGTATCACAGTATAATTATAGGGCCTGAGTGTCCTTAGTGTGATATTATCACAGTATAATTATAGGGTCTGACTGTCCTTTGTGTGATAGTATCACAGTATAATTATAGGGTCTGACTGTCCTTAGTGTGATAGTATCACAGTATAATTATAGGGTCTGACTGTCCTTAGTGTGATAGTATCACAGTATAATGATAGGGCCTGACTGTCCTTAGTGTGATAGTATCACAGTATAATTATAGGGTCTGACTGTCCTTAGTGTGATAGTATCACAGTATAATTATAGGGTCTGACTGTCCTTAGTGTGATAGTATCACAGTATAATTATAGGGTCTGACTGTCCTTAGTGTGATATTATCACAGTATAATTATAGGGCCTGACTGTCCTGAGCGTGATAGTATCACAGTATAATTATAGGGTCTGACTGTCCTTAGTGTGATAGTATCACAGTATAATTATTGGGCCTGAGTGTCCTTAGTGTGATATTATCACAGTATAATTATAGGGCCTGAGTGTCCTTAGTGTGATAGTATCACAGTATAATTATAGGGCCTGACTGTCCTTAGTGTGATAGTATCACAGTATAATTATAGGGTCTGACTGTCCTTAGTGTGATATTATCACAGTATAATTATAGGGCCTGACTGTCCTTAGTGTGATAGTATCACAGTATAATTATGGGGTCTGACTGTCCTCAGTGTGATATTATCACAGTATAATTATAGGGCCTGAGTGTCCTTAGTGTGATATTATCACAGTCTAATTATAGGGTCTGACTGTCCTTCGTGTGATATTATCACAGTATAATTATAGGGCCTGACTGTCCTTAGTGTGATATTATCACAGTATAATTAGAGGGTCTGACTGTCCTCAGTGTGATATTATCACAGTATAATTATGGGGTCTGACTGTCCTCAGTGTGATATTATCACAGTATAATTATGGGGTCTGACTGTCCTCAGTGTGATATTATCACAGTCTAATTATAGGGTCTGACTGTCCTTCGTGTGATATTATCACAGTATAATTATAGGGCCTGACTGTCCTTAGTGTGATATTATCACAGTATAATTAGAGGGTCTGACTGTCCTCAGTGTGATATTATCACAGTATAATTATAGGGTCTGACTGTCCTCAGTGTGATATTATCACAGTATAATGATAGGGTCTGACTGTACTTTGTCTGATATTATCACAGTATAATTATAGGGTCTGAGTGTCCTTAGTGTGATAGTATCACAGTATAAATATAGGGCCTGACTGTCCTGAGTGTGATAGTATCACAGTATATTTATAGGGTCTGAGTGTCCTTAGTGTGATAGTATCACAGTATAATTATAGGGTCTGAGTGTCCTTAGTGTGATAGTATCACAGTATAATTATAGGGCCTGACTGTCCTTAGTGTGATAGTATCACAGTATAATTCTAGGGCCTGAGTGTCCTTCGTGTGATAGTATCACAGTATAATTATAGGGTCTGAGTGTCCTTTGTGTGATAGTATCACAGTATAATTATAGGGTCTGAGTGTCCTTAGTGTGATAGTATCACAGTATAATTATAGGGTCTGAGTGTCCTTAGTGTGATAGTATCACAGTATAATTATAGGGTCTGACTGTCCTTCGTGTGATATTATCACAGTATAATTATAGGGCCTGACTGTCCTTCGTGTGATAGTATCACAGTATAATTATAGGGCTTGACTGTCCTTAGTGTGATATTATCACAGTATAATTATAGGGTCTGACTGTCCTTAGTGTGATCGTATCACAGTATAATTATAGGGCCTGACTGTCCTTAGTGTGATATTATCACAGTATAATTATAGGGCCTGACTGTACTTTGTCTGATATTATCACAGTATAATTATAGGGTCTGACTGTCCTCAGTGTGATATTATCACAGTATAATTATAGGGTCTGACTGTCCTTCGTGTGATATTATCACAGTATAATGATAGGGTCTGACTGTCCACAGTGTGATATTATCACAGTATAATTATAGGGTCTGACTGTCCTCAGTGTGATATTATCACAGTATAATTATAGGGTCTGACTGTCCTCAGTGTGATATTATCACAGTATAATTATAGGGCCTGACTGTCCTTTGTGTGATAGTATCACAGTATAATTATAGGGCCTGACTGTCCTTAGTGTGATAGTATCACAGTATAATTATAGGGCCTGAGTGTCCTTAGTGTGATAGTATCACAGTATAATTATAGGGCCTGAGTGTCCTTAGTGTGATAGTATCACAGTATAATTATAGGGCCTGAGTGTCCTTAGTGTGATAGTATCACAGTATAATTATAGGGCCTGAGTGTCCTTAGTGTGATAGTATCACAGTATAATTATAGGGCCTGACTGTCCTTAGTGTGATAGTATCACAGTATAATTATAGGGTCTGACTGTCCTTGGTGTGATAGTATCACAGTATAATTATAGGGTCTGACTGTCCTTAGTGTGATAGTATCACATTATAATTATAGGGCCTGACTGTCCTTAGTGTGATATTATCACAGTATAATTATAGGGCCTGACTGTCCTTAGTGTGATAGTATCACAGTATAATTATAGGGTCTGACTGTCCTTAGTGTGATAGTATCACAGTATAATTATAGGGCCTGACTGTCCTTAGTGTGATAGTATCACAGTATAATTATAGGGTCTGAGTGTCCTTAGTTTGATAGTATCACAGTATAATTATAGGGTCTGACTGTCCTTAGTGTGATAGTATCACAGTATAATTATAGGGTCTGACTGTCCTTAGTGTGATAGTATCACAGTATAATTATAGGGCCTGAGTGTCCTTAGTGTGATATTATCACAGTATAATTATAGGGTCTGACTGTACTCAGTGTGATATTATCACAGTATAATTATAGGGTCGGACTGTCCTCAGTGTGATATTATCACAGTATAATTATAGGGTCTGACTGTCCTCAGTGTGATATTATCACAGTATAATTATAGGGCCTGACTGTCCTTAGTGTGATAGTATCACAGTATAATTATAGGGCCTGAGTGTCCTTAGTGTGATAGTATCACAGTATAATTATAGGGCCTGAGTGTCCTTAGTGTGATAGTATCACAGTATAATTATAGGGCCTGACTGTCCTTAGTGTGATAGTATCACAGTATAATTATAGGGTCTGACTGTCCTTAGTGTGATAGTATCACAGTATAATTATAGGGCCTGACTGTCCTTAGTGTGATATTATCACAGTATAATGATAGGGTCTGACTGTCCTCAGTGTGATATTATCACAGTATAATTATAGGGTCTGACTGTCCTCAGTGTGATATTATCACAGTATAATTATAGGGTCTGACTGTCCTCAGTGTGATATTATCACAGTATAATTATAGGGCCTGACTGTCCTTAGTGTGATAGTATCACAGTATAATTATAGGGCCTGAGTGTCCTTAGTGTGATATTATCACAGTATAATTATAGGGTCTGACTGTCCTTAGTGTGATAGTATCACAGTATAATTATAGGGTCTGACTGTCCTTAGTGTGATAGTATCACAGTATAATTATAGGGCCTGACTGTCCTTAGTGTGATAGTATCACAGTATAATGATAGGGCCTGACTGTCCTTAGTGTGATAGTATCACAGTATAATTATAGGGTCTGACTGTCCTTAGTGTGATAGTATCACAGTATAATTATAGGGTCTGACTGTCCTTAGTGTGATAGTATCACAGTATAATTATAGGGTCTGACTGTCCTTAGAGTGATATTATCACAGTATAATTATAGGGCCTGACTGTCCTTAGCGTGATAGTATCACAGTATAATTATAGGGTCTGACTGTCCTTAGTGTGATAGTATCACAGTATAATTATTGGGCCTGAGTGTCCTTAGTGTGATATTATCACAGTATAATTATAGGGCCTGAGTGTCCTTAGTGTGATAGTATCACAGTATAATTATAGGGCCTGACTGTCCTTAGTGTGATAGTATCACAGTATAATTATAGGGTCTGACTGTCCTTAGTGTGATATTATCACAGTATAATTATAGGGCCTGACTGTCCTTAGTGTGATAGTATCACAGTATAATTATGGGGTCTGACTGTCCTCAGTGTGATATTATCACAGTATAATTATAGGGCCTGAGTGTCCTTAGTGTGATATTATCACAGTCTAATTATAGGGTCTGACTGTCCTTCGTGTGATATTATCACAGTATAATTATAGGGCCTGACTGTCCTTAGTGTGATATTATCACAGTATAATTAGAGGGTCTGACTGTCCTCAGTGTGATATTATCACAGTATAATTATAGGGTCTGACTGTCCTGAGTGTGATATTATCACAGTATAATTATAGGGTCTGACTGTCCTCAGTGTGATATTATCACAGTATAATGATAGGGTCTGACTGTACTTTGTCTGATATTATCACAGTATAATTATAGGGTCTGAGTGTCCTTAGTGTGATAGTATCACAGTATAAATATAGGGCCTGACTGTCCTTAGTGTGATAGTATCACAGTATAATTATAGGGTCTGAGTGTCCTTAGTGTGATAGTATCACAGTATAATTATAGGGTCTGAGTGTCCTTAGTGTGATAGTATCACAGTATAATTATAGGGCCTGACTGTCCTTAGTGTGATAGTATCACAGTATAATTCTAGGGCCTGAGTGTCCTTCGTGTGATAGTATCACAGTATAATTATAGGGTCTGAGTGTCCTTTGTGTGATAGTATCACAGTATAATTATAGGGTCTGAGTGTCCTTCGTGTGATAGTATCACAGTATAATTATAGGGTCTGAGTGTCCTTAGTGTGATAGTATCACAGTATAATTATAGGGTCTGACTGTCCTTCGTGTGATATTATCACAGTATAATTATAGGGCCTGACTGTCCTTCGTGTGATAGTATCACAGTATAATTATAGGGCTTGACTGTCCTTAGTGTGATATTATCACAGTATAATTATAGGGCCTGACTGTCCTTAGTGTGATATTATCACAGTATAATTATAGGGCCTGACTGTCCTTAGTGTGATAGTATCACAGTATAATTATAGGGTCTGACTGTCCTTAGTGTGATAGTATTACAGTATAATTATAGGGTCTGACTGTCCTTAGTGTGATATTATCACAGTATAATTATAGGGTCTGAGTGTCCTTAGTGTGATAGTATCACAGTATAATTATAGGGTCTGACTGTCCTTAGTGTGATAGTATCACAGTATAATTATAGGGTCTGACTGTCCTTAGTGTGATAGTATCACAGTATAATGAAAGGGCCTGACTGTCCTTCGTGTGATAGTATCACAGTATAATGAAAGGGCCTGACTGTCCTTAGTGTGATAGTATCACAGTATAATTATAGGGTCTGACTGTCCTTAGTGTGATAGTATCACAGTATAATTATAGGGTCTGACTGTCCTTAGCGTGATAGTATCACAGTATAATTATAGGGTCTGACTGTCCTTAGTGTGATATTATCACAGTATAATTATAGGGCCTGACTGTCTTTAGCGTGATAGTATCACAGTATAATTATAGGGTCTGACTGTCCTTAGTGTGATAGTATCACAGTATAATTATTGGGCCTGAGTGTCCTTAGTGTGATATTATCACAGTATAATTATAGGGCCTGAGTGTCCTTAGTGTGATAGTATCACAGTATAATTATAGGGCCTGACTGTCCTTAGTGTGATAGTATCACAGTATAATTATAGGGTCTGACTGTCCTTAGTGTGATATTATCACAGTATAATTATAGGGCCTGACTGTCCTTAGTGTGATAGTATCACAGTATAATTATGGGGTCTGACTGTCCTCAGTGTGATATTATCACAGTATAATTATAGGGCCTGAGTGTCCTTAGTGTGATATTATCACAGTCTAATTATAGGGTCTGACTGTCCTTCGTGTGATATTATCACAGTATAATTATAGGGCCTGACTGTCCTTAGTGTGATATTATCACAGTATAATTAGAGGGTCTGACTGTCCTCAGTGTGATATTATCACAGTATAATTATAGGGTCTGACTGTCCTGAGTGTGATATTATCACAGTATAATTATAGGGTCTGACTGTCCTCAGTGTGATATTATCACAGTATAATGATAGGGTCTGACTGTACTTTGTCTGATATTATCACAGTATAATTATAGGGTCTGAGTGTCCTTAGTGTGATAGTATCACAGTATAAATATAGGGCCTGACTGTCCTTAGTGTGATAGTATCACAGTATAATTATAGGGTCTGAGTGTCCTTAGTGTGATAGTATCACAGTATAATTATAGGGTCTGAGTGTCCTTAGTGTGATAGTATCACAGTATAATTATAGGGCCTGACTTTCCTTAGTGTGATAGTATCACAGTATAATTCTAGGGCCTGAGTGTCCTTCGTGTGATAGTATCACAGTATAATTATAGGGTCTGAGTGTCCTTTGTGTGATAGTATCACAGTATAATTATAGGGTCTGAGTGTCCTTAGTGTGATAGTATCACAGTATAATTATAGGGTCTGAGTGTCCTTAGTGTGATAGTATCACAGTATAATGATAGGGTCTGACTGTCCTTCGTGTGATATTATCACAGTATAATTATAGGGCCTGACTGTCCTTCGTGTGATAGTATCACAGTATAATTATAGGGCCTGACTGTCCTTAGTGTGATATTATCACAGTATAATTATAGGGCCTGACTGTCCTTAGTGTGATATTATCACAGTATAATTATAGGGCCTGACTGTCCTTAGTGTGATAGTATCACAGTATAATTATAGGGTCTGACTGTCCTTAGTGTGATAGTATCACAGTATAATTATAGGGCCTGAGTGTCCTTAGTGTGATAGTATCACAGTATAATTATAGGGCCTGAGTGTCCTTAGTGTGATAGTATCACAGTATAATTATAGGGCCTGACTGTCCTTAGTGTGATAGTATCACAGTATAATTATAGGGTCTGACTGTCCTCAGTGTGATATTATCACAGTATAATTATAGGGCCTGAGTGTCCTTAGTGTGATATTATCACAGTATAATTATAGGGCCTGAGTGTCCTTAGTGTGATAGTATCACAGTATAATTATAGGGCCTGAGTGTCCTTAGTGTGATATTATCACAGTATAATTATAGGGCCTGACTGTCCTTAGTGTCATAGTATCACAGTATAATTATAGGGTCTGAGTGTCCTTCGTGTGATAGTATCACAGTCTAATTATAGGGTCTGAGTGTCCTTAGTGTGATAGTATCACAGTATAATTATAGGGTCTGAGTGTCCTTAGTGTGATAGTATCACAGTATAATTATAGGGCCTGAGTGTCCTTAGTGTGATAGTATCACAGTATAATTATAGGGCCTGAGTGTCCTTCGTGTGATAGTATCACAGTATAATTATAGGGTCTGAGTGTCCTTTGTGTGATAGTATCACAGTATAATTATAGGGTCTGAGTGTCCTTAGTGTGATAGTATCACAGTATAATTATAGGGTCTGAGTGTCCTTAGTGTGATAGTATCACAGTATAATTATAGGGTCTGAGTGTCCTTAGTGTGATAGTATCACAGTATAATTATAGGGCCTGACTGTCCTTAGTGTGATAGTATCACAGTATAATTATAGGGCCTGACAGTCCTTAGTGTGATATTATCACAGTATAATTATAGGGCCTGACTGTCATTAGTGTGATATTATCACAGTATAATTATAGGGCCTGACTGTCCTTAGTGTGATAGTATCACAGTATAATTATAGGTCCTGACTGTCCTTAGTGTGATAGTATCACAGTATAATTATAGGGCCTGAGTGTCCTTAGTGTGATAGTATCACAGTATAATTATAGGGTCTGACTGTCCTTAGTGTGATAGTATAACACTATAATTATAGGGCCTGAGTGTCCTTAGTGTGATAGTATCACAGTATAATTATAGAGCCTGAGTGTCCTTTGTGTGATAGTATCACAGTATAATTATCGGGTCTGACTGTCCTCAGTGTGATATTATCACAGTATAATTATAGGGTCTGACTGTCCTCAGTGTGATATTATCACAGTATAATTATAGGGCCTGACTGTCCATAGTGTGATCGTATCACAGTATAATTATAGGGCCTGAGTGTCCTTTGTGTGATAGTATCACAGTATAATTATAGGGCCTGAGTGTCCTTAGTGTGATAGTATCACAGTATAATTATAGGGCCTGAGTGTCCTTAGTGTGATAGTATCACAGTATAATTATAGGGCCTGAGTGTCCTTAGTGTGATAGTATCACAGTATAATTATAGGGCCTGAGTGTCCTTAGTGTGATAGTATCACAGTAGAATTATAGGTCCTGAGTGTCCTTAGTGTGATAGTATCACAGTATAATTATAGGGCCTGAGTGTCCTTAGTGTGATAGTATCACAGTATAATTATAGGGCCTGAGTGTCCTTCGTGTGATAGTATCACAGTATAATTATAGGGTCTGACTGTCCTTAGTGTGATATTATCACAGTATAATTATAGGGTCTGACTGTCCTTAGTGTGATAGTATCACAGTATAATTATAGGGCCTGACTGTCCTTAGTGTGATAGTATCACAGTATAATTATAGGGTCTGAGTGTCCTTAGTGTGATAGTATCACAGTATAATTATAGGGCCTCACTGTCCTCAGTGTGATAGTATCACAGTATAATTATAGGGTCTGAGTGTCCTCGGTGTGATAGTATCACAGTATAATTCTAGGGCCTGAGTGTCCTTAGTGTGATAGTATCACAGTATAATTATAGGGCCTGAGTGTCCTTCGTGTGATAGTATCACAGTATAATTATAGGGCCTGAGTGTCCTTAGTGTGATAGTATCACAGTATAATTATAGGGCCTGAGTGTCCTTCGTGTGATAGTATCACAGTATAATTATAGGGCCTGAGTGTCCTTAGTGTGATAGTATCACAGTATAATTATAGGGCCTGAGTGTCCTTAGTGTGATAGTATCACAGTATAATTATAGGGCCTGAGTGTCCTTCGTGTGATATTATCACAGTATAATTTTAGGGTCTGAGTGTCCTTTGTGTGATTGTATCACAGTATAATTATAGGGCCTGAGTGTCCTTAGTGTGATTGTATCACAGTATAATTATAGGGCCTGAGTGTCCTTAGTGTGATATTATCACAGTATAATTATAGGGCCTTACTGTCCTTAGTGTGATATTATCACAGTATAATTATAGGGCCTGAGTGTCCTTAGTGTGATAGTATCACAGTATAATTATAGGGTCTGAGTGTCCTTAGTGTGATATTATCACAGTATAATTATAGGTCCTGACTGTCCTTAGTGTGATAGTATCACAGTATAATTATAGGGTCTGAGTGTCCTTAGTGTGATATTATCACAGTATAATTATAGGGTCTGAGTGTCCTTAGTGTGATAGTATCACAGTATAATTATAGGGTCTGAGTGTCCTTAGTGTGATAGTATCACAGTATAATTATAGGGCCTGACTGTCCTTAGTGTGATAGTATCACAGTATAATTCTAGGGCCTGAGTGTCCTTCGTGTGATAGTATCACAGTATAATTACAGGGTCTGAGTGTCCTTTGTGTGATAGTATCACAGTATAATTATAGGGTCTGAGTGTCCTTAGTGTGATAGTATCACAGTATAATTATAGGGTCTGAGTGTCCTTAGTGTGATAGTATCACAGTATAATTATAGGGTCTGACTGTCCTTCGTGTGATATTATCACAGTATAATTATAGGGCCTGACTGTCCTTCGTGTGATAGTATCACAGTATAATTATAGGGCCTGACTGTCCTTAGTGTGATATTATCACAGTATAATTATAGGGCCTGACTGTCCTTAGTGTGATATTATCACAGTATAATTATAGGGCCTGACTGTCCTTAGTGTGATAGTGTCACAGTATAATTATAGGGTCTGACTGTCCTTAGTGTGATAGTATCACAGTATAATTACAGGGCCTGAGTGTCCTTAGTGTGATAGTATCACAGTATAATTATAGGGCCTGAGTGTCCTTAGTGTGATAGTATCACAGTATAATTATAGGGCCTGACTGTCCTTAGTGTGATAGTATCACAGTATAATTATAGGGCCTGAGTGTCCTTAGTGTGATAGTATCACAGTATAATTATAGGGCCTGAGTGTCCTTAGTGTGATAGTATCACAGTAGAATTATAGGTCCTGAGTGTCCTTAGTGTGATAGTATCACAGTATAATTATAGGGCCTGAGTGTCCTTAGTGTGATAGTATCACAGTATAATTATAGGGCCTGAGTGTCCTTCGTGTGATAGTATCACAGTATAATTATAGGGTCTGACTGTCCTTAGTGTGATATTATCACAGTATAATTATAGGGTCTGACTGTCCTTAGTGTGATAGTATCACAGTATAATTATAGGGCCTGACTGTCCTTAGTGTGATAGTATCACAGTATAATTATAGGGTCTGAGTGTCCTTAGTGTGATAGTATCACAGTATAATTATAGGGCCTCACTGTCCTCAGTGTGATAGTATCACAGTATAATTATAGGGTCTGAGTGTCCTCGGTGTGATAGTATCACAGTATAATTCTAGGGCCTGAGTGTCCTTAGTGTGATAGTATCACAGTATAATTATAGGGCCTGAGTGTCCTTCGTGTGATAGTATCACAGTATAATTATAGGGCCTGAGTGTCCTTAGTGTGATAGTATCACAGTATAATTATAGGGCCTGAGTGTCCTTCGTGTGATAGTATCACAGTATAATTATAGGGCCTGAGTGTCCTTAGTGTGATAGTATCACAGTATAATTATAGGGCCTGAGTGTCCTTAGTGTGATAGTATCACAGTATAATTATAGGGCCTGAGTGTCCTTCGTGTGATATTATCACAGTATAATTTTAGGGTCTGAGTGTCCTTTGTGTGATTGTATCACAGTATAATTATAGGGCCTGAGTGTCCTTAGTGTGATTGTATCACAGTATAATTATAGGGCCTGAGTGTCCTTAGTGTGATATTATCACAGTATAATTATAGGGCCTTACTGTCCTTAGTGTGATATTATCACAGTATAATTATAGGGCCTGAGTGTCCTTAGTGTGATAGTATCACAGTATAATTATAGGGTCTGAGTGTCCTTAGTGTGATATTATCACAGTATAATTATAGGTCCTGACTGTCCTTAGTGTGATAGTATCACAGTATAATTATAGGGTCTGAGTGTCCTTAGTGTGATATTATCACAGTATAATTATAGGGTCTGAGTGTCCTTAGTGTGATAGTATCACAGTATAATTATAGGGTCTGAGTGTCCTTAGTGTGATAGTATCACAGTATAATTATAGGGCCTGACTGTCCTTAGTGTGATAGTATCACAGTATAATTCTAGGGCCTGAGTGTCCTTCGTGTGATAGTATCACAGTATAATTACAGGGTCTGAGTGTCCTTTGTGTGATAGTATCACAGTATAATTATAGGGTCTGAGTGTCCTTAGTGTGATAGTATCACAGTATAATTATAGGGTCTGAGTGTCCTTAGTGTGATAGTATCACAGTATAATTATAGGGTCTGACTGTCCTTCGTGTGATATTATCACAGTATAATTATAGGGCCTGACTGTCCTTCGTGTGATAGTATCACAGTATAATTATAGGGCCTGACTGTCCTTAGTGTGATATTATCACAGTATAATTATAGGGCATGACTGTCCTTAGTGTGATATTATCACAGTATAATTATAGGGCCTGACTGTCCTTAGTGTGATAGTGTCACAGTATAATTATAGGGTCTGACTGTCCTTAGTGTGATAGTATCACAGTATAATTATAGGGCCTGAGTGTCCTTAGTGTGATAGTATCACAGTATAATTATAGGGCCTGAGTGTCCTTAGTGTGATAGTATCACAGTATAATTATAGGGCCTGACTGTCCTTAGTGTGATAGTATCACAGTATAATTACAGGGTCTGACTGTCCTCAGTGTGATATTATCACAGTATAATTATAGGGCCTGAGTGTCCTTAGTGTGATATTATCACAGTATAATTATAGGGCCTGAGTGTCCTTAGTGTGATAGTATCACAGTATAATTATAGGGCCTGAGTGTCCTTAGTGTGATATTATCACAGTATAATTATAGGGCCTGACTGTCCTGAGTGTCATAGTATCACAGTATAATTATAGGGTCTGAGTGTCCTTCGTGTGATAGTATCACAGTCTAATTATAGGGTCTGAGTGTCCTTAGTGTGATAGTATCACAGTATAATTATAGGGTCTGAGTGTCCTTAGTGTGATAGTATCACAGTATAATTATAGGGCCTGAGTGTCCTTAGTGTGATAGTATCACAGTATAATTATAGGGCCTGAGTGTCCTTCGTGTGATAGTATCACAGTATAATTATAGGGTCTGAGTGTCCTTTGTGTGATAGTATCACAGTATAATTATAGGGTCTGAGTGTCCTTAGTGTGATAGTATCACAGTATAATTATAGGGTCTGAGTGTCCTTAGTGTGATAGTATCACAGTATAATTATAGGGTCTGAGTGTCCTTAGTGTGATAGTATCACAGTATAATTATAGGGCCTGACTGTCCTTAGTGTGATAGTATCACAGTATAATTATAGGGCCTGACAGTCCTTAGTGTGATATTATCACAGTATAATTATAGGGCCTGACTGTCCTTAGTGTGATATTATCACAGTATAATTATAGGGCCTGACTGTCCTTAGTGTGATAGTATCACAGTATAATTATAGGTCCTGACTGTCCTTAGTGTGATAGTATCACAGTATAATTATAGGGCCTGAGTGTCCTTAGTGTGATAGTATCACAGTATAATTATAGGGTCTGACTGTCCTTAGTGTGATAGTATCACACTATAATTATAGGGCCTGAGTGTCCTTAGTGTGATAGTATCACAGTATAATTATAGGGCCTGAGTGTCCTTAGTGTGATAGTATCACAGTATAATTATCGGGTCTGACTGTCCTCAGTGTGATATTATCACAGTATAATTACAGGGCCTGAGTGTCCTTAGTGTGATAGTATCACAGTATAATTATAGGGCCTGAGTGTCCTTAGTGTGATAGTATCACAGTATAATTATAGGGCCTGACTGTCCTTAGTGTGATAGTATCACAGTATAATTATAGGGCCTGAGTGTCCTTAGTGTGATAGTATCACAGTATAATTATAGGGCCTGAGTGTCCTTAGTGTGATAGTATCACAGTAGAATTATAGGTCCTGAGTGTCCTTAGTGTGATAGTATCACAGTATAATTATAGGGCCTGAGTGTCCTTAGTGTGATAGTATCACAGTATAATTATAGGGCCTGAGTGTCCTTCGTGTGATAGTATCACAGTATAATTATAGGGTCTGACTGTCCTTAGTGTGATATTATCACAGTATAATTATAGGGTCTGACTGTCCTTAGTGTGATAGTATCACAGTATAATTATAGGGCCTGACTGTCCTTAGTGTGATAGTATCACAGTATAATTATAGGGTCTGAGTGTCCTTAGTGTGATAGTATCACAGTATAATTATAGGGCCTCACTGTCCTCAGTGTGATAGTATCACAGTATAATTATAGGGTCTGAGTGTCCTCGGTGTGATAGTATCACAGTATAATTCTAGGGCCTGAGTGTCCTTAGTGTGATAGTATCACAGTATAATTATAGGGCCTGAGTGTCCTTCGTGTGATAGTATCACAGTATAATTATAGGGCCTGAGTGTCCTTAGTGTGATAGTATCACAGTATAATTATAGGGCCTGAGTGTCCTTCGTGTGATAGTATCACAGTATAATTATAGGGCCTGAGTGTCCTTAGTGTGATAGTATCACAGTATAATTATAGGGCCTGAGTGTCCTTAGTGTGATAGTATCACAGTATAATTATAGGGCCTGAGTGTCCTTCGTGTGATATTATCACAGTATAATTTTAGGGTCTGAGTGTCCTTTGTGTGATTGTATCACAGTATAATTATAGGGCCTGAGTGTCCTTAGTGTGATTGTATCACAGTATAATTATAGGGCCTGAGTGTCCTTAGTGTGATATTATCACAGTATAATTATAGGGCCTTACTGTCCTTAGTGTGATATTATCACAGTATAATTATAGGGCCTGAGTGTCCTTAGTGTGATAGTATCACAGTATAATTATAGGGTCTGAGTGTCCTTAGTGTGATATTATCACAGTATAATTATAGGTCCTGACTGTCCTTAGTGTGATAGTATCACAGTATAATTATAGGGTCTGAGTGTCCTTAGTGTGATATTATCACAGTATAATTATAGGGTCTGAGTGTCCTTAGTGTGATAGTATCACAGTATAATTATAGGGTCTGAGTGTCCTTAGTGTGATAGTATCACAGTATAATTATAGGGCCTGACTGTCCTTAGTGTGATAGTATCACAGTATAATTCTAGGGCCTGAGTGTCCTTCGTGTGATAGTATCACAGTATAATTACAGGGTCTGAGTGTCCTTTGTGTGATAGTATCACAGTATAATTATAGGGTCTGAGTGTCCTTAGTGTGATAGTATCACAGTATAATTATAGGGTCTGAGTGTCCTTAGTGTGATAGTATCACAGTATAATTATAGGGTCTGACTGTCCTTCGTGTGATATTATCACAGTATAATTATAGGGCCTGACTGTCCTTCGTGTGATAGTATCACAGTATAATTATAGGGCCTGACTGTCCTTAGTGTGATATTATCACAGTATAATTATAGGGCCTGACTGTCCTTAGTGTGATATTATCACAGTATAATTATAGGGCCTGACTGTCCTTAGTGTGATAGTGTCACAGTATAATTATAGGGTCTGACTGTCCTTAGTGTGATAGTATCACAGTATAATTATAGGGCCTGAGTGTCCTTAGTGTGATAGTATCACAGTATAATTATAGGGCCTGAGTGTCCTTAGTGTGATAGTATCACAGTATAATTATAGGGCCTGACTGTCCTTAGTGTGATAGTATCACAGTATAATTACAGGGTCTGACTGTCCTCAGTGTGATATTATCACAGTATAATTATAGGGCCTGAGTGTCCTTAGTGTGATATTATCACAGTATAATTATAGGGCCTGAGTGTCCTTAGTGTGATAGTATCACAGTATAATTATAGGGCCTGAGTGTCCTTAGTGTGATATTATCACAGTATAATTATAGGGCCTGACTGTCCTGAGTGTCATAGTATCACAGTATAATTATAGGGTCTGAGTGTCCTTCGTGTGATAGTATCACAGTCTAATTATAGGGTCTGAGTGTCCTTAGTGTGATAGTATCACAGTATAATTATAGGGTCTGAGTGTCCTTAGTGTGATAGTATCACAGTATAATTATAGTGCCTGAGTGTCCTTAGTGTGATAGTATCACAGTATAATTATAGGGCCTGAGTGTCCTTCGTGTGATAGTATCACAGTATAATTATAGGGTCTGAGTGTCCTTTGTGTGATAGTATCACAGTATAATTATAGGGTCTGAGTGTCCTTAGTGTGATAGTATCACAGTATAATTATAGGGTCTGAGTGTCCTTAGTGTGATAGTATCACAGTATAATTATAGGGTCTGAGTGTCCTTAGTGTGATAGTATCACAGTATAATTATAGGGCCTGACTGTCCTTAGTGTGATAGTATCACAGTATAATTATAGGGCCTGACAGTCCTTAGTGTGATATTATCACAGTATAATTATAGGGCCTGACTGTCCTTAGTGTGATATTATCACAGTATAATTATAGGGCCTGACTGTCCTTAGTGTGATAGTATCACAGTATAATTATAGGTCCTGACTGTCCTTAGTGTGATAGTATCACAGTATAATTATAGGGCCTGAGTGTCCTTAGTGTGATAGTATCACAGTATAATTATAGGGTCTGACTGTCCTTAGTGTGATAGTATCACACTATAATTATAGGGCCTGAGTGTCCTTAGTGTGATAGTATCACAGTATAATTATAGGGCCTGAGTGTCCTTAGTGTGATAGTATCACAGTATAATTATCGGGTCTGACTGTCCTCAGTGTGATATTATCACAGTATAATTATAGGGTCTGACTGTCCTCAGTGTGATATTATCACAGTATAATTATAGGGCCTGACTGTCCTTAGTGTGATCGTATCACAGTATAATTATAGGGCCTGAGTGTCCTTTGTGTGATAGTATCACAGTATAATTATAGGGCCTGAGTGTCCTTAGTGTGATAGTATCACAGTATAATTATAGGGCCTGAGTGTCCTTAGTGTGATAGTATCACAGTATAATTATAGGGCCTGAGTGTCCTTAGTGTGATAGTATCACAGTATAATTATAGGGCCTGAGTGTCCTTAGTGTGATAGTATCACAGTATAATTATAGGTCCTGAGTGTCCTTTGTGTGATAGTATCACAGTATAATTATAGGGCCTGAGTGTCCTTAGTGTGATAGTATCACAGTATAATTATAGGGCCTGAGTGTCCTTCGTGTGATAGTATCACAGTATAATTATAGGGTCTGACTGTCCTTAGTGTGATAGTATCACAGTATAATTATAGGACCTGACTGTCCTTAGTGTGATAGTATCACAGTATAATTATAGGGTCTGACTGTCCTTAGTGTGATAGTATCACAGTATAATTATAGGGCCTGACTGTCCTTCGTGTGATAGTATCACAGTATAATTATAGGGTCTGAGTGTCTTTAGTGTGATAGTATCACAGTATAATTATAGGGCCTCACTGTCCTCAGTGTGATAGTATCACAGTATAATTATAGGGTCTGAGTGTCCTTGGTGTGATAGTATCACAGTATAATTCTAGGGCCTGAGTGTCCTTAGTGTGATAGTATCACAGTATAATTATAGGGCCTGAGTGTCCTTCGTGTGATAGTATCACAGTATAATTATAGGGCCTGAGTGTCCTTAGTGTGATAGTATCACAGTATAATTATAGGGCCTGAGTGTCCTTCGTGTGATAGTATCACAGTATAATTATAGGGCCTGAGTGTCCTTAGTGTGATAGTATCACAGTATAATTATAGGGCCTGAGTGTCCTTAGTGTGATAGTATCACAGTATAATTATAGGGCCTGAGTGTCCTTAGTGTGATAGTATCACAGTATAATTATAGGGCCTGAGTGTCCTTCGTGTGATATTATCACAGTATAATTTTAGGGTCTGAGTGTCCTTTGTGTGATTGTATCACAGTATAATTATAGGGCCTGAGTGTCCTTAGTGTGATTGTATCACAGTATAATTATAGGGCCTGAGTGTCCTTAGTGTGATATTATCACAGTATAATTATAGGGCCTTACTGTCCTTAGTGTGATATTATCACAGTATAATTATAGGGCCTGAGTGTCCTTAGTGTGATAGTATCACAGTATAATTATAGGGTCTGAGTGTCCTTAGTGTGATATTATCACAGTATAATTATAGGTCCTGACTGTCCTTAGTGTGATAGTATCACAGTATAATTATAGGGTCTGAGTGTCCTTAGTGTGATATTATCACAGTATAATTATAGGGTCTGAGTGTCCTTAGTGTGATAGTATCACAGTATAATTATAGGGCCTGAGTGTCCTTAGTGTGATAGTATCACAGTATAATTATAGGGTCTGACTGTCCTTAGTGTGATAGTATCACAGTATAATTATAGGGTCTGACTGTCCTTAGTGTGATAGTATCACAGTAGAATTATAGGGCCTGAGTGTCCTTAGTGTGAAAGTATCACAGTATAATTATAGGGCCTGAGTGTCCTTAGTGTGATAGTATCACAGTATAATTATAGGGTCTGACTGTCCTTAGTGTGATTGTATCACAGTATAATTATAGGGTCTGACTGTCCTTAGTGTGATAGTATCACAGTATAATTATAGGGTCTGACTGTCCTTAGTGTGATAGTATCACAGTATAATTATAGGGTCCGACTGTCCTTAGTGTGATAGTATCACAGTATAATTATAGGGTCTGACTGTCCTTAGTGTGATAGTATCACAGTATAATTATAGGGTCTGAGTGTCCTTAGTGTGATATTATCACAGTATAATTATAGGGTCTGACTGTCCTTAGTGTGATATTATCACAGTATAATTATAGGACCTGACTGTCCTTAGTGTGATATTATCACATTATAATTATAGGGTCTGACTGTCCTTAGTGTGATAGTATCACAGTATAATTATAGGGTCTGACTGTCCTCAGTGTGATAGTATCACAGTATAATTATAGGGCCTGAGTGTCCTTAGTGTGATAGTATCACAGTATAATTATAGTGCCTGAGTGTCCTTAGTGTGATAGTATCACAGTATAATTATAGGGTCTGACTGTCCTTCGTGTGATATTATCACAGTATAATTATAGGGTCTGAGTGTCCTTCGTGTGATAGTATCACAGTATAATTATAGGGTCTGACTGTCCTTAGTGTGATAGTATCACAGTATAATTATAGGGTCTGACTGTCCTTAGTGTGATATTATCACAGTATAATTTTAGGGTCTGACTGTCCTTAGTGTGATATTATCACAGTATAATTATAGGATCTGACTGTCCTTAGTGTGATAGTATCACAGTATAATTATAGGGTCTGACTGTCCTTAGTGTGATATTATCACAGTATAATTATAGGGTCTGACTGTCCTTAGTGTGATGGTATCACAGTATAATTATAGGGCCTGACTGTCCTTAGTGTGATAGTATCACAGTATAATTATAGGGCCTGAGTGTCCTTAGTGTGATAGTATCACAGTATAATTATAGGGTCTGACTGTCCTTAATGTGATAGTATCACAGTATAATTATAAGGCCTGAGTATCCTTAGTGTGATAGGATCACAGTATCATTATAGGGCCTGAGTGTCCTTAGTGTGATAGTATCACAGTATAATTATAGGGCCTGAGTGTCCTTAGTGTGACAGTATCACACTATAATTATAGGGCCTAACTGATCTGCACATGGCCTGTGTCCCAAACTGTACACAGCAATAACTCTCAGACCCTCAGCAATGTGGTTGATTCTTCATCGCCCTCTGAAATGACCTAACAAGCCACTCAGTTGTAAAATCTTGCTAAAAAAAGTGATGATAAGAATAAAACCGGACGGACCACCCGGCATCGGACCACTCGGCACCGGACACGACAACGGCAAAACACTCAGCCCAGTCGACCCTGCAACTCCTCCTCACGATCATCTGGGGACTTGTGCCAAAATTGAGAGAGCTGTCCCACTGACTAGTCAAACAACAGCCTGACATAGCCATACTCACTGAATCATACCTTTCAGCCAATGTCGCAGACTCTTCCATCACCATCCCTGGGTATGTCCTGTCCCAGCGGCAGGGCAGACCCACCAGAGGTGGCGGTACAGTGATATACAGTCAGGAGGGAGTGGCCCTGGGAGTCCTCAACATTGACTCCGGACCCCATGAAATCTCATGGCATCAGGTCAAACATGGGCAAGGAAACCTCCTGCTGATTACCACCTACCGTCCTCCCTCAGCTGATGAATCAGTCCTCCTCCATGTTGAGCACCACTTGGAGGAAGCACTGAGGGTAGCAAGGGCACAAAATGTACTCTGGGTGGGGGACTTCAATGTCCATCACCAAGAGTGGCTCGGTAGCACCACTACTGACCGAGCTGGCCGAGTCCTGAAGGACATAGCTGCCAGACTGAGCCTACGGCAGGTGGTGAGCGAACTAACACGAGGGAAAAACCTACTTAACCTCGTCCTCACCAATCTACTTGTCACAGAGGCATCTGTCCATGACAGTATTGGTAGGAGTGACCACCGCACAGTCCTTGTGGAGACGAAGTCCCGTCTTCGCACTGAGGACACCATCCAACGTGTTGTGTGGCACTACCACCGTGCTAAATGGGATAGATTCAGAATAAATCTAGCAGCTCAAAACTGGGCATCCATGAGGCGCTGTGGGCCATCAGTAGCAGCAGAATTGTATTCCAGCACAATCTGTAACCTCATGGCCCGACATATTCTTCACTCTACCATTACCAACAAGCCAGGAGTGTAGAAGAGCATGCCAGGAGCAGCACCAGGCGTACCTAAAAATGAGGTGCCAACCTGGTGAAGCTACAACTCAGGACTACATGCATGCTAAACAGTGGAAGCAACATGCTGGAGACAGAGCTAAGCGATTCCACAACCAATGGATCAGATCAAAGCTCTGCAGTCCTGCCACATCCAGTCGTGAATGGTGGTGGACAATTAAACAACTAATGGGAGGAGGAGGCTCTGTAAACATCCCTATCCTCAATGATGGCGGAGTCCAGCATGTGAGTGCAAAAGACAAGGCTGAAGCGTTTGCAACCACCTTCAGCCAGAAGTGCCGAGTGGATGATCCATCTCGGCCTCCTCCCGATATCCCCACCATCACAGAAGCCAGTCTTCAGCCAATTCGATTCACTCCACGTGATATCAAGAAACGGCTGAGTGCACTGGATACAGCAAAGGCTATGGGCCCCGACAGCATCCCGGCTGTAGTGCTGAAGACTTGTGCTCCAGAACTAGATGCGCCTCTAGCCAAGCTGTTCCAGTACAGCTACAACACTGGCATCTACCCGACAATGTGGAAAATTGCCCAGGTATGTCCTGTCCACAAAAAGCAGGACAAATCCAATCCGGCCAATTACCGCCCCATCAGTCTACTCTCAAACATCAGCAAAGTGATGGAAGGTGTCGTCGACAGTGCTATCAAGCGGCACTTACTCACCAATAACCTGCTCACCGATGCTCAGTTTGGGTTCCGCCAGGACCACTCGGCTCCAGACCTCATTACAGCCTTGGTCCAAACATGGACAAAAGAGCTGAATTCCAGAGGTGAGGTGAGAGTGACTGCCCTTGACATCAAGGCAGCATTTGACAGAGTGTGGCACCAAGGAGCCCTAGTAAAATTGAAGTCAATGGGAATCAGGAGGAAAACTCTCCAGTGGCTGGAGTCATACCTAGCACAAAGGAAGATGGTAGTGGTTGTTGGAGGCCAATCATCTCAGCCACAGGACATTGCTGCAGGAGTTCCTCAGGGCAGTGTCCTCGGCCCAACCATCTTCAGCTGTTTCATCAATGACCTTCCCTCCATCATCAGGTCAGAAATTGGGATGTTCGCCGATGACTGCACAGTGTTCAGTTCCATTCGCAACCCCTCAAATAATGAAGCAGTCCGAGCCCGCATGCAGCAAGACTTGGACAACAACCAGGCTTGGGCTCATAAGTGGCAAGTAACATTCGCGCCAGACAAGTGTCAGGCAATGACCATCTCCAACAAGAGAGAGTCTAACCACCTCCCCTTGACATTCAACGGCATTACAATCACTGAATCCCCCACCATCAACATCCTGGGGGTCACCATTGACCAGAAACTTAACTGGACCAGCCATATAAATACTGTGGCTACGAGAGCAGGTCAGAGGCTGGGTATTCTGTGGCAAGTGACTCACCTCCAGTCTCCCGAAACCCTTTCCACCATCTACAAGGCACAAGTCAGGAGTGTGATGGAATACTCTCCACTTGCCTGGATGAGTGCAGCTCCAACAACACTCAAGAAGCTCGACACCATCCAGGACAAAGCAGCCCGCTTCATTGGCACCCCATCCACCACCCTAAACAATCACTCCCTTCACCACCGGCGCACTGTGGCTGCAGTGTGCACCATCCACAGGATGCACTGCAGCAACTCGCCAAGGCTTCTTCAACAGCACCTCCCAAACCCGCGACCTCTACCACCTGGAAGGACAAGAGCAGCAGGTACATGGGAGCAACACCATCTGCACGTTCCCCTCCAAGTCACACACCATCCCGACTTGGAAATATATCGCCGTTCCTTCATTGTCGCTGGGTCAAAATCCTGGAACTCCCTTCCTAACAGCACTGTGGGAGAACCTTCACCACACGGACTGCAGCGGTTCAAGAAGGCGGCTCACCACCACCTTCTCAAGGGCAATTCGGGATGGGCAATAAATGCCGGCCTCGCCAGCGACGCCCACATCCCATGAACGAATCTTTTATAAAATGGACTTGCGTTTTCTATCTGGCGATCTGCTGCTGTAACCGGAGCATGCTTTGACTTTTTTACTGAAGCTGAACATTGCTGATTGTTTTGCAGATTTATCCTTGATAACTGCTGATGTCTTTCTTGACCAGCATAGTGTATCATTGTTATATTTAACACAAATTAAATATCCTTCAATTCTTCCTTTCCCACGGAAGAGCTGTTTTTTTTTCTCAAATGTTTCCATTAGTTTTGTATTTTTTGCTGTGAATTGTTTCAACCCCCTCCCTGAGTTGAAGCTCCTTATTGTGATGAGGAGGCAGTGAATGAACTTTGCTTGCTGGGGAGCTGATGGGGTCAACTCTTTATCGTGACTTATTTCGGGTTCAGCTCAGAGTGGAAATGTTCATTAATGATGATGGTGAAGTTGTTGATCCACTGCATTCCTCACCTGCTTTGACAGGTGATTTTATCTGTTGCATCCTAATATTAAGTTTGTAAAACATTTGATATTACTGTGTGCCTCGAACTGCATTGAATCTTTGTGTTGACAGGTTGCTACAGGTGTGCTGTGGATGACTATTATGATGACAACTTGCAGTCGTGCGTGGCCTGTGGTAAGTAACTGAATTCTACTCTAAAATCACCGTGTATGCCTGTTTCCCTCAGGAAGCAGATTAAAGTGTGAGAAAGTGTGAGCAGCTGAGCCTTACAGATCAGAAACGTCCCAAGTTTGATGCCTGCTGAGTTCGCTTGTTCCAGTTCGGGTGATCGAGGAGTGCAATAATTGGCCTTCATGATCCTAGGTTGGTGAAGGGAAAATCGATCAGGATTTTGGTTCCTCATCACTATCTACAATTCCAGTAGGAAAACTGTACACGAGCCTGTTCGGCGAGCTCGATCAAGCTCGGCTGCAGGTAAATAACCTGCCAACACTCACTGCCTCGACCCATGCACACTAATTGTCAGCTTTTGGACTTCTCATTGTTTCAATCCAAGGGTCAATCCAAGGGTCATTATCCAGCATTTCACAAGAAAAAAATAAGATCTGTTGGAAGGCGGATCGGAGGCAGTCAGAAGCAATCATCTAGAATTTACATTCTCCCCCGGATGGTTGTGCAGAAAATTGAGGTAAAAGGTTTTAACATGAGCTGATGGTTTCTGAGTCACAGTTAAAACAGCGAAAACAGTTTGAGATATACCATTCAAAGTCAGTCTCAGATATACCATTCAAAGTCAGTCTCAGATATACCATACAAAGAGGGTTCTATAACAAGGGGGCATAGATTCAAGGTAAAAGGCGGGAGGTTTAGAGGGGATTTGAGAAAGAACTTTTTCACCCAGAGGGTGGTTGGAGTCTGGAACTCACTGCCTGAGAGGGTTGTGGAGGCAGGAACCCTCACAACATTCAAGAAGCATTTGGATGAGCACTTGAAATGCCATAGCATACAAGGCTACGGACCAAATGCTGGAATATGGGATGAGATGAGACTGGGCTTGATGGCCGGCGCGGACACGATGGGCCGAAGGGCCTCTATCCGTGCTGTATAACTCTATGACTCTATACCATACAGAGTCAGTCTGAGATATACCATTCAAAGTCAGTCTCAGATATACCATTCACAGTCAGTCTCAGATATACAATTCAAAGTCAGTCTCAGATATACCATTCACAGTAAGTCTCAGATATACCATTCAAAGTCAGTCTCAGATATACCATACAGAGTCAGTCTCAGATATACCATTCAAAGTCAGTCTCAGATATACCATTCAAAGTCAGTCTCAGATATACCATACAGAGTCAGTCTCAGATATACCATTCAAAGTCAGTCTCAGATATACCATACAGAGTCAGTCTCAGATATACCATACAGAGTCAGTCTCAGATATACAATTCAAAATCAGTCTCAGATATACCATACAGAGTCAGTCTCAGATATACCATACAGAGTCAGTCTCAGATATACCATTCAAAGTCAGTCTCAGATATACCATTCAAAGTCAGTCTCAGATACACCATACAGAGTCAGTCTCAGATATACCATTCAAAGTCAGTCTCAGATATATCATACAGAGTCAGTCTCAGATATACCATTCACAGTCAGTCTCAGATATACCATTCACAGTCAGTCTCAGATATACCATTCAAAGTCAGTCTCAGATATACCATACAGAGTCAGTCTCAGATATACCATTCAAAGTCAGTCTCAGATATACCACACAGAGTCAGTCTCAGATATACCATTCAAAGTCAGTCTCAGATATACCATACAGAGTCAGTCTCAGATATACCATACAGAGTCAGTCTCAGATATACCATTCACAGTCAGTCTAAGATATACCATACAGAGTTAGTCTCAGATATACCATTCACAGTCAGTCTCAGATATACCATTCAAAGTCAGTCTCAGATATACCATTCACAGTCAGTCTCAGATATACCATTCAAAGTCAGTCTCAGATAGACCATTCAAAGCCAGTCTCAGATATACCATACAGAGTCAGTCTCAGATATACCATTCAGAGTCAGTCTCAGATATACCATTCAAAGCCAGTCTCAGATATACCAAACAGAGTCAGTCTCAGATATACCATACAGAGTCAGTCTCAGATATACCATACAGAGTCAGTCTCAGATATACCATTCACAGTCAGTCCAAGATATACCATACAGAGTTAGTCTCAGATATACCATTCACAGTCAGTCTCAGATATACCATTCAAAGTCAGTCTCAGATATACCATTCACAGTCAGTCTCAGATATACCATTCACAGTCAGTCTCAGATATACCATTCAAAGTCAGTCTCAGATATACCATACAGAGTCAGTCTCAGATATACCATTCACAGTCAGTCTCAGATATACCATACAGAGTCAGTCTCAGATATACCATGCAGAGTCAGTCTAGGATATACCATTCCAAGTCAGTCTCAGATATACCATTCAAAGTCAGTCTCAGATATACCACACAGAGTCAGTCTCAGATATACCATACAGAGTCAGTCTCAGATATACCATACAGAGTCAGTCTCAGATATACCATTCAAAGTCAGTCTCAGATATACCATACAGAGTCAGTCTCAGATATACCATACAGAGTCAGTCTCAGATATACCATACAGAGTCAGGCTCAGATATACCATTCAAAGTCAGTCTCAGATATACCAAACAGAGTCAGTCTCAGATATACCATTCACAGTCAGTCTCAGATATACCATTCACAGTCAGTCTCAGATATACCATTCAAAGTCAGTCTCAGATATACCATTCAAAGCCAGTCTCAGATATACCATACAGAGTCAGTCTCAGATATACCATACAGAGTCAGTCTCAGATATACCATTCAGAGTCAGTCTCAGATATACCATTCAAAGCCAGTCTCAGATATACCAAACAGAGTCAATCTCAGATATACCATACAGAGTCAGTCTCAGATATACCATTCAAAGCCAGTCTCAGATATACCATTTAAAGCCAGTCTCAGATATACCAAACAGAGTCAGTCTCAGATATAGCATTCAAAGTCAGTCTCAGATATACCACACAGAGTCAGTCTCAGATATACCATTCAAAGTCAGTCTCAGATATACCATTCACAGTCAGTCTCAGATATACCATACAGAATCAGTCTCAGATATACCATTCACAGTCAGTCTCAGATATATCATACAGAGTCAGTCTCAGATATACCATGCAGAGTCAGTCTCAGATATACCATTCCAAGTCAGTCTCAGATATACCATTCAAAGTCAGTCTCAGATATACCACACAGAGTCAGTCTCAGATATACCATACAGAGTCAGTCTCAGATATACCATACAGAGTCAGTCTCAGATATACCATTCAAAGTCAGTCTCAGATATACCATACAGAGTCAGTCTCAGATATACCATACAGAGTCAGTCTCAGATATACCATACAGAGTCAGTCTCAGATATACCATTCAAAGTCAGACTCAGATATACCAAACAGAGTCAGTCTCAGATATACCAAACAGAGTCAGTCTCAGATATACCATACAGAGTCAGTCTCAGATATACCATACAGAGTCAGTCTCAGATATACCATTCACAGTCAGTCTAAGATATACCATACAGAGTTAGTCTCAGATATACCATTCACAGTCAGTCTCAGATATACCATTCAAAGTCAGTCTCAGATATACCATTCACAGTCAATCTCAGATATACCATTCACAGTCAGTCTCAGATATACCATTCAAAGTCAGTCTCAGATATACCATTCAAAGCCAGTCTCAGATAGACCATACAGAGTCAGTCTCAGATATACCATACAGAGTCAGTCTCAGATATACCATTCAGAGTCAGTCTCAGATATACCATTCAAAGCCAGTCTCAGATATACCAAACAGAGTCAGTCTCAGATATACCATACAGAGTCAGTCTCAGATATACCATTCAAAGCCAGTCTCAGATATACCATTTAAAGCCAGTCTCAGATATACCAAACAGAGTCAGTCTCAGATATACCATTCAAAGTCAGTCTCAGATATACCACACAGAGTCAGTCTCAGATATACCATTCAAAGTCAGTCTCAGATATACCATTCACAGTCAGTCTCAGATATACCATACAGAGTCAGTCTCAGATATACCATTCACAGTCAGTCTCAGATATACCATACAGAGTCAGTCTCAGATATACCATGCAGAGTCAGTCTCAGATATACCATTCCAAGTCAGTCTCAGATATACCATTCAAAGTCAGTCTCAGATATACCACACAGAGTCAGTCTCAGATATACCATACAGAGTCAGTCTCAGATATACCATTCACAGTCAGTCTCAGATATACCATTCAAAGTCAGTCTCAGATATACCATTCAAAGCCAGTCTCAGATAGACCATACAGAGTCAGTCTCAGATATACCATACAGAGTCAGTCTCAGATATACCATTCAGAGTCAGTCTCAGATATACCATTCAAAGCCAGTCTCAGATATACCAAACAGAGTCAGTCTCAGATATACCATACAGAGTCAGTCTCAGATATACCATTCAAAGCCAGTCTCAGATATACCATTTAAAGGCAGTCTCAGATATACCAAACAGAGTCAGTCTCAGATATACCATTCAAAGTCAGTCTCAGATATACCACACAGAGTCAGTCTCAGATATACCATTCAAAGTCAGTCTCAGATATACCATTCACAGTCAGTCTCAGATATACCATACAGAGTCAGTCTCAGATATACCATTCACAGTCAGTCTCAGATATACCATACAGAGTCAGTCTCAGATATACCATGCAGAGTCAGTCTCAGATATACCATTCCAAGTCAGTCTCAGATATACCATTCAAAGTCAGTCTCAGATATACCACACAGAGTCAGTCTCAGATATACCATACAGAGTCAGTCTCAGATATAACATACAGAGTCAGTCTCAGATATACCATTCAAAGTCAGTCTCAGATATACCATACAGAGTCAGTCTCAGATATACCATACAGAGTCAGTCTCAGATATACCATACAGAGTCAGTCTCAGATAGACCATTCAAAGTCAGTCTCAGATATACCAAACAGAGTCAGTCTCAGATATACCATTCACAGTCAGTCTCAGATATACCATTCACAGTCAGTCTCAGATATACCATTCAAAGTCAGTCTCAGATATACCATTCAAAGCCAGTCTCAGATATACCATACAGAGTCAGTCTCAGATATACCATACAGAGTCAGTCTCAGATATACCATTCAAAGTCAGTCTCAGATATACCAAACAGAGTCAGTCTCAGATATACCAAACAGAGTCAGTCTCAGATATACCATACAGAGTCAGTCTCAGATATACCATTCACAGTCAGTCTAAGATATACCATACAGAGTTAGTCTCAGATATACCATTCACAGTCAGTCTCAGATATACCATTCAAAGTCAGTCTCAGATATACCATTCACAGTCAGTCTCAGATATACCATTCACAGTCAGTCTCAGATATACCATTCAAAGTCAGTCTCAGATATACCATTCAAAGCCAGTCTCAGATATACCATACAGAGTCAGTCTCAGATATACCATACAGAGTCAGTCTCAGATATACCATTCAGAGTCAGTCTCAGATATACCATTCAAAGCCAGTCTCAGATATACCAAACAGAGTCAGTCTCAGATATACCATACAGAGTCAGTCTCAGATATACCATTCAAAGCCAGTCTCAGATATACCATTTAAAGCCAGTCTCAGATATACCAAACAGTGTCAGTCTCAGATATACCATTCAAAGTCAGTCTCAGATATACCACACAGAGTCAGTCTCAGATATACCATTCAAAGTCAGTCTCAGATATACCATTCACAGTCAGTCTCAGATATACCATACAGAGTCAGTCTCAGATATACCATTCACAGTCAGTCTCAGATATACCATACAGAGTCAGTCTCAGATATACCATGCAGAGTCAGTCTCAGATATACCATTCCAAGTCAGTCTCAGATATACCATTCAAAGTCAGTCTCAGATATACCACACAGAGTCAGTCTCAGATATACCATACAGAGTCAGTCTCAGATATACCATTCAAAGTCAGTCTCAGATATACCATACAGAGTCAGTCTCAGATATACCATACAGAGTCAGTCTCAGATATACCATACAGAGTCAGTCTCAGATATACCATTCAAAGTCAGTCTCAGATATACCAAACAGAGTCAGTCTCAGATATACCATTCACAGTCAGTCTCAGATATACCATTCACAGTCAGTCTCAGATATACCATTCAAAGTCAGTCTCAGATATACCATTCAAAGCCAGTCTCAGATATACCATACAGAGTCAGTCTCAGATATACCATACAGAGTCAGTCTCAGATATACCATTCAGAGTCAGTCTCAGATATACCATTCAAAGCCAGTCTCAGATATACCAAACAGAGTCAGTCTCAGATATACCATACAGAGTCAGTCTCAGATATACCATTCAAAGCCAGTCTCAGATATACCATTTAAAGCCAGTCTCAGATATACCAAACAGAGTCAGTCTCAGATATACCATTCAAAGTCAGTCTCAGATATACCACACAGAGTCAGTCTCAGATATACCATTCAAAGTCAGTCTCAGATATACCATTCACAGTCAGTCTCAGATATACCATACAGAGTCAGTCTCAGATATACCATTCACAGTCAGTCTCAGATATACCATACAGAGTCAGTCTCAGATATACCATGCAGAGTCAGTCTCAGATATACCATTCCAAGTCAGTCTCAGATATACCATTCAAAGTCAGTCTCAGATATACCACACAGAGTCAGTCTCAGATATACCATACAGAGTCAGTCTCAGATATACCATACAGAGTCAGTCTCAGATATACCATTCAAAGTCAGTCTCAGATATACCATACAGAGTCAGTCTCAGATATACCATACAGAGTCAGTCTCAGATATACCATACAGAGTCAGTCTCAGATATACCATTCAAAGTCAGTCTCAGATATACCAAACAGAGTCAGTCTCAGATATACCATTCAAAGTCAGTCTCAGATATACCATACAGAGTCAGTCTCAGAGATACCATACAGAGTCAGTCTCAGATATACCATTCAAAGTCAGTCTCAGATATACCATTCAGAGTCAGTCTCAGATATACCATTCAGAGTCAGTCTCAGATATACCATTCAGAGTCAGTCTCAGATATACCATTCAGAGTCAGTCTCAGATATACCATTCAAAGTCAGTCTCAGATATACCATTCAGAGTCAGTCTCAGATATACCATACAGAGTCAGTCTCAGAGATACCATACAGAGTCAGTCTCAGATATACCATTCAAAGTCAGTCTCAGATATACCATTCAGAGTCAGTCTCAGATATACCATTCAGAGTCAGTCTCAGATATACCATTCAGAGTCAGTCTCAGATATACCATTCAGAGTCAGTCTCAGATATACCATTCAAAGTCAGTCTCAGATATACCATTCAGAGTCAGTCTCAGATATACCATACAGAGTCAGTCTCAGATATACCATTCAGAGTCAGTCTCAGATATACCATTCAGAGTCAGTCTCAGATATACCATACAGAGTCAGTCTCAGATATACCATTCAGAGTCAGTCTCAGATATACCATAGAGTCAGTCTCAGATATACCATTCAGAGTCAGTCTCAGATATACCATAGAGTCAGTCTCAGATATACCATTCAGAGTCAGTCTCAGATATACCATAGAGTCAGTCTCAGATATAGCATTCAGAGTCAGTCTCAGATATACCATACAGAGTCAGTCTCAGATATACCATTCAGAGTCAGTCTCAGATATATCATTCAGAGTCAGTCTCAGATATACCATACTAAGTCAGTCTCAGATGTAACATTCAGAGTCAGTCTCAGATATACCATAGAGTCAGTCTCAGATATACCATTCAGAGTCAGTCTCAGATATACCATAGAGTCAGTCTCAGATATACCATTCAGAGTCAGTCTCAGATATACCATAGAGTCAGTCTCAGATATACCATACAGAGTCAGCCTCAGATATACCATTCAAAGTCAGTCTCAGATATACCATTCAGAGTCAGTCTCAGATATACCATTCAGAGTCAGTCTCAGATACACCATACAGAGTCAGTCTCAGGTATACCATTCAGAGTCAGCCTCAGATATACCATTCAAAGTCAGTCTCAAATATACCATTCAAAGTCAGCCTCAGATATACCATACAGAGTCAGTCTCAGGTATACCATTCAGAGTCAGTCTCAGATATACCATTCAAAGTCAGTCTCAGATATACCATTCAAAGTCAGTCTCAGATACACCATTCAGAGTCAGTCTCAGATATACCATTCAGAGTCAGTCTCAGATACACCATACAGAGTCAGTCTCAGATATACCATTCAAAGTCAGTCTCAGATGTACCATTCAAAGTCAGTCTCAGATATACCATTCAGAGTCAGTCTCAGATATACCATACAGAGTCAGTCTCAGATATACCATTCAAAGTCAGTCTCAGATGTACCATTCAAAGTCAGCCTCAGATATGCCTTTCAGAGTCAGTCTCAGATATACCAGTCAGAGTCACCTTTAGATATACCAGTCATAGTCAGCCTCTGATATACATATAAAAGTCAATCTAAGAAATACCATTGAACGTCAGCCTCAGATATACCACGAATGTCAGCATTCGATGTTCTTCAAAGTCAGTCTCAGATATACCATTCCATTTCAGTTTCAAATATACCATTGAAAGGCAGCCGCAGAAATAGAACTCAAAGTCAGTCTCAGATATACCATTCAAAGTCAGTCTCAGATATACCATTCAAAGTAAGTCTCAGATATACCATTCAAAGTCAGTCTCAGATATACCATTCAAAGTCAATCTCAGATATACCATTCAAAGTCAGTCTCAGATATACCATACAGAGTCAGTCTCAGATATACCATTCAAAGTCAGTCTCAGATATACCATTCAAAGTAAGTCTCAGATATACCATTCAAAGTCAGTCTCAGATATACCATTCAAAGTCAATCTCAGATATACCATTCAAAGTCAGTCTCAGATATACCATACAGAGTCAGTCTCAGATATACCATTCAAAGTCAGTCTCAGATATACCATTCAAAGTCAGTCTCAGATATACCATTTAAAGCCAGTCTCAGATATACCAAACAGAGTCAGTCTCAGATATACCATTCAAAGTCAGCCTCAGATATACCACGAATGTCAGCCTTCGATGTTATTCAAAGTCAGTCTCAGATATACCATTCCATTTCAGTTTCAAATATACCATTGAAAGTCAGCCGCAGAAATATAACTCAAAGTCAGTCTCAGATATACCATTCAAAGTCAGTCTCAGATATACCATTCAAAGTCAGTCTCAGATATACCATTCAAAGTCAGTCGCAGATATACCATTCAAAGTCAGTCTCAGATATACCATTCAAAGTCAGTCTCAGATATACCATACAGAGTCAGTCTCAGATATACCATTCAAAGTCAGTCTCAGATATACCATTCAAAGTCAGTCTCAAATATACCATTCAAAGTCAGTCTCAGATATACCATTCAAAGTCAGTCTCAGATATAACATTCAAAGTCAGTCTCAGATATACCATACAGAGTCAGTCTCAGATATACCATTCAAAGTCAGTCTCAGATATACCATTCAAAGTCAGTCTCAGATATACCATTCAAAGTCAGTCTCAGATATACCATTCAAAGTCAGTCTCAGATATACCATTCAAAGTCAGTCTCAGATATACCACACAGAGTCAGTCTCAGATATACCAAACAGAGTCAGTCTCAGATATACCATTCAAAGTCAGTCTCAGATATACCAAACAGAGTCAGTCTCAGATATACCATACAGAGTCAGCCTCAGATATACCTTTCAAAGTCATAATCAGATATACCATTCAAAGTCAGTCTCAGATATACCATTCAAAGTCAGTCTCAGATATACCATACAGAGTCAGTCTCAGATATACCAAACAGAGTCAGCCTCAGATCTACCATTCAAAGTCAGTCTCAGATATACCATTCAAAGTCAGTCTCAGATATACCATTCAAAGTCAGTCTCAGATATACCATACAGAGTCAGTCTCAGATATACCATTCAAAGTCAGTCTCAGATATACCATTCAAAGTCAGTCTCAGATATACCATTCAAAGTCAGTCTCAGATATACCATTCAAAGTCAGTCTCAGATATACCATTCAAAGTCAGTCTCAGATATACCATACAGAGTCAGTCTCAGATATACCATTCAAAGTCAGTCTCAGATATACCATTCAAAGTCAGTCTCAGATATACCATTCAAAGTCAGTCTCAGAGATACCATTCAAAGTCAGTCTCAGATATACCATTCAAAGTCAGTCTCAGATATACCACACAGAGTCAGTCTCAGATATACCAAACAGAGTCAGTCTCAGATATACCATACAGAGTCAGCCTCAGATGTACCATTCAAAGTCAGTCTCAGATATACCATTCAAAGTCAGTCTCAGATATACCACACAGAGTCAGTCTCAGATATACCAAACAGAGTCAGTCTCAGATATACCATTCAAAGTCAGTCTCAGATATACCAAACAGAGTCAGTCTCAGATATACCATACAGAGTCAGCCTCAGATATACCTTTCAAAGTCATAATCAGATATACCATTCAGAGTCAGTCTCAGATATACCATTCAGAGTCAGTCTCAGATATACCATACAGAGTCAGTCTCAGATATACCATTCAGAGTCAGTCTCAGATATACCATAGAGTCAGTCTCAGATATACCATTCAGAGTCAGTCTCAGATATACCATAGAGTCAGTCTCAGATATACCATTCAGAGTCAGTCTCAGATATACCATAGAGTCAGTCTCAGATATAGCATTCAGAGTCAGTCTCAGATATACCATACAGAGTCAGTCTCAGATATACCATTCAGAGTCAGTCTCAGATATATCATTCAGAGTCAGTCTCAGATATACCATACTAAGTCAGTCTCAGATGTAACATTCAGAGTCAGTCTCAGATATACCATAGAGTCAGTCTCAGATATACCATTCAGAGTCAGTCTCAGATATACCATAGAGTCAGTCTCAGATATACCATTCAGAGTCAGTCTCAGATATACCATAGAGTCAGTCTCAGATATACCATACAGAGTCAGCCTCAGATATACCATTCAAAGTCAGTCTCAGATATACCATTCAGAGTCAGTCTCAGATATACCATTCAGAGTCAGTCTCAGATACACCATACAGAGTCAGTCTCAGGTATACCATTCAGAGTCAGCCTCAGATATACCATTCAAAGTCAGTCTCAAATATACCATTCAAAGTCAGCCTCAGATATACCATACAGAGTCAGTCTCAGGTATACCATTCAGAGTCAGTCTCAGATATACCATTCAAAGTCAGTCTCAGATATACCATTCAAAGTCAGTCTCAGATACACCATTCAGAGTCAGTCTCAGATATACCATTCAGAGTCAGTCTCAGATACACCATACAGAGTCAGTCTCAGATATACCATTCAAAGTCAGTCTCAGATGTACCATTCAAAGTCAGTCTCAGATATACCATTCAGAGTCAGTCTCAGATATACCATACAGAGTCAGTCTCAGATATACCATTCAAAGTCAGTCTCAGATGTACCATTCAAAGTCAGCCTCAGATATGCCTTTCAGAGTCAGTCTCAGATATACCAGTCAGAGTCACCTTTAGATATACCAGTCATAGTCAGCCTCTGATATACATATAAAAGTCAATCTAAGAAATACCATTGAACGTCAGCCTCAGATATACCACGAATGTCAGCATTCGATGTTCTTCAAAGTCAGTCTCAGATATACCATTCCATTTCAGTTTCAAATATACCATTGAAAGGCAGCCGCAGAAATAGAACTCAAAGTCAGTCTCAGATATACCATTCAAAGTCAGTCTCAGATATACCATTCAAAGTAAGTCTCAGATATACCATTCAAAGTCAGTCTCAGATATACCATTCAAAGTCAATCTCAGATATACCATTCAAAGTCAGTCTCAGATATACCATACAGAGTCAGTCTCAGATATACCATTCAAAGTCAGTCTCAGATATACCATTCAAAGTAAGTCTCAGATATACCATTCAAAGTCAGTCTCAGATATACCATTCAAAGTCAATCTCAGATATACCATTCAAAGTCAGTCTCAGATATACCATACAGAGTCAGTCTCAGATATACCATTCAAAGTCAGTCTCAGATATACCATTCAAAGTCAGTCTCAGATATACCATTTAAAGCCAGTCTCAGATATACCAAACAGAGTCAGTCTCAGATATACCATTCAAAGTCAGCCTCAGATATACCACGAATGTCAGCCTTCGATGTTATTCAAAGTCAGTCTCAGATATACCATTCCATTTCAGTTTCAAATATACCATTGAAAGTCAGCCGCAGAAATATAACTCAAAGTCAGTCTCAGATATACCATTCAAAGTCAGTCTCAGATATACCATTCAAAGTCAGTCTCAGATATACCATTCAAAGTCAGTCTCAGATATACCATTCAAAGTCAGTCTCAGATATACCATTCAAAGTCAGTCTCAGATATACCATACAGAGTCAGTCTCAGATATACCATTCAAAGTCAGTCTCAGATATACCATTCAAAGTCAGTCTCAAATATACCATTCAAAGTCAGTCTCAGATATACCATTCAAAGTCAGTCTCAGATATACCATTCAAAGTCAGTCTCAGATATACCATACAGAGTCAGTCTCAGATATACCATTCAAAGTCAGTCTCAGATATACCATTCAAAGTCAGTCTCAGATATACCATTCAAAGTCAGTCTCAGATATACCATTCAAAGTCAGTCTCAGATATACCATTCAAAGTCAGTCTCAGATATACCACACAGAGTCAGTCTCAGATATACCAAACAGAGTCAGTCTCAGATATACCATTCAAAGTCAGTCTCAGATATACCAAACAGAGTCAGTCTCAGATATACCATACAGAGTCAGCCTCAGATATACCTTTCAAAGTCATAATCAGATATACCATTCAAAGTCAGTCTCAGATATACCATTCAAAGTCAGTCTCAGATATACCATACAGAGTCAGTCTCAGATATACCAAACAGAGTCAGCCTCAGATCTACCATTCAAAGTCAGTCTCAGATATACCATTCAAAGTCAGTCTCAGATATACCATTCAAAGTCAGTCTCAGATATACCATACAGAGTCAGTCTCAGATATACCATTCAAAGTCAGTCTCAGATATACCATTCAAAGTCAGTCTCAGATATACCATTCAAAGTCAGTCTCAGATATACCATTCAAAGTCAGTCTCAGATATACCATTCAAAGTCAGTCTCAGATATACCATACAGAGTCAGTCTCAGATATACCATTCAAAGTCAGTCTCAGATATACCATTCAAAGTCAGTCTCAGATATACCATTCAAAGTCAGTCTCAGAGATACCATTCAAAGTCAGTCTCAGATATACCATTCAAAGTCAGTCTCAGATATACCACACAGAGTCAGTCTCAGATATACCAAACAGAGTCAGTCTCAGATATACCATACAGAGTCAGCCTCAGATGTACCATTCAAAGTCAGTCTCAGATATACCATTCAAAGTCAGTCTCAGATATACCACACAGAGTCAGTCTCAGATATACCAAACAGAGTCAGTCTCAGATATACCATTCAAAGTCAGTCTCAGATATACCAAACAGAGTCAGTCTCAGATATACCATACAGAGTCAGCCTCAGATATACCTTTCAAAGTCATAATCAGATATACCATTCAAAGTCAGTCTCAGATATACCATTCAAAGTCAGTCTCAGATATACCATACAGAGTCAGGCTCAGATATACCAAACAGAGTCAGCCTCAGATATACCATTCAAAGTCAGTCTCAGATATACCATTCAAAGTCAGTCTCAGATATACCATTCAAAGTCAGTCTCAGATATACCATACAGAGTCAGTCTCAGATATACCATTCAAAGTCAGTCTCAGATATACCAAACAGAGTCACTCTCAGATATACCATACAGAGTCAGCCTCAGATATACCTTTCAAAGTCATAATCAGATATACCATTCAAAGTCAGTCTCAGATATACCATTCAAAGTCAGTCTCAGATATACCATACAGAGTCAGTCTCAGATATACCAAACAGAGTCAGCCTCAGATATACCATTCAAAGTCAGTCTCAGATATACCATTCAAAGTCAGTCTCAGATATACCATACAGAGTCAGTCTCAGATATACCATTCAAAGTCAGTCTCAGATATACCATTCAAAGTCAGTCTCAGATATACCATTCAAAGTCAGTCTCAGATATACCATTCAAAGTCAGTCTCAGATATACCATTCAAAGTCAGTCTCAGATATACCATACAGAGTCAGTCTCAGATATACCATTCAAAGTCAGTCTCAGATATACCATTCAAAGTCAGTCTCAGAGATACCATTCAAAGTCAGTCTCAGAGATACCATTCAAAGTCAGTCTCAGATATACCATTCAAAGTCAGTCTCAGATATACCACACAGAGTCAGTCTCAGATATACCAAACAGAGTCAGTCTCAGATATACCATACAGAGTCAGCCTCAGATGTACCATTCAAAGTCAGTCTCAGATATACCATTCAAAGTCAGCCTCAGATGTACCTTTCAAAGTCATAATCAGATATACTATACAGAGTCAATCTCAGATATACCATTCAGAGTCAATCTCAGATATACATTACAGAGTCAGTCTCTGATATACAATTCAAAGTCAGTCTAGATACCTTTCAGAGGATAGACTGAAACAAAGAACATTGGAGTCTGTGTCTATCGTAATTATATTTGATAGTCAGCCATTCACAGGTTATCAATTATTACAATCTCTGTCAAGTGCTTTGAATGAACCATAGTTTGCTGGGAGCTAACTCTTCATCGAACCAGCTATCAGTGACACTACTAGATAGAATAACTCCAGTAACTTCACATTCAATCGGCCTGAGCCGATTATACCATCTGCTATTGAAAAAATCCACCTGCAGATGTATTTCATGTCTTTGTCATACCAGGCCATTATGTATATTCTCTGCAATTTTCAGAAACAACTAGTAGTACGCTACTTTCACCCTGTGAGCAGCAAGACAGAAACTGCTAAACAATCTATCGTAGACAGAGTAACGTCATCTTTGTCACAACTTTACTTCGCTGCTTCTTTGAGATTTTGAGCATTCGTCATTGCAGTTGCAGAATTGCCACAGTTTAGAAATAAAGTAGAGTAGAGTTGGGGAGATATTGAGGTTATGAATAAAGTAGTGAGCTGGGTTGCGGAGGTATTGAGATTATAAATAAAGTAGTGAGCTGGGTTGGGGAGGTATTGAGTTCATAAATAAAGTAGGGAGCTGGGTTGGGGAGGTATTGAGTTTGTAAATAAAGTAGTGAGCTGGGTTGGGGAGGTATTGAGATTATAAATAAAGTAGTGAGCTGGGTTGGGGAGGTATTGAGATTATAAATAAAGTGGTGAGCTGGGTTGGGGTGTATTGAGATTATAAATAAAGTAGTGAGCTGGGTTGGGGAGAAATTGAGTTTATAAATTAAGTCGTGAGCTGGGTTGGGGAGATAATGAGTTTCTAAATAAAGTAGTGAGTTGGGTTGGGGAGATATTGAGATTATAAATAAAGTAGTGAGCTGTGTTGGGGAGGTATTGAGATTATAAATAAAGTAGTGAGCTGGGTTGGGGAGATATTGAGTTTATAAATAAAGTAGTGAGCTGGGTTGGGGAGATATGGTATTGAGATTATAAATAAAGTAGTGAGCTGGGTTGGGGAGATATTGAGTTTATAAATAAAGTAGTGAGCTGGGTTGGGGGTGTATTGAGATTATAAATAAAGTTGTGAGCTGGGTTGGGGAGATATTGAGTTTATAAATAAAGTAGTGAGCTGGGTTGGGGAGATATTGAGATTATAAATAAAGTAGTGAGCTGTGTTGGGGAGGTATTGAGATTATAAATAAAGTAGTGAGCTGGGTTGGGGAGATATTGAGTTTATAAATAAAGTAGTGAGCTGGGTTGGGGAGGTATTGAGATTATGAATAAAGTAGTGAGCTGTGTTGGGGAGGTATTGAGATTATAAATAAAGTAGTGAGCTGGGTTGGGGAGATATTGAGTTTATAAATAAAGTAGTGAGCTGGGTTGGGGAGGTATTGAGACTATAAATAAAGTAGTGAGCTGGGTTGGGGACGTATTGAGATTATAAATAAAGTAGTGAGCTGGGTTGGGGAGATATTGAGTTTATAAATAAAGTAGTGAGCTGGGTTGGGGAGGTATTGAGATTATAAATAAAGTAGTGAGCTGGGTTGGGGACGTATTGAGATTATAAATAAAGTAGTCAGCTGGGTTGGGGAGGTATTGAGATTATAAATAAAGTAGTGAGCTGGGTTGGGGAGATATTGAGTTTATAAATAAAGTAGTGAGCTGGGTTGGGGACGTATTGAGATTATAAATAAAGTAGTGAGCTGGGTTGGGGAGATATTAAGTTTATAAAGAAAGTAGTGAGCTGGGTTGGGGAGGTATTGAGTTTATAAATAAAGTAGTGAGCTGGGTTGGAGGTGTATTGAGATTATAAATAAAGTAGTGAGCTGGGTTGGGGGTGTATTGAGATTATAAATAAAGTAGTGAGCTGGGTTGGGGAGATATGGTATTGAGAGTATAAATAAAGTAGTGAGCTGGGTTGGGGAGATATTGAGTTTATAAATAAAGTAGTGAGCTGGGTTGGGGGTGAATTGAGATTATAAATAAAGTAGTGAGCTGGGTTGGGGATGTATTGAGATTATAAATAAAGTAGTGAGCTGGGTTGGGGAGGTATTGAGTTTATAAAGAAAGTAGTGAGCTGGGTTGGGGAGATATTGAGTTTATAAATAAAGTAGTGAGCTGTGTTGGGGAGGTATTGAGATTATAAATAAAGTAGTGAGCTGGGTTGGGGAGGTATTGAGATTATAAATAAAGTAGTGAGCTGGGTTGGGGAGGTATTGAGTTTATAAATAAAGTAGTGAGCTGGGTTGGGGAGATATTGAGATTATAAATAAAGTAGGGAGCTGGGTTGGGGGTGTATTGAGATGATAAATAAAGTAGTGAGCTGGGTTGGGGAGATATTGAGATTATAAATAAAGTAGGGAGCTGGGTTGGGGGTGTATTGAGATTATAAATAAAGTAGTGAGCTGGGTTGGGGAGAAATTGAGTTTATAAATTAAGTAGTGAGCTGGGTTGGGGAGATAATGAGTTTATAAATAAAGTAGTGAGCTGGGTTGGGGAGATATTGAGATTATAAATAAAGTAGTGAGCTGTGTTGGGGAGGTATTGAGATTATAAATAAAGTAGTGAGCTGGGTTGGGGAGATATTGAGTTTATAAATAAAGTAGTGAGCTGGGTTGGGGAGATATGGTATTGAGATTATAAATAAAGTAGTGAGCTGGGTTGGGGAGATATTGAGTTTATAAATAAAGTAGTGAGCTGGGTTGGGGGTGTATTGAGATTATAAATAAAGTAGTGAGCTGGGTTGGGGAGATATTGAGTTTATAAATAAAGTAGGGAGCTGGGTTGGGGAGGTATTGAGATTATAAATAAAGTAGTGAGCTGGGTTGGGGAGATATTGAGTTTATAAATAAAGTAGTGAGCTGGGTTGGGGAGGTATTGAGATTATGAATAAAGTAGTGAGCTGTGTTGGGGAGGTATTGAGATTATAAATAAAGTAGTGAGCTGGGTTGGGGAGCTATTGAGTTTATAAATAAAGTAGTGAGCTGGGTTGGGGAGGTATTGAGACTATAAATAAAGTAGTGAGCTGGGTTGGGGACGTATTGAGATTATAAATAAAGTAGTGAGCTGGGTTGGGGAGATATTGAGTTTATAAATAAAGTAGTGAGCTGGGTTGGGGAGGTATTGAGATTATAAATAAAGTAGTGAGCTGGGTTGGGGACGTATTGAGATTATAAATAAAGTAGTGAGCTGGGTTGGGGAGGTATTGAGATTATAATTAAAGGAGTGAGCTGGGTTGGGGAGATATTGAGTTTATAAATAAAGTAGTGAGCTGGGTTGGGGACGTATTGAGATTATAAATAAAGTAGTGAGCTGGGTTGGGGAGATATTGAGTTTATAAAGAAAGTAGTGAGCTGGGTTGGGGAGGTATTGAGATTATAAATAAAGTAGTGAGCTGGGTTGGAGGTGTATTGAGATTATAAATAAAGTAGTGAGCTGGGTTGGGGGTGTATTGAGATTATAAATAAAGTAGTGAGCTGGGTTGGGGAGATATGGTATTGAGATTATAAATAAAGTAGTGAGCTGGGTTGGGGAGATATTGAGTTTATAAATAAAGTCGTGAGCTGGGTTGGGGGTGTATTGAGATTATAAATAAAGTAGTGAGCTGGGTTGGGGAGGTATTGAGATTATAAATAAAGTAGTGAGCTGGGTTGGGGAGGTATTGAGTTTATAAAGAAAGTAGTGAGCTGGGTTGGGGAGATATTGAGTTTATAAATAAAGCAGTGAGCTGTGTTGGGGAGGTATTGAGATTATAAATAAAGTAGTGAGCTGGGTTGGGGAGGTATTGAGATTATAAATAAAGTAGTGAGCTGGGTTGGGGAGGTATTGAGTTTATAAATAAAGTAGTGAGCTGGGTTGGGGAGATATTGAGATTATAAATAAAGTAGGGAGCTGGGTTGGGGAGGTATTGAGTTTATAAATAAAGTAGTGAGCTGGGTTGGGGAGGTATTGAGTTTATAAATAAAGTAGTGAGCTGGGTTGGGGAGGTATTGAGTTTATAAATAAAGTAGTGAGCTGGGTTGGGGAGGTATTGAGTTTATAAATAAAGTAGTGAGCTGGGTTGGGGGTGTATTGAGATTATAAATAAAGTAGTGAGCTGGGTTGGGGAGATATTGAGATTATAAATAAAGTAGTGAGCTGGGTTGGGGAGGGATTGAGTTTATAAATAAAGTAGTGAGCTGGGTTGGGGGTGTATTGAGATTATAAATAAAGTAGTGAGCTGGGTTGGGGAGATATTGAGATTATAAATAAAGTAGTGAGCTGGGTTGGGGAGGTATTGAGATTATAAATAAAGTAGTGAGCTGGGTTGGGGAGGTATTGAGATTATAAATAAAGTAGTGAGCTGGGTTGGGGAGGTATTGAGATTATAAATAAAGTAGTGAGCTGGGTTGGGGAGATATTCAGTTTATAAATAAAGTAGTGAGCTGGGTTGGGGACGTATTGAGATTATAAATAAAGTAGTGAGCTGGGTTGGGGAGATATTGAGTTTATAAAGAAAGTAGTGAGCTGGGTTGGGGAGGTATTGAGTTTATAAATAAAGTAGTGAGCTGGATTGGAGGTGTATTGAGATTATAAATAAAGTAGTGAGCTGGGTTGGGGGTGTATTGAGATTATAAATAAAGTAGTGAGCTGGGTTGGGGGTGTATTGAGATTATAAATAAAGTAGTGAGCTGGGTTGGGGAGATATGGTATTGAGATTATAAATAAAGTAGTGAGCTGGGTTGGGGAGATATTGAGTTTATAAATAAAGTAGGGAGCTGGGTTGGGGAGATATTGAGATTATAAATAAAGTAGTGAGCTGGGTTGGGGAGGTATTGAGATTATAAACAAAGTAGTGAGCTGGGTTGGGGAGGTATTGAGTTTATAAAGAAAGTAGTGAGCTGGGTTGGGGGTGTATTGAGATTATAAATAAAGTAGGGAGCTGGGTTGGGGAGATATTGAGTTTATAAATAAAGTAGGGAGCTGGGTTGGGGAGATATTGAGATTATAAATAAAGTAGTGAGCTGGGTTGGGGAGGTATTGAGATTATAAACAAAGTAGTGAGCTGGGTTGGGGAGGTATTGAGTTTATAAAGAAAGTAGTGAGCTGGGTTGGGGAGATATTGAGTTTATAAATAAAGTAGTGAGCTGTGTTGGGGAGGTATTGAGATTATAAATAAAGTAGTGAGCTGGGTTGGGGAGATATTGAGATTATAAATAAAGTAGTGAGCTGGGTTGGGGAGGTATTGAGTTTATAAATAAAGTAGTGAGCTGGGTTGGGGGTGTATTGTGATTATAAATAAAGTAGTGAGCTGGGTTGGGGAGATATTGACTTTATAAATAAAGTAGTAAGCTGGGTTGGGGGTGTATTGAGATTATAAATAAAGTAGTGAGCTGGGTTGGGGAGATATTGAGATAATAAATAAAGTATTGAGCTGGGTTGGGGAGGTATTGAGATTATAAATAAAGTAGTGAGCTGGGTTGGGGCGGTATTGAGATTATAAATAAAGTAGTGAGCTGGGTTGGTGAGGCATTGAGTTTATAAAGAAAGTAGTGAGCTGGGTTGGGGAGATATTGAGATTATAAATAAAGTAGTGAGCTGGGTTGGGGAGATATTGAGTTTATAAATAAAGTAGTGAGCTGGGTTGGAGGTGTATTGAGATTATAATTAAAGTAGTGAGCTGGGTTGGGCAGGTATTGAGATTATAAATAAAGTAGTGAGCTGGGTTGGGGGTATATTGAGATTATAAATAAAGTAGTGAGCTGGGTTGTGGAGGTATTGAGATTATAAATAAAGTAGGGAGCTGGGTTGGGGAGGGATTGAGATTATAAATAAAGTAGTGAGCTTGGTTGGGGAGGTATTGAGTTTATAAATAAAGTAGTGAGCTGGGTTGGGGAGGTATTGAGTTTATAAATAAAGTAGGGAGCTGGGTTGGGGAGGGATTGAGATTATAAATAAAGTAGTGAGCTTGGTTGGGGAGGTATTGAGTTTATAAATAAAGTAGTGAGCTGGGTTGGGGAGGTATTGAGTTTATAAATAAAGTAGTGAGCTTGGTTGGGGAGGTATTGAGTTTATAAATAAAGTAGTGAGCTGGGTTGGGGGTGTATTGAGATTATAAATAAAGTAGGGAGCTGGGTTGGGGAGGTATTGAGATTATAAATAAAGCAGTGAGCTGGGTTGGGGAGGTATTGAGTTTATAAATAAAGTTGTGAGCTGGGTTGGGGAGGTATTGAGTTTATAAATAAAGTAGTGAGCTGGGTTGGGGAGGTATTGAGATTATAAATAAAGTAGTGAGCTGGGTTGGGGAGGTATTGAGATTATAAATAAAGTAGTGAGTTGGGTTGGGGAGATATTGAGTTTATAAATAAAGTAGTCAGCTGGGTTGGGGAGATATTGAGATTATAAATAAAGTAGTGAGCTGGGTTGGGGAGGTATTGAGATTATAAATAAAGTAGGGAGCTGGGTTGGGGAGATATTGAGATTATAAATAAAGTAGGGAGCTGGGTTGGGGAGATATTGAGATTATAAATAAAGTAGTGAGCTGGGTTGGGGAGGTATTGAGATTATAAATAAAGTAGGGAGCTGGGTTGGGGAGATATTGAGATTATAAATAAAGTAGGGAGCTGGGTTGGGGAGATATTGAGATTATAAATAAAGTAGTGAGTTGGGTTGGGGAGATATTGAGTTTATAAATAAAGTAGTGAGCTGGGTTGGGGGTGTATTGAGATTATAAATAAAGTAGTGAGCTGGGTTGGGGAGGTATTGAGATTATAAATAAAGTAGTGAGCTGGGTTGGGGAGGTATTGAGTTTATAAATAAATAGGGAGCTGGGTCGGGGAGATATTGAGTTTATAAATAAAGTAGTGAGCTGGGTTGGGAGGTATTGAGTTTATAAATAAAGTAGTGAGCTGGGTTGGGAGGTATTGAGATTATAAATAAAGTAGTGAGCTGGGTTGGGGAGGTATTGAGATTATAAATAAAGTAGTGAGCTGGGTTGGGGAGGTATTGAGATTATAAATAAAGTAGTGAGCTGGGTTGGGGGTGTATTGTGATTATAAATAAAGTAGTGAGCTGGGTTGGGGAGATATTGAGTTTATAAATAAAGTAGTAAGCTGGGTTGGGGGTGTATTGAGATTATAAATAAAGTAGTGAGCTGGGTTGGGGAGATATTGAGATAATAAATAAAGTATTGAGCTGGGTTGGGGAGGTATTGAGATTATAAATAAAGTAGTGAGCTGGGTTGGGGCGGTATTGAGATTATAAATAAAGTAGTGAGCTGGGTTGGTGAGGTATTGAGTTTATAAAGAAAGTAGTGAGCTGGGTTGGGGAGATATTGAGATTATAAATAAAGTAGTGAGCTGGGTTGGGGAGATATTGAGTTTATAAATAAAGTAGTGAGCTGGGTTGGAGGTGTATTGAGATTATAAATAAAGTAGTGAGCTGGGTTGGGCAGGTATTGAGATTATAAATAAAGTAGTGAGCTGGGTTGGGGGTATATTGAGATTATAAATAAAGTAGTGAGCTGGGTTGGGGAGGTATTGAGATTATAAATAAAGTAGGGAGCTGGGTTGGGGAGGGATTGAGATTATAAATAAAGTAGTGAGCTTGGTTGGGGAGGTATTGAGTTTATAAATAAAGTAGTGAGCTGGGTTGGGGAGGTATTGAGTTTATAAATAAAGTAGGGAGCTGGGTTGGGGAGGGATTGAGATTATAAATAAAGTAGTGAGCTTGGTTGGGGAGGTATTGAGTTTATAAATAAAGTAGTGAGCTGGGTTGGGGAGGTATTGAGTTTATAAATAAAGTAGTGAGCTTGGTTGGGGAGGTATTGAGTTTATAAATAAAGTAGTGAGCTGGGTTGGGGGTGTATTGAGATTATAAATAAAGTAGGGAGCTGGGTTGGGGAGGTATTGAGATTATAAATAAAGTAGTGAGCTGGGTTGGGGAGGTATTGAGTTTATAAATAAAGTTGTGAGCTGGTTTGGGGAGGTATTGAGTTTATATTAAAGTAGTGAGCTGGGTTGGGGAGGTATTGAGATTATAAATAAAGTAGTGAGCTGGGTTGGGGAGGTATTGAGATTATAAATAAAGTAGTGAGTTGGGTTGGGGAGATATTGAGTTTATAAATAAAGTAGTCAGCTGGGTTGGGGAGATATTGAGATTATAAATAAAGTAGTGAGCTGGGTTGGGGAGGTATTGAGATTATAAATAAAGTAGGGAGCTGGGTTGGGGAGATATTGAGATTATAAATAAAGTAGGGAGCTGGGTTGGGGAGATATTGAGATTATAAATAAAGTAGTGAGCTGGGTTGGGGAGGTATTGAGATTATAAATAAAGTAGGGAGCTGGGTTGGGGAGATATTGAGATTATAAATAAAGTAGGGAGCTGGGTTGGGGAGATATTGAGATTATAAATAAAGTAGTGAGTTGGGTTGGGGAGATATTGAGTTTATAAATAAAGTAGTGAGCTGGGTTGGGGGTGTATTGAGATTATAAATAAAGTAGTGAGCTGGGTTGGGGAGGTATTGAGATTATAAATAAAGTAGGGAGCTGTGTTGGGGAGATATTGAGATTATAAATAAAGTAGGGAGCTGGGTTGGGGAGATATTGAGATTATAAATAAAGTAGTGAGCTGGGTTGGGGAGGTATTGAGATTATAAATAAAGTAGGGAGCTGGGTTGGGGAGATATTGAGATTATAAATAAAGTAGGGAGCTGGGTTGGGGAGATATTGAGATTATAAATAAAGTAGTGAGTTGGGTTGGGGAGATATTGAGTTTATAAATAAAGTAGTGAGCTGGGTTGGGGGTGTATTGAGATTATAAATAAAGTAGTGAGCTGGGTTGGGGAGGTATTGAGATTATAAATAAAGTAGGGAGCTGGGTTGGGGAGATATTGAGATTATAAATAAAGTAGGGAGCTGGGTTGGGGAGATATTGAGATTATAAATAAAGTAGTGAGCTGGGTTGGGGAGGTATTGAGATTATAAATAAAGTAGGGAGCTGGGTTGGGGAGATATTGAGATTATAAATAAAGTAGGGAGCTGGGTTGGGGAGATATTGAGATTATAAATAAAGTAGTGAGTTGGGTTGGGCAGGTATTGAGATTATAAATAAAGTAGTGAGCTGGGTTGGGGGTATATTGAGATTATAAATAAAGTAGTGAGCTGGGTTGGGGAGGTATTGAGATTATAAATAAAGTAGGGAGCTGGGTTGGGGAGGGATTGAGATTATAAATAAAGTAGTGAGCTTGGTTGGGGAGGTATTGAGTTTATAAATAAAGTAGTGAGCTGGGTTGGGGAGGTATTGAGTTTATAAATAAAGTAGGGAGCTGGGTTGGGGAGGGATTGAGATTATAAATAAAGTAGTGAGCTTGGTTGGGGAGGTATTGAGTTTATAAATAAAGTAGTGAGCTGGGTTGGGGAGGTATTGAGTTTATAAATAAAGTAGTGAGCTTGGTTGGGGAGGTATTGAGTTTATAAATAAAGTAGTGAGCTGGGTTGGGGGTGTATTGAGATTATAAATAAAGTAGGGAGCTGGGTTGGGGAGGTATTGAGATTATAAATAAAGTAGTGAGCTGGGTTGGGGAGGTATTGAGTTTATAAATAAAGTAGTGAGCTGGGTTGGGGAGGTATTGAGATTATAAATAAAGTAGTGAGCTGGGTTGGGGAGGTATTGAGATTATAAATAAAGTTGTGAGCTGGGTTGGGGAGGTATTGAGTTTATAAATAAAGTAGTGAGCTGGGTTGGGGAGGTATTGAGATTATAAATAAAGTAGTGAGCTGGGTTGGGGAGGTATTGAGATTATAAATAAAGTAGTGAGTTGGGTTGGGGAGATATTGAGTTTATAAATAAAGTAGTCAGCTGGGTTGGGGAGATATTGAGATTATAAATAAAGTAGTGAGCTGGGTTGGGGAGGTATTGAGATTATAAATAAAGTAGGGAGCTGGGTTGGGGAGATATTGAGATTATAAATAAAGTAGGGAGCTGGGTTGGGGAGATATTGAGATTATAAATAAAGTAGTGAGCTGGGTTGGGGAGGTATTGAGATTATAAATAAAGTAGGGAGCTGGGTTGGGGAGATATTGAGATTATAAATAAAGTAGGGAGCTGGGTTGGGGAGATATTGAGATTATAAATAAAGTAGTGAGTTGGGTTGGGGAGATATTGAGTTTATAAATAAAGTAGTGAGCTGGGTTGGGGGTGTATTGAGATTATAAATAAAGTAGTGAGCTGGGTTGGGGAGGTATTGAGATTATAAATAAAGTAGGGAGCTGGGTTGGGGAGATATTGAGATTATAAATAAAGTAGGGAGCTGGGTTGGGGAGATATTGAGATTATAAATAAAGTAGTGAGCTGGGTTGGGGAGGTATTGAGATTATAAATAAAGTAGGGAGCTGGGTTGGGGAGATATTGAGATTATAAATAAAGTAGGGAGCTGGGTTGGGGAGATATTGAGATTATAAATAAAGTAGTGAGTTGGGTTGGGGAGATATTGAGTTTATAAATAAAGTAGTGAGCTGGGTTGGGGGTGTATTGAGATTATAAATAAAGTAGTGAGCTGGGTTGGGGAGGTATTGAGATTATAAATAAAGTAGGGAGCTGGGTTGGGGAGATATTGAGATTATAAATAAAGTAGGGAGCTGGGTTGGGGAGATATTGAGATTATAAATAAAGTAGTGAGCTGGGTTGGGGAGGTATTGAGATTATAAATAAAGTAGGGAGCTGGGTTGGGGAGATATTGAGATTATAAATAAAGTAGGGAGCTGGGTTGGGGAGATATTGAGATTATAAATAAAGTAGTGAGTTGGGTTGGGGAGATATTGAGTTTATAAATAAAGTAGTGAGCTGGGTTGGGGGTGTATTGAGATTATAAATAAAGTAGTGAGCTGGGTTGGGGAGGTATTGAGATTATAAATAAAGTAGTGAGCTGGGTTGGGGAGGTATTGAGTTTATAAATAAATAGGGAGCTGGGTCGGGGAGATATTGAGTTTATAAATAAAGTAGTGAGCTGGGTTGGGAGGTATTGAGTTTATAAATAAAGTAGTGAGCTGGGTTGGGAGGTATTGAGATTATAAATAAAGTAGTGAGCTGGGTTGGGGAGGTATTGAGATTATAAATAAAGTAGTGAGCTGGGTTGGGGAGGTATTGAGATTATAAATAAAGTAGTGAGCTGGGTTGGGGGTGTATTGTGATTATAAATAAAGTAGTGAGCTGGGTTGGGGAGATATTGAGTTTATAAATAAAGTAGTAAGCTGGGTTGGGGGTGTATTGAGATTATAAATAAAGTAGTGAGCTGGGTTGGGGAGATATTGAGATAATAAATAAAGTATTGAGCTGGGTTGGGGAGGTATTGAGATTATAAATAAAGTAGTGAGCTGGGTTGGGGCGGTATTGAGATTATAAATAAAGTAGTGAGCTGGGTTGGTGAGGTATTGAGTTTATAAAGAAAGTAGTGAGCTGGGTTGGGGAGATATTGAGATTATAAATAAAGTAGTGAGCTGGGTTGGGGAGATATTGAGTTTATAAATAAAGTAGTGAGCTGGGTTGGAGGTGTATTGAGATTATAAATAAAGTAGTGAGCTGGGTTGGGCAGGTATTGAGATTATAATTAAAGTAGTGAGCTGGGTTGGGGGTATATTGAGATTATAAATAAAGTAGTGAGCTGGGTTGGGGAGGTATTGAGATTATAAATAAAGTAGGGAGCTGGGTTGGGGAGGGATTGAGATTATAAATAAAGTAGTGAGCTTGGTTGGGGAGGTATTGAGTTTATAAATAAAGTAGTGAGCTGGGTTGGGGAGGTATTGAGTTTATAAATAAAGTAGGGAGCTGGGTTGGGGAGGGATTGAGATTATAAATAAAGTAGTGAGCTTGGTTGGGGAGGTATTGAGTTTATAAATAAAGTAGTGAGCTGGGTTGGGGAGGTATTGAGTTTATAAATAAAGTAGTGAGCTTGGTTGGGGAGGTATTGAGTTTATAAATAAAGTAGTGAGCTGGGTTGGGGGTGTATTGAGATTATAAATAAAGTAGGGAGCTGGGTTGGGGAGGTATTGAGATTATAAATAAAGTAGTGAGCTGGGTTGGGGAGGTATTGAGTTTATAAATAAAGTTGTGAGCTGGGTTGGGGAGGTATTGAGATTATAAATAAAGTAGTGAGCTGGGTTGGTGAGGTATTGAGTTTATAAAGAAAGTAGTGAGCTGGGTTGGGGAGATATTGAGATTATAAATAAAGTAGTGAGCTGGGTTGGGGAGATATTGAGATTATAAATAAAGTAGTGAGCTGGGTTGGCCAGGTATTGAGATTATAAATAAAGTAGTGAGCTGGGTTGGGGGTATATTGAGATTATAAATAAAGTAGTGAGCTGGGTTGGGGAGGTATTGAGATTATAAATAAAGTAGGGAGCTGGGTTGGGGAGATATTGAGATTATAAATAAAGTAGGGAGCTGGGTTGGGGAGATATTGAGATTATAAATAAAGTAGTGAGTTGGGTTGGGGAGATATTGAGTTTATAAATAAAGTAGTGAGCTGGGTTGGGGGTGTATTGAGATTATAAATAAAGTAGTGAGCTGGGTTGGGGAGGTATTGAGATTATAAATAAAGTAGTGAGCTGGGTTGGGGAGGTATTGAGTTTATAAATAAATAGGGAGCTGGGTCGGGGAGATATTGAGTTTATAAATAAAGTAGTGAGCTGGGTTGGGAGGTATTGAGTTTATAAATAAAGTAGTGAGCTGGGTTGGGAGGTATTGAGATTATAAATAAAGTAGTGAGCTGGGTTGGGGAGGTATTGAGATTATAAATAAAGTAGTGAGCTGGGTTGGGGAGGTATTGAGATTATAAATAAAGTAGTGAGCTGGGTTGGGGAGGTATTGAGTTTATAAATAAAGTAGGGAGCTGGGTCGGGGAGATATTGAGTTTATAAATAAAGTAGTGAGCTGGGTTGGGAGGTATTGAGTTTATAAATAAAGTAGTGAGCTGGGTTGGGGAGGTATTGAGTTTATAAATAAAGTAGTGAGCTGGGTTGGGGAGGTATTGAGTTTATAAATAAAGTAGTGAGCTGGGTTGCGGAGGTATTGAGTTTATAAATAAAGTAGTGAGCTGGGTTGCGGAGGTATTGAGATTATAAATAAAGTAGTGAGCTGGGTTGCGGAGGTATTGAGATTATAAATAAAGTAGGGAGCTGGGTTGCGGAGGTATTGAGATTATAAATAAAGTAGGGAGCTGGGTTGCGGAGGTATTGAGATTATAAATAAAGTAGGGAGCTGGGTTGCGGAGGTATTGAGTTTATAAATAAAGTAGTGAGCTGGGTTGGGGAGGTATTGAGTTTATAAATAAAGTAGTGAGCTGGGTTGGGGAGGTATTGAGATTATAAATAAAGTAGTGAGCTGGGTTGGGGAGGTATTGAGTTTATAAATAAAGTAGTGAGCTGGGTTGGGGAGATATTGAGTTTATAAATAAAGTAGTGAGCTGGGTTGGGGACGTATTGAGATTATAAATAAAGTAGGGAGCTGGGTTGGGGAGATATTGAGTTTATAAATAAAGTAGGGAGCTGGATTGGGGAGGTGTTGAGATTATAAATAAAGTAGTGAGCTGGGTTGGGGAGGTATTGAGTTTATAAATAAAGTAGTGAGCTGGGTTGGGGAGATATTGAGATTATAAATAAAGTAGGGAGCTGGGTTGGGGAGATATTGAGTTTATAAATAAAGTAGGGAGCTGGGTTGGGGAGGTATTGAGTTTATGAATAAAGTAGGGAGCTGGGTTGGGGAGGTCTTGAGATTATAAATAGGAACATAGCAACAGGAGTCGGCCATTCAGCCCCTCATGCCTGCTCTGCCATTTGATATGGTCATGGCTGATCTGTGATCTAACTGCATATACCTTTGGCCCATATCCCTTAATACCTTAGGTTGCCAAAAAGCTATCTATCTCACATTTAAATTTAGCAATTGAGCTAGTATCAATTGCCATTTGCGGAAGAGAGTTCCAAACTTCTACAACCCTTTCTGTGTAGAAATGTTTTCTAATCTCACTCCTGAAAGGTCTGGCTCTAATTTTTCGACTGTGCCCCCTACTCCTAGAATCCCCAACCAGCGGAAATAGTTTCTCTCTATCCACCCTATCTGTTCCCTTTAATATCTTATAAACTTCGATCAGATCACCCCTTAACCTTCGAAACTCTCGAGAATACAACCCCAATTTGTGTAATCTCTCCTCCTAACTTACCCCTTGAAGTCCGGGTATCATTCTAGTAAACCTACGCTGCACTCCCTCCATGGCCAATATGTCCTTCCAAATGTGCGGTGCCCAGAACTGCTCACAGTACTCCAGGTGCGGTCTAACCAGGGTTTTGTATAGCTGCAGCATAACTTCTGCCCCCTTGTACTCTAGTCCTCTAGATATAAAGGCCAGCATTCCATTAGCATTACTGATTATTTTCTGCACCTGTTCATGACACTTCAATGATCTATGTACCTGAACCCCTCAGTCCTTTTGGACATCCACTGTTTTTAACTTTTTACCATTTAGAAAGTACCCTTTTCTATCCTTTTTTGATCCAAAATGGATGACCTCACATTTGTCTACATTGAATTCCATTTGCCACAGTTTTGCCCATTCACATAATCTATCAATATCCCTTTGTAATTTTATGTTTCCATTTACACTGCTTACAATGCCACCAATCTTTATGTCGTCGGCAAAGTTAGATATGAGACTTTCTATGCCTTCATCTAAGTCATTAATAAATATTGTGAATAATTGAGGCCCCAAGACAGATCCCTGCGGGACTCCACGAGTCACATCCTGCCAATATGAGCACCTACCCATTATCCCTACTCTCTGTCGCCTTTCGCTCAGCCAACTTCCTAACCAAGTCCGTACTTTTCCCTCGATTCCATGGGCTTCTATCTTAACTAACAGTCTCTTATGTGGGACCTTATCAAATGCCTTCTGGAAGTCCATATAAAAAACATCCATTGACATTCCCCTGTCCACTACTTTAGTCACTTGATTTCAAAAATTTACACTGAGATTCCGATGTTTCGGATTTTCCTACAGTGTGCTTCTGTGATGTGTAATATGGACTGTTGACTTGTTTTGTGTTCGCTGCAGTGCTCAGCTATATTCTGTAGCTTTGAAAGCTATTTCCTCACATGAGCACAGTGGAGGGCCCTTCGTATCTGTGGAGCCATTTTAGAGCGGGGAAATGTGAGGAGAGGTGTAAAGAATCAGTAATAGCTGACTGTAATATATTACAAACCCCAGGGTAGAGGCAGCACAAAACCCATTGCCCCCACCAGGCCTGTTCCTGCAAACCACGCTTCATGTACTTTAAAGGTTGTTTTTAATCATTGTCGCGTGGAATGATTTTATTTTGAGCACAACAAAACCCTTTTATTACAGGTTCAAAAGTGCAGTAAAGGCCAGAATTTACTGTTGGTGACAATAGCAGGTGAACATTTAACATGCCAGCTTGACATTTCTGTGACTGCTATTCCAAAGCACCAGAAAATGCACCTCAAAAAGGTGCCAAATGCCAAAACTTTCCGGGGAAAGTGGTCGTGTCCCCAATCTCCCTCTTCGGTGTTGAGCTTGATTCAGTGGTCGCACTCTCATCTCCAAATCAAAAGTTCAAGTCCAGGTCTTCAGCACATCATCTAGACTGACACTCCAGTGCAGTACTGAGGGAATGCTGCACTGTTGGAGGTGCCGTCTTTCAGATCAGATGTTCACCAGAAGCCCCTCTCAGGTGGATGTAAGAAAGCAGGGAGTTTTCTCCGTGTCCTGGCTAGCATCTATCCCTCAAACGTATTATTAAAAGACAGTTTATTTGGTTATCTACCTCATCGCTGTTTGTGGGACCTTGCTGTGCACAGATTGACTGCTGCATTTCCTTACTTTACCAAATTGACTCCATTTTAGAAGTACGTCATTGACTGTGAAGCACTTTGGGATGTTCTGATATTGTGAAAGGCACTATATAAATGCCAATTCTCTTTATTTAGTATAAATCTCATGGCTTCAGCACTCATTCCTCCCTTCAGCCACTTCTAAATCCACTTCCATAAAAGTAATGGATTGCCTGGAGCTTCGATTATAACAAGCTTATATATCATTGCACTTTCAGTCCAATTCCTTGTCTTCGCGTGTCGTAAGGCTTTATTCGTTCATTCAGGACAGCTTTCGAATTGTCAACTTTTTGGGGGCCATGTCAGCTTTTTGGAAGCATTTGGTCAGCTCCTGTGGGTTATCTAGTTTTGCTTACACATGAGGAATGGGCAATTGAGAAAGGACCTTCTGCCACCCATGAAACCATCTCCAGCAAGGAGTCAGGGCATTGGGAAAGGAAGGATGGCAGTGGAGAACATTGGCAAAAAAAAACAAGCTCGGAAAAAATCTGGGCAAAATAAAATCGAGAAAGAGTTATCACCAGGCCTGCTCTCTCGGGCCAGCTGGCAGCCACCTTAAAAAACCATGCAGACAGAGACCTGGCCGTAGGCGAGCACCCCCCCAGCCCTACCTCCTCCCAAGCACGCACACACTATTGTGCGCGCACACACACACACACACACACATGTGCAGGAGATGTAGGAAGTCCAGTGGGAAGAAAAAAAGTGAGAAGAAATTAAGTCCTTAAAAAAAAATACAAAATTAAAACACTTCAGCTTCAAGAAGACCCCTGAGGACTGAGCACATTGTTGAAGATACCATCATTCAGATACGATCTTAAACCATGGCCTTGTTTGCATGGAGCCTAAACATTCCATGGTACTGTTGAAAGAAGAGTGTGGGATGTTGTCCGGGAGTCCCGACCAACATTCCTCCCACAACGAAAGCACAAAAGAAAAGACAGGGGCTGGGAATTTCCTCGGAGCAGCTCCCGCTCCGCCATTATAACTTTGACTCAACTGCAGTGGGAACTCCTTTTACACCCGTAGACGGGGTTTCGACCGCACTGCCAGTGAAATTACAGCAGCAAAGCTGGAGCAGCTCTGAGGAAATAGCTGTTCATTTATCTCATTGCTGTTTACAAAATGGCTGCTACATTTGTCTGGATAACGACAGTCACATGTGAAGTGTTTTGCTATGTTTCTGAGAGAAATGATAAAGCAATATAAATACAAACAGTAAATATTCTTAAAATGAAAAAATGACATTTAGACACCACATAAAGCGTTTTATAATTAAGAATATTATACTCACTCTTTCAACCTTTCTTGCAGATGCAGATTACTTATGAACATACGTGACCCAAAACGGTAAGTGTCTCAGTTCTTGAATTCCTGCAGCTTCCAATTCTTTGGAATTCCTTCAATAAGATCTCTGTCCGTAAACAGCAGACTCTAGTGGTTGTTCATTATCTGTATCTCAGACGTCCTTCCTTTGGTTTCTCATTTACTCTGATTTAAGCAGCAGAATAATTCACAATAAAAGTAAAGCCCCGAATTGTGCGGATGGGGTGGGGGAGACGGGGAGCAAGCCTCCATGCCTTATTGGCCTGAGCCCCCCCCACCCCATTTTAACTGCTTGTCTTTATTAACATTTGAAGGACAGGTTGCCCTGCAGAATTGGGCAGTTCGCCCACATGACCCACACAATTTCTGCCGCGTTCCCCAACTGTATATAAATGGGGATGCACCCTTAAAGCAATGATGCAACCCCTGCTTGCATTTTTCACTCAGAACTGTGGAACACTTGCTGGCTGCAGAGATGAGCTGAAGGGCTCCCACCCCCACCCCACCCCACCCCACCCCGCTTACCTGATCGCTCCCCAGAGGCCCTCTTCTCCAGCACACACAGGTGCAGCCCCAAGGCCACTGTCAGGCAAGGCTCGATACAATTGAACCATAACTTCCGTTATGTGAAAGATTGTAATATCATTTATTATGTTAAGGGTTGTAATATCATTCATTAGGTTAAGGGTTGTAATATCATTCATTATGTGAAGGATTGTAATATCATTCATTATGTGAAGGATTGTAATATCATTCATTATGTTAAGGGTTGTAATATCATTCATTAGGTTAAGGATTGTAATATACAATATGTTAAGGGTTGTAATATCATTCATTATGTTAAGGATTGTAATATCATTCATTAGGTTAAGGGTTGTAATATCATTCATTAGGTTAAGGGTTGTAATATCATTCATTATGTTAAGGATTGTAATATCATTCATTAGGTTAAGGGTTGTAATATCATTCATTAGGTTAAGGGTTGTAATATAATTCATTATGTTAAGGGTTGTGATATCATTCATTGTGTTAAGGGTTGTAATATCATTCATTATGTGAAGGATTGTAATATCATTCTTTATGTTGATGATTGCAATATCATTCATTATGTTGAGGGTTGTAATGTCATTATGTTGAGGGTTGTAATGTCATTATGTGAAGGGTTGTAATGTCATTCATTATGTTGATGATTGGAATATCATCCAATATGTTAAGGATTGTAACATCATCCATTATGTTAAGGGTTGTACTATCATGGGCACAGGTTAAAAGTGAGGAAGTTAGGCATAAGAAGGGAGGCAGGAACCTTTTTATCCCAAGTATGATACAGTTGTAGACTATGTTACCAGGACTTGGAAATATATCGCCGTTCCTTCATCGTCGCTGGGTCAAAATCCTGCAACTCCCTTCCTAACAGCACTGTGGGAGAACCTTCACCACACGGACTGCAACGGTTCAAGAAGGCGGCTCACCACCACCTTCTCAAGGGCAATTAGGGATGGGCAATAAATGCCGGCCTCGCCAGCGACGCCCACATCCCGTGAACGAATAAAAAAAAAAGTTCAAAACAATTAGAAGCATTTCTGGAGAGGGAGAGAAGTTGAGAGGGGCGAAGTGGGATTGAGGGAAATGATCAGAAAGGGATAAATGGCACATGCTGAGAAGGCAGGTTGGTGGGTTAAGGGATTGAGAGCTCCCACTCGCCGTGTGTCCTTGCTCTCAGGTTTGTTGGTGCCAGCTGTATGGGAGTGTGAGGCCACTTACCGCACTCCCAGTTCCTGGGAAGCCTGAAGCAATCGCTGACAACCAGCTGTGCAGCTCAGTTGACGACTGAGCTCTCCCTGGAGAATAAGCTGAATGTAACAGGTATGGTTTATGCTGAGGTGACTATAGTCACAGTAAAAGATGCAGACATGTCTTGTGAACATTCTCCTGTTTTCCTTTCAGAATCCAACAAGAATACGCTCTAGAATATACCACAGTCAACCAGAACTGGTTGTAGTTACTGTTCATGATGTGTGACCAGTTACTAGTTACTATTAGCCAGTGAGACAGTTTCTTCAGAAAGTTCAGCATCCAGCATTCCGAAGAAAGAAGACTGAATTTCGGAACTGGGCCAGATTATTTCTGATGTTTTCATTGTCAGGTCTACATTTAGCATCACTGAGAGTGTCGTCTTTGTCCGTTTATTCACTGTGACTTTAACAAATTTAAAAATAAAACTTGGATTTTTACAAGATTGACCTGACGATGGCTCCAGACTGCACAAGGGGGTCACATCTGAACATGGTTTTTCTGTAATATGTGCCGGTAAATCTTTATTTCTGTTGTTACTGAATGGAGGGCGATTCAGAATAAACTGTGGAAATATCCATTTGTGTTATGTTACTTAATTAAAAGGCCAATTGAAGGGGCCAAATGAATTAACCAAGCTGACAAGTATCCAGAACAACTCATTTTGTTTTCTGTAAAGCTGCACTTTAACCACAGTGAATTACTGAAAAGTCCAGGCTACTTGATGATATACTCCACCTAATGTTTATTGGCATGTAGAGTACAAAATTTATCTATTTTCTTTGGCTGCCCAAATTTTTAAAATTAATTTCACTGGAAGTTGAAGCAGAATTATCTGCTACTTTTTTTTATTCTCTCATGGGATGTGGGCGTCGCTGGCGAGGCCGGCATTTATTGCCCATCCCAAATTGCCCTTGAGAAGGTGGTGGTGAGCCGCCTTCTTGAACTGCTGCAGTCCTTGTGGTGAAGGTTCTCCCACAGTGCTGTTAGGAAGGGAGATCCAGGATTTTGACCCAGCGACGATGAAGGAACGGCGATATATTTCCAAGTCGGGATGGTGTGTGACTTGGAGGGGAACGTGCAGGTGGTGTTGTTCCCATGTGCCTGCTGCTCTTGTCCTTCCAGGTGGTAGAGGTCGCGGGTTTGGGAGGTGCTGTCGAAGAAGCCTTGGCGAGTTGCTGCAGTGCATCCTGTGGATGGTACACACTGCAGCCACAATGCGCCGGTGGTGAAGGGAGTGAATGTTTAGGGTGGCGGATGGGGTGCCAATCAAGCGGGCTGCTTTGTCCTGGATGGTGTTGAGCTTCTTGAGTGTTGTTGGATCTGCACTCATCCAGGCAAGTGGAGAGTATTCCATCACACTCCTGACTTGTGCCTTGTCGATGGTGGAAAGGCTTTGGGGACTCAGGAGGTGAGTCATTCGCTGCAGAATACCCAGCCTCTGACCTGGTCTCGTAGCCACAGTATTTATATGGCTGGTTCAGTTAAGTTTCTGGTCAATGGTGACCCTCCAGGATGTTGATGGTGGGGGATTCGGCGATGGTAATACCATTGAATGTCAAGGGGAGGTGGTTAGACTCTCTTTTGTTGGAGATGGTCATTGCCTGGCACTTGTCTGGCGCGAATGTTACTTGCCACTTATCAGCCCAAGCCTGGATGTTGTCCAGGTCTTGCTGCATGCGGGCTCGGACTGCTTCATTATCTGAGGGGTTGCGAATGGAACTGAACACTGTGTAATCATCAGCGAACATCCCCATTTCTCACCTTATGATGGAGGGAAGGTCATTGATGAAGCAGCTGAAGATGGTTGGGCCTAGGACACTGCCCTGAAGAACTCCTGCAGCAATGTCCTGGGGCTGAGATGATTTGTCTCCAACAACCACTACCATCTTCCTTTGTGCTCACTATGACTCCAGCAACTGGAGAGTTTTTCCCCTGAATCCCATTGACTTCAATTTTACTAGGGCTCCTTGGTGCCACACTCGGTCAAATGCTGCCTTGATGTCAAGGGCAGTCACTCTCACCTCACCTCTGGAATTCAGCTCTTTTGTCCATGTTTGGACCAAAGCTGTAATGAGGTCTGGAGCCGAGTGGTCCTGGCGGAACCCAAACTGAGCATCGGTGAGCAGGTTATTGGGAAATAAGTGCCGCTTGATAGCACTGTCGACGATACCTTCCATCACTTCGCTAATGATTGAGAGTAGACTGATGGGACGGTAAGTGGCCGGATTGGATTTGTCCTGCTTTTTGTGGACAGGACATACCTGGTCAATTTTTGCACATTGTCGGGTAGATGCCAGTGTTGTAGCTTGTCTGGAACAGTTTGGCTAAGGGCGTATCTAGTTCTGGAGCACAAGTCTTCAGCACTACATCCGGGATGTTGTCGGGGCCCATAGCCTTTGCTGTATCCAGTGCACTCAGCCGTTTCTTGATATCACGTGGAGTGAATCGAATTGGCTGAAGACTGGCTTCTGTGATAGTGGGGATATCGGGAGGAGGCTGAGATGGATCATCTTCTCGGCACTTCTGGCTGAAGATGCAAACGCTTCAGCCTTGTCGTTTGCCCTCACATGCTGGAATCTGCCATCATTGAGGATGGGGATGTTCATGGAACCTCCTACTCCCGTTAGTTGATTAATTGTCCACCACCGTTCACGACTGGATGTGGCAGGACTGCAGAACTTTGATCTGATCCATTGGTTGTGGAATCGCTGAGCTCTGTCTAAATCATGTTGCTTCCGCTGTTGAGCATGCATATAGTCATGTGTTGTAGCTTCACCAGGTTGGCACCTCATTTTTCAGTACGCCTGGTGCTGCTCCTGGTTTGCTCTTCTACACTCTTCATCATCCAGTCCATTAACACACGACATCATCCAGTCCATTAACACTCTTCATCATCCAGTCCATTAACACACGACATCATCCAGTCCATTAACACACTGCATCATCCAGTCCATTAACACACGACATCATCCAGTCCATTAACACACGACATCATCCAATCCATTAACACACGACATCATCCAGTCCATTAACACACGACATCATCCAGTCCATTAACACACGACATCATCCAGTCCATTAACACACGACATCATCCAATCCATTAACACACGACATCATCCAATCCATTAACACACGACATCATCCAGTCCATTAACACACGACATCATCCAGTCCATTAACACACGACATCATCCAGTCCATTAACACACGACATCATCCAGTCCATTCACACACTGCATCATCCAGTCCATTAACACACGACATCATCCAATCCATTAACACACGACATCATCCAGTCCATTAACACACGACATCATCCAGTCCATGAACACACGACATCATCCAGTCCATTAACACACGACATCATCCAGTCCATGAACACACGACATCATCCAGTCCATTAACACACGACATCATCCAGTCCATTAACACACGAGATCATCCAGTCCATGAACACACGACATCATCCAGTCCATTAACACACGACATCATCCAGTCCATTAACACATGACATCATCCCGTCCATTAACACACGACATCATCCAGTCCATTAACACACGACATCATCCAGTCCATTAACACACGACATCATCCAGTCCATTAACACACGACATCATCCAGTCCATTAACACACTGCATCATCCAGTCCATTAACACACTGCATCATCCAGTCCATTAACACACTGCATCATCCAGTCCATTAACACACGACATCATCCAATCCATTAACACACGACATCATCCAGTCCATTAACACACTGCATCATCCAGTCCATTAACACACTGCATCATCCAGTCCATTCACACACGACATCATCCAGTCCATTAACACACGACATCATCCAGTCCATTAACACACGACATCATCCAGTCCATTAACACACTGCATCATCCAGTCCATTAACACACGACATCATCCAGTCCATTAACACACTGCATCATCCAGTCCATTAACACACGACATCATCCAGTCCATTAACACACTGCATCATCCAGTCCATTAACACACTGCATCATCCAGTCCATTAACACACTGCATCATCCAGTCCATTAACACACGACATCATCCAGTCCATGAACACACGACATCATCCAGTCCATTAACACACGACATCATCCAGTCCATTAACACACGACATCATCCAGTCCATGAACACACGACATCATCCAGTCCATTAACACACTGCATCATCCAGTCCATTAACACACGACATCATCCAGTCCATGAACACACGACATCATCCAGTCCATTAACACACTGCATCATCCAGTCCATTAACACACGACATCATCCAGTCCATTAACACACGACATCATCCAGTCCATTAACACACGACATCATCCAGTCCATTAACACACGACATCATCCAGTCCATTAACACACGACATCATCCAGTCCATTAACACACGACATCATCCAGTCCATGAACACACGACATCATCCAGTCTATTAACACACGACATCATCCAGTCCATTAACACACGACATCATCCAGTCCATTAACACACGATATCATCCAGTCCATTAAAACACGACATCATCCAGTCCATTAACACACGACATCATCCAGTCCATTAACACACGACATCATCCAGTCCATTAACACACGACATCATCCAGTCCATTAATACACGACATCATCCAGTCCATTAACACACGACATCATCCCGTCCATTAACACACGACATCATCCAGTCCATTAACACACGACATCATCCCGTCCATTAACACACGAGATCATCCAGTCCATTAACACACGACATCATCCAGTCCATTAACACACGACATCATCCAGTCCATTAACACACGACATCATCCAGTCCATTAAAACACGGCATCATCCAGTCCATTAACACACGACATCATCCAGTCCATGAGCACACGACATCATCCAGTCCATTAACACACTGCATCATCCAGTCCATTAACACACTGCATCATCCAGTCCATTAACACACGACATCATCCAGTCCATTAACACACGACATCATCCAGTCCATTAACACACGACATCATCCAGTCCATTAACACACGACATCATCCAGTCCATTAACACACGACATCATCCAGTCCATTAACACACGACATCATCCAGTCCATTAACACACTGCATCATCCAGTCCATTAACACACGACATCATCCAGTCCATTAAAACACGACATCATCCAGTCCATGAACACACTGCATCATCCAGTCCATTAACACACGACATCATCCAGTCCATTAACACACGACATCATCCCGTCCATTAACACACAACATCATCCAGTCCATTAACACACGACATCATCCAGTCCATTAACACACTGCATCATCCAGTCCATTAACACACGACATCATCCAGTCCATTAACACACTGCATCATCCAGTCCATTAACACACAACATCATCCAGTCCATTAACACACGACATCATCCAGTCCATTAACACACGACATCATCCAGTCCATTAACACACAACATCATCCAGTCCATTAACACACGACATCATCCAGTCCATTAACACATTGCATCATCCAGTCCATTAACACACTGCATCATCCAGTCCATTAACACACGACATCATCCAGTCCATTAACACACGACATCATCCAGTCCATTAACACACGACATCATCCAGTCCATTAACACACGACATCATCCAGTCCATTAACACACGACATCATCCAGTCCATGAACACACGACATCATACAGTCCATTACCACACTGCATCATCCAGTCCATTAACACACTGCATCATCCAGTCCATTAACACACGACATCATCCAGTCCATTAACACACGACATCATCCAGTCCATTAACACACTGCATCATCCAGTCCATTAACACACAACATCATCCAGTCCATTAACACACGACATCATCCAGTCCATTAACACACTGCATCATCCAGTCCATTAACACACGACATCATCCAGTCCATTAACACACGACATCATCCAGTCCATTAACACACGACATCATCCAGTCCATGAACACACGACATCATCCAGTCCATTAACACACTGCATCATCCAGTCCATTAACACACGACATCATCCAGTCCATTAACACACGACATCATCCAGTCCATGAACACACGACATCATCCAGTCCATTAACACACTGCATCATCCAGTCCATTAACACACGACATCATCCAGTCCATTAACACACGACATCATCCAGTCCATTAACACACGACATCATCCAGTCCATGAACACACGACATCATCCAGTCCATTAACACACTGCATCATCCAGTCCATTAACACACGACATCATCCAGTCCATTAACACACGACATCATCCAGTCCATTAACACACGACATCATCCAGTCCATGAACACACGACATCATCCAGTCCATTAACACACTGCATCATCCAGTCCATTAACACACTGCATCATCCAGTCCATTAACACACGACATCATCCAGTCCATTAACACACGACATCATCCAGTCCATTAACACACGACATCATCCAGTCCATTAACACACTGCATCATCCAGTCCATTAACACACTGCATCATCCAGTCCATTAACACACGACATCATCCAGTCCATTAACACACGACATCATCCAGTCCATTAACACTCGACATCATCCAGTCCATTAACACACGACATCATCCAGTCCATTAACACACTGCATCATCCAGTCCATTAACACACGACATCATCCAGTCCATTCACACACTGCATCATCCAGTCCATTAACACACGACATCATCCAATCCATTAACACACGACATCATCCAGTCCATTAACACACGACATCATCCAGTCCATGAACACACGACATCATCCAGTCCATTAACACACGACATCATCCAGTCCATGAACACACGACATCATCCAGTCCATTAACACACGACATCATCCAGTCCATTAACACACGACATCATCCAGTCCATGAACACACGACATCATCCAGTCCATTAACACACGACATCATCCAGTCCATTAACACATGACATCATCCCGTCCATTAACACACGACATCATCCAGTCCATTAACACACGACATCATCCAGTCCATTAACACACGACATCATCCAGTCCATTAACACACGACATCATCCAGTCCATTAACACACTGCATCATCCAGTCCATTAACACACTGCATCATCCAGTCCATTAACACACTGCATCATCCAGTCCATTAACACACGACATCATCCAATCCATTAACACACGACATCATCCAGTCCATTAACACACTGCATCATCCAGTCCATTAACACACTGCATCATCCAGTCCATTCACACACGACATCATCCAGTCCATTAACACACGACATCATCCAGTCCATTAACACACGACATCATCCAGTCCATTAACACACTGCATCATCCAGTCCATTAACACACGACATCATCCAGTCCATTAACACACTGCATCATCCAGTCCATTAACACACGACATCATCCAGTCCATTAACACACTGCATCATCCAGTCCATTAACACACTGCATCATCCAGTCCATTAACACACTGCATCATCCAGTCCATTAACACACGACATCATCCAGTCCATGAACACACGACATCATCCAGTCCATTAACACACGACATCATCCAGTCCATTAACACACGACATCATCCAGTCCATGAACACACGACATCATCCAGTCCATTAACACACTGCATCATCCAGTCCATTAACACACGACATCATCCAGTCCATGAACACACGACATCATCCAGTCCATTAACACACGACATCATCCAGTCCATTAACACACGACATCATCCAGTCCATTAACACACGACATCATCCAGTCCATTAACACACGACATCATCCAGTCCATGAACACACGACATCATCCAGTCTATTAACACACGACATCATCCAGTCCATTAACACACGACATCATCCAGTCCATTAACACACGATATCATCCAGTCCATTAAAACACGACATCATCCAGTCCATTAACACACGACATCATCCAGTCCATTAACACACGACATCATCCAGTCCATTAACACACGACATCATCCAGTCCATTAATACACGACATCATCCAGTCCATTAACACACGACATCATCCCGTCCATTAACACACGACATCATCCAGTCCATTAACACACGACATCATCCCGTCCATTAACACACGAGATCATCCCGTCCATTAACACACGAGATCATCCAGTCCATTAACACACGACATCATCCAGTCCATTAACACACGACATCATCCAGTCCATTAACACACGACATCATCCAGTCCATTAAAACACGGCATCATCCAGTCCATTAACACACGACATCATCCAGTCCATGAGCACACGACATCATCCAGTCCATTAACACACTGCATCATCCAGTCCATTAACACACTGCATCATCCAGTCCATTAACACACGACATCATCCAGTCCATTAACACACGACATCATCCAGTCCATTAACACACGACATCATCCAGTCCATTAACACACGACATCATCCAGTCCATTAACACACGACATCATCCAGTCCATTAACACACGACATCATCCAGTCCATTAACACACTGCATCATCCAGTCCATTAACACACGACATCATCCAGTCCATTAAAACACGACATCATCCAGTCCATGAACACACTGCATCATCCAGTCCATTAACACACGACATCATCCAGTCCATTAACACACGACATCATCCCGTCCATTAACACACAACATCATCCAGTCCATTAACACACGACATCATCCAGTCCATTAACACACTGCATCATCCAGTCCATTAACACACGACATCATCCAGTCCATTAACACACTGCATCATCCAGTCCATTAACACACGACATCATCCAGTCCATTAACACACTGCATCATCCAGTCCATTAACACACAACATCATCCAGTCCATTAACACACGACATCATCCAGTCCATTAACACACGACATAATCCAGTCCATTAACACACAACATCATCCAGTCCATTAACACACGACATCATCCAGTCCATTAACACACGACATCATCCAGTCCATTAACACACGACATCATCCAGTCCATTAACACACGACATCATCCAGTCCATGAACACACGACATCATCCAGTCCATTACCACACTGCATCATCCAGTCCATTAACACACTGCATCATCCAGTCCATTAACACACGACATCATCCAGTCCATGAACACACGACATCATCCAGTCCATTACCACACTGCATCATCCAGTCCATTAACACACTGCATCATCCAGTCCATTAACACACGACATCATCCAGTCCATTAACACACGACATCATCCAGTCCATCAACACACTGCATCATCCAGTCCATTAACACACGACATCATCCAGTCCATTAACACACGACATCATCCAGTCCATTAACACACGACATCATCCAGTCCATGAACACACGACATCATCCAGTCCATTAACACACTGCATCATCCAGTCCATTAACACACGACATCATCCAGTCCATTAACACACGACATCATCCAGTCCATGAACACACGACATCATCCAGTCCATTAACACACTGCATCATCCAGTCCATTAACACACGACATCATCCAGTCCATTAACACACGACATCATCCAGTCCATTAACACACGACATCATCCAGTCCATGAACACACGACATCATCCAGTCCATTAACACACTGCATCATCCAGTCCATTAACACACTGCATCATCCAGTCCATTAACACACGACATCATCCAGTCCATTAACACACGACATCATCCAGTCCATTAACACACGACATCATCCAGTCCATTAACACACTGCATCATCCAGTCCATTAACACACTGCATCATCCAGTCCATTAACACACGACATCATCCAGTCCATTAACACACGACATCATCCAGTCCATTAACACTCGACATCATCCAGTCCATTAACACACGACATCATCCAGTCCATTAACACACTGCATCATCCAGTCCATTAACACACGACATCATGCAGTCCATTAACACACGACATCATCCAGTCCATTAACACACGACATCATCCAGTCCATTAACACACGACATCATCCAGTCCATTAACACACGACATCATCCAGTCCATTAACACACGACATCATCCAGTCCATTAACACACGACATCATCCAGTCCATTAACACACTGCATCATCCAGTCCATTAACACACGACATCATGCAGTCCATTAACACACGACATCATCCAGTCCATTAACACACGACATCATCCAGTCCATTAACACACGACATCATCCAGTCCATTAACACACGACATCATCCAGTCCATTAACACACCACATCATGCAGTCCATTAACACACGACATCATCCAGTCCATTAACACACGACATCATCCAGTCCATTAACACACGAGATCATCCAGTCCATTAACACACTGCATCATCCAGTCCATTAACACACGACATCATCCAGTCCATTAACACACGACATCATCCAGTCCATTAACACACGACATCATCCAGTCCATTAACACACAACATCATCCAGTCCATTAACACACGACATCATCCAGTCCATGAACACACGACATCATCCAGTCCATTAACACACGACATCATCCAGTCCATTAACACACGACATCATCCAGTCCATTAACACACGACATCATCCAGTCCATTAACACACGACATCATCCAGTCCATTAACACACGAGATCATCCAGTCCATTAACACAGGACATCATCCAGTCCATTAACACACTGCATCATCCAGTCCATTAACACACGACATCATCCAGTCCATTAACACACGACATCATCCAGTCCATGAACACACGACATCATCCAGTCCATTAACACACGATATCATCCAGTCCATTAAAACACGACATCATCCAGTCCATTAACACACGACATCATCCAGTCCATTAACACACGACATCATCCAGTCCATTAACACACGACATCATCCAGTCCATTAACACACGACATCATCCAGTCCATTAACACACGACATCATCCCGTCCATTAACACACGACATCATCCAGTCCATTAACACACGACATCATCCAGTCCATTAACACACGAGATCATCCCGTCCATTAACACACGAGATCATCCAGTCCATTAACACACGACATCATCCAGTCCATTAACACACGACATCATCCAGTCCATTAACACACGACATCATCCAGTCCATTAAAACACGGCATCATCCAGTCCATTAACACACGACATCATCCAGTCCATGAGCACACGACATCATCCAGTCCATTAAAACACTGCATCATCCAGTCCATTAACACACTGCATCATCCAGTCCATTAACACACGACATCATCCAGTCCATTAACACACTGCATCATCCAGTCCATTAACACACGACATCATCCAGTCCATTAAAACACGACATCATCCAGTCCATGAACACACTGCATCATCCAGTCCATTAACACACAACATCATCCAGTCCATTAACACACGACATCATCCAGTCCATTAACACACGACATCATCCAGTCCATTAACACACGACATCATCCAGTCCATTAACACACGACATCATCCAGTCCATTAACACACGACATCATCCAGTCCATTAACACACTGCATCATCCAGTCCATTAACACACGACATCATCCAGTCCATTAACACACGACATCATCCAGTCCATTAACACACGACATCATCCAGTCCATTAACACACGACATCATCCAGTCCATTAACACACTGCATCATCCAGTCCATTAACACACGACATCATCCAGTCCATTAACACACGACATCATCCAGTCCATTAACACACGACATCATCCAGTCCATTAACACACAACATCATCCAGTCCATTAACACACGACATCATCCAGTCCATTAACACACGACATCATCAAGTCCATTAACACACGACATCATCCAGTCCATTAACACACTGCATCATCCAGTCCATTAACACACTGCATCATCCAGTTCATTAACACACGACATCATCCAATCCATTAACACACGACATCATCCAGTCCATTAACACTCGACATCATCCAGTCCATTAACACACGACATCATCCAGTCCATTAACACACGACATCATCCAGTCCATTAACACTCGACATCATCCAGTCCATTAACACACGACATCATCCAGTCCATTAACACACGACATCATGCAGTCCATTAACACACGACATCATCCAGTCCATTAACACACGACATCATCCAGTCCATTAACACACGACATCATCCAGTCCATTAACACACCACATCATGCAGTCCATTAACACACGACATCATCCAGTCCATTAACACACGACATCATCCAGTCCATTAACACACGAGATCATCCAGTCCATTAACACACTGCATCATCCAGTCCATTAACACACGACATCATCCAGTCCATTAACACACGACATCATCCAGTCCATTAACACACGGCATCATCCAGTCCATTAACACACAACATCATCCAGTCCATGAACACACGACATCATCCAGTCCATTAACACACGACATCATCCAGTCCATTAACACACGACATCATCCAGTCCATTAACACACGACATCATCCAGTCCATTAACACACGACATCATCCAGTCCATTAACACACGAGATCATCCAGTCCATTAACACACGACATCATCCAGTCCATTAACACACGACATCATCCAGTCCATTAACACACGACATCATCCAGTCCATCAACACACGACATCATCCAGTCCATTAACACACGACATCATCCAGTCCATTAACACACGACATCATCCAGTCCATTAACACACTGCATCATCCAGTCCATTAACACAGGACATCATCCAGTCCATCAACACACTGCATCATCCAGTCCATTAACACACGACATCATCCAGTCCATTCACACACGACATCATCCAGTCCATGAAAACACGACATCATCCAGTCCATTAACACAGGACATCATCCAGTCCATTAACACACTGCATCATCCAGTCCATTAACACACTGCATCATCCAGTCCATTAACACAGGACATCATCCAGTCCATTAACACACTGCATCATCCAGTCCATTCACACACTGCATCATCCAGTCCATTAACACACGACATCATCCAGTCCATTAACACACTGCATCATCCAGTCCATTAACACACGGCATCATCCAGTCCATTAACACACGGCATCATCCAGTCCATTAACACACTGCATCATCCAGTCCATTAACACACGACATCATCCAGTCCATTAACACACTGCATCATCCAGTCCATTAACACACTGCATCATCCAATCCATTAACACACGACATCATCCAGTCCATTAACACACGACATCATCCAATCCATTAACACACGACATCATCCAGTCCATTAACACACGACATCATCCAGTCCATTAACACACGACATCATCCAGTCCATTAACACACGGCATCATCCAGTCCATTAACACACGACATCATCCAGTCCATTAACACACGACATCATCCAGTCCATTAACACACGACATCATCCAGTCCATTAACACACGACATCATCCAGTCCATTAACACACGACATCATCCAGTCCATTAACACACTGCATCATCCAGTCCATTAACACACGACATCATCCAGTCCATTAACACACGACATCATCCAGTCCATTAACACACGACATCATCCAGTCTATTAACACACGACATCATCCAGTCCATTAACACACGACATCATCCAGTCCATTAACACACGAGATCATCCAGTCCATTAATAAACTGCATCATCCAGTCCATTAACACACGACATCATCCAGTCCATTAACACACGACATCATCCAGTCTATTAACAGACGACATCATCCAGTCCATTAACACACGACATCATCCAGTCCATTAACACACGACATCATCCAGTCCATTAACACACTGCATCATCCAGTCTATTAACACACGACATCATCCAGTCCATTAACACACGACAACATCCAGTCTATTAACACACGACATCATCAAGTCCATTAACACACGACATCATCCAGTCCATTAACACACTGCATCATCCAGTCCATTAACACACGACATCATCCAGTCCATTAACACACTGCATCATCCAGTCCATTAACACACTGCATCATCCAGTCCATTAACACACGACATCATCCAGTCCATTAACACACGACATCATCCAGTCCATTAACACACGACATCATCCAGTCCATTAACACACGACATCATCCAGTCCATTAACACACTGCATCATCCCGTCCATTAACACACGACATCATCCAGTCCATGAACACACGACATCATCCAGTCCATTAACACACGACATCATCCAGTCCATTAACACACGACATCATCCAGTCCATTAACACACGACATCATCCAGTCCATTAACACACGACATCATCCAGTCCATTAACACACGACATCATCCAGTCCATTAACACACTGCATCATCCAGTCCATTAACACACGACATCATCCAGTCCATGAACACACGACATCATCCAGTCCATTAACACACGACATCATCCAGTCCATTAACACACGACATCATCCAGTCCATTAACACACGACATCATCCAGTCCATTAACACACGACATCATCCAGTCCATTAACACACGACATCATCCAGTCCATTAATACACGACATCATCCAGTCCATTAACACACGACATCATCCAGTCCATTAACACACTGCATCATCCAGTCCATTAACACACGACATCATCCAGTCCATTAACACACGACATCATCCAGTCCATTAACACACGACATCATCCAGTCCATGAACACACGACATCATCCAGTCCATTAACACACGACATCATCCAGTCCATTAACACACGACATCATCCAGTCCATTAATACACGACATCAACCAGTCCATTAACACACGACATCATCCAGTCCATTAAAACACTGCATCATCCAGTCCATTAACACACGACATCATCCAGTCCATTAACACACGACATCATCCAGTCCATTAACACACGACATCATCCAGTCCATTAACACACGACATCATCCAGTCCATTAACACACGACATCATCCAGTCCATGAACACACGACATCATCCAGTCCATTAACACACGACATCATCCAGTCCATTAACACACGACATCATCCAGTCCATTAACAAACGACATCATCCAGTCCATTAACACACGACATCATCCAGTCCATTAACAAACTACATCATCCAGTCCATTAACACACGACATCATCCAGTCCATTAACACACGACATCATCCAGTCCATGAACACACGACATCATCGAGTCCATTAACACACGACATCATCCAGTCCATTAACACACTGCATCATCCAGTCCATGAACACACGACATCATCCAGTCCATGAACACACGACATCATCCAGTCCATGAACACACGACATCATCCAGTCCATTAATACACGACATCATCCAGTCCATTAACACAGGACATCATCCAGTCCATTAACACACGACATCATCCAGTCCATTAACACACTGCATCATCCAGTCCATTAACACACGACATCATCCAGTCCATTAATACACGATATCATCCAGTCCATTAACACACGACATCATCCAGTCCATGAACACACGACATCATCGAGTCCATTAACACACGACATCATCCAGTCCATTAACACACAACATCATCCAGTCCATTAACACACGACATCATCCAGTCCATTAACACACTGAATCATCCAGTCCATTAACACACGACATCATCCAGTCCATTAACACACGACATCATCCAGTCCATTAACACACTGCATCATCCAGTCCATTAACACACTGCATCATCCAGTCCATGAACACACGACATCATCCAGTCCATTAACACACTGCATCATCCAGTCCATTAACACACGACATCATCCAGTCCATTAACACACGACATCATCCAGTCCATTAACACACGACATCATCCAGTCCATTAACACACGACATCATCCAGTCCATTAACACACGACATCATCCAGTCCATTAACACACGACATCATCCAGTCCATGAACACACGACATCATCCAGTCCATTAACACACGACATCATCCAGTCCATTAACACACGACATCATCCAGTCCATTAACACACGACATCATCCAGTCCATTAACACACGACATCATCCAGTCCATTAACACACGACATCATCCAGTCCATTAACACACGACATCATCCAGTCCATTAACACACAACATCATCCAGTCCATTAACACACGACATCATCCAGTCCATTAACACACGACATCATCAAGTCCATTAACACACGACATCATCCAGTCCATTAACACACTGCATCATCCAGTCCATTAACACACTGCATCATCCAGTTCATTAACACACGACATCATCCAATCCATTAACACACGACATCATCCAGTCCATTAACACTCGACATCATCCAGTCCATTAACACACGACATCATCCAGTCCATTAACACACGACATCATCCAGTCCATTAACACTCGACATCATCCAGTCCATTAACACACGACATCATCCAGTCCATTAACACACGACATCATGCAGTCCATTAACACACGACATCATCCAGTCCATTAACACACGACATCATCCAGTCCATTAACACACGACATCATCCAGTCCATTAACACACCACATCATGCAGTCCATTAACACACGACATCATCCAGTCCATTAACACACGACATCATCCAGTCCATTAACACACGAGATCATCCAGTCCATTAACACACTGCATCATCCAGTCCATTAACACACGACATCATCCAGTCCATTAACACACGACATCATCCAGTCCATTAACACACGGCATCATCCAGTCCATTAACACACAACATCATCCAGTCCATGAACACACGACATCATCCAGTCCATTAACACACGACATCATCCAGTCCATTAACACACGACATCATCCAGTCCATTAACACACGACATCATCCAGTCCATTAACACACGACATCATCCAGTCCATTAACACACGAGATCATCCAGTCCATTAACACACGACATCATCCAGTCCATTAACACACGACATCATCCAGTCCATTAACACACGACATCATCCAGTCCATCAACACACGACATCATCCAGTCCATTAACACACGACATCATCCAGTCCATTAACACACGACATCATCCAGTCCATTAACACACTGCATCATCCAGTCCATTAACACAGGACATCATCCAGTCCATCAACACACTGCATCATCCAGTCCATTAACACACGACATCATCCAGTCCATTCACACACGACATCATCCAGTCCATGAAAACACGACATCATCCAGTCCATTAACACAGGACATCATCCAGTCCATTAACACACTGCATCATCCAGTCCATTAACACACTGCATCATCCAGTCCATTAACACAGGACATCATCCAGTCCATTAACACACTGCATCATCCAGTCCATTCACACACTGCATCATCCAGTCCATTAACACACGACATCATCCAGTCCATTAACACACTGCATCATCCAGTCCATTAACACACGGCATCATCCAGTCCATTAACACACGGCATCATCCAGTCCATTAACACACTGCATCATCCAGTCCATTAACACACGACATCATCCAGTCCATTAACACACTGCATCATCCAGTCCATTAACACACTGCATCATCCAATCCATTAACACACGACATCATCCAGTCCATTAACACACGACATCATCCAATCCATTAACACACGACATCATCCAGTCCATTAACACACGACATCATCCAGTCCATTAACACACGACATCATCCAGTCCATTAACACACGGCATCATCCAGTCCATTAACACACGACATCATCCAGTCCATTAACACACGACATCATCCAGTCCATTAACACACGACATCATCCAGTCCATTAACACACGACATCATCCAGTCCATTAACACACGACATCATCCAGTCCATTAACACACTGCATCATCCAGTCCATTAACACACGACATCATCCAGTCCATTAACACACGACATCATCCAGTCCATTAACACACGACATCATCCAGTCTATTAACACACGACATCATCCAGTCCATTAACACACGACATCATCCAGTCCATTAACACACGAGATCATCCAGTCCATTAATAAACTGCATCATCCAGTCCATTAACACACGACATCATCCAGTCCATTAACACACGACATCATCCAGTCTATTAACAGACGACATCATCCAGTCCATTAACACACGACATCATCCAGTCCATTAACACACGACATCATCCAGTCCATTAACACACTGCATCATCCAGTCTATTAACACACGACATCATCCAGTCCATTAACACACGACAACATCCAGTCTATTAACACACGACATCATCAAGTCCATTAACACACGACATCATCCAGTCCATTAACACACTGCATCATCCAGTCCATTAACACACGACATCATCCAGTCCATTAACACACTGCATCATCCAGTCCATTAACACACTGCATCATCCAGTCCATTAACACACGACATCATCCAGTCCATTAACACACGACATCATCCAGTCCATTAACACACGACATCATCCAGTCCATTAACACACGACATCATCCAGTCCATTAACACACTGCATCATCCCGTCCATTAACACACGACATCATCCAGTCCATGAACACACGACATCATCCAGTCCATTAACACACGACATCATCCAGTCCATTAACACACGACATCATCCAGTCCATTAACACACGACATCATCCAGTCCATTAACACACGACATCATCCAGTCCATTAACACACGACATCATCCAGTCCATTAACACACTGCATCATCCAGTCCATTAACACACGACATCATCCAGTCCATGAACACACGACATCATCCAGTCCATTAACACACGACATCATCCAGTCCATTAACACACGACATCATCCAGTCCATTAACACACGACATCATCCAGTCCATTAACACACGACATCATCCAGTCCATTAACACACGACATCATCCAGTCCATTAATACACGACATCATCCAGTCCATTAACACACGACATCATCCAGTCCATTAACACACTGCATCATCCAGTCCATTAACACACGACATCATCCAGTCCATTAACACACGACATCATCCAGTCCATTAACACACGACATCATCCAGTCCATGAACACACGACATCATCCAGTCCATTAACACACGACATCATCCAGTCCATTAACACACGACATCATCCAGTCCATTAATACACGACATCAACCAGTCCATTAACACACGACATCATCCAGTCCATTAAAACACTGCATCATCCAGTCCATTAACACACGACATCATCCAGTCCATTAACACACGACATCATCCAGTCCATTAACACACGACATCATCCAGTCCATTAACACACGACATCATCCAGTCCATTAACACACGACATCATCCAGTCCATGAACACACGACATCATCCAGTCCATTAACACACGACATCATCCAGTCCATTAACACACGACATCATCCAGTCCATTAACAAACGACATCATCCAGTCCATTAACACACGACATCATCCAGTCCATTAACAAACTACATCATCCAGTCCATTAACACACGACATCATCCAGTCCATTAACACACGACATCATCCAGTCCATGAACACACGACATCATCGAGTCCATTAACACACGACATCATCCAGTCCATTAACACACTGCATCATCCAGTCCATGAACACACGACATCATCCAGTCCATGAACACACGACATCATCCAGTCCATGAACACACGACATCATCCAGTCCATTAATACACGACATCATCCAGTCCATTAACACAGGACATCATCCAGTCCATTAACACACGACATCATCCAGTCCATTAACACACTGCATCATCCAGTCCATTAACACACGACATCATCCAGTCCATTAATACACGATATCATCCAGTCCATTAACACACGACATCATCCAGTCCATGAACACACGACATCATCGAGTCCATTAACACACGACATCATCCAGTCCATTAACACACAACATCATCCAGTCCATTAACACACGACATCATCCAGTCCATTAACACACTGAATCATCCAGTCCATTAACACACGACATCATCCAGTCCATTAACACACGACATCATCCAGTCCATTAACACACTGCATCATCCAGTCCATTAACACACTGCATCATCCAGTCCATGAACACACGACATCATCCAGTCCATTAACACACTGCATCATCCAGTCCATTAACACACGACATCATCCAGTCCATTAACACACGACATCATCCAGTCCATTAACACACGACATCATCCAGTCCATTAACACACGACATCATCCAGTCCATTAACACACGACATCATCCAGTCCATTAACACACGACATCATCCAGTCCATGAACACACGACATCATCCAGTCCATTAACACACGACATCATCCAGTCCATTAACACACGACATCATCCAGTCCATTAACACACGACATCATCCAGTCCATTAACACACGACATCATCCAGTCCATTAACACACGACATCATCCAGTCCATTAACACACGACATCATCCAGTCCATTAACACACGACATCATCCAGTCCATTAACACACGACATCATCCAATCCATTAACACACTGCATAATCCAGTCCATGAACACACGACATCATCCAGTCCATTAACACTCGACATCATCCAGTCCATTAACACACGACATCATCCAGTCCATGAACACACGACATCATCCAGTCCATTAACACACGACATCATCCAGTCCATTAACACACTGCATCATCCAGTCCATTAACACACTGCATCATCCAGTCCATTAACACACGACATCATCCAGTCCATTAACACACTGCATCATCCAGTCCATTAACACACGACATCATCCAGTCCATTAACACACTGCATCATCCAGTCCATTAACACACGACATCATCCAGTCCATTAACACACGACATCATCCAGTCCATGAACACACGACATCATCCAGTCCATTAACACACGACATCATCCAGTCCATTAACACACGACATCATCCAGTCCATTAACACACGACATCATCCAGTCCATTAACACACGACATCATCCAGTCCATTAACACACGACATCATCCAGTCCATTAACACACGACATCATCCAGTCCATTAACACACGACATCATCCAGTCCATTAACACACGACATCATCCAGTCCATTGACACACGACATCATCCAGTCCATTGACACACGACATCATCCAGTCCATTAACACACTGCATCATCCAGTCCATGAACACACGACATCATCCAGTCCATTAACACACGACATCATCCAGTCCATTGACACACGACATCATCCAGTCCATTAACACACTGCATCATCCAGTCCATGAACACACGACATCATCCAGTCCATTAACACACGACATCATCCAGTCCATTAACACACGACATCATCCAGTCCATTAACACACGACATCATCCAGTCCATTAACACACGACATCATCCAGTCCATTAACACACGACATCATCCAGTCCATTAACACTCGACATCATCCAGTCCATTAACACACGACATCATCGAGTCCATTAACACACTGCATCATCCAGTCCATTAACACACGACATCATCCAGTCCATTAACACACGACATCATCCAGTCCATTAACACACTGCATCATCCAGTCCGTTAACACACGACATCATCCAGTCCATTAACACACGACATCATCCAGTCCATTAACACACGACATCATCCAGTCCATTAACACTCGACATCATCCAGTCCATTAACACACGTCATCATCCAGTCCATTAACACACTGCATCATCCAGTCCATTAACACACGACATCATCCAGTCCATTAACACTCGACATCATCCAGTCCATTAACACACGACATCATCCAGTCCATTAACACACAACATCATCCAGTCCATTAACACTCGACATCATCCAGTCCATTAACACACGTCATCATCCAGTCCATTAACATACGACATCATCCAGTCCATTAACACACTGCATCATCCAGTCCGTTAACACACGACATCATCCAGTCCATTAACACACTGCATCATCCAGTCCATGAACACACGACATCATCCAGTCCATGAACACACGACATCATCCAGTCCATTAACACACGACATCATCCAGTCCATTAACACACTGCATCATCCAGTCCATGAACACACGACATCATCCAGTCCATTAACACACGACATCATCCAGTCCATTAACACACGACATCATCCAGTCCATTAACACACGACATCATCCAGTCCATTAACACACTGCATCATCCAGTCCATTAACACACGACATCATCCAGTCCATGAACACACTGCATCATCCAGTCCATGAACACACGACATCATCCAGTCCATTAACACACTGCATCATCCAGTCCATTAACACACGACATCATCCAGTCCGTTAACACACGACATCATCCAGTCCATTAACACACGACATCATCCAGTCCATTAACACACTGCATCATCCAGTCCATTAACACACGACATCATCCAGTCCATTAACACACTGCATCATCCAGTCCATTAACACACGACATCATCCAGTCCATTAACACACTGCATCATCCAGTCCATTAACACACGACATCATTCAGTCCATTAACACACGACATCATCCAGTCCATTAACACACGACATCATCCAGTCCATTAACACACTGCATCATCCAGTCCATTAACACACGACATCATCCAGTCCATTAACACACGACATCATCCAGTCCATTAACACACGACATCATCCAGTCCATCAACACACGACATCATCCAGTCCATTAACACACTGCATCATCCAGTCCATTAACACACGACATCATCCAGTCCATTAACACACGACATCATCCAGTCCATTAACACACTGCATCAACCAGTCCATTAACACACGACATCATCCAGTCCATGAACACACGACATCATCCAGTCCATTAACACACTGCATCATCCAGTCCATTAACACACGACATCATCCAGTCCATTAAAACACGACATCATCCCGTCCATTAACACACGACATCATCCAGTCCATTAACACACGACATCATCCAGTCCATTAACACACGATATCATCCAGTCCATTAACACACTGCATCATCCTGTCCATTAACACACGACATCATCCAGTCCATTAAAACACGACATCATCCAGTCCATTAACACACGACATCAACCGGTCCATTAACACACGACATCATCCAGTCCATTAACACACGACATCATCCAGTCCATTAAAACACGACATCATCCCGTCCATTAACACACGACATCATCCAGTCCATTAACACACGACATCATCCAGTCCATTAACACACGATATCATCCAGTCCATTAAAACACGACATCATCCCGTCCATTAACACACAACATCATCCAGTCCATTAAAACACGACATCAACCAGTCCATTAACACACGACATCATCCAGTCCATTAACACACGACATCATCCAGTCCATTAAAACACGACATCATCCCGTCCATTAACACACGACATCATCCAGTCCATTAACACACGACATCATCCAGTCCATTAACACGCTGCATCATCCAGTCCATTAACACACGACATCGTCCAGTCCATTAACACACGACATCATCCAGTCCATTAACACACGACATCATCCAGACCATTAACAAACTACATCATCCAGTCCATTAACACATGACATCATCCAGTCCATTAACACACTGCATCATCCAGTCCATTAACACACGACATCATCCAGTCCATTAACACATGACATCATCCAGTCCATTAACACACTGCATCATCCAGTCCATTAACACACGACATCATCCAGTCCATTAACACACGACATCATCCAGTCCATCAACACACGACATCATCCAGTCCATTAACACACGTCATCATCCAGTCCATTAACACACGACATCATCCAGTCCATTAACACACGACATCATCCAGTCCATTAACACACGACATCATCCAGTCCATTAACACACGACATCATCCAGTCCATTAACACACGACATCATCCAGTCCATTAACACACGACATCATCCAGTCCATCAACACACGACATCATCCAGTCCATTAACACACGACATCATCCAGTCCATTAACACACGACATCATCCAGTCCATGAACACACGACATCATCCAGTCCATTAACACACGACATCATCCAGTCCATTAATACACGAGATCATCCAGTCCATTAACACACTGCATCATCCAGTCCATTAACACACAACATCATCCAGTCCATTAACACACTGCATCATCCAGTCCATGAACACACGACATCATCCAGTCCATTAACACACGACATCATCCAGTCCATTAACACACTGCATCATCCAGTCCATTAACACACGACATCATCCAGTCCATGAACACACGACATCATCCAGTCCATTAACACACGACATCATCCAGTCCATTAACACACTGCATCATCCAGTCCATTAACACACGACATCATCCAGTCCATTAACACACTGCATCATCCAGTCCATGAACACACGACATCATCCAGTCCATTAACACACAACATCATCCAGTCCATGAACACACTGCATCATCCAGTCCATTAACACACTGCATCATCCAGTCCATTAACACACGACATCATCCAGTCCATTAACACACTGCATCATCCAGTCCATTAACACACTGCATCATCCAGTCCATGAACACACGACATCATCCAGTCCATTAACACACGACATCATCCAGTCCATTAACACACGACATCATCCAGTCCATTAACACACGACATCATCCAGTCCATTAACACACGACATCATCCAGTCCATTAACACACGACATCATCCAGTCCATTAACACACGACATCATCCAGTCCATTAACACACGACATCATCCAGTCCATTAACAAACTGCATCATCCAGTCCATTAACACACGACATCATCCAGTCCATTAACACACGACATCATCCAGTCCATTAACACACGACATCATCCAGTCCATTAACACACGACATCATCCAGTCCATTAACACACGACATCATCCAGTCCATTAACACACGACATCATCCAGTCCATTAACACACTGCATCATCCAGTCCATTAACACACTGCATCATCCAGTCCATGAACACACGACATCATCCAGTCCATTAACACACGACATCATCCAGTCCATTAACACACGACATCATCCAGTCCATTAATACACGACATCATCCAGTCCATTAACACACTGCATCATCCAGTCCATTAACACACGACATCATCCAGTCCATTAACACACGACATCATCCAGTCCATTAACACACGACATCATCCAGTCCATTAACACACGACATCATCCAGTCCATTAATACACGACATCATCCAGTCCATTAACACACTGCATCATCCAGTCCATTAACACACTGCATCATCCAGTCCATTAACACACTGCATCATCCAGTCCATGAACACACGACATCATCCAGTCCATTAACACACGACATCATCCAGTCCATTAACACACTGCATCATCCAGTCCATTAACACACGTAATCATCCAGTCCATTAACACACAACAACATCCAGTCCATTAACACACGACATCATCCAGTCCATTAACACACGACATCATCCAGTCCATTAACACACGACATCATCCAGTCCATTAATACACGAAATCATCCAGTCCATTAACACACTGCATCATCCAGTCCATGAACACACGACATCATCCAGTCCATTAACACACTGCATCATCCAGTCCATTAACACACGACATCATCCAGTCCATTAACACACTGCATCATCCAGTCCATTAACACACTGCATCATCCAGTCCATTAACACACTGCATCATCCAGTCCATGAACACACGACATCATCCAGTCCATTAACACACGACATCATCCAGTCCATTAACACACAACATCATCCAGTCCATTAACACACTGCATCATCCAGTCCATTAACACACGACATCATCCAGTCCATTAACACACGACATCATCCAGTCCATTAACACACGACATCATCCAGTCCATTAACACACGACATCATCCAGTCCATTAACACTCGACATCATCCAGTCCATTAACACACTGCATCATCCAGTCCATTAACACACGACATCATCCAGTCCATTAACACACGACAACATCCAGTCCATTAACACACGACATCATCCAGTCCATTAACACACGACATCATCCAGTCCATTAACACACTGCATCATCCAGTCCATTAACACACGACATCATCCAGTCCATTAACACACGACATCATCCAGTCCATTAACACACGACATCATCCAGTCCATTAACACACGACATCATCCAGTCCATTAACACACGACATCATCCAGTCCATTAACACACGACATCATCCAGTCCATTAACACACGACATCATCCAGTCCATTAACACACGACATCATCCAGTCCATTAACACACGACATCATCCAATCCATTAACACACGACATCATCCAGTCCATTAACACTCGACATCATCCAGTCCATTAACACACGTCATCATCCAGTCCATTAACACACGACATCATCCAGTCCATTAACACACTGCATCATCCAGTCCATTAACACACTGCATCATCCAGTCCATTAACACACGACATCATCCAGTCCATTAACACACGACATCATCCAGTCCATTAACACACTGCATCATCCAGTCCATTAACACACGACATCATCCAGTCCATTAACACACGACATCATCCAGTCCATTAACACACGACATCATCCAGTCCATTAACACACTGCATCATCCAGTCCATTAACACACGACATCATCCAGTCCATTAACACACGACATCATCCAGTCCATTAACACACTGCATCATCCAGTCCATTAACACACGACATCATCCAGTCCATTAACACACGACATCATCCAGTCCATTAACACACTGCATCATCCAGTCCATTAACACACTGCATCATCCAGTCCATTAACACACGACATCATCCAGTCCATTAACACACGATATCATCCAGTCCATTAAAACACGACATCATCCCGTCCATTAACACACGACATCATCCAGTCCATTAAAACACGACATCATCCCGTCCATTAACACACGACATCATCCAGTCCATTAAGACACGACATCATCCAGTCCATTTACACACGACATCATCCAGTCCATTAAAACACGACATCATCCCGTCCATTAACACACGACATCATCCAGTCCATTAACACACGATATCATCCAGTCCATTAACACACTGCATCATCCCGTCCATTAACACACGACATCATCCAGTCTATTAAAACACGACATCAACCAGTCCATTAACACACGACATCATCCAGTCCATTAACACACGACATCATCCAGTCCATTAAAACACGACATCATCCCGTCCATTAACACACGACATCATCCAGTCCATTAACACACGACATCATCCAGTCCATTAACACACGACATCATCCAGTCCATTAAAACACGACATCATCCCGTCCATTAACACACGACATCATCCAGTCCATTAACACACGACATCATCCAGTCCATTAACACACGACATCATCCCGTCCATTAACACACGACATCATCCAGTCCATTAACACACGACATCATCCAGTCCATTAACACACGACATCATCCAGTCCATTAACACACGACATCATCCAGTCCATTAACACACGACATCATCCAGTCCATTAACACACTGCATCATCCAGTCCATTAACACACGACATCATCCAGTCCATTAACACACGACATCATCCCGTCCATTAACACACGACATCATCCAGTCCATTAAAACACGACATCATCCAGTCCATTAACACACGACATCATCCAGTCCATTAACACACGACATCATCCAGTCCATTAACACACGACATCATCCAGTCCATTAACACACGACATCATCCAGTCCATTAACACACGACATCATCCAGTCCATTAACACACGACATCATCCAGTCCATTTACACACGACATCATCCAGTCCATTAAAACACGACATCATCCAGTCCATTGACACACGACATCATCCAGTCCATTAACACACGACATCATCCAGTCCATTAACACACGACATCATCCAGTCCATTAACACACGACATCATCCAGTCCATTTACACACGACATCATCCAGTCCATTAACACACGACATCATCCAGTCCATTAACACACGACATCATCCAGTCCATTAACACACGACATCATCCAGTCCATTTACACACGACATCATCCAGTCCATTAAAACACGACATCATCCCGTCCATTAACACACGACATCATCCAGTCCATTAACACACGACATCATCCAGTCCATTAACACACGACATCATCCAGTCCATTAACACACGATATCATCCAGTCCATTAAAACACGACATCATCCCGTCCATTAACACACGACATCATCCAGTCCATTAAAACACGACATCAACCAGTCCATTAACACACGACATCATCCAGTCCATTAACACACGACATCATCCAGTCCATTGACACACGACATCATCCAGTCCATTAAAACACAACATCATCCCATCCATTAACACACGACATCATCCAGTCCATTAACACACGACATCATCCAGTCCATTAAAACACGACATCATCCCGTCCATTAACACACCACATCATCCAGTCCATTAACACACGACATCATCCAGTCCATTAACACACGACATCATCCAGTCCATTAACACACGACATCATCCAGTCCATTAACACACGACATCATCCAGTCCATTAACACACTGCATCATCCAGTCCATGAACACACGACATCATCCAGTCCATTAACACACGACATCATCCAGTCCATTAACACACTGCATCATCCAGTCCATTAACACACGACATCATCCAGTCCATTAACACACTGCATCATCCAGTCCATGAACACACGACATCATCCAGTCCATTAACACACGACATCATCCAGTCCATTAACACACGACATCATCCAGACCATTAACACACGACATCATCCAGTCCATTAACACACTGCATCATCCAGTCCATGAACACATGACATCATCCAGTCCATTAACACACTGCATCATCCAGTCCATGAACACACGACATCATCCAGTCCATTAACACACGACATCATCCAGTCCATTAACACACGACATCATCCAGACCATTAACAAACTACATCATCCAGTCCATTAACACATGACATCATCCAGTCCATTAACACACTGCATCATCCAGTCCATTAACACACTGCATCATCCAGTCCATTAACACACGACATCATCCAGTCCATTAACACACTGCATCATCCAGTCCATTAATACACGACATCATCCAGTCCATTAACACACTGCATCATCCAGTCCATGAACACACGACATCATCCAGTCCATTAACACACGATATCATCCAGTCCATTAACACACTGCATCATCCAGTCCATTAACACACGACATCATCCAATCCATTAACACACGACATCATCCAGTCCATTAACACACGACATCATCCAATCCATTAACACACGACATCATCCAGTCCATTAACACACGACATCATCCAGTCCATTAACACACGACATCATCCAGTCCATTAACACACTGCATCATCCAGTCCATTAACACACTGCATCATCCAGTCCATTAACACACGACATCATCCAGTCCATTAACACACGACATCATCCAGTCCATTAACACACGACATCATCCAGTCCATTAACACACAACATCATCCAATCCATTAACACACGACATCATCCAGTCCATGAACATACGACATCAACCAGTCCATTAACACACGACATCATCCAGTCCATTAACACACGACATCATCCAGTCCATGAGCACACGACATCATCCAGTCCATTAACACACGACGTCATCCAGTCCATGAACACACGACATCATCCAGTCCATTAACACACTGCATCATCCAGTCCATTAACACACGACATCATCCAGTCCATTAACACACGACATCATCCAGTCCATTAACACACTGCATCATCCAGTCCATTAACTCACGACATCATCCAGTCCATTAACACACGACATCATCCAGTCCATTAACAAACTACATCATCCAATCCATTAACACACGACATCATCCAGTCCATGAGCACACGACATCATCCAGTCCATTAACACACGACATCATCCAGTCCATTAACACACGACATCATCCAGTCCATGAACATACGACATCAACCAGTCCATTAACACACGACATCATCCAGTCCATTAACATACGACATCATCCAGTCCATTAACACACGACATCATCCAGTCCATTAACACACGACATCATCCAGTCCATTAACACACGACATCATCCAGTCCATTAACACACTGCATCATCCAGTCCATTAACACACTGCATCATCCAGTCCATTAACACACGACATCATCCAGTCCATTAACACACTGCATCATCCAGTCCATTAACACACTGCATCATCCAGTCCATTAACACAGGACATCATCCAGTCCATTAACACACTGCATCATCCAGTCCATTAACACACAACATCATCCAGTCCATTAACACACGACATCATCCAGTCCATTAACACACGACATCATCCAGTCCATTAACACACGACATTATCCAGTCCATTAACACACGACATCATCCAGTCCATTAACACTCTGCATCGTCCAGTCCATTAACACTCGACATCATCCAGTCCATTAACACACTGCATCATCCAGTCCATTAACACACGACATCATCCAGTACATTAACACACTGCATCATCCAGTCCATTAACATACGACATCATCCAGTCCATTAACAAACGACATCATCCAGTCCATTAAAACACGACATCATCCAGTCCATTAACACACGACATCATCCAGTCCATTAACACACGACATCATCCAGTCCATTAACACACGACATCATCCAGTCCATTAACACACTGCATCATCCAGTCCATTAACACACGACATCATCCAGTCCATTAACACACGACATCATCCAGTCCATTAACACACGACATCATCCAGTCCATTAACACACGACATCATCCAGTCCATTAACACACGACATCATCCAGTCCATTAACACTCGACATCATCCAGTCCATTAACACACTGCATCATCCAGTCCATTAACACACGACATCATCCAGTCCATTAACACACGACATCATCCAGTCCATTAACACACGACATCATCCAGTCCATTAACACTCGACATCATCCAGTCCATTAACACACGACATCATCCAGTCCATTAACACACGACATCATCCAGTCCATTAACACACGACATCATCCAGTCCATTAACACACGACATCATCCAGTCCATTAACACACTGCATCATCCAGTCCATTAACACACTGCATCATCCAGTCCATTAAAACACGACATCATCCAGTCCATTAACACACGACATCATCCAGTCCATTAACACACTGCATCATTCAGTCCATTAACACACGACATCATCCAGTCCATTAACACACGACATCATCCAGTCCATTAACACACTGCATCATCCAGTCCATTAACACACGACATCATCCAGTCCATTAACACACGACATCATCCAGTCCATTAACACACTGCATCGTCCAGTCCATTAACACACGACATCATCCAGTCCATTAACACACTGCATCATCCAGTCCATTAACACACGACATCATCCAGTCCATTAACACACGACATCATCCAGTCCATTAACACACGACATCATCCAGTCCATTAACACACGACATCATCCAGTCCATTAACACACGACATCATCCAGTCCATTAACACACGACATCATCCAGTCCATTAACACACGACATCATCCCGTCCATTAACACACGACATCATCCAGTCCATTAACACACGACATCATCCAGTCCATTAACACACTACATCATCCAGTCCATTAACACACGACATCATCCAGTCCATTAACACACGACATCATCCTGTCCATTAAAACACGACATCATCCAGTCCATTAACACACGACATCATCCAGTCCATTAACACACTGCATCATCCAGTCCATTAACACACTGCATCATCCAGTCCATTAACACACGACATCATCCAGTCCATTAACACACGACATCATCCAGTCCATTAACACACTGCATCATCCAGTCCATTAACACACGACATCATCCAGTCCATTAACACACGACATCATCCAGTCCATTAACACACTGCATCATCCAGTCCATTAACACACGAGATCATCCAGTCCATGAACACACGACATCATCCAGTCCATTAACACACGGCATCATCCAGTCCATTAACACACTGCATCATCCAGTCCATTAACACACGACATCATCCAGTCCATTAACACACGACATCATCCAGTCCATTAACACACGACATCATCCAGTCCATTAACACACGACATCATCCAGTCCATTAACACACGACATCATCCAGTCCATTAAGACACGACATCATCCAGTCCATTAACACACAACATCATCCAGTCCATTAACACACGACATCATCCAGTCCATGAACACACGAGATCATCCAGTCCATTAACACACGACATCATCCAGTCCATTAGCACACGACATCATCCAGTCCATTAGCACACGACATCATCCAGTCCATTAACACACGACATCATCCAGTCCATTAACACACGACATCATCCAGTCCATTAACACACGACATCATCCAGTCCATTAACACACTGCATCATCCAATCCATTAACACACGACATCATCCAGTCCATTAGCACACGGCATCATCCAGTCCATTAACACACGACATCATCCAGTCCATGAACACACGACATCATCCAGTCCATTAACACACGACATCATCCAGTCCATTAACACACGACATCATCCAGTCCATGAGCACACGACATCATCCAGTCCATTTACACACTGCATCATCCAGTCCATTAACACACGACATCATCCAGTCCATGAGCACACGACATCATCCAGTCCATTAACACACGACATCATCCAGTCCATTAACACACAACATCATCCAGTCCATTAACACACAACATCATCCAGTCCATGAACACACGACATCATCCAGTCCATTAACACACTGCATCATCCAGTCCATTAAGACACGACATCATCCAGTCCATGAACACACGACATCATCCAGTCCATTAAAACACTGCATCATCCAGTCCATTAACACACGACATCATCCAGTCCATTAACACACGACATCATCCAGTCCATTAACACACTGCATCATCCAGTCCATTAACACACTGCATCATCCAGTCCATTAACACACGACATCATCCAGTCCATTAACACACTGCATCATCCAGTCCATTAACACACTGCATCATCCAGTCCATTAACACACGACATCATCCAGTCCATTAACACACGTCATCATCCAGTCCATTAACACACTGAATCATCCAGTCCATTAACACACTGCATCATCCAGTCCATTAACACACTGCATCATCCAGTCCATGAACAGACTGCATCATCCAGTCCATTAACACACTGCATCATCCAGTCCATTAACACACTGAATCATCCAGTCCATTAACACACTGAATCATCCAGTCCATTAACACACGACATCATCCAGTCCATTAACACACTGAATCATCCAGTCCATTAACACACTGCATCATCCAGTCCATTAACACACTGCATCATCCAGTCCATTAACACACGACATCATCCAGTCCATTAACACACGGCATCATCCAGTTCATTTACACACGACATCATCCAGTCCATTAACACACGACATCATCCAGTCCATTAACACACAACATCATCCAGTCCATGAACACACGACATCATCCAGTCCATTAACACACGACATCATCCAGTCCATTAACACACGACATCATCCAGTCCATTAACACACGACATCATCCAGTCCATTAACACACGACATCATCCAGTCCATTAACACACGACATCATCCAGTCCATTAACACACGTCATCATCCAGTCCATTAACACACTGAATCATCCAGTCCATTAACACACTGCATCATCCAGTCCATTAACACACTGCATCATCCAGTCCATTAACACACTGCATCATCCAGTCCATTAACACACTGCATCATCCAGTCCATTAACACACGACATCATCCAGTCCATTAACACACTGCATCATCCAGTCCATTAACACACGACATCATCCAGTCCATTAACACACTGCATCATCCAGTCCATTAACACACGACATCATCCAGTCCATTAACACACGACATCAACCAGTCCATTAACACACGACATCATCCAGTCCATTAACATACGACATCATCCAGTCCATTAACACACGACATCATCCAGTCCATTAACACACGACATCATCCAGTCCATTAACACACGACATCATCCAGTCCATTAACACACTGCATCATCCAGTCCATTAACACACTGCATCATCCAGTCCATTAACACACGACATCATCCAGTCCATTAACACACTGCATCATCCAGTCCATTAACACACGACATCATCCAGTCCATTAACACTCTGCATCGTCCAGTCCATTAACACTCGACATCATCCAGTCCATTAACACACTGCATCATCCAGTCCATTAACACACGACATCATCCAGTACATTAACACACTGCATCAACCAGTCCATTAACACACGACATCATCCAGTCCATTAAAACACGACATCATCCAGTCCATTAACACACGACATCATCCAGTCCATTAACACACGACATCATCCAGTCCATTAACACACGACATCATCCAGTCCATTAACACACTGCATCATCCAGTCCATTAACACACGACATCATCCAGTCCATTAACACACGACATCATCCAGTCCATTAACACACGACATCATCCAGTCCATTAACACACGACATCATCCAGTCCATTAACACACGACATCATCCAGTCCATTAACACTCGACATCATCCAGTCCATTAACACACTGCATCATCCAGTCCATTAACACACGACATCATCCAGTCCATTAACACACGACATCATCCAGTCCATTAACACACGACATCATCCAGTCCATTAACACTCGACATCATCCAGTCCATTAACACACGACATCATCCAGTCCATTAACACACGACATCATCCAGTCCATTAACACACGACATCATCCAGTCCATTAACACACGACATCATCCAGTCCATTAACACACGACATCATCCAGTCCATTAACACACTGCATCATCCAGTCCATTAACACACTGCATCATCCAGTCCATTAAAACACGACATCATCCAGTCCATTAACACACGACATCATCCAGTCCATTAACACACTGCATCATTCAGTCCATTAACACACGACATCATCCAGTCCATTAACACACGACATCATCCAGTCCATGAACACACTGCATCATCCAGTCCATTAACACACGACATCATCCAGTCCATTAACACACGACATCATCCAGTCCATTAACACACTGCATCGTCCAGTCCATTAACACACGACATCATCCAGTCCATTAACACACTGCATCATCCAGTCCATTAACACACGACATCATCCAGTCCATTAACACACGACATCATCCAGTCCATTAACACACGACATCATCCAGTCCATTAACACACGACATCATCCAGTCCATTAACACACAACATCATCCAGTCCATGAACACACGACATCATCCAGTCCATTAACACACGACATCATCCAGTCCATTAACACACGACATCATCCAGTCCATTAACACACAACATCATCCAGTCCATTAACACGCTGCATCATCCAGTCCATTAACACACGACATCATCCAGTCCATTAACACACGACATCATCCAGTCCATTAACACACAACATCATCCAGTCCATTAACACATGACATCATCCAGTCCATTAACACACGACATCATCCAGTCCATTAACACACTGCATCATCCAGTCCATGAACACACGACATCATCCAGTCCATTAACACACGACATCAACCAGTCCATTAACACACGACATCATCCAGTCCATGAACACACGACATCATCCAGTCCATTAACACACGGCATCATCCAGTCCATTAACACACGACATCATCCAGTCCATTAACACACTGCATCATCCAGTCCATTAACACACAACATCATCCAGTCCATTAACACACTGCATCATCCAGTCCATTAACACACGACATCATCCAGTCCATTAACACACGGCATCATCCAGTCCATTAACACACGACATCATCCAGTCCATTAACACACTGCATCATCCAGTCCATGAACACACGACATCATCCAGTCCATTAACACACTGCATCATCCAGTCCATTAACACACGACATCATCCAGTCCATGAACACACGACATCATCCAGTCCATGAACACACGACATCATCCAGTCCATTAACACACGGCATCATCCAGTCCATTAACACACGACATCATCCAGTCCATTAACACACGACATCATCCAGTCCATTAACACACGACATCATCCAGTCCATTAACACACTGCATCATCCAGTCCATTAAAACACGACATCATCCAGTCCATTAACACACGACATCATCCAGTTCATTAACACACGACATCATCCAGTCCATTAACACACTGCATCATCCAGTCCATTAACACACGACATCATCCAGTCCATTAACACACTGCATCATCCAGTCCATTAACACACTGCATCATCCAGTCCATTAACACACGACACCATCCAGTCCATTAACACACGACATCATCCAGTCCATTAACACACTGCATCATCCAATCCATTAACACACGACATCATCCAGTCCATGAACACACGACATCATCCAGTCCATGAAGACACGACATCATCCAGTCCATTAACACACTGCATCATCCAGTCAATTAACACACGACATCATCCAGTCCATTAACACACTGCATCATCCAGTCCATTAACACACGACATCATCCAGTCCATTAACACACTGCATCATCCAGTCAATTAACACACGACATCATCCAGTCCATTAACACACTGCATCATCCAGTCCATTAACACACGACATCATCCAGTCCATTAACACACTACATCATCCAGTCCATTAACACACGACATCATCCAGTCCATTAACACACGACATCATCCAGTCCATTAACACACAACATCATCCAGTCCATTAACACACGACATCATCCAGTCCATTAACACACGACATCATCCAGTCCATTAACACACGAGATCATCCAGTCCATTAACACACGACATCATCCAGTCCATTAACACACTGCATCATCCAGTCCATTAACACACGACATCATCCAGTCCATGGACACACGACATCATCCAGTCCATGAACACACGACATCATCCAGTCCATTAACACACTGCATCATCCAGTCCATTAACACACTGCATCATCCAGTCCATTAACACACGACATCATCCAGTCCATTAACACACGACATCATCCAGTCCATGAACACACGACATCATCCAGTCCATTAACACACGACATCATCCAGTCCATTAACACACGACATCATCCAGTCCATGAACACACGACATCATCCAGTCCATGAACACACGGCATCATCCAGTCCATTAACACACGACATCATCCAGTCCATTAACACACGACATCATCCAGTCCATTAACACACGAGATCATCCAGTCCATTAACACACGACATCATCCAGTCCATTAACACACGACATCATCCAGTCCATTAACACACTGCATCATCCAGTCCATTAACACACGACATCATCCAGTCCATTAACACACGACATCATCCAGTCCATTAACACACTGCATCATCCAGTCCATTAACACACGACATCATCCAGTCCATGAACACACGACATCATCCAGTCCATGAACACACGACATCATCCAGTCCATTAACACACGACATCATCCAGTCCATTAACACACGACATCATCCAATCCATTAACACACGACATCATCCAGTCCATTAACACACGACATCATCCAGTCCATTAACACACGACATCATCCAGTCCATTAACACACGACATCATCCAGTCCATTAACACACGACATCATCCAATCCATTAACACACGACATCATCCAATCCATTAACACACGACATCAACCAGTCCATTAACACACGACATCATCCAGTCCATTAACACACGACATCATCCAGTCCATTAACACACGACATCATCCAGTCCATTAACACACGACATCATCCAGTCCATTAACACACGACATCAACCAGTCCATTAACACACGACATCATCCAGTCCATTAACACACGACATCAACCAGTCCATTAACACACGACATCATCCAGTCCATTAACACACGACATCATCCAGTCCATTAACACACGACATCATCCAGTCCATGAACACACGACATCATCCAGTCCATTAACACACGACATCATCCAGTCCATTAACACACTGCATCATCCAGTCCATTAACACACGACATCATCCAATCCATTAACACACGACATCATCCAGTCCATTAACAAACTGCATCATCCAGTCCATTAACACACTGCATCATCCAGTCCATTAACACACGACATCATCCAGTCCATTAACACACGTCATCATCCAGTCCATTAACACACTGCATCATCCAGTCCATTAACACACTGCATCATCCAGTCTATTAACACACAACATCATCCAGTCCATTAACACACGTCATCATCCAGTCCATTAACACACTGCATCATCCAGTCCATTAACACACTGCATCATCCAGTCTATTAACACACAACATCATCCAGTCCATTAACACACGACATCATCCAGTCCATTAACACACGTCATCATCCAGTCCATTAACACACTGCATCATCCAGTCCATTAACACACTGCATCATCCAGTCTATTAACACACAACATCATCCAGTCCATGAGCACACGACATCATCCAGTCCATTAACACACGACATCATCCAGTCCATTAACACACGACATCATCCAGTCCATTAACACACGACATCATCCAGTCCATGAACACACGACATAATCCAGTCCATTAACACACGACATCATCCAGTCCATTAACACACGACATCATCCAGTCCATGAACACACTGCATCATCCAGTCCATTAACACACGTCATCATCCAGTCCATTAACACACTGCACCATCCAGTCCATTAACACACGACATCATCCAGTCCATTAACACACTGCATCATCCAGTCCATTAACACACTGCATCATCCAGTCCATTAACACACGACATCATCCAGTCCATGAACACACGACATCATCCAGTCCATGAACACACGACATCATCCAGTCCATTAACACACGACATCATCCAGTCCATTAACACACGACATCATCCAGTCCATTAACACACAACATCATCCAGTCCATTAACACACGACATCATCCCGTCCATTAACACACGACATCATCCAGTCCATTAAGACACTGCATCATCCAGTCCATTAACACACGTCATCATCCAGTCCATTAGCACACGACATCATCCAGTCCATTAACACACGACATCATCCAGTCCATTAACACACGACATCATCCAGTCCATTAACACACGACATCATCCAGTCCATTAACACACGACATCATCCAGTCCATTAACACACGACATCATCCAGTCCATTAACACACGACATCATCCAATCCATTAACACACGACATCATCCAGTCCATTAACACACGAGATCATCCAGTCCATTAACACACGACATCATCCAGTCCATGGACACACGACATCATCCAGTCCATGAACACACGACATCATCCAGTCCATGAACACACGACATCATCCAGTCCATTAACACACGACATCATCCAGTCCATTAACACACGACATCATCCAGTCCATTAACACACGACATCATCCAGTCCATTAACACACGACATCATCCAGTCCATTAACACACGACATCATCCAATCCATTAACACACGACATCATCCAGTCCATTAACACACGACATCATCCAGTCCATTAACACTCGACATCATCCAGTCCATGAACACACGACATCAACCAGTCCATTAACACACGACATCATCCAGTCCATTAACACACGACATCATCCAGTCCATTAACACACGACATCATCCAGTCCATTAACACACTGCATCATCCAGTCTATTAACACACAACATCATCCAGTCCATTAACACAGGACATCATCCAGTCCATTAACACACGTCATCATCCAGTCCATTAACACACTGCATCATCCAGTCCATTAACACACTGCATCATCCAGTCGATTAACACACAACATCATCCAGTCCATGAGCACACGACATCATCCAGTCCATTAACACACGACATCATCCAGTCCATTAACACACGACATCATCCAGTCCATTAACACACGACATCATCCAGTCCATGAACACACGACATAATCCAGTCCATTAACACACGACATCATCCAGTCCATTAACACACGACATCATCCAGTCCATGAACACACTGCATCATCCAGTCCATTAACACACGTCATCATCCAGTCCATTAACACACTGCACCATCCAGTCCATTAACACACGACATCATCCAGTCCATTAACACACTGCATCATCCAGTCCATTAACACACTGCATCATCCAGTCCATTAACACACGACATCATCCAGTCCATGAACACACGACATCATCCAGTCCATGAACACACGACATCATCCAGTCCATTAACACACGACATCATCCAGTCCATTAACACACGACATCATCCAGTCCATTAACACACAACATCATCCAGTCCATTAACACACGACATCATCCCGTCCATTAACACACGACATCATCCAGTCCATTAACACACGACATCATCCAGTCCATTAAGACACTGCATCATCCAGTCCATTAACACACGACATCATCCAGTCCATTAGCACACGACATCATCCAGTCCATTAACACACGACATCATCCAGTCCATTAACACACGACATCATCCAGTCCATTAACACACGACATCATCCAGTCCATTAACACACGACATCATCCAGTCCATTAACACACGACATCATCCAGTCCATTAACACACGACATCATCCAATCCATTAACACACGACATCATCCAGTCCATTAACACACGAGATCATCCAGTCCATTAACACACGACATCATCCAGTCCATGAACACACGACATCATCCAGTCCATGAACACACGACATCATCCAGTCCATTAACACACGACATCATCCAGTCCATTAACACACGACATCATCCAGTCCATTAACACACGACATCATCCAGTCCATTAACACACGACATCATCCAGTCCATTAACACACGACATCATCCAATCCATTTACACACGACATCATCCAGTCCATTAACACACGACATCATCCAGTCCATTAACACTCGACATCATCCAGTCCATGAACACACGACATCAACCAGTCCATTAACACACGACATCATCCAGTCCATTAACACACGACATCATCCAGTCCATTAACACACGACATCATCCAGTCCATTAACACACTGCATCATCCAGTCCATTAACACACGACATCATCCAGTCCATTAACAAACTGCATCATCCAGTCCATTAACACACGACATCATCCAGTCCATTAACACACGACATCATCCAGTCCATTAACACACGACATCATCCAGTCCATTAACACACGACATCATCCAGTCCATTAACACACGACATCATCCAGTCCATTAACACACGACATCATCCAGTCCATTAACACACGACATCATCCAGTCCATTAACACACGACATCATCCAGTCCATGAACACACGACATCATCCAGTCCATTAACACACGACATCATCCAGTCCATTAACACACGACATCATCCAGTCCATTAACACACGACATCATCCAGTCCATTAACACACGACATCATCCAGTCCATTAACACACGACATCATCCAGTCCATTAACACACGACATCATCCAGTCCATTAACACACCACATCATCCAGTCCATTAACACACGACATCATCCAGTCCATTAACACACGACATCATCCAGTCCATTAACACACCACATCATCCAGTCCATTAACACACGACATCATCCAGTCCATTAACACACGACATCATCCAGTCCATTAACACACGACATCATCCAGTCCATTAACACACGACATCATCCAGTCCATTAACACACGACATCATCCAGTCCATTAACACACTGCATCATCCAGTCCATTAACACACGACATCATCCAGTCCATTAACACACTGCATCATCCAGTCCATTAACACACTGCATCATCCAGTCCATGAACACACGACATCATCCAGTCCATTAACACACGACATCATCCAGTCCATTAATACACGACATCATCCAGTCTATTAACACACTGCATCATCAAGTCCATTAACACACGACATCATCCAGTCCATTAACACACTGCATCATCCAGTCCATGAACACACGACATCATCCAGTCCATTAACACACGACATCATCCAGTCCATTAACACACGACATCATCCAGTCCATTAACACACTGCATCATCCAGTCCATGAACACACGACATCATCCAGTCCATTAACACACGACATCATCCAGTCCATTAACACACGACATCATCCAGTCCATTAAAACACTGCATCATCCAGTCCATGAACTCACGACATCATCCAGTCCATGAACACACGACATCATCCAGTCCATTAACACACGACATCATCCAGTCCATTAACACACGACATCATCCAGTCCATTAACACACGACATCATCCAGTCCATTAACACACGACATCATCCAGTCCATTAACACACTGCATCATCCAGTCCATTAACACACTGCATCATCCAGTCTATTAACACACAACATCATCCAGTCCATGAGCACACGACATCATCCAGTCCATTAACACACGACATCATCCAGTCCATTAACACACGACATCATCCAGTCCATTAACACACGACATCATCCAGTCCATGAACACACGACATAATCCAGTCCATTAACACACGACATCATCCAGTCCATTAACACACGACATCATCCAGTCCATGAACACACTGCATCATCCAGTCCATTAACACACGTCATCATCCAGTCCATTAACACACTGCACCATCCAGTCCATTAACACACGACATCATCCAGTCCATTAACACACTGCATCATCCAGTCCATTAACACACTGCATCATCCAGTCCATTAACACACGACATCATCCAGTCCATGAACACACGACATCATCCAGTCCATGAACACACGACATCATCCAGTCCATTAACACACGACATCATCCAGTCCATTAACACACGACATCATCCAGTCCATTAACACACAACATCATCCAGTCCATTAACACACGACATCATCCCGTCCATTAACACACGACATCATCCAGTCCATTAAGACACTGCATCATCCAGTCCATTAACACACGTCATCATCCAGTCCATTAGCACACGACATCATCCAGTCCATTAACACACGACATCATCCAGTCCATTAACACACGACATCATCCAGTCCATTAACACACGACATCATCCAGTCCATTAACACACGACATCATCCAGTCCATTAACACACGACATCATCCAGTCCATTAACACACGACATCATCCAATCCATTAACACACGACATCATCCAGTCCATTAACACACGAGATCATCCAGTCCATTAACACACGACATCATCCAGTCCATGGACACACGACATCATCCAGTCCATGAACACACGACATCATCCAGTCCATGAACACACGACATCATCCAGTCCATTAACACACGACATCATCCAGTCCATTAACACACGACATCATCCAGTCCATTAACACACGACATCATCCAGTCCATTAACACACGACATCATCCAGTCCATTAACACACGACATCATCCAATCCATTAACACACGACATCATCCAGTCCATTAACACACGACATCATCCAGTCCATTAACACTCGACATCATCCAGTCCATGAACACACGACATCAACCAGTCCATTAACACACGACATCATCCAGTCCATTAACACACGACATCATCCAGTCCATTAACACACGACATCATCCAGTCCATTAACACACTGCATCATCCAGTCTATTAACACACAACATCATCCAGTCCATTAACACAGGACATCATCCAGTCCATTAACACACGTCATCATCCAGTCCATTAACACACTGCATCATCCAGTCCATTAACACACTGCATCATCCAGTCGATTAACACACAACATCATCCAGTCCATGAGCACACGACATCATCCAGTCCATTAACACACGACATCATCCAGTCCATTAACACACGACATCATCCAGTCCATTAACACACGACATCATCCAGTCCATGAACACACGACATAATCCAGTCCATTAACACACGACATCATCCAGTCCATTAACACACGACATCATCCAGTCCATGAACACACTGCATCATCCAGTCCATTAACACACGTCATCATCCAGTCCATTAACACACTGCACCATCCAGTCCATTAACACACGACATCATCCAGTCCATTAACACACTGCATCATCCAGTCCATTAACACACTGCATCATCCAGTCCATTAACACACGACATCATCCAGTCCATGAACACACGACATCATCCAGTCCATGAACACACGACATCATCCAGTCCATTAACACACGACATCATCCAGTCCATTAACACACGACATCATCCAGTCCATTAACACACAACATCATCCAGTCCATTAACACACGACATCATCCCGTCCATTAACACACGACATCATCCAGTCCATTAACACACGACATCATCCAGTCCATTAAGACACTGCATCATCCAGTCCATTAACACACGACATCATCCAGTCCATTAGCACACGACATCATCCAGTCCATTAACACACGACATCATCCAGTCCATTAACACACGACATCATCCAGTCCATTAACACACGACATCATCCAGTCCATTAACACACGACATCATCCAGTCCATTAACACACGACATCATCCAGTCCATTAACACACGACATCATCCAATCCATTAACACACGACATCATCCAGTCCATTAACACACGAGATCATCCAGTCCATTAACACACGACATCATCCAGTCCATGAACACACGACATCATCCAGTCCATGAACACACGACATCATCCAGTCCATTAACACACGACATCATCCAGTCCATTAACACACGACATCATCCAGTCCATTAACACACGACATCATCCAGTCCATTAACACACGACATCATCCAGTCCATTAACACACGACATCATCCAATCCATTTACACACGACATCATCCAGTCCATTAACACACGACATCATCCAGTCCATTAACACTCGACATCATCCAGTCCATGAACACACGACATCAACCAGTCCATTAACACACGACATCATCCAGTCCATTAACACACGACATCATCCAGTCCATTAACACACGACATCATCCAGTCCATTAACACACTGCATCATCCAGTCCATTAACACACGACATCATCCAGTCCATTAACAAACTGCATCATCCAGTCCATTAACACACGACATCATCCAGTCCATTAACACACGACATCATCCAGTCCATTAACACACGACATCATCCAGTCCATTAACACACGACATCATCCAGTCCATTAACACACGACATCATCCAGTCCATTAACACACGACATCATCCAGTCCATTAACACACGACATCATCCAGTCCATTAACACACGACATCATCCAGTCCATGAACACACGACATCATCCAGTCCATTAACACACGACATCATCCAGTCCATTAACACACGACATCATCCAGTCCATTAACACACGACATCATCCAGTCCATTAACACACGACATCATCCAGTCCATTAACACACGACATCATCCAGTCCATTAACACACGACATCATCCAGTCCATTAACACACCACATCATCCAGTCCATTAACACACGACATCATCCAGTCCATTAACACACGACATCATCCAGTCCATTAACACACCACATCATCCAGTCCATTAACACACGACATCATCCAGTCCATTAACACACGACATCATCCAGTCCATTAACACACGACATCATCCAGTCCATTAACACACGACATCATCCAGTCCATTAACACACGACATCATCCAGTCCATTAACACACTGCATCATCCAGTCCATTAACACACGACATCATCCAGTCCATTAACACACTGCATCATCCAGTCCATTAACACACTGCATCATCCAGTCCATGAACACACGACATCATCCAGTCCATTAACACACGACATCATCCAGTCCATTAATACACGACATCATCCAGTCTATTAACACACTGCATCATCAAGTCCATTAACACACGACATCATCCAGTCCATTAACACACTGCATCATCCAGTCCATGAACACACGACATCATCCAGTCCATTAACACACGACATCATCCAGTCCATTAACACACGACATCATCCAGTCCATTAACACACTGCATCATCCAGTCCATGAACACACGACATCATCCAGTCCATTAACACACGACATCATCCAGTCCATTAACACACGACATCATCCAGTCCATTAAAACACTGCATCATCCAGTCCATGAACTCACGACATCATCCAGTCCATGAACACACGACATCATCCAGTCCATTAACACACGACATCATCCAGTCCATTAACACACTGCATCATCCAGTCCATTAACACACGACATCAACCAGTCCATTAACACACGACATCATCCAGTCCATTAACACACGACATCATCCAGTCCATTAACACACGACATCATCCAGTCCATGAACACACGACATCATCCAGTCCATTAACACACGACATCATCCAGTCCATTAACACACTGCATCATCCCGTCCATTAACACACGATATCATCCAGTCCATTAACACACGACATCATCCAGTCCATTAACACTCGACATCATCCAGTCCATTAACACACGACATCATCCAGTCCATTAACACACGACATCATCCAGTCCATTAACACACTGCATCATCCAGTCCATTAACACACTGCCTCATCCAGTCCATTAACACACGACATCATCCAGTCCATTAACACACTGCCTCATCCAGTCCATTAACACACGACATCATCCAGTCCATTAACACACGACATCATCCAGTCCATTAACACACGACATCATCCAGTCCATGAACACACGACATCATCCAGTCCATTAACACACGACATCATCCAGTCCATTAACACACTGCATCATCCAGTCCATTAACACACGACATCATCCAGTCCATTAACACACTGCATCATCCAGTCCATTAACACACTGCATCATCCAGTCCATTAACACACTGCCTCATCCAGTCCATTAACACACGACATCATCCAGTCCATTAACACACTGCCTCATCCAGTCCATTAAAACACGACATCATCCAGTCCATTAACACACGACATCATCCAGTCCATTAACACACGACATCATCCAGTCCATTAACACACGACATCATCCAGTCCATTAACACACGACATCATCCAGTCCATTAACACACGACATCATCCAGTCCATTAACACACGACATCATCCAGTCCATGAACACACTGCATCATCCAGTCCATTAACACACGGCATCATCCAGTCCATTAACACACGACATCATCCAGTCCATTAACACACTGCATCATCCAGTCCATTAACACACGACATCATCCAGTCCATGAGCACACGACATCATCCAGTCCATTAACACACGACATCATCCAGTCCATTAACACACGACATCATCCAGTCCATTAACACACTGCATCATCCAGTCCATTAACACACGACATCATCCAGTCCATTAACACACTGCATCATCCAGTCCATTAACACACGACATCATCCAGTCCATTAACACACTGCATCATCCAGTCCATTAACACACGACATCATCCAGTCCATTAACACACGACATCATCCAGTCCATTAACACACGACATCATCCAGTCCATTAACACACTGCATCATCCAGTCCATTAACACACGACATCATCCAGTCCATTAACACACGACATCATCCAGTCCATTAACACACGACATCATCCAGTCCATTAACACACTGCATCATCCAGTCCATGAACACACTGCATCATCCAGTCCATTAACACACGACATCATCCAGTCCATTAACACACGACATCATCCAGTCCATTAACACACGACATCATCCAGTCCATGAACACACGAGATCATCCAGTCCATTAACACACGACATCATCCAGTCCATTAACACACTGCATCATCCAGTCCATTAACACACGACATCATCCAGTCCATGAACACACGACATCATCCAGTCCATTAACACACGACATCATCCAGTCCATTAACACACTGAATCATCCAGTCCATTAACACACGACATCATCCAGTCCATTAACACACTGCATCATCCAGTCCATTAACACACGACATCATCCAGTCCATGAACACACGACATCATCCAGTCCATTAACACAAGACATCATCCAGTCCATTAACACACTGCATCATCCAGTCCATGAACACACGACATCATCCAGTCCATTAACACACGACATCATCCAGTCCATTAACACACGACATCATCCAGTCCATTAACACACGATATCATCCAGTCCATGAACACACGACATCATCCAGTCCATTAACACACGACATCATCCAGTCCATTAACACACGACATCATCCAGTCCATTAACACACTGCATCATCCAGTCCATTAACACACGACATCATCCAGTCCATTAACACACGACATCATCCAGTCCATTAACACACTGCATCATCCAGTCCATTAACACACGACATCATCCAGTCCATTAACACACGACATCATCCAGTCCATTAACACACTGCATCATCCAGTCCATTAACACACGACATCATCCAGTCCATTAACACACGACATCATCCAGTCCATTAACACACTGCATCATCCAGTCCATTAACACACTGCATCATCCAGTCCATTAACACACGACATCATCCAGTCCATTAACACACTGCATCATCCAGTCCATTAACACACGACATCATCCAGTCCATTAACACACGACATCATCCAGTCCATTAACACACTGCATCATCCAGTCCATTAACACACGACATCATCCAGTCCATTAACACACGACATCATCCAGTCCATTAACACACTGCATCATCCAGTCCATTAACACACGACATCATCCAGTCCATTAACACACGACATCATCCAGTCCATTAACACACGACATCATCCAGTCCATTAACACACGACATCATCCAGTCCATTAACACACTGCATCATCCAGTCCATTAACACACGACATCATCCAGTCCATTAACACACGACATCATCCAGTCCATTCACACACTGCATCATCCAGTCCATTAACACACGACATCATCCAGTCCATTAACACACGACATTATCCAGTCCATTAACACACGACATCATCCAGTCCATTAACACACGACATCATCCAGTCCATTAACACACGACATCATCCAGTCCATTAACACACGACATCATCCAGTCCATTAACTCACGACATCATCCAGTCCATGAACACACGACATCATCCAGTCCATTAACACACGACATCATCCAGTCCATTAACACACGACATCATCCAGTCCATTAACACACGACATCATCCAGTCCATTAACACATTGCATCATCCAGTCCATTAACACACGGCATCATCCAGTCCATTAACACACGACATCATCCAATCCATTAACACACGACATCATCCAGTCCATTAACACACGACATCATCCAGTCCATTAACACACGACATCATCCAGTCCATGAACACACGACATCATCCAGTCCATTAACACATTGCATCATCCAGTCCATTAACACACGGCATCATCCAGTCCATTAACACACGACATCATCCAATCCATTAACACACGACATCATCCAGTCCATTAACACACTGCATCATCCAGTCCATTAACACACGACATCATCCAGTCCATTAACACACGACATCATCCAGTCCATTAACACACTGCATCATCCAGTCCATTAACACACGACATCATCCAGTCCATTAACACACGACATCATCCAGTCCATTAACACACGACATCATCCAGTCCATTAACACACGACATCATCCAGTCCATTAACACACTGCATCATCCAGTCCATTAACACACGACATCATCCAGTCCATTAACACACGACATCATCCAGTCCATTCACACACTGCATCATCCAGTCCATTAACACACGACATCATCCAGTCCATTAACACACGACATCATCCAGTCCATTAACACACGACATCATCCAGTCCATTAACACACGACGTCATCCAGTCCATTAACACACGACATCATCCAGTCCATTAACACACGACATCATCCAGTCCATTAACTCACGACATCATCCAGTCCATGAACACACGACATCATCCAGTCCATTAACACACGACATCATCCAGTCCATTAACACACGACATCATCCAGTCCATTAACACACGACATCATCCAGTCCATTAACACACGACATCATCCAGTCCATTAACACACGACATCATCCAGTCCATTAACACACGACATCATCCAGTCCATTAACACATTGCATCATCCAGTCCATTAACACACGGCATCATCCAGTCCATTAACACACGACATCATCCAATCCATTAACACACGACATCATCCAGTCCATTAACACACGACATCATCCAGTCCATTAACACACGACATCATCCAGTCCATGAACACACGACATCATCCAGTCCATTAACACACGGCATCATCCAGTCCATTAACACACGACATCATCCAGTCCATTAACACACGACATCATCCAATCCATTAACACACGACATCATCCAGTCCATTAACACACGGCATCATCCAGTCCATTAACACACGACATCATCCAGTCCATTAACACACGACATCATCCAGTCCATTAACACACTGCATCATCCAGTCCATTAACACACGACATCATCCAGTCCATTAACACACGACATCATCCAATCCATTAACACACGACATCATCCAGTCCATTAACACACTGCATCATCCAGTCCATTAACACACGACATCATCCAGTCCATTTACACACGACATCATCCAGTCCATTAACACACGACATCATCCAGTCCATTAACACACGACATCATCCAGTCCATTAACACACTGCATCATCCAGTCCATTAACACACTGCACCATCCAGTCCATTAACACACGACATCATCCAGTCCATTAACACACGACATCATCCAGTCCATTAACACACTGCATCATCCAGTCCATTAACACACTGCATCATTGTTGGCCAGGGGCTGCAAAAGAGAACTACTGAGTTTATTCCGAATTGCTAACACGCAGGTAAAAGTAACTTTTGAACTGAAGTGACCTGGAGTTCAGTCACTGGTCTGGGCTGGCCGGAACCGGTTAGAATTAGCTACGCTTCTAAGAGACAAAGGGGATCTGATGAGACACCAGTCCTTTTTTCGAAAAGGAGTAATGAGGTAATGCTACCTAACCCCTTGGAACAGAGCCAATCAGGGGATGACACCGACCACTCGAACAAATCTAAGCCAACAGGAGAAAGACAACACCACTCGAAGAGATAAGACTTGGGAATAAGAATGATGAATTGCAGGCTTGGTGTCAGTGTGTGTTTGCGAAACTGCGGAGACTAACCATCATGAAAGTGGAAGACCCTACGTCAGGGATGTAGAGACTACGTCAGGGACGTGGAGACGACGTCAAGAGAGAAAGAACGGAACGCCTGGCCAGCGTCAGCTCTCCTTTCCGGTTAATATAATATCCTTTCTATTCTGTGACCACTCAGGGAATGTCAGAGAAACCTAGTGGGTGGGTGTTTAAATCCTAGTTTGGGTAATAAACTGTATAACCGGCTGTAAACTGCATGCCTATATCTCACCAGACGTATAAGCTATATGTACATGATCTAACAACGTTAATAAAGCGAATTGAGAATTAAGAGAGAATTGACTCTTCTCCTCTTTGTACTAAGCCAATAACCGTAACCGGTGACCTCGGTCTACATATTTGGCGTCCCTGGGTGGGCTCAGGATAAATCTCTCCGTTGATTCAGCGGGAGACTCGAGCCAAACCGAATTGGCAAAGTTCACAGAGAACAGGAGTTTGGGTTAATTCATAGCTACTAACATAAGATGACGAATAAAGGGAAATCTCCAAGCCCTGGGGATTTGGACTGTTTTGACTGGAAGGGACTCCTCCAAAAATACGTAATAGGGAAGTGGCCGCAATACGGGGAGTATGCGGGTCACATTGGAGACAAGGGAAAGCCTGTTGGGGAGGTCCTTTGGAGAATTGCGCAAACAAAGATGTCAGATAAGAAATTTAAAAAGATACAGAAGTCCGTAGCGATCGGATGTTTACTTGAGGAATGGATAGAATGGTAGGAGAGAGAGAGAGAGGAACATCAGAAAATCCAGAACGGATTAGGGGAAGAAAATAAAAAACTCCGTGAGGAGATAGCCCGCCTTAGTGAGAAGGTAACTGATCCAGAGGGAGAGAGAAGTGCAGATTTGATGCACATGAACCAATATCAGTTACAGTGCAAAAAATTGACTAATGAGAAGAGTAAGAGAGAGGGAGAAGCCCAAGCAGCTAAAGCTGAGGTGGAGGGATGGAAACAACAATGTAGTGATTTAAAAACTGCAATGAATGTGATTCACAGATCAGCTCAGGAGAAGAGGAGTAGTACCGGCGATCACACAAAGTGTCAGAAACTGATAGGGAGGCTGCAAGATCAGCTAGCCGCACAGAGGGGCATATTGTGTGCTTTCGCACCCGGAAGAGGTGAAGAAAGTGGTCAAGAGGATGTAGATCTGGATGATTTAGCAGACGAGGCGGATAGATACAGCAGCGGTGATGGGGAACCTCCACTAGGGGACCCACCGCCAGCATATGCTCCAGAGCCGAAAAAACCGTCTGCCCCAATGGCCCCCCTTGTAACCACTAGAGCACAGATGGGGGAAGATGGCCAGGATATGACATATTCCACCTCACTTGGGGTACAAGAACTGAGGGTTATTGTGAAAGATATTGGGACGTGTGCGCCTGGGGATGATGCTAGGGAGTTGTTCCTAGCAGTCAGGCAACAGAGAGCGATACACGGCTTAGACGATACTGAGGAAAGAAAATTAATCCGAATGTGCCTACACCCACATATACACTCCGCCCTACCGGAGGAACAAAAACTTGGTGGAGGCACAAATGAGGCCTTAAAGGACCAGGTATTATCTGTCATGGGCGATAACAGAGGGGATCCAGTGGAGGCGCTAATGAAATGCTATCAAAGAAAAGGTGAACACCCCACTGTATTTTCGGCCCACATTTGGGCGGTGTTTCAAGGGGTCTACGGCACAGGCTTAGATAGGGATAATTTACAGCAGGAGGTTAGGAACCGATGGCTGAGAACACTAGTGTCATATGGCACTGAGGAGTCGAGGAAGGCACTAGATCAGTTTGACCCCGCTGATGACACACATACAGAACCCTGGATAATTAGGAAGATAGTTAGAGTATGGGAAAGGGAAATACCAAAACGATCCAAGGCATCCGGGGACAGAGCAATGCCTGTTAAAGATCAGACGATAACCTGGAGAAATGAAGGGAGGGGACCTACTCAGAGGGAACCCCCTCCAGCTTATCAGACAATGGGAAGAGGTAGAGGCAGAGGAAGAGGAAACTTCTCGGGAACAGGGAGAACTCAAGGCGAGGTGTCCAAATGCTATAACTGTGGCCAAGAGGGACACTTCGCAAGGGACTGCCCGAACCCGAGACGAGAGAATGCAGGTCGGGGAAGAAACCAGAGCCGACCCGTGGAAGGGCCGAATAGACCGAGTCCTCAGTGTGATACGATAGAAATATCACCGAGTTCCGGGTTGTACCCCGAACTGCAATGACGGTCTCAGGCCTCTCCGTTATGGGTGTGTGACGCACGGTGGGATGACACGGAGAGACCCCTAGTGAATGGTAGGGTCGGAGGCCGCCCTCTTACATTCCTTTGGGACACAGGGGGATCCCAAACCTCCATTAACACCACTCAGATCAATGACATAGATTGGAAAATTCAAAACAAAATTATTCTAAGCGGATTCACAGGGCATTCACAAGTGGGATATGTGAATGTACCGTTGGCAGTCAGTGTGGGAGGCATAGTGATAGAGCATTCAGTGGTCCTTATTAAACTACCCAGAGAACAAGAACATATATTAGGGAGTGACTATATGGCCAAAGCGGGATTCTGCTTCGACCCCGTTAATTGTATGATTTGGCAAATGCCTTTGGACATGGGCAGTATAAATCACACAGTCGTCCCGGTGGGGGAATATCAGGATAGGATATGCGCGATCGGGGAAATGTGGATCGAACCAGGAGAAATGAGTAACGATCGTGAATTACAACAAATTATTGCACAAAACTCAATAGTATTTGCCCGACATAAACATGACTGTGGGAAAATGACCGGGAGTGTGTGTATACAAGGTCCAGACCTCAAACCACAAAAGCAGTATGGTTTCCCAAAACAAGCAGAAGAAGAGATAGAGAAGGTGATACAGAGTCTGCTGCAGCAAGGGATATTAAGACCAATAGCTTCTACTAATAATGCACCTATTTGGCCAGTGAAGAAACCCGACGGTAGCTGGCGACTAACGATAGACTACAGAGAATTAAATAAAGTCACCCCGCTAACAGCCCCTACTGTAGCAACTAGCCCAGAGACCGTAGTTCGACAAAACGAGGATGCGCAGTGGTTTACGGTTTTGGACATAAGTAACGGTTTTTGGTCTATTCCACTGGAGAAAGAATGTCAATATAAATTTGCATTTACTTTCCAAGGACAGCAATATACATGGCCCGCCCTGACGCAGGGGTTTCACAATTCCCCGTCCACATTTCACCAACGGCTGAGGGAAGGGTTAAAAGGATTCTCGAGGCCTGAATGTCTAGTGCAGTATGTAGACGACTTACTCCTACAAACTGAAACCAAGAAGGAACATTATCAACCGCTAAGTGAATTACTGCAGTTGTTACATGACTTGGGATTAAAGATTGACCCTAAAAAAGCGCAGACCATGAAACAAAAAGTTACTTACTTGGGAATGATTCTGACACCGGAACAAAGGGACATTGACAAGCGAAGGGTAGAGACGGTTGGCAGACTCCCTGTTCCGCGGGATGTAAAAGGGTTAAGGTCCTTCTTGGGGTTGGTGGGATATTGCAGGGACCATATTGATGGATTCGCCACAAAGGCGGCCCCACTGATGGAATTATTAAAAAAGAATGTAGCCTGGGAGTGGAAAACAGAACACACCCAGGCCATGACTGATCTAAAGCAAGCACCAGCTGCCGTGCCTGCTCTAAAAACCCCAAATCCAACTGAGCTGTTTTCATTGGAGGTGGCTACCACAGACAACACCCTGTCGGCAGTTCTATTACAGGAGACACATGGGAAATTACGACCAGCAGCGCACGCCTCACGTATGCTCTCACCAGTAGAGCAGGGGTATACGGTATGCGAAAGACACTTGCTAGCTGTCTTTTGGGCAGTGCAGCATTTTACCTATATAGTGGGACTAAACCCACTTACAATATTAACAGAACACACCCCCGTACAACTACTGTTAGACGGAAGGATTAAGGATGGTTCAGTTAGCCAAAATAGAATCGCTAGATGAACATTGTTGCTGCAAGGGAGAAATATAACTGTGAGAGTGACTGCCCTTGACATCAAGGCAGCATTTGACCGAGTGTGGCAACAAGGAGCCCCAGTAAAATTGAAGTCAACAGGAATCAGGGGGAAAACTCTCCAGTGGCTGGAATCATACCGAGTACAAAGGAAGATGGTAGTGGTTGTTGGAGGCCAATCATCTCAGCCCCAGGACATTGCTGCAGGAGTTCCTCAGGGCAGTGTCCTAGGCCCAACCATCTTCAGCTGCTTCATCAATGACCTTCCCTCCATCATAAGGTCAGAAATGGGGATGTTTGCTGATGATTGCACAGTGTTCAGTTACATTCACAACCCCTCAGATAATGAAGCAGTCCGAGCCCGCATGCAGCAAGACCTGGACAACATGCGAACTGCACGGTGTGCGGATACACAGTGAACTGCTGAGAGTTTGGTAAGTGTGGGAGTTTAAGGGTTAATCTCTTTAAATCTAGTGCATATTGCTTCAACTGTTGAAGTTCAATTTAAAAGTTTAAATTTTTAAGTTTCTGTCAGGCTTCAGCAGAGAGAGCTGCTGTAGCAAGTTAATTGGTTAGCTAGATTAAACTGGTCCCTGAAGGTGAGGCAGGCCTGACTCATCTGAGTCAGAAACTGTAGAAATACAGGGGCCTGTCAGTGCGACAGCACGGTGTGCGGACAACACAGTGTGAACGCTGAGAGTTTGGTGAGTGTGGGAGTTCGGTGAAGTGGGGGAAGGAGGTGCTGCTTTGCCTTGCTTTTCCTAACTTTTCCCGCAGAGCGGCAGTGGACCTGAGAGTAGAAGACTGAGATTGGGGAATAAAAGCAGCAGCAGACCTGCAACAAGAGACAACTACTGTGCGACGTCACAGGTGAGGCAGGAGAGTCCGAGAGGTGAGCACAGTATAAAAGGAGAGACCAAGAGCGGGAGGAGAGTCCGAGAGGTGATCACAGTATAAAAGGGGAGACCTAGAGCGGGAAGAGAGTCTGAGAGTCTACGGCAAGTCATGGCAGCACAGCTCGCACCCGTGATATGCTCCTCCTGCACTATGTGAAGTCATGGACACCACCGGTGTCCCTGGCGACCATGTGTGCAGGAAGTGTGTCCAGCTGCAGCTACTGGCTAACCATCTTTCGGAGCTGGAGCTGCGGGTGGATTCATTGTGGAGCATCCGCGATGCTGAGATTATCATGGATAGCACATTCAGTGAGGTGGTCACACCGCAGGTAAAGAATACACAGGCAGAAAGGAAATGGGTGACCGCCAGGCAGAGTAAAAGGACTAGGCAGGTAGAGCAGGAGTCCCCTGGGGTCATCTCCCTCTCAAACAGATATTCTGCTTTGGATACTGTTGGGGGAGATGCTTATCAGGGGAAAGCAGCAAGAGCCAGGTTTGGGGCACCACGGGTGGCTCTGCTGCACAGGAGGGGAGGAAGAAGAGTGGCAGGGCTATAGTGATAGGGGATTCAATTGTAAGGGGAACAGATAGGCGTTCCTGCGGCCGCAAACGTGACTCCAGGATGGTATGTTGCCTCCCTGGTGCAAGGGTCAAGGATGTCACGGAGCGGCTCCAGGACATTCTGGAGGGGGAGGGTGAACAGCCAGTAGTCGTGGTCCATATTGGTACCAACGACATAGGTAAAAAAAGGGATGAGGTCCTGCAAGGTGAATTTAAGGAGTTAGGAGATAAATTAAAAAGCAGGACTTCAAAGGTAGTGATCTCAGGATTACTACCAGTGCCACGTGCTAGTGAGTATAGGAACAGGAGAATAGACAGGATGAATGCGTGGCTGCAGGGATGGTGTAGGAGGGAGGGATTTAGATTCCTGGGACATTGGGACCGGTTCTGGGGAAGGTGGGACCTGTACAAACGGGACGGGTTACACTCGAGCAGGACCGGGACCAATGTCCTCGCGGGGGTGTTTGCTAGTGCTGTTGGGGAAGGTTTAAACTAGAGTGGCAGGGGGATGGGAACCTGAGCGGGAAGTCAGAAGAGAATAAAGTTGAGAGCAGCAAGAGAGGGGAAGACCCAGGGAAAATCTACAATACAAATAGTACGAACAGTTGTTCAAGAACAAGTGAAAGGGAAAAGCGGAGAGCAGCGGAAAGAAAGTGTACTTTAGGCACTTTAGGTACTTTAGGCACGACAGATAAAATGAAAACTAGAAGGCGTAAGGCGATTAACCCAGCATCAAAGCTGTGGCAGGGGGTTGGGAGCCTGAGCAGGAAGACAGAGGAAAGCGTGTCAGGAAGGGACAGAAGGTATAGAGTAAAAGGTAAAGTGTTAAAAAAGGAAAAAGCAGGAACTAAGTGTCACAAAACATATTTGAAAGTTCTTTATCTGAATGCACGTAGCATTCATAACAAAATGGACGAGTTAATGGCACAAATAACTACGTATGGGTATGATCTTGTGGCCATTACAGAAACATGGCTGCAGGGTGACAACGACTGGGAATTAAATATGCCAGGGTATTTAACAATCAGGAAGGACAGGCAGGAAGGAAGGGGAGGTGGGGTGGCTATGTTAATAAGGGAAGGAATCACTGTAATACAGAGAAATGATATTGGGACAAAGGATCAGGATAATGAAACAGTTTGGGTGGAGATAAGGAATAATAAGGGGCAAAAAACACTCGTGGGCGTAGTATATAGGCCTCCTAATAGTTGCAACTCTGCTGGAAGAAGTATTAATCAGGAAATAGTCGGGGCATGTAATAAGGGAACAGCTATAATTATGGGGGATTTTAACTATCATATTAACTGGACAAATCAAATTGGGCAGGGCAGCCTTGAGGAAGAGTTTATTGAGTGTATTAGGGATGGATTTCTTGAGCAGTATGTAACTGATCCTACAAGGGGGCAAGCAACCTTGGACCTGGTCCTGTGTAATGAGCCAGGATTAATTAATAATGTCCTAGTTAAGGATTCCCTTCGAATGAGTGACCATAACATGGTTACATTCCATATCCAATTAGAGGGTGAGAAGGTTGGTTCTCAAACAAGCGTACTGAGCTTGAATAAAGGAGACTATGATGGTATGAGAGCGGAATTGATTAAAGTGGACTGGGAAAATAGATTAAAGGGTAAGACGGTACATGAACAGTGGTGTTCATTCAAGGAGTTATTTTACAACTTTCAAAAAATATATATTCCACTGAGGAAGAAAGGGTGTAAAAGAAATGACAGCCATCCGTGGCTAAGTAAAGAAATTAAGGATAGTATCCGACTAAAAACAAGGACATATAAGGTAGCCAAACTTAGTGGGAGGATAGAAGATTGGGAAGTCTTCAAAAGACAGCAAAAAGTAACGAAAGGATTGATTAAGAAAGGGAAGATAGATTATGAAAATAAATTAGCAAAAAATATAAAAACAGATATCAAGAGTTTCTACAGTTATATAAAAAGAAAAAGGGTGGCTAAGGCAAACGTAGGTCCTTTAGAGGATGAGACTGGGAAATTAATGGTGGGAAACATGGAGATGGCAAAAATGCTGAACAAATATTTTGTTTCAGTCTTTACAGTAGAATATCCCAACACTGGACAAACAGGGGGCTCTAGGTGGGGAGGAGCTAAATACGATTAAAATCACTAAGGAATTGGTACTCAGTAAATTAATGGGACTCAAGGCGGATAAATCCCCTGGACCTGATGGCTTACATCCTAGGGTCTTGAGGGAAGTGGCAGTAGGGATTGTGGATGCTTTGGTAATAATTTTCCAAAATTCTCTGGACTCGGCAAAGGTCCCAGCAGATTGGAAAACTGCTAATGTAACACCCTTATTTAAAAAGGGTAATAGGCAGAAGGCTGGAAATTATAGACCAGTCAGCCTAACATCTGTGGTGGGTAAAATTTTGGAGTCTATTATTAAGGAGACAGTAGCGGAACATTTGGATAAACATAATTTAAAGGACAAAGTCAGCATGGCTTTACGAAGGGGAAGTCATGGCTGACAAATTTGCTTTAGTTCTTTGAGGATATAACGTACAGGGTGGATAAAGGGGAACCAGTGGAAGTAGTGTATTTAGACTTCCAGAAGGCATTCGACAAGGTGCCACATAAAAGATTATTGCTCAAGATAAAGAATCACTGGATTGGGGGTAATATTCTGGCATGGGTGGAGGATTGGTTATCTAACAGGAAGCAGAGAGTTGGGATAAATGGTTCATTCTCGGACTGGCAACCAGTAGCCAGTGGTGTTCCGCAGGGGTCGGTGCTGGGTCCCCAACTCTTTACGATCTATATTAACGATTTGGAGGAGGGGACCGAGTGTAACATATCAAAGTTTGCAGATGATACAAAGATGGGAGGGAAAGTAGAGAGTGAGGAGGACATAAAAAACCTACAAGGGGATATAGACAGGCTGGGTGAGTGGGCGGAGATATGGCAGATGCAATACAATATTGGAAAATGTGAGGTTATGCACTTTGGCAGGAAAAATCGGAGAGCAAGTTATTATCTTAATGGCGAGAAACTGGAAAGTACTGCAGTACAAAGGGATCTGGGGGTCCTAGTGCAAGAAAATCAAAAAGTTAGTTTGCAGGTGCAGCAGGTGATCAAGAAGGCCAACCGAATGTTGGCTTTTATTGCTAGGGGGATAGAATATAAAAACAGGGAGGTATTGCTGCAGTTATATAATGTATTGGTGAGACCGCATCTGGAATACTGCATACAGTTTTGGTGTCCATACTTAAGAAAAGACATACTTGCTCTCGAGGCAGTACAAAGAAGGTTCACTCGGTTAATCCCGGGGATGAGGGGGCGGACATATGAGGAGAGGTTGAGTAGATTGGGACTCTACTCATTGGAGTTCAGAAGAATGAGAGGCGATCTTATTGAAACATATAAGATTGTGAAGGGGCTTGATCGGGTGGATGCGGTAAGGATGGTCCCAAGGATGGGTGAAACTAGAACTAGGGGGCATAATCTTAGAATAAGGGGCTGCTCTTTCAAAACTGAGATGAGGAGAAACTTCTTCACTCAGAGGGTCGTAGGTCTGTGGAATTTGCTGCCCCAGGAAGCTGTGGAAGCTACATCATTAAATAAATTTAAAACAGAAATAGACAGTTTCCTAGAAGTAAAGGGAATTAGGGGTTACGGGGAGCGGGCAGGAAATTGGACATGAATTTAGATTTGAGGTTAGGATCAGATCAGCCATGATCTTATTGAATGGCGGAGCAGGCTCGAGGGGCCGATTGGCCTACTCCTGCTCCTATTTCTTATGTTCTTATGTTCTAACATCCAGGCTTGGGCTCATAAGTGGAAAGTAACCTTCGCGCCAGACAAGTGCCAGGCAATGACCATCTCCCACAAGAAAGAGTCTAACCACCTCCCCTTGACATTCAATGGTATTACCATCGCCGAATCCCCCACCATCAACATCCTGGGGGTCACCATTGACCAGAAACTTAACTGGACCAGCCATATAAATACTGTGGCTACAAGAGCAGGTCAGAGGCTGGGTATTCTGCAGCGAGTGACTCACCTCCTGACTCCCCAAAGCCTTTCCACCATCTACAAGGCACAAGTTAGGAGTGTGATGGAATACTCTCCACTTGCCTGGATGAGTGCAGCTCCAACAACACTCAAGAAGCTCGGCACCATCCAAGATAAAGCAGCCCGCTTGATTGGCACCCCATCCACCACCCTAAACATTCACTCCCTTCACCACCGGTGCACTGTGGCTGCAGTGTGTACCATCCACAGGATGCACTGCAGCAACTCACCAAGGCTTCTTCGACAGCACCTCACAAACCCGCGACCTCTACCACCTAGAAGGACAAGAGCAGCAGGTACATGGGAACAACACCACCTGCACGTTCCCCTCCAAGTCACACACCATCCCGACTTGGAAATATATCGCCGTTCCTTCATCGTCGCTGGGTCAAAATCCTAGAACTCCCTTCCTAACAGCACTTTGGGAGAACCTTCACCACACGGACTGCAGCGGTTCAAGAAGGCGGCTCACCACCACCTTCTCAAGGGCAATTAGGGATGGGCAATAAATGCCGGCCTCGCCAGCAACGCCCACATCCCATGAACGAAAAAATATAACCACTATGTAAGCAGACAACTTAGTTTATCAGGGAGAAAAACATGAGTGTCAATTGATGATTGCAAATGACCCCAAGGGCCCATTTATATCAAAACAAAAGGAAGGGGATAAGACGGGGCCTGAAAGCAGAAAGACAAAGGAAACAGGAAAGGAAGAACCCTATTTTAAAATTTTTGTGGATGGCTCTTCATCAGTACAGGATGGGGAAAGGAGAACTGGCTGTGGGATATACATGGAGGATGACCACGGACAGGAAAGATTTAGTGCGGCTCTGAAATTACCTAACACTATGAGTGCGCAGGCAGCAGAACTAGCAGCCGTCGCATATGTGGTTGGTCAGCCGGAATATTTTCTGCCCAGATCAGTCATATATTCTGATAGCATGTATGTTTGTAATAGCCTCACAGAACATTTGCCCCTATGGGAAGCGAGGGGATTTGTCTCAGCGGATGCAAGGCCCCTTCCGTCAGCCCCGCTATTACGGTACATCTTTGAAGAAAGGGGAAAGGATATGGAGTCACAAAAGTGAAAGCTCATTCAAAACTATCTCCCGAAGGGAACAGGAAAGCTGATGAACTAGCCAAACGAGGTGCTGTAAGTGGACAGGAATGGCAGCCACCGATTGGGGAAATCGGGGGCCAGAAAGAGAAGCAGGTCAAAGTAATGGATTTAACGGAGGAGCAAAAGAAAGATGGAGAATTAAAAAAACTAATAGAAGGAGCAGAGTCAGACACATACAAAAGGCACAAGGGGGTCTATATTCAAGACGGAGTGGTTTTATGTGAAGGAAAATTTGTGGTGCCAGAGGGGGGACGAAATCAAATAATCCACTGGTACCATGACTTATGGGGACATAAAGGGACGGAGAGCACCCTAGAAAGGATAAAGGAGGTGTGTTGGTGGCCTGGAATGACAGGTGACGTGGAACACTATGTCAAGAATTGTTTGATCTGTGCACAACACAACCCCGATAGAAATGTTAAGGGGCCCTCCAACATACTAGACCAGTAGAAGGGCCTTGGACTAATTTACAGATAGACTATGTAGGACCCCTTCCCCCCACTCCAGGAGGCTACAAGTACATTCTAGTAATAGTGGATACCTTCACTAAATGGGTGGAAGTTTTTCCGACCAGAACAAACACAGCCAAAATTACTGCGAAAATTCTATTAGAAAAGCGGTTTACCCGTTGGGGTGTACCCCGAAGCATAGAATCGGATCTGGGAACACATTTTACAGCCCAAGTAATGCAAGATGTTATGACCCTTTTTGGGGTCAGACAGAGATTTAACATACCCTATAGACCACAGTCTAGTGGAATTGTGGAAAGAATGAATCGGACATTGAAAAACATGATCGCCAAAATGGTGCAGCAGCGCAAGACAACCTGGCAGGTCGTTCTGCCCTTTGTGCTGATGATAGTCAGGAATACCGTGGCTTCATCAACAGGCTACACTCCTTATAGACTCATGACAGGAAGGGACATGAGGGGAATTGAAGGGGTTGGTAGGTTTGGATTTGTCTGAACCCGAGGTAGACCACATTATATCAGAAAAATGGGTACAACAGCTAGTAGAAACAGTAAAAGAAGCAAATTATGTAACCGACAGGGAAAGAAGAAACAGCAAAGCAAGGCTTATTTCGATGCAAAAGCCAGCCCGATAGAGTTGAGCCCCGGACAGAGAGTAATGATTAGAATACACCAGCCCACCTCATTCTTGAGTCCAAAGTTTGCCGGTCCCTATGAGATAGTAGACAAAGCTAACCCATCTCTATACAAGATATTAATGGCACCGGATAGGAGTGGCTGGTCCCACATTAATCAGCTAAAGTTGGTGGGAGAAAAACAAGATAATCACCATTGGCATGTGCTGCTCGATGCAAACAATGTTCCGAATTCTGAAGGTCAGGAAGATCAAGAACAGGACCAGCTACAGGTCCAAGAGGAGGTCATTGAAAACAAATTTGATACTGTCCGTTCACATGCAGAGGCGAATCCAGGGGAAACACGAAAGAAAAATAAAACAAAAAGGGGGAATAAGTGGGTTGGAAGAAATGGACGGTTAGAATCTGAAACAAATTGGGAACAGGATACGGACGGTCTGGCTCAGTATATGGAGAGACTGGACTTATGATAGTACTTAAAAGAAACTGTAAATAAGAGCAGAAATTACACTTGTTTATTACAGGTCCAGCCTAGAATGAAGGGGATAATGCATTTTGTTGCTGTCGGATTGACCATCATCAGACCTGTGGTTGAACCTGCCTCGGAGCCGTCACGACGAATGAATGTGCCTGAAGCAGTGTCGACGGCGGAGGGATATCCCGAGACCAGGGACAACTTTGCTCTGCAGAATAAGACAGTCCGAACCAACAAAGGGAAAAGAGAGGATTTAAATTTGTATTATACGGGAGTGGATGGGTTAGCGTGTGCGGGAAAGACTTTGGGTATACCGGAGGGAGCGGGAGTACAGTTTTGATGTATCACAGTTCTAGAGGTGACATTATCGGTAATCCCAGAGGGAAAAATCATTAATCAATTTGCGGGTCCATTTATGGAGCGACCATCAGGGAGCGACGGTCGAGGTAAAATTATGGTGCACTGGGACCACACCTATGTAAATATTGACTGGGGTAGTGACTCATACCAGAGATATATTGATTGGGGTGGATATAGCAGGCGTTTTAGAAAGATTGGCTGGATCATCATCAATTGTACAGAGGAAGACACAACACAGAAAGGGGATAGAGCAAAAAGGGCGTTAAGGGTTGCAGACAGGAGTTTCTGTCGGGGGCCAGGACCCTTCATAATTTTCAGGACCCCGAGGAGGCTTACCACACCACCCCCTCCAGTGATTAAAACCACACCGGAACCTAGATGTAGCGAATCTCAGTACAAAACGGACGGTGTAGGTCTGGTGCTGGAGGAAACAGGAGAATCTGTCACTTTGGTACCGGGATATCAACATGTGCAGGTGGTCTTCAATTTGACTGAAATAACTGCTCCAGGATGGTGTTCATACGCCACAAAACACTTATTTATCCACCTCCTTAGGAGACAGTTAAGCAGGAATGAGTTCAGGCCAGTAAAAAACAGGAAAAAGAGAGGGCTATTAGAACTAGCAGGGGCAGGTTATGCATCAGGAGTGGCAACAGTCAACACGTTGGACATAGCAGAATTGGAAAATCAGATACAATCCCTCCAGCAGAAAATGCAGGTTATTACTGGAGAGGGTTATCGGGATCAAATACGAGACAGCCAAATAGGTCAGGATGCATCACGAGTGACCCTAGACACAGTAAAATTGCTGAAACCTTTACAGGATACAATAAATTTGATTATTGACCGTACGGCTAATGCTTCAGAGGAAGCCCATAAGGCCGAGACGTGTGCCATATATACTAGCTGGGTGTTGACTATGATTGGTACTAATTTGTTACAGCTCAATACACACCAAGTTCCAGACTGAGTGTCGGATGAACAGTTAGAGAAATCGGTCGGAGAAGAAACACCTCTATGCCACCTCAGAAGTTTAACCTTAACTCATAGGGTGTTAGGTACCTGTCCCGAGGATAACGGGAAATATTACGTTGGGGCGGTGTTTCATATTCCCCGGCACGGAAGCAATTTGACCTACCCTTTAAAAAGAGTTCATAACGTGGGCAAGTATCATGAGAGTACTTTGATATCTTTGAGCAATCCACCATCTCATGCTATTGAAATGGACGGTGCTAAGAAAGGGGTAGATTTGTCAAAGTGTCACCAAGGAGGGAATCACTGGGCCTGTCCAGAAGAGATAACGAGACAGAAACTTACTAATTGTGGGTTCAGTACTTATGAAAATTGTTCATTGTCCATTTTGCCGGTTAACAACCAGTCCTTTTTACAATACGCCCTTGTGGGACAAACGTATTACATAGCCACAGTGGCTATGAACTATAACAAAGGATGGAAACAGTGCCCTCTGGAAGGACACAATGTGGCCATTAACAATGTGACCTCAGACCTGGTTGTCGGTGGACAAGTTCTGCCTAAACCAATAATGAGGATGCAGCGGACTGCAGCGGTTCAAGAAGGCGGCTCACCACCACCTTCTCGAGGGCAATTAGGGATGGGCAATAAATGCTGGCCTCGCCAGCGACGCCCACATCCCGTGAACGAATAAAAAAAACGAAAATCTCACAGTCCAACGTACTGATATAGACCAAGATCTCCGGAAATATGTTCCTACCAAACTACCACCCATTCCGCACCTGACTGCAGATTGGACGCAAATAGCGGAGGAAGCCAATGAGATAATTCATCAATGGACTAAACACACTAAAATAATTAAAACTCATGCTGATAAAGCAGATGAACTGCTATGGGACCCTGGGTTCTGGGATAAGTTTTGGAATTGGGGATCTAATGTTCAAATACATCCATGGGTCAGGATTTTATCACATGCTGCTGTAGTTGTGATTTTATGTGCATTAATACTTGTCATATTCAATGTATATCAGCTTAGAAGGTGGAAAAATGAAATTTTGCAACAATTGAGTGTTAGTGCTATAATGAAACAGAAGAAGCGATTATCAATATAAGGACACTGTGTGAAGTATATTTTATACGCTTCTTTTTTATATTTTTCCTATAACCATTTATATTTTTTTTCTATAACCATTTATATTTTTTCTATAACCATATGATATCGCGGATGTAATGTGCCCATTGGGGGACAATGACAACCTCAGGAGTGGTACACAGAAAGGGAGAATGATGATCCTAAGATAAGCATCTTTGGATCAAAAGGGGGGAGATGTTGGCCAGGGGCTGCAAAAAACTACTGAGTTTATTCCGAATTGCTAACACTCAGGCAAAAGTAACTTTTGAACTGAAGTGACCTGGAGTTCAGTCACTGGTCTGGGCTGGCCGGAACTGGTTTGAATTAGCTACGCTTCTAAGAGACAAAGGGGAAGTGATGAGACACCAGACCTTATTTAGAAAAGGAGTAATGAGGTAATGCTACCAACCCCTTGGAACAGAGCCTATCAGGGGATGACACCGACCACTCAAGCAAATCTAAGCCAACAGGAGAAAGACAACACCACTCGAAGAGATAAGACTTGGGAATAAGAATGAAGAATTGCAGGCTTGGTGCCAGTGTGTGAAACTCCGGAGACTAACCATCGCGGAAGTGGAAGACCCTACGTCAGGGACGTGGAGACGACGTCAAGAGAGAGAGAACGGAACGCCTGGCCAGTGTCAGCTCTCCTTTCCGGTTAATATAATATCCTTTCTATTCTGTGACCACTCAGGGAGTGTCAGAGAAACCTAGTGGGTGGGTGTTTAAATCCTAGTTTGGGTATAAAACTGTATAACCTGCTGTAAACTGCATGCCTATATCTAACCAGATGTATAAGCTTATATGTACATGATCTAACAACGTTAATGAGGCGAATTGAGAATTAAGAGAGAATTGACTCTTCTCCTCTTTGTACTAAGCCAATAACCGTAACCGGTGACCTCCGGTCAACAGTGGTATCCAATTACACTTCCCAGCTCTCCACATTATCTATACATCCAAACATACGCAAATGATGGGCAGGAAAAGACCAACTTGTCTATCAAGCCTGTCCTACACTCATGATAGCTGAAGCATCATAACTAGATACTTGCTGCCCCCCGCAGCCATGTAATCTCCTGGTCTCTTTTAGTGAACATTTTACAGTATCAGAATTAAGTCCTGCTGGTCGGGATAGAGTGAGACCTCCTGCAGATAGCTTGACACCATGGAGGTCAACAATAGAAGAAAGCATCATTTGACCAAAGGGAGTCAACATGGATTTGTGACGGTACGTCAAGTCTGACTAGCCTAGTTGAATTTTTTGAAGAGTTCACTGGCATGGTGGATAGGGCGTGTCTATGGATTTTGTCTGTATGGACTTCCACAAGGCAATTGATAAGGCTCTGCACGAGAGATTATTGGCAAAAATGAGAGCGTGTGAAATTGGAGGTATCATTGTGACATGAATCAGTAATTGTCTGGGAGGTCGGAGACAGAAAGTGGGGGTAAAGGGTTTGTTCTATGATTGGTGGGATACAAGAAATGGTGCTGCCCAGGCGTATATACTAGGCCTCATCCTTTCACCACACATACTAATGGCGTGGATGAAGAAATAAGTATATCCAAGTTTTCAGATGACACTAAGTTAGGAGGTTCAGTAAGTTGTGTGGATGGGAGCAGGATGTGACAAAAAGATATAGGCAGACCAAGAGAGTGGGAAAAACTGTGCCAGATGGAGTTAAATATGGGGAAGTCTGGATCTGAGAAAGATAAATCAGAATTGTTTTTAATAGTGAGTGACGGAGCAGTGGAGGAGCTAAAGGTTTTAGGTGTCCATGTACACTAATCAATTAAAGCCATCACACAGGTAGAAAAAGTAATCAAAAATGCTAAGCGAATGTTAGCCTTTATCTGGAGGGGGCTGGGATACAAAGAGGGGGAAGTTATGCTTCATTTGTACAGAGCCTTGGTCAGACCCCACCTGGAGTATTGTGTTCAGTTTTAGGCACCGAATCTCAGGAAATATATGTTATCCTTGGAAAGGGTACAGCTCAAATTCACCAGAAAACCAGGGCTTAAAAGGTTCAATTATGAGGGCAGGTTGCATAAATTTGGCTTGTATTCCCTTGAAGGTTAAGGAGAGATCTAACTGAAGTGTTTAAAATGATAAAGGGATTCAATAGGGTACATACAGAGAAACTATTTTCTCTGGTGGAGGAATCCAGAACAAGAGGGTATAATATTAAAATTAGAGCTAGGTGATTTAGGAGTGAAATCAAGGAGCATTTATTCACACAAAGGGTAGGGGAAATCTGGAACTCGTTCCCCCAGAAGGCTGTGGATGCTGACTCAATTGAAATTTTCCAGACTGAGATCGCTAGATTTTTATTAGGTAAGGGTATCGAGGGATATGGATCAAAGGCAGGTAAATGGAGTTGAGGTACAGATCAGCCATGTTCTAACTGAATGGCAGACCAGGCTCGAGGGGCTGAATGGCCAAATCCTGTTCCTATATTCCAACTGGACTCTGATATACGAACACTTAGCACATTCATTTTGAATTCCTCTCTCTGCTATTTTAGCGGAGCCTCTTTCCAAACCATTCCCGTTGTCTACGTGCATTTTAAATTGAAGACCACGGGTGTATTGTCATTAAATTCATATGTTGGCACGAGTGAGCACCACGTGCAGGAACTCAGAGGTACCGCATCTCTTGAGTTCAAAACACAGGCTTGAATCCCTTATTTTCTGATCAAATTTACCTTGTGTGCTCATGAAGTGTAGCAAATTGTACTCGCTGAGACATTACAAAGGAATGTTTTCATCAGCTGAAGTCTCAGGAGGAAAGGGATTATGCACAGTGAAGGAACAACACATCCATTTATAGGCAGTGTTAGTTCCATCAAAACAAAGCCAAATGCTATTATTGAAACACTTACAGTTACATGGTCTGAAACTCGAAATGTCCCTCACACAGATCGTCAGTGAAAAATGAATTCTCCATGCAGAATCCACCACACCCAAATGTCAGACCTTTTCAGTGAAATGAGCAGAATATCCTCATAACACTGCCTGTGACGAATACAGAGCTTCAATCACATTCCTAAAAACAAGAAAATGTACATATTTAAATATCTTTGAATGGTTGAACTGTGAGTTACTGCCGGCTGTACATATTATAGTCTGGTGTGCCATAGATCATTTCAAAAGCACCGACATGGGCAAGAAATCATCGTGCTGATTACCACCTACTGCCCTCCATGTCGACCACCACTTGGAGAAAGCACTGAGGTGACCAGGGGTGGGGGACTTCAATGTCTATCACCAAGATTGGCTGGGTATTAATACTACTGACCGAGCTGGACGAGTCCTGAAGGACTAGGCTTGGGGCAGCTGGTGACAGAACCAACACAAGGAAATTAAAAAAAAGACTTTTCATTTATGTAGCGTCTTTCATGACCTCAGGATGTCGTAAAGCGCTTTACAGCCAATTAAGTACTTTTAAAGTGTGGTCACTGTTGTAATGTGGTAAATAACCTACTTGACCTTGTCCTCATCAATCTACCTGACTTGAGATGTGTCTGTCCTTGACAGCATTGGTATAAGTGACCATCACACAGTCCTTGTGAAGACCAAGTCCCATCTTCACACTGCAGACTCCCTACATCATGTTGTGTGGCACTATCACCATGTTAAGAACAGATCTAGCAGCTCAAAACTGAGCGTCCATGAGGAACTGTGGGCCGTCAGCAGCAGCAGAATTGTATCACCTCACAATCTGTAACATCATGGCCCGGCATTTCCTCCACTCCTGCATCACCAGGAAGCCAGATGACCAGCCCTGGTTCAATGAGGAGTGCAGAAGACCATGCTGGGAGCACCACCAGCCATACCTGAAAATGAGGTGCCAACCTGGAAAAGCTACAACTCAGCTCTACATGCATGCTAAACAGCATAGCGGCATGCTGTGGACAGAGCTAAGCAATCCCACAACCAACAGATCAGATCAAACTTGCCACATGCCACATGCTGTCGTGAATGGTGGTGGACAATTAAGCAATTAACGGGAGGAGGAGGCTTCATGAACAACCCCATCCTCAATGGCGAGCGCTGCATGTGAGCCCAAAAGACAAGGTTATAGTGTTTGCAACCTTCTTCAGCCAGAAGTGCCGAGTGGATGATCCATCTCGGCCTCCTCCCGATATCCCCACCATCACAGAAGCCTGTCTTCAGCCAATTCAATTCACTCCACGTGATATCAAGAAACGGCTGAGTGCACTGGATACAGCAAAGGCTATGGGCCCCGACAACATCCCAGCTGTAGTGCTGAAGACTTGTGCTCCAGAACTAGCTGCGCCTCCAGCCAAGCTGTTCCAGTAAAGCTACAACACTGGCATCTACCCGACAATGTGGAAAATTGCCCAGGTATGTTCTGTCCACAAAAAGCAGGACAAATCCAATCCGGCCAAGAAATAAGAAAGAAAGAATTTGCTTTCATGACCTCATGACGTCCCAGAGTGCTTCACAGCCAATGAAGTACTTTTTGATGTGTTGTCACTGTTCTAATGTAGGAAATACACCAGCCACTTTGTACACAGCAAGATCCCAAAGATAGTGACAAGAACCAGACAATCTGCTTTTTTAATGATGTTGATTGAAGGAGAACTATTGGGCAGGACATTGGGAGAACTATTGGGCAGGACACCAGGAGAATTATTGGGCAGGACACTGGGAGAACAATTGGTCACGACACTGGGAGAACTATTGGGCAGAACACTGGGAGCACCATTGTGCAGGACACTGGGAGAACTATTGTGCAGGACACTGGGAGAACTATTGGGCAGGACACTGGGAGAACTATTGGGCAGGACACCAGGAGAATTATTGGGCAGGACACTGGGAGAACTATTGGGCAGGACACTGGGAGAACTATTGGGCAGAACACTGGGAGCACCATTGTGCAGGACACTGGGAGAACTATTGTGCAGGACACTGGGAGAACTATTGGGCAGGACACTGGGAGAACTATTGGGCAGGACACTGGGAGAACTATTGGGCAGGACATTGGGAGAACTATTGGACAGGACACTGGGAGAACTATTGTGCAGGACACTGGGAGAACAATTGGTCAGGACACTGGGAGAATTATTGGGCAGGACACTGGGAGAACAATTGGTCAGGACACTGGGAGAACTATTGCGCAGGACACTGGGAGAACTATTGGGCAGGACACTGGGAGAACTATTGGGCAGGACACCAGGAGAACTATTGGGCAGGAGAACTATTGGGCAGGACATTGGGAGAACCATTGGGCAGGACATTGGGAGAATTATTGGGCAGGACATTGGGAGAACTATTGGGCAGGACACTGGGAGAACTATTGGGCAGGACATTGGGAGAACTATTGGGCAGGACACCAGGAGAACTATTGGGCAGGACACTGGGAGAACAATTGGTCAGGACACTGGGAGAACTATTGGGCAGGACACTGGGAGAACTATTGGGCAGGACACTGGGAGAACTATTGGGCAGGACACCAGGAGAACTATTGGGCAGGAGAACTATTGGGCAGGACATTGGGAGAACCATTGGGCAGGACATTGGGAGAACTATTGGGCAGTACACTGGGAGAACCATTGTGCAGGACATTGGGAGAACTATTGGGCAGGACACTGGGAGAACAATTGGTCAGGACATTGGGAGAACTATTGGGCAGAACACTGGGAGCACCATTGTGCAGGACACTGGGAGAACTATTGGGCAGGACACTGGGAGAACTATTGGGCAGGACACTGGGAGAACTATTGGGCAGGACACTGGGAGCACCATTGTGCAGGACACTGGGAGAACTATTGAGCAGGACACTGGGAGAACCATTGTGCAGGACACTGGGAGAACTATTGGGCAGATCACTGGGAGAACTATTGGGCAGGACACTGGGAGCACCATTGTGCAGGACACTGGGAGAACTATTGAGCAGGACACTGGGAGAACCATTGTGCAGGACACTGGGAGAACTATTGGGCAGATCACTGGGAGAACTATTGAGCAGGACACTGGGAGAACCATTGTGCAGGACACCAGGAGAACTATTGGGCAGGAGAACTATTGGGCAGGACATTGGGAGAACCATTGGGCAGGACATTGGGAGAACTATTGGGCAGTACACTGGGAGAACTATTGTGCAGGACACTGGGAGAACTATTGGGCAGGACATTGGGAGAACTATTGGACAGGACACTGGGAGAACTATTGTGCAGGACACTGGGAGAACAATTGGTCAGGACACTGGGAGAATTATTGGGCAGGACACTGGGAGAACAATTGGTCAGGACACTGGGAGAACTATTGCGCAGGACACTGGGAGAACTATTGGGCAGGACACTGGGAGAACTATTGGGCAGGACACCAGGAGAACTATTGGGCAGGAGAACTATTGGGCAGGACATTGGGAGAACCATTGGGCAGGACATTGGGAGAATTATTGGGCAGGACATTGGGAGAACTATTGGGCAGGACACTGGGAGAACTATTGGGCAGGACATTGGGAGAACTATTGGGCAGGACACCAGGAGAACTATTGGGCAGGACACTGGGAGAACAATTGGTCAGGACACTGGGAGAACTATTGGGCAGGACACTGGGAGAACTATTGGGCAGGACACTGGGAGAACTATTGGGCAGGACACCAGGAGAACTATTGGGCAGGAGAACTATTGGGCAGGACATTGGGAGAACCATTGGGCAGGACATTGGGAGAACTATTGGGCAGGACACTGGGAGAACAATTGGTCACGACACTGGGAGAACTATTGGGCAGGACACTGGGAGAACTATTGGGCAGGACACTGGGAGAACTATTGGGCAGAACACTGGGAGCACCATTGTGCAGGACACTGGGAGAACTATTGTGCAGGACACTGGGAGAACTATTGGGCAGGACACTGGGAGAACTATTGGGCAGGACACTGGGAGAACTATTGGGCAGGACATTGGGAGAACTATTGGACAGGACACTGGGAGAACTATTGTGCAGGACACTGGGAGAACAATTGGTCAGGACACTGGGAGAATTATTGGGCAGGACACTGGGAGAACAATTGGTCAGGACACTGGGAGAACTATTGCGCAGGACACTGGGAGAACTATTGGGCAGGACACTGGGAGAACTATTGGGCAGGACACCAGGAGAACTATTGGGCAGGAGAACTATTGGGCAGGACATTGGGAGAACCATTGGGCAGGACATTGGGAGAATTATTGGGCAGGACATTGGGAGAACTATTGGGCAGGACACTGGGAGAACTATTGGGCAGGACATTGGGAGAACTATTGGGCAGGACACCAGGAGAACTATTGGGCAGGACACTGGGAGAACAATTGGTCAGGACACTGGGAGAACTATTGGGCAGGACACTGGGAGAACTATTGGGCAGGACACTGGGAGAACTATTGGGCAGGACACCAGGAGAACTATTGGGCAGGAGAACTATTGGGCAGGACATTGGGAGAACCATTGGGCAGGACATTGGGAGAACTATTGGGCAGTACACTGGGAGAACCATTGTGCAGGACATTGGGAGAACTATTGGGCAGGACACTGGGAGAACAATTGGTCAGGACATTGGGAGAACTATTGGGCAGAACACTGGGAGCACCATTGTGCAGGACACTGGGAGAACTATTGGGCAGGACACTGGGAGAACTATTGGGCAGGACACTGGGAGAACTATTGGGCAGGACACTGGGAGCACCATTGTGCAGGACACTGGGAGAACTATTGAGCAGGACACTGGGAGAACCATTGTGCAGGACACTGGGAGAACTATTGGGCAGATCACTGGGAGAACTATTGGGCAGGACACTGGGAGAACTATTGGGCAGGACATTGGGAGAACTATTGGACAGGACACTGGGAGAACTATTGTGCAGGACACTGGGAGAACAATTGGTCAGGACACTGGGAGAATTATTGGGCAGGACACTGGGAGAACAATTGGTCAGGACACTGGGAGAACTATTGCGCAGGACACTGGGAGAACTATTGGGCAGGACACTGGGAGAACTATTGGGCAGGACACCAGGAGAACTATTGGGCAGGAGAACTATTGGGCAGGACATTGGGAGAACCATTGGGCAGGACATTGGGAGAATTATTGGGCAGGACATTGGGAGAACTATTGGGCAGGACACTGGGAGAACTATTGGGCAGGACATTGGGAGAACTATTGGGCAGGACACCAGGAGAACTATTGGGCAGGACACTGGGAGAACAATTGGTCAGGACACTGGGAGAACTATTGGGCAGGACACTGGGAGAACTATTGGGCAGGACACTGGGAGAACTATTGGGCAGGACACCAGGAGTACTATTGGGCAGGGGAACTATTGGGCAGGACATTGGGAGAACCATTGGGCAGGACATTGGGAGAACTATTGGGCAGTACACTGGGAGAACCATTGTGCAGGACATTGGGAGAACTATTGGGCAGGACACTGGGAGAACAATTGGTCAGGACATTGGGAGAACTATTGGGCAGAACACTGGGAGCACCATTGTGCAGGACACTGGGAGAACTATTGGGCAGGACACTGGGAGAACTATTGGGCAGGACACTGGGAGAACTATTGGGCAGGACACTGGGAGCACCATTGTGCAGGACACTGGGAGAACTATTGAGCAGGACACTGGGAGAACCATTGTGCAGGACACTGGGAGAACTATTGGGCAGATCACTGGGAGAACTATTGGGCAGGACACTGGGAGAACTATTGGGCAGGACATTGGGAGAACTATTGGACAGGACACTGGGAGAACTATTGTGCAGGACACTGGGAGAACAATTGGTCAGGACACTGGGAGAATTATTGCGCAGGACACTGGGAGAACTATTGGGCAGGACACTGGGAGAACTATTGGGCAGGACACCAGGAGAACTATTGGGCAGGAGAACTATTGGGCAGGACATTGGGAGAACCATTGGGCAGGACATTGGGAGAATTATTGGGCAGGACATTGGGAGAACTATTGGGCAGGACACTGGGAGAACTATTGGGCAGGACATTGGGAGAACTATTGGGCAGGACACCAGGAGAACTATTGGGCAGGACACTGGGAGAACAATTGGTCAGGACACTGGGAGAACTATTGGGCAGGACACTGGGAGAACTATTGGGCAGGACACTGGGAGAACTATTGGGCAGGAGAACTATTGGGCAGGACATTGGGAGAACCATTGGGCAGGACATTGGGAGAACTATTGGGCAGTACACTGGGAGAACCATTGTGCAGGACATTGGGAGAACTATTGGGCAGGACACTGGGAGAACAATTGGTCAGGACATTGGGAGAACTATTGGGCAGAACACTGGGAGCACCATTGTGCAGGACACTGGGAGAACTATTGGGCAGGACACTGGGAGAACTATTGGGCAGGACACTGGGAGAACTATTGGGCAGGACACTGGGAGCACCATTGTGCAGGACACTGGGAGAACTATTGAGCAGGACACTGGGAGAACCATTGTGCAGGACACTGGGAGAACTATTGGGCAGATCACTGGGAGAACTATTGGGCAGGACACTGGGAGCACCATTGTGCAGGACTCTGGGAGAACTATTGAGCAGGACACTGGGAGAACCATTGTGCAGGACACTGGGAGAACTATTGGGCAGGACACTGGGAGAACTATTGGGCAGGACACTGGGAGAACTATTGGGCAGGACACTGGGAGAACTATTGGGCAGAACACTTGGAGAACCATTGGGCAGGACACTGGGAGAACTATTGGGCAAAACACTTGGAGAACCATTGGGCAGGACACTGGGAGCACCATTGTGCAGGACACTGGGAGAACTATTGGGCAGGACACTGGGAGAACTATTGGGCAGGACACTGGGAGAACTATTGGGCGGAACACTTGGAGAACCATTGGGCAGGACACTGGGAGCACCATTGTACAGGACACTGGGAGAACTATTGGGCAGGACACTGGGAGAACTATTGGACAGGACACTGGGAGAACTATTGGGCAGGACACTGGGAGAACTATTGGGCAGGACACTGGGAGAACTATTGGGCAGGACACTGGGAGAACTATTGAGCAGGAACTGGGAGAACTATTGGGCAGGACACTGGGAGAACTATTGGGCAGGACACTGGGAGAACTATTGTGCAGGACACTGGGAGAACTATTGGGCAGGACACTGGGAGAACTATTGGGCAGGACACTGGGAGAACTATTGAGCAGGACACTGGGAGAACTATTGAGCAGGACACTGGGAGAACTATTGGGCAGGACACTGGGAGAACTATTGAGCAGGACACTGGGAGAAATATTGGGCAGGACACTGGGAGAACTATTGGGCAGGACACTGGGAGAACTATTGGGCAGGACACTGGGAGAACTCCCCCGTTCTTTTTCAAAACAGTGCTATAGGAGCTCTTATGCCCAGCTGAAAAGGCAGACTTGGATCATTGCTCATCCAAAAGACGGCACCCCCGATAGTGCAGCACTCTGTCAGTTCTGCACTGGAGTGTCAGATTGGATTATGTGCTCAAATCTCTGGGGTGGGATAATGCACCACAAACTTCTGACTCAGAGGCGAGTGTGCGACCACTGAGCCAAGACTGACACCTATTGTATTCTTACTAATTGACAGGGCCAATTACCACCCCATCAGTCTACTCCCAATCGTCAACTAAGTGATCAAAGGAATTGTCGACAGTGCTACCAAGCGGCACTTACTCACCAATAACCTGCTCACCGATGCTCAGTTTGGGTTCCGCCAGGACCACTCAGCTCCAGACCTCATTACAGCCTTGGTCCAAACATGGACAAACGTGCTTAGTTCCAGAGGTGAGGTGAGAGTGACTGCCCTTGACACCAAGGCAGCATTTGACCGAGTGTGGCACCAAGGAGCCCTAGTAAAATTGAAGTCAATGGGAATCAGGGGAAAACTCTCCAGTGGCTGGAGTCATACCTAGCACAAAGGAAGATGGCAGTGGTTGTTGGAGGCCAATCGTCTCAGCCCCAGGACATTGCTGCAGGACTTCCTCAGGGCAGTGTCCAGGGTCCAACCATCTTCGGCTGCTTCATCAATGACCTTCCCTCCATCATAAGGTCAGAAATGGGGATGTTCGCTGATGATTGCACAGTGTTCAGTTCCACTCGCAACCCCTCAGATAATGAAGCAGTCCGAGCCCGCATGCAGCAAGACCTGGACAACATCCAGGCTTGGGTTGATAAGTGGCAAGTAACATTCGCACCAGACAAATGCCAGGCAATGACCATCTCCAACAAGAGAGAGTCTAACCACCTCCCCTTGACATTCAACGGCATTACCATCTCCGAATCCCCCATCATCAACAGCCTGGGGGTCACCATTGACCAGAAACTTAACTGGACCAGCCATATAAATACTGTGGCTACGAGAGCAGATCAGAGGCTGGGTATTCTGCGGCGAGTGACTCACCTCCTGACTCCCCAAAGCCTTTCCACCATCTACAAGGCACAAGTCAGGAGTGTGATGGAATACTCTCCACTTGCCTGGATGAATGCAGCTCCAACAACACTCAAGAAGCTCGACACCATCCAGGACAATGCAGCCCACTTGATTGGCACCCCATCCACCACCCTAAACATTCACTCCCTTCACCACCAGCGCACTGTGGCTGCAGTGTGTACCATCCACAGGATGCACTGCAGCAACTCACCAAGGCTTCTTCAACAGCACCTCCCAAACCCATGACCTCTACCACCTAGAAGGACAAGAGCAGCAGGCACATGGGAACAACACCACCTGCACGTCCCCCTCCAAGTTACACACCATCCCGACTTGGAAATATATTGCCATTCCTTCATCATCGCTCGATCAAAATCCTGGAACTCCCTTCCTAACAGCACTGTGGGAGAACCTTCACCACACGGACTGCAGCGGTTCAAGAAGGCGGCTCACCACCACCTTCTCAAGGGCAATTAGGGATGGGCAATCAATGCTGGCCTTGCCAGCGATGCCCACATCTCATGAACAAATAAAATAAAGGAAGTGCAGCTGGGTGGTCAGCAGTTTGGTGAGAATGGGGCCAAGGGAGCAGGAAGTGATCTCATGGACAAGATGAGCTCAGAAAAGGGATGAAGGAAAATCGGAGGGAAACTAGAGCAAGACATGGGTCCGGGGCTAGGGCAAGGGTGAGTCTTGGTGAGCAAGAGAAATGGAGGGGAAACACCAGAGGCAGCTGAAAGGATGGTCTCAATCTTAGTGACATGGAAGACCATGATCTCCTCGCAGTTGCTGTTGGAGTTGAGGGTGGAGACGGGTTTAAGGAGATAGTTGGTAATAGAGAAAAGAAACTCTCTGGATTATCCTAGAGAAGTAGACGGTTTTGGCAGAGGAGAGTGCAGCCCAGTAGCATTTGATTGGTCCAGTTAAATCTGGTGATGGAGGGCTAAATCAGATATGCACCAGATGTGCTCGTGTTAACACCTCTTGGACTTCAGGGCCCATAACAGGGTGAATAATCGATATGGGAGAGAGTGAAGGTTTTACTCGGGACAAGAGCATCAAAGATCAAAGGTGGGGTTGAGGCAGTGGTTAAGCGAACATACTGATAACACTGCCCTGTACGCAGTACAGAATGAGGTATGTATAATCCCATTATTCCTGACAACGCTGCTGCTCTGTATAGTTTAGAATGAGAAGCACATCACTTATTGACTCCCACTAATGTAGTCCCTGTATACAGTACAGAATGAGGAGTGTATCACTCCTTTACTCCTGATAATACCGTGCCTGGTTTTGCTGCTATTGGCACTGGGCTAGGTTCAGTGAAAGGTTTGGTGGGACCCTCATGTTGTCATGTTTTATTCTGGTAGTTAGAGCTCCTCCCTCTACACTGGTAATGTCACATTGTCCAACCTTTACTGGAGACATCTGTTAAAATGAGTCTTGCTGAAGGTCAGTCACCCTCATATTCTAGTGCTCGAATGGGAGGACCCTAGGCAAGACAGAGGGTCAGAGGTATCTTGGTGTGCAAGTTCACAGATCCCTGAAGGCGGCGGAACAGGTAGATAAGGTGGTAAAGAAGGCATATGGGATACTTGCCTTTATTAGCCGAGGCATAGAATATAAGAGCAAGGAGGTTACGATGGAGCTGTATAAAACACTGGTTAGGCCACAGCTGGAGTACTGTGTGCAGTTCTGGTCGCCACACTACAGGAAGGATGTGATCGCTTTGGAGAGGGTGCAGAGGAGATTCACCAGGATGTTACCAGGGCTGGAGCGCTTCAGCTATGAAGAGAGACTGGGAAGATTGGGTTTGTTTTCCTTGGAGCAGAGGAGGCTGAGGGGGGACATGATTGAGGTGTACAAAATTATGAGGGGCACAGATAGGATGGATACTAAGGAGCTTTTTCCCTTCGTTGAGGGTTCTATAACAAGGGGACATAGATTCAAGGTAAAAGGCGGGAGGTTTAGAGGGGATTTGAGAAAGAACTTTTTCACCCAGAGGGTGGTTGGAGTCTGGAACTCACTGCCTGAAAGGGTTGTGGAGGCAGGAACCCTCACAAAATTCAAGAAGCATTTGGATGAGCACTTGAAATGCCATAGCATACAAGGCTACGGACCAAATGCTGGAATATGGGATTAGAGTAGACAGGGCTGATGGCCAGCGCGGACACGATGGGCCGAAGGGCCTCTATCCGTGCTGTACAACTCTATGACTCTATGATTCTATATCTGACATTATAACCAGATGATCACCAGCTGGTAATCTGAATAATGGAACAGCACAGGTAAAGCAATGTGCCTTGGGCATGTTTGCAGTTGTGGGATGTCAGGATGCAGTATGTTAAGGATGTCATTGACTTGGCCAATAGCCAGGCTGTGGAGAGGAGCTGAAGATTGTCACTAAATGCACATCTCACTGTACAGACGGCCACTGTCACACACATTGCTGGAAAATATCCCTTCCTTCACAGCTAGCACTGCCAAAACTCAGCAGCAAATTCTGGTGACCTTCCTCGTGATGCAGAGACATTACACCTGTGCATACATTATAAAGGAATGATTGAGTATTCTCAGTGTTGAGTATTTTCTTGTTCACCATTATTGTATTTCTGCTTCAGTGCCAGTTAGTGCAGTGATGTGTAATCACAGTACTTTTCTGGTTCGGGTAGTACATGGTGTATTTTTCATGTCGTAAAGGCAGAGGAAGCATGTCATGTTACTGTGAGATTTGTGGTGAGAACCTTCTGAGACTGGGTGTGAACAGGAACTGTATGGCACTCGGGAGTGATGTATGGGAATGATTCAATCAAAAGCCATTGGCACCATGCTGTTGAGGCAGAGCAATGGAACTTTACATCGTGTTACAATATCCACAGCTGGGTGAAGAGACTGAGTCTCGGGAAGAACACGTGAATGAACACTTTAGAATGACCGACAGAATCATTTCACAAGTGTCAAGATGCTGCTGAAACAATGGGGTTTATATCACTTTTAAACAACTCAGAGAACTATTGTAGGGCTGGAGGAGGGAGAAAGGGAGGGGTGAGGCCATGGAGGGATTTGAAAACAAGGATGCGAATTTTAAAATCAAGGCATTCCCGGGATGGGAGCCATTGTAGGTCAGCGAGCACAGGGGTGATGGGTGAACGGGACATGGTACGAGTTAGGATATGGGCAGCAGAGTTTTGGATGAGCTCAAGTTTATGGAGGATGGAAGATGGGAGGCCGGCCAGGAGAGCATTGGAATAGTCCAGTTTGGAAATAACAAAGGCATGGATGAGGGTTTCAATAGCAGATGAACTGAGGCAGGGCAGAGACGGGTGATGTTACGGAGGTGGGAGTAGGCAGTCTTGGTGACGGAGTGGATAAGTGGTCTGAAGTTCATCTCAGGGTCAAATGAGATGCCATGGCTGTGCACGATCTGGTTCAGCCTCAGACAATGGCCAGGGGAGGGATGGAGTCAGTGGCTAGGGAACAGAGTTTGCAGCGGGGACCAAAGACAATGGCTTTGGTCTTCCCAATATTTAGTTGGAGGAGATTTTTGATCATCCAGTACTAGATGTTGGACAAGCCGTGTGACAAATGAGAGACAGTGGATGGGTCGAGGGAGGTGGTGGTGAGGTAGAGCTGGGTGTCGTCAGCGTACACGTGGAATCTGACGTTGTGTTTTCGGATGATGTTGCCGAGGGGCAGCATGTAGATGAGAAATAGGAGGGGGCCAAGGATAGATCCTCAGGGGGACTCCAGAGGTAACGGTGTGGGAGTGGGAAGAAAAGCCATTGCAGGGGATTCTCTGACTGTGACGGGATTGATAAGACTGGAACCAGGCGAGGGCAGTCCCACCCAGCTGGACGATGGAGGAGAGGCATTGGAGGAGGATGGTGTGGTGAACCGTGTCAAAGGCTGCAGACAGGTGGAGAAGGATGAGGAGGGAGAGTTCACCACGGTCACTGTCACATGGGATGTCAGTTGTGACTTTGATAAGGGCCGTTTCAGTACTGTGGCAGGGACGGAAACCTGATTGGAGGGATTCAAACATGGAGTTGGGGGAAAGATGGGCACGGATTTGGGAGGCGACAAAACGTTCAAGGACTTTGGAGAGGAAAGGGAGGTTGGAGATGGGGCGGTAGTTTGCAAGGATAGAGGGGTCAAGGGTGGGTTTTTGAGGAGGGGGGTGATACGGGAGATTTGAAGTGGAGGGGGACAGTACCCGAGGAGAGGGAACCGTTAACAATATCAGCTAACATGGAGGCCAGGGAGGGAAGTTGGTTGGTCATCAATTTGGTGGGAATAGGGTTGTGGGAGCAGGAGGTGGGTCTCATGGTCAAGATGTGCTCGGAGAGGGCATGAGGGGAGAGAGGAGAGAAACCGGAGAAAGATGTGAATTCAGGGCTAGGGCAGGAGGGGACCTTAGTGTTAATTGTATCCATGTGATTTCTATCAATTAGTGTTAATTGAGAACCGGTCTAGGATGTGCATGATGTTTAAGAGTGATCTCTGTGAATAAAGGCTAGGAAGCAACTGAAGACCAGGCTCTAGTATTTGCAGACTCTTAGGGCTCAATTTTGAAATGGTGGCGGGGGTAGCAGTGGATGGTGGGGAGGGGGGGTGTCGGTGAAGGTGCGCATAGAAACCCCAAACAAAAAAACTTATCTTTTCGGACGCAATCGCGATGTTATTGATGGTGATTAAAGTTGTTTCCGGGTTTCGCGCCAGGCAGCCAGCCTGATTGACAGGAGCTGCTACGCCCGGGGTGGGGGGAGAGAAAGAGAGAGAGAGAGGGACACATCAAATGGTGCTGGAACAGAGAGTGGCGGTCGCTGAAGATCGACGGGGGGGGGGAGGGGGGAAGATCGGGGGGGAGTGGGGGTGATCTTTGGGGGAGATTGGAGGGGGGAGATCGGAGGGGGAGAAGGGAAGATCGGGGGGAGAGGGGAAGTTCGGGGGAGAGGGGAAGATCGGGGGAGGGGGAAGATCGGGGGAGGGGGAAGATCGGGGGAGGGGGAAGATCGGGGGAGGGGGAAGATCAGGGGAGAGGGGAAGATCAGGGGAGAGGGGAAGATCAGGGGGAGAGGGGAAGATCAGGGGAGGAGAGGGGAAGATCAGGGGGAGAGGTGAAGATCGGGGGGAGAGGTGAAGATCAGGGGGAGAAGGGAAGATCGGGGGAGAGGGGAAGATCAGGGGAGAGGGGAAGATCGGGGGGAGGAGAGGGGAAGATCAGGGGGAGAGGTGAAGATCGGGGGGAGAGGGGAAGAACGGGGGAGAGGGGAAGATCGGAGGAGGAGAGGGGAAGATCGGGGGAGAGGGGAAGATCAGGGGAGGAGAGGGGAAGATCAGGGGGAGAGGTGAAGATCGGGGGGAGAAGGGAAGATCGGGGGAGGAGACGGGAAGATCAGGGGAGAGGGGAAGATCGGGGGAGGAGAGGGGGAGATCGGGGGGGAGAGGGGAAGATCGGGGGGAGAGGGGAAGAACGGGGGAGAGGGGAAGATCGGAGGAGGAGAGGGGAAGATCGGGGGAGGAGAGGGGAAGATCGGGGGAGGAGAGGGGAAGATCGGGGGAGGAGAGGGGAAGATCGGGGGGAGAGGGGAAGATCGGGGGGGAGAGGGGAAGATCGGGGGGAGAGGGGAAGATCGGGGGGATAGGGGAAGATCGGGAGGAGAGGGGAAGATCGGGGGGAGAGGGGAAGATCAGGGGGGGAGGGGAAGATCAGAGGGGGAGGCGGGAGATTGGGGGGAAAGGGGAAGATCGGGGGGAGGAGAGGGGAAGATCGGGGGGGAGAGGGGACGTTCGGGGGGAGAGGGGAAGATCAGGGGAGAGGGGACGTTCGGGGGGAAAGGGGAAGATCGGGGGGGGGAGCAGAGGGGAAGACCGGGGGGAGGTGAAGATCGGGGGGAGGAGAGGGGAAGATCAGGGGGATAGGGGAAGATCAGGGGAAGGAGAGGGGAAGATCAGGGGGAGGGGGCAGATTGGGGGGAGGGGCAGATCGGGGAGAGGGGAAGAATGCGGGGAGAGAGGAAGATTGGGGGAGAGGGGAAGATCAGGGGGAGAGGGGTAGATCGGGGGAGGGGAAAATCGGGGGAGAGGGGAAAATCGGGGGGAGAGGGGAAGATTGGGGGGCAGGGGAAAATCGGGGGGGAGAAGGGAAGATCAGGGAGAGGAGAGGGGAAGATCGGGGGGAGGAGAGGGGAAGATCGGGGGGGAGGAGAGGGGAAGATCGGGGGGGAGGAGAGGGGAAGATCGGGGGGGAGGAGAGGGGAAGATCGGGGGGAGAAGGGTAATTCGGGGGGGGAGGGGAAGATCGGGGGGAGGAGAGGGGAAGATCGGGGGGGAGGAGAGGGGAAGATCGGGGGGAGAAGGGTAATTCGGGGGGGGAGGAGAGGGGAAGATCGGGGGGAGGAGAGGGGAAGATCGGGGGGAGAAGGGTAATTCGGGGGGGGAGGGGAAGATCGGGGGGAGGAGAGGGGAAGATCGGGGGGAGGAGAGGGGAAGATCGGGGGGAGGAGAGGGGAAGATCGGGGGGAGGAGAGGGGAAGATCGGGGGGAGGAGAGGGGAAGATCGGGGGGGAGGAGAGGGGAAGATCGGGGGGGAGGAGAGGGGAAGATCGGGGGGAGAGGGGAAGATCGGGGGGGAGAAGGGTAATTCGGGGGGGGAGGGGAAGATCGGGGGGAGAGGGGAAGATCGGGGGGAGAAGGGTAATTCGGGGGGGGAGGGGAAGATCGGGGGGAGGAGAGGGGAAGATCGGGGGGGAGGAGAGGGGAAGATCGGGGGGGAGGAGAGGGGAAGATCGGGGGGGAGGAGAGGGGAAGATCGGGGGGGCAGAAGGGAAAATCGGGGGGGAGAGGGGAAGATCGGGGGGAGAAGGGTAATTCGGGGGGGGAGGGGAAGATCGGGGGGAGAGGGGAAGATCGGGGGGAGAAGGGTAAATCGGGGGGGGAGGGGAAGATCGGGGGGAGAGGGGAAGATCGGGAGGAGAGGGGAAGATCTGGGGGAGAGGGGAAGATTGGAGGGAGAGGGGGGATCGGGGGGGAGAGGGGTAGATCGGGGGAGGGGAAATCGGGGGAGAGGGGAAAATCGGGGGCAGAGGGGAAGATTGGGGGGAGAGGGGAAGATCGGGGGGGAGAGGGGTAGATCGGGGGAGGGGAAATCGGGGGAGAGGGGAAAATCGGGGGCAGAGGGGAAGATTGGGGGGCAGGGGAAAATCGGGGGGGGAGAAGGGAAGATCGTGGGGAGGAGAGGGGAAGATCGGGGGGAGAGGGGAAGATCCGGGGGAGGGGGGAAGATCGGGGGGAGGGGGGAAGATCGGGGGGAGTAGAGGGGAAGATCGGGGGGAGGGGGGAAGATCAGGGGGAGGAGAGGGGAAGATCGGGGGGAGGGGGGAAGATCGGGGGGAGGAGAGGGGAAGATCGGGGGGAGGAGAGGGAAAGATCAGGGGGAAAGCGGAAGATCGGGGGGAGAAGGGAAGATTGGGGGAGAGGGGAAGATCGCGGTGACATGAGCAGGGGAGGGGGATGATCGGGGGGACATCGGGGGAAGAGGGGCAGATCAGGGTGGGGGAAGAGGGGGAGATCGGAGAGGGAGACATTGAACATCGGAGCAGGGTGGAAAGGTAGGTTGATTTTGTGTTTTAACTTTGAGCAATGGTTTGTTATGTAATTTATTTAGTTTCTTTTTGCCTGATCTGGCCCTTCAGGCCTGGTTTCACCAGGCGTGAATCAGAAGCCGTGGGAAAGCCGCCCAGGTAAGTTAAAAATCGTTCTAACTCCCTAATATGTCACAAGTAAAGTGCCTTAGGTACCTCACATTTGCTTCTTTAACTTTCATCCCGCCGGTGGGACTTCCAGACTCGGGACGCCCGTGCGCACACAGGTGTGTCTGTGGGAAACTCGGAAGTCGGCGGCTTGGAGCCAGCTTCTGAACCCACTCTGCTTTTCTGCAATTTTCTCAGCCCCCCCCCGCCTCCAACACACCCGCAATTTAGGTTTAAAATCGAGCCCTTTGCGTTTTCCTCACAGTTTACTTTCCCACCTAGCTTTGTATCGTCAGCAAACTTGGATACATTACACTCGATCCCTTCATCTAAGTCATTAATATAGATTGTAAATAGCTGAGGTCCAAGCACTGATCCTTGTGATACCCCACTAGTTACAGCCTGCCAACCTGAAAATGACCCGTTTATCACTACTCACTGCTTTCTGTCCATTAACCAATCCTCTCTCCATGCTAATATATAACCCCAACCCCATGAGCACTTATCAAATATCTTTTGAAAATCCAAATATACTACATCCACTGGTTCCCCTTTATCTACCCTGCTCGTTACATCCTCAAAAAATTCCAATAGATTTGTCAAACACAATTTCCCTTTTCTAAAACCATGTTGACTCTGCCTAATTATATTATGATTTTCTAAGTGCCCTGTTTCCACTTCCTTCATATAGATTCCAGCATTTTCCCAACGACTGATGTCAGGCTAACTGACCTGCAGTTCCCTGTTTTCTCTCTCCCTCCTTTCTTGAATAGCGGGGTCACATTTACTACCTTCCTGTCCACTGGGACCGTTTTAGAATCTCAGGAATTTTGGAAAATCACAACCAATGCATCCACTATCTCTGCAGCCACCTCTTTTAGAACCCTCGGATGTAGGCCATCAGGTCCAGGGGATTTATGATAGAATCATAGAATCAGCTTTTAGTCCCATTAATTTCTCCAGTACTTTTTCTTCACTAATGTTAATTACTTTAAGTTCCTCAATCTCATTAGACCCTTGGTTCCCCACTATTTCTGGTATGTTTTTTTGTGTCTTTTACTGTGAAGACAGATACAAAATATTTGTTTAACGTCTCTGCCATTTCCTGATTCCCCATTATAATTTCTCCTGTCTCTGCCTCTAAGGGACCTACATTTACTTTTGATACTCTCTTCCTTTTTACATACTTGTAGAAACTCTTACAATCTGTTTTTATATTTCTCGCTAGTTTACTCTCATATTCCATTTTCTCCCTTTTTATCAATTTTTTGGTCGTCCTTTGCTGGTTTCAAACACTCTCCCAGTCCTCAGGCTTACTACTCCTCTTGGCAACATTATAGGCCTCTTTTAATCTAATACTATCCTTAAATTCTTCAGTTAGCTAACATTGACATCAATGCCAGCATGCAGATTGGGTTGGTAGTTTGTTCTTACATTCATGATAATTTCATTGACAGAAGTATATGTTTGCTTCTGTTTTATTATATATAACTTTCTATATTTTTTAAAAAGAAGACAACATGGGCATTTTGATTCCATTCATTATTAGGTTACTCTGCTCTGTAAGTGCACTCCCCTCCCTTTTACTTTCTTACAGTATTAGTGGATTCCTTCCTTTTCACTTCCTTTAATGTGCCTCATGCCTCTTCATAGTTGTCTCTGTAAATGAACCCGCATCAGCTTTCCAAAGGCAGACCTAGGATCTATTTAAGAAGCTTAAGTTTGATGCTTAGTCCAGGCATCGACTTATTTCCTGAAGTACTTCAGTCCAGCGTGCCCAGTCCGGAGAACAGGTAAAGGTGATGTGGAAGAGGCTGCTGAATCTGCAGAAAGAAACACAGAATAAAGAAAGAGACCGATTAATTTACTCTTTGCAGCCAATGAAATTGCAAATGGTGTTTGACTAACTTGAGTGAGTTCTGTAATGAAGTAACAGAGAGGGTTGATGAGGGTAGTGCGGTTGATGATGTATATGGAGTTTCGAAAAGTGTTTGATAGAATATCGTACAATAGAATTGTTAGAAAAATTGAAGCCCATGGGATTAAAGGGACAGTGGCTGCGTCAATGTGAAATTGGTGAAGGGACAGAAAGCAGAGAGTAGCAGAGAACGATTGTTTTTCAGACTGGAGGGAAGTATACAGTGGTGTTCCCCAGGAGTTGGTGTTGGGACCACTGCTCTTGTTGATATATATTAATGACCTGGACTTGGGTATAGAGGATATAATTTCAAAGTTTGCAGATGACATGAAACTCGGAAATGTAGTAAACAATGTGGAGGATAGTAACAGACTTCAGGAGGACAGAGACAGACTGGTGAAATGGGCAGACACACGTGGCAGATGAAATTTAACACAGAGAAGTGTGAAGTGATACATTTTGGTAGGAAGAATGAGGAGAGACAATATAAACTAAAGGGTACAATTTTAAAGGGGGTGCACATGCCAGAGGAAATAGCCCAGAGAAAGCGCAGGAATCCCCCCAGAGGACAGGTATAAAGAAGCAGTGGAGGTGATGAGCCTGAAACAGTGAAATCACAAAACAAGGCAGCGCAGTGAGAGGAAGTTTCAGATAAGTATTTAGTTTCTTCTTTAAGTGTGTCGATGGTTCGTGTTAAGTTAGTGTAATTATTGAGTTTATTGGTTAAGTTGGTGGTTAGTGTAAGTGTCTGTAGGGGAATGGTTTAAACTAGGAATCTATAACTTGCTAATACTTATCAAATTAATAACTTAAACTAGATAAATTAATTAGTTTAAAAAAAACTAAAAATAAACCAAGTGAATTAATTACATAAAAAGTTTAAGTAAATAAATAAAACAAGGTTAGAAAGAGGAGTGCAGGTAGTGTGCCATAACTGCAACATGTGGGAGTTTGTGGAGAGCAGCGTGATCCCAAGCAACCACATCTGCAACAAATGTCCGCAACTCGAGGAACTTTGGCTCAGAATTGTTAAGCTGGAGCCCGATTTGATGCTTCAGGGAGGGAGAGGAGTTACCTGGACACTATGACCTAGGAGGCAGTCACACCCCTTAGGTTAGATAGTGGTTTAGATTTGGTCAGGGACAGGAGGATGTGACTGCCAGTCAGGCAAGTAAGGGGACCCCAGATGCAGTGGTGGACGAGCCTCAGCCTTTGTCCTTGTCAAACAGGTACGAGGTACTTGCTACCTGTGCGGATGAGAACAAAGACTGCAGGGAGGATGGGCCACCTGATCATGGCACAGGGGGCCATTCAAGTGGGGGGAGCAAAAAGGAATGTGGTAAGTGTTAGGGATAGTATAGTCAGGGGGACAGACACTGTTTTCTGCAGCCGTGGTCCACAGTCCCGAAGGCTGTATTGCTGGCCCTGTGCCAGGGTTAAGGACATCTCCTTGCAGCTGGAAATGAACTTGGAGCAAGAGGGAGGATCCAGTTGCTGTGATCCACGTGGGTACCAATGATGAAGGTAAAACTAGGAATGAGGTTCTGCTGAGGGAGTTTGAGGAGCTATGTTCCAAATTAAAAAGCAGAACCTGAAAGGTAATAATCTCCAGATTACTACCTGAGCCATACGCAAATTGGCATAGAGACAAACAGATGAGATGGTTAATTGCGTGGCTGAAAGAGTGGTGTGGGAGGTAGGGGTTTTAATTCATGGGGCACTGGCACCAGTACTGGGGAAAGAGAGCTGTTCCATTAGGACAGGCGCCACATAAACCGGGCTGGGACCAGTGTCCTGGCGAATTGAATAAGTAGGGTGGTGGATAGGGCTTTAAACTAACAAGGGAAGCGGGGGGGGTGGGTTCAGGTAAGGGTAAATTTATAAGTCTAAAGAGAAAAGTCAAGGCTGTAGAACAGAGTAGCAACTTGGGTAAAAACAAGCAGAGTGTGTCAGGAAGGGACAGAGAGTTTAACAAAGGTAATAGGGCATTAGTGACTAAGGTCACATCAGGGAAATAAAGTAAAAAGTTAAAATTAAAGGCGCTATATCTGAATGCATGAAACATTAGTAACAAGATAGATGAATTAATGGCACAAATAGAGATAAAGTGGGTAACGCGCCCGGTGAAATTAGTCAGTTTCCCGTGCGATCGTAGCAGGCAAACCACGAATTGGATCCACTTACCTGCTCCTCCGGGTTCCCCACTGCTGATCTGCGCGTCGGGCGGGCTGCACATGCGCAGTAAGATCTGTCAGCTGGAGGCGCTCTATTTAAAGGGGCAGTCCTCCACTGACAGATGCTGCAACAAATAGCAAAAATTACAGCATGGAGCAGCCCAGGGGGAAGGCTGCTCCCAGTTTAATGATGCCTCACTCCAGGTATCAATACATGGGGTGAGGAGGAGGGGGAGGGCAGAGATCATCCCCCCGGCGGGCGGGAGGAAGCGGCCTGCCTCTGCCACCAGGAAGGCCTGGCTTGAGGTGGCAGAGGAGGTCACCTGCGCCACCAACATATCGCCCACCTGCATACAGTGCAGGAGATGCTCCAATGACCTCAGTAGGTCAGCCAAAGTGAGTACACGTAGTCTTTCCCCTGCACTCCGTCTGCCACATCACTGCTCCCACCCCACATCTCCTTCTGCACTGCCAACTCTACTCTGTCACATCACCCCTCACACCCACTCAAACCTCATCTTCATCTTACCTGCACTTACTCACCTCGCCAGTACTCATCCCGCCACTACCACTCAACCCAATCCTCATACAATCTCATGGCTCTATCTCATACTCACCCTCTCATGCATCTCTTTCACAGTCAGCCTCACTCAACCTGCCACTACCTGTGCTGCAGCCACAGGGCATGCATCACATATGTGCAGTAGGCAGCGTAAGGCAAACGTGTCGTGAGCATGAAGGGGATGCACAAGGGTGTTTGAGGGTTTGTCATGGTTGTTACTTATATTGAATTTCTGAACAACTCACATTAGATATTGTATTGGCTCCACTACTGCCATGTCTTCGCGAATCTTGTCTGGTTTGTGCAATAATGCCCGCTCCTGAGGATCACTATGAAGACCCACAACTGATGCCACCCATTGTGTCACTGCAGAGTGGGTGTAGGTGTATTTGCAGGGCTCTTCTGCGCAGACGACTGGGAGACGTCGGCGATGTCCCCGGTTGCACCCTGGAAGGATGCGGAGGAGAAGTTGTTGAGGGCAGTGGTGACTTTGACAGCGACAGGTAAGAAGATGGTGCTCGGGCCAGCCGGGAGCAGCTTGGCATGAAAGAGGCTGCAGATGTCCACAACTACATGGCGAGTGACTCTGAGCCTCCGTGTGCACTGCTGCTCAGAGAGGTCCAGGAAGCTGAGCCTCGGTCTGTGGACCCTGTGGCGAGGGTAGTGCCCTCTGCGACACATCTCTCTCTGCGGTTGCCCTCCCTCCTGCTGTACAGGTGGATGTGTCACAGCGCTCTGTTGTGGAGCTCCACGTGTCAGAGGTGGACGGCGTGGATGGCGAGGCTGGTGATGCTGTTCGCCCTCCGAGGAGGTCATGACTGCAGCTACGGCGGCCCCCGTCTGGAAGATGTCCATCTGAGGGGGTCCGCAAGGTAGGTACATGTCTCCGGACCCCGGGGTAAGTGTGCAGGTTGGTGACTTTGATTGTCAGGAGGAGGGTGGTGGAGGCCAAACTTTGTCCCAAGTGACAGAGTGGCCTCCTGCAATGAGTGAGGGTCTCCCCCCCCACCTGTCAAATGGACCTTTGCAGCTGCCACAGGCTGACAGCTGCAACACGTCCATTTCAACTGGGAGTGTTTCCCCCAGTGTGGGAAACAGTCCCACTTTGTTCTAAAATCCCACACAGTCCCTTAATCAGGTCAGTTAATGAGCTGAAATACCTAAATAAATACTCTCAAGTGGCATCCCGTTGGCTTTAATTGCCTGCGGGATTCCCACCAGCGGGGGCTGCGCACGCACGCCGGCGCGGGATCGAGACGGGATCCGGTCCCGCTCCGGGATTCCCCGATTTTCGGGCCCCCCCGCCGAGAACGCACCCGATAGCGAGTTCTAAAATCGAGCCCATGGTTGCAGGGTGACCAAGGTTGGGAACTAAATATTCCAGGGTACTTGATTTTTAGAAAAGATAGGCAAAATGGAAAAGGGGAAGGGGGTGGGGTAGCCCTAATAAAAAGGATGAGATAAAGACAATAGTGAGAAAGGATCTTAGCTCAGAAAATCAGGATGTGGAATCAGTGTGAGAGGAGCTAAGAAATAACAAGGGGCAGAAAACACTGGTGGCAATAGATTACAGGCCCCCTAACAGTAGTTATAGTGTTGGACAAAGTATGAATCAGGAAATTAGAGGAGCATGTAACAAGGGTAATGCAATAATCATGGTGAACTTTAATCTTCATATCGACTGGGCAAATCAAATTGGCAAAAGTAGTTTGGAGGACGAGTTCATGGAATGCATCTGAGACAATTTTCCAGAACAATATGTCATGGAACCAACTAGGGAACAGGTTATTTTAGATCTAGTATTGTGTAGTGAGACAGGTTTAATTAGTAATCTTATAGTAAAGGATCCTTTGGGGAAGAGTGATCATGATATGATAGCATTTCATATTGAGTTCAAGAGTGATGTCATTAAGTCCGAAACTAGGGTCTTAAATTTAAACAAGGCCAATTATGTAGGAATGGGGGGCAAGTTGGCAAAGGTAGATGGGAAATTAGATGAAAAGACATGACGGTAGATAAGCAACGGCAAACATTTAAAGAAATAATTCATAATTCCCAACGAATATACATTCCCTTGAGGAATAAAAACTCCATGGGAAAAGTGATCCAACCATGGCTAACTAGAGAAGTTAAGAATAGTACTGGGTTAAAATAATAGGCTTACAATGTAGCCAAAAAAGTAGTAAGTCTGAGGATTGGGAGGGTTTTGGAAATCAACAAAGGATGACCAAGAAATTGATGAAGAGGGAGAAAATAGAATATGAGAATAAGCTAGCAAGAAATATAAAAACAGATTGTAAGAAATTCTACAAGTATGTAAAAAGGAAGAGATTAGCGAAAGTAAACATCAGTCCGTTAGAGGCAGAGACAGGAGAAATTATAATGTGGAATAAGGAAATGGCAGTGACGTTAAACAAATATTTTGTATTGGCGAGAAAGGATCTTTGCTCAGAAGATCAGAAGGTAGAATCAGTATGGGTGGAAATAAGAAATAACATGGGGCAGAAAATACTGGTGGGAGTAGTTTATAGGCCCCCTAATAGTAGCAACACGGTTGGACAGAGCGGTAATTATGAAATATTAGGAGCTTGTAACAAAGGTAAAACAATAATCGTGGGGGACTTCAATCTTCATATAAACTGGGCAAATCAAATTGGAAAAGGTAGTTCAGAGGACGAGTTCATGGAATGCATTTGAGACGGTTTCCTAGAACAATACGTCATGGAACCAACAAGGGAACAGGTTATTTTAGATCTTGTATTATGTAATGAGAATGGGTTAATTAGTAATCTCACAGTAAGGGATCCTCTGGGGAAGAGTGATCATAATATGATAGTATTTTCACATTGAGTTTGAGAGTGACGTACTTAAGTCAGAAACTAGACTCTTAAACTTAAATAAATCCAATTACATAGGTATGAGGGGCGAGTTGGCAAAGGTAGATTGGGAAATCAAATTAAAGGGTGTGACGATTGAAAAGCAATGGCAAACATTTAAAGAAGTATTTCAATAGTCTCAACAAATATACATTCCATTGAGAAATAATGGCTCCACGGGAAAAGTGATCCACCCATGGCTAACTAAAGAAGTTAAGGATAGTATTAGATTAAAAGACGAGGCCGATAATTTTGCTAAGAAGAGTAGTGAGCCTGTGGGCCATCAGCAGCAGTAGAATTGTATTACAGCACAATCTGTAGCCTCATGGCTCGGCATATTCCTCACTCTACCATTCCAACAAGCCAAGGGATCAACCCTGGTTCAATGAAGAGTGTAGAAGAGCATGCCAGGAGCACCAGGCCTACCTAAAAATGAGGTGCCAACCTGGTGAAGGTACAACACAGGACTACATGCATGCTAAACAGCGGAAGCAACATGCTATAGACAGAGCTAAGCGATTCCACAACCAACGGATCAGATCAAAGCTCTGCAGTCCTGCCACATCCAGTCATGAATGGTGGTGGACAATTAAACAACTAACGGGAGGAGGAGGCTCTGTAAACATTCCCATCCTCAATGATGGCGGAGTCTAGCACGTGAGTGCAAAAGACAAAGCTGAAGCGTTTGCAACCATCTTCAGCCAGAAGTGCCAAGTGGATGATCCATCTCGGCCTCCTCCTGATATCCCCACCATCACAGAAGCCAGTCTTCAGCCAATTCGATTCACTCCACGTGATATCAAGAAATGGCTGAGTGCACTGGATACAGCAAAGGCTATGGGCCCCGACAGCATCCCGGCTGTAGTGCTGAAGACTTGTGCACCAGAACTAGCTGCGCCTCTGGACAAACTGTTCCAGTCCAGCTACAACACTGGCATCTACCCGACAATGTGGAAAATTGCCCAGGTATGTCCTGTCCACAAAAAGCAGAGCAAATCCAATCCGGCCAATTACAGGCCCATCAGTCTACTCTCAATCATCAGCAAAGTGATGGAGGGTGTCGTCGACAGTGCTGTCAAGTGGCACTTACTCACCAATAACCTGATCACCAATGCTCAGTTTGGGTTCCGCCAGGACCACTCGGCTCCACACCTCATTACAGCCTTGGTCCAAACATGGACAAAAGAGCTGAATTCCAGAGGTGAGGTGAGAGTGACTGCCCTTGACATCAAGGCAGCATTTGACCAAGTGTGGCACCAAGGAGCCCGAGTTAAATTGAAGTCAATGGGAATCAGGGGGATAAACTCTCCCTTGCCTGGAGTTATACCTGGCACAAAGGAAGAATTTTAAAAAGAGCCCCTTGAGCCCTTCAATCAAATGTCCCCCTCCTTTCCCAATTTCCATGTCTTTCTAAAGACCCTTTAGCCTGGAATATTTAGCTCCCAGTCATACCCAGCCTGTAGCCAGGTCTCTGTAATCACTACTACATCATGCCCTTTAAGCTGAATTTGTGCTTCTAACTGACTTGTTTTATTTCTTATGCTATCTACATTTGTGTACAGAACTCTGAATCGGACAATTGTCTCCACTCTGCCTATATGTCCTGCTAGCCTTTTTCTCCCATTTTTTAACCTACTTTGTGGATTTTCCCCTCCCACCCCCTAACTTGTTTAAATATTTCCCATCTGGCCTCTCTGATCCAATAGAATTCCAAAAATCTATCCCAGTACACAAGGCCAGGTGCGACAATATTGATGGTGGGACTTGCAGATTTAAATTCCAAAGCAGAACTACCTGACCCAGACAAAAGGGCTCTTTGTTCTGTCTTAAGCTTCATTTGAGAAGACGGTGTCCTACAAGATTTTTTTTTTATTCATTCATGGGATGTGAACGTCAATGGCGAGGCCAGCATTTATTGCCCATCCCTAATTGCCCTCGAGAAGGTGGTGGTGAGCCGCCTTCTTGAACCGCTGCAGTCCGTGTGGTGAAGGTTCTCCCACAGTGCTGTTAGGAAGGGAGTTCCAGGATTTTGACCCAGCGACGATGAAGGAACGGCGATATATTTCCAAGTCGGGATGGTGTGTGACTTGGAGGGGAACGTGCTGGTGGTGTTGTTCCCATGTGCCTGCTGCTGTTGTCCTTCTCGGTGGTAGAGGTCGTGGGTTTGGGAGGTGCTGTCGAAGAAGCCTTGGCGAGTTGCTGCAGTGCATCCTGTGGATGGTGCACACTGCAGCCACAGTGCGCCGGTGGTGAAGGGAGTGAATGTTTAGGGTGGTGGATGGGGTGCCAATCAAGTGGGCTGCTTTGTCCTGGATGGTGTCGAGCTTCTTGAGTGTTGTTGGAGCTGCACTCATCCAGGCAAGTGGAGAGTATTCCATCACACTCCTGACTTGTGCCTTGTAGATGGTGGAAAGGCTTTGGGGAGTCAGGAGGTGAGTCACTCGCCGCAGAATACCCAGCCTCTGACCTGCTCTTGTCACCACAGTATTTATATGGCTGGTCCAGTTATGTTTCTGGTCAATGGTGACCCCCAGGATGTTGATGGTGGGGGATTCGGCGATGGTAATGCCGTTGAATGTCAAGGGGAGGTGGTTAGAGCCTCTTGTTGGAGATGGTCATTGCCTGGCTTGTCTTGATATATATTAATGACTTGGACTTGGGTGTACAGGGCACAATTTCAAAATTTGCAGATGACACAAAATTTGGAAGGGGGGAGGATGGTGATCGACTTCGGGAGGATATGGACAGGCTGGTGGCACGGGCGGACTCGTGGCGGATGAAATTTAACACAGAAAAATGCGAGGTGATACATTTCAATAGGAAGAACGAGGAAAGGCAATATAAACTAAAGGGCACAACTCTAAAAGAGGTACAGGAACAGAGAGATCTCTGAGTTTACGTACATATATCGTTGAAGGTTACAGGGCAGGCTGAGAAAGCGGTTAAAAAAGCATATGGGATCCTGGGCTTTATAAATAGAGGCATAGAGTACAAAAGTATGGAAGTTATGATGAACCTTTATAAAACACTGGTTCAGCCACAACTGGAGTATTGTGTCCAGTTCTGGGCACCGCACTTTAGGAAAGATGTGAAGGCCTTAGAGAGGGTGCAGAAGAGATTTACTAGAACGGTTCCAGGGATGAGGGGCTTTAGTTACGTGGACAGACTGGAGAAGCTGGGGTTGTTCTCCTTGGACAGAGATGGTTGCGAGGAGATTTGATAGAGGTATTCAAAATCATGAACGGTCTAGACAGAGTAGATAGAGAGAAACTGTCCTATTGGCGGAAGGGTCAACAACCAGAGGACATCGATTTAAGGTGATTGGCAAAAGAACCAAAGGTGATATGGGGAAGACCTTTTTTACACAGAGAGTGGTTAGGATCAGGAATGCACTGCCTGAGGGGGTGGTGGAGGCAGATTCAATCATGGCTTTCAAAAGGGAACTGGATAAGTACTTGAAAGGAAAAAATTGCAGGGCTATGGGGATAGGAGAGGGAATAGCTGGATTGCTCTTGCATAGAGCTGGCCCGGACTTAATGGGCCAAATGGCCTCCTTCGTGCTGTAACCTTTCTATGATTCTATGATAACCCCCTCCACCCACCAAGAATTAAAAAGCTGTGCCGATCCTATGAAGACATTAGTGAGGAGCTCCATGTTAGAAGAGTGTGCTTCACCAAAGAGGTAACAGGGGAGATGTGCCAGCTATTGGATTAAAACCTGCAGCCAAAGCCAAAGTGATCTGCTCAGGCAGCTGTGCCTATGGCAATTAAAGTGACAAGCGCACTCAACTATTATACCACAGGCTCAATTCAAGCAGCCATGGGGGGATATCATCCAGAGAGCATTTAACAAATAACTGGCACACTTTAGAAGGGAGCCAGGGAATTCATCCAGTTTGGCTCGACAGCAATGCATCAGTGTGATGAGGCTATCCAGTGTTATCATGTTGAGAGAGAGAGAAAGTGAGAAAAAATAAACTTCAATTTATAAAGCACCATTCATATCCTCAGGATGTCCCAAAGCATTTCACAGCCAATAAAGTACTCTTGAAATGTAGTCCCTGTTATAACATAGAGAAACACAGCAAGCAGGCTGCACACAGCAAGGTCCCACAAACAGCAATGAGACAGATGACCAAATCATCTGTTTTAGTAATATTGGTTGAGGGATAAAGTTGGCTTGGACACCTGCTCTTCTTCAAAAAGTGTCATCAGATCGTTTACATCCACCAGAGAAGGCAGACAGGGCCTTGAATTAATATCTCATCTGAAAAACAACAGTGCTACACTTCTCAGTTAGTGCACTGAAGTGTCTCGATTATGCTCAAGTCTCTGGAGCGAGGATTGAACCCACAATTTAACGCTACCACTGAGCCAAGCCTGACAGCCTGTTGTACCATCGTGAGTTCCTACCCGTTTAGCCTCTTGAGCCTGTTCCGTCATTCAATTAGATTATCACTGATCTGTATCTTAATTCCATTTACCCGCATTTGCCTAACAAAAATTATAAATAGAGGCATAGAGTACAAAAGCAAGGAAGTTATGATGAACCTTTCGAAAACACTGGTTCGGCCACAACTGGAGTACTGTGTCCAATTCTGAGCACCGCACTTTAGGAAGGATGTGAAGGCCTTAGAGAGGGTGCAGAAGAGATTTACTAGAACAGTTCCAGGGATGAGGGAATTTCGTTACCTGGACAGGCTGGAGAAGCTGGGGTTATTCTCCTTGGACAGAGAAGGTTGAGAGGAGATTTGATAGAGGTATTCAAAGTTTTGGCATTTTGAATTAACCCCCAGCCTCAACAGCTTTTCAGGAGAGAGTGTTCCAGATTTCCACTCCCCTCTGTGTGAAGAAATACTTTCTGACATCACCCCTAAACAGCCTCGCTCTAATTTTATGCCCCCTTGTTCTGGACATCCCCACCAGAGGGAATAGTTTCACTCGATCTACCCTATAAAATCCTTTAATTATCTTAAACACTTCAATTGGATCACTCCTTAATCTTCTATATTCAAGGGAATACAAGCCCAGTTTATGCAAACTGTCTTCATAATTTAACCTTATTAGCCCCAATATCATTCTGGTGAATCTGTGCTGCAAACCCTCCAAGGCCAATATATCCTTCCTGAGATGCGGTGCCCAGAACTGAATGTTGATGGGGCCTGACCAGAGCTCTCCCCAGCTGTAACATAATTTCCACCCCTTTATATTCCAGCCCTCTTGAGATAAAGGCCAACATTCCATAGCCTTTTTGTTATTTTTTGCACCTGTCCACTGGTTTTTAGTGATTTCTGTCCATGAACACCTAAATCTCTCTGCTCATCCACAGTTCCTAGCTTCTCACCATTTACAAAATACTCTGATCTATCTTTCTCAGTGAATGACCTCACACTTTCTCACATTGAGCTCCATCTGCCACAGTTTTACCCACTCACTTAATCTGTCAATCTCCCTTTGCAACTGTCTGCTCCCATCGACACTATTTACTGTGCCACCGAACCCATTATCCCTACTCTCTGTCTCCTACTTCCCAAACAATTCACTACCCATGTCAATAGGTTGCCTCTAATTCTACGTGCTTTCATTTTTGCTAACAGTCTCTTGAGTGGAACCTTATCGCATGCCTTCTGGAAATCCATATAAATAACATCCCATAGACACGCCCTTCTCTACCACGTTAATGGCCTCATCAAAAAATTCAACTCGGTTGGTTAGACGTGGCTTACCCTTTACAAATCCATACTGGCTCTCTCTGATCAATTCATAATTGTCCAAGTGCTCAGACACTCTGGGCTCAATTTTAAAATCAAATTGCAGGCGTGTTGGGGAACATAGGAACATAGGAACAGGAGTAGGCCATTCAGCCCCTCGTGCCTGCTCCGCCATTTGATAAGAACATGGCTGATCTGTGATCTAGCTCCATATACCTGCCTTTGGCCCATATCCCTTAATACCTTTGGTTGCCAAAAAGCTATCTATCTCACATTTAAATTTAGCAATTGAGCTAGTATCAATTGCCATTTGCGGAAGAGAGTTCCAAACTTCTACACCCTTTGTGTGTAGAAATATTTTCTAATCTCACTCCTGAAAGGTCTGGCTCTAATTTTTAGACTGTGCCCCCTACTCCTAGAATCCCCAACCAGTGGAATTAGATTCTCTCTATCCACCCTATCTGTTCCCCTTAATATCTTATAAACTTCGATCAGATCACCCCTTAACCTTCTAAACTCGAGAGAATACAACCCCAATTTGTGTAATCTCTCCTCGTAACTTAACCCTCGAAGTCCAGGTATCATTCTAGTAAACCTACGCTGCACTCCCTCCAAGGCCAATATGTCCTTCCAAAGGTGCGGTGCCCAGAACTGCTCACAGTACTCCAGGTGGGGTCTAACCAGGGTTTTGTATAGCTGCAGCATAACTTCTGCCCCCTTGTACTCCAGTCCTCTAGATATAAAGGCCAGCATTCCATTAGCCTTCTTGATTATTTTCTGCACCTGTTCATGACACTTCAATGATCTATGTACCTGAACCACTGAGTCCCTTTGGACATCCACTGTTTTTAACTTTTTACCGTTTAGAAAGTACCCTGTTCTATCCTTTTTTGATCCAAAGTGGATGACCTCACATTTGTCTACATTGAATTCCATTTGCCACAGTTTTGCCCATTCACCTAATCTATCAATATCGCTTTGTAATTTTATGTTTTCATCTACTCTGCTTACAATGCCACCAACCTTTCTGTCATTGGCAAACTTAGATATGAGACTTTCTATGCCTTCATCTAAGTCGTTAATAAATATTGTGAATAATTGAGGCCCCAGACAGATCCCTGCGGGACTCCACTAGTCACATCCTGCTAATTTGAATACTTACCCATTATCCCTACTCTCTGTCGCCATTCACTCAGCCAACCTCCTAACCAAGTCCGTACTTTTCCCTTGATTCCATGGGCTTCTATCTTAACTAACAGTCTCTTATGTGGGACTTTATCAAATGCCTTCTGGAAGTCCATATAAATAACATCCATTGACATTCCCCTGTCCACTACGTCAGTCACCTCTTAAAAAAATTCAATCAGGTTTGTCAGGCACGACCTACCTTTCACAAATCCATGCTGGCTCTCCCTGATTAACTGAAAATTCTCGAGGTGTTCAGTCACCCTATCCTTAATTATAGAATCCAGCATTTTCCCCACAACAGATGTTAGGTTAACTGGTCTATAATTGCCCGGTTTCCCTCTCTCTCCTTTCTTAAATACTGACGCAAAGTAATTATTCAACATGTCCGCCATTTCCCCATTGTCAATGACAATATCCCCACTTTCAGTTTTTAAGGGGCCAACACTGCTCCTGACCACCCTCTTTTTCCTGATACAACTATAAAAGTTCTTTGTGTTGGTTTTGATATCCCTTGCAAGTTTCTTTTCATACTCTCTTTTTGTAGCTCTTACTATCTGTTTTGTGACCCTTTGTTGATCTTTGTATCTTTCCCATTCGCCAGGATCTGTGCCATTTTTTGCCTTTTTTTATGCACTTTCCTTATGTCTTATACTGTCCCTTATCTCTTTAGTTGTCCATGGCTTTTTTTTTGGCAAGTAGAGTTCTTGCCCCTCAGGGGTATAAGCCGATTCTGTATCACGTTAAATGTTTCTTTAAACATTTCCCACTGATCATCAGTCGTTTTACCCATTAACAGATTTGCCCAGTTTACTGTGGACAGTCTCTGTCTCATCCCATTGAAGTCGGCCTTACCTCAGTCTATAATCTTAGCAGCTGATTCACTTTTTTCCCTTTCAAACGCTACATTGAACTCGATCATGTTATGATCACTATTGGATAGATGTTCACGCACAGTTAAGCTGTTAACTAAATCTGGTTCATTACTCATTACTAAATCTAGTATGGCTTGCCCCCTTGTTGCCTCTAGGACATACTGCTGTAGAAAACTATCCTGGACACACTCACGAAATTCACTACCTTTCTGGTAGTTGCTAGTCTGCTTTTCCCAATCTATGTGAAGGTTAAAGTCCCCCATTAAGACCACTATGCCTTTGTTACATGCTTGTCTAATCTCTGCATTTATACAATCTAGCACTTTTTATTATTCGTTCATGGGATGTGGGCGTCGCTGGCGAGGCCGGCATTTATTGCCCATCCCTAATTGCCCTTGAGAAGGTGGTGGTGAGCCGCCTTCTTGAACCGCTGCAGTCCATGTGGTGAAGGTTCTCCCACAGTGCTGTTAGGAAGGGAGTTCCAGGATTTTGACCCAGCGACGATGAAGGAACGGCGATATATTTCCAAGTCGGGATGGTGTGTGACTTGGAGGGGAACGTGCTGGTGGTGTTGTTCCCATGTACCTGCTGCTGTTGTCCTTTTAGGTGGTAGAGGTCGCAGGTTTGGGAGGTGCTGTCGAAGAAGCCTTGGCGAGTTGCTGCAGTGCATCCTGTGGATGGTACACACTGCAGCCACAGTGCGCCGGTGGTGAAGGGAGTGAATGTTTAGGGTGGTGGATGGGGTGCCAATCAAGCGGGCTGCTTTGTCCTTCAGAGCTGCTGCCAGGGCTCCTATACACAACTCCCACTATAGTCTTAGATCCTTTCCTATTTCTCAATTCAACCCATAAGGTCTCTGTTGGCTGCTTACCCCTCATTATATCCCCCTTTATCATTGAAGTGATTTCATCTCTAATCACTAAGGCTACTCCTCCTCCTCTTCCAGTTTCCCTATCTCTCCTGTAGACCTTAATTAGGGTTAGGGGGGGCTGCAAAAATAGCAAAACTCCCGAGCGGGTTTGGAAGCCGGCTCCAACCCGCCGATTTCTGGGGTTGCCACAGATGCACCTGTGCTCGCTTCATGAATCCAGAAGTCACACCGGCAATTAAAGCCGGCGGGACGATGGTTAAACATTGACATCGTTGATCTTGTTTAAGTCTAATTTTGTGGAGATTGAGGCAGGGGTGCGATTTTAATTCAACCTCAGCGTGTTTCCCGTGCTGTGTGAAACACGCCATGGTGAACGAGTTGTGTTTCAGCCGGCAGCCATTTGGATATTTAAATACCTGTTTGACAGATGGGGATAAAAGGTGAATTATTGCAGCAGGGCACTCAGTTCTCTCGGACAAACTTCTGGCTGGGAGATCTTTGTGTTTAGACTGAAAATTCTTGGTTCACACTCAGAATTGTTCTGTTTACACATATTTACTAACTTTTTGGACCTACTCAAACTGACACCATCAAGAACGGGGGCGCGATGGCTGCATTCACCAGTACATCCAAGGATGAGGAACATCACCATCCTCGCCAGGCACGGCGTGCACTTACGCCACTTGGAGCTCCACAACACAGTGCTGCGCCACAGGCACCTGTACAAGAGCATAGAGGGCAACAACAGAGGGAGCAATGTCGCAGGAGGCACTACCCTCGCCACAGGGTCTACAGACCTAGGCTCAGCTTCCTGGACCTCTGTGAGGACCAGTGCATACGGAGGCTCAGAGTGAGTCGTCAGGTGGTCGCAGACATTTGCAGCCTCCTTCATGCTGAGCTGCTCCCGGCTGGGCCTGGCAGCATCTCATTAAAGTGACCACTGCCCTCAACTTCTTCGCTTCCAGATCATTCCAGGGTGCCACCGGTGACATCGCCGGGGTCTCACAGTCGTCTGCACACAAGTACATAACACAGTCACCGACGGCTTGTTTCACAGACCTTCGCAGTACCTCAACTTCCCCATGGATGACCTCAGCCAGACGGAGAGGGCAGTGGGATTCCACGCTGTGGCTGGCTTCCCACGGGTGCAGGGTGTAATCGATTGCATCCATATAGCAATCCGAGCACCTCCACATGAGCCAGGACTGTTCATCAACTGGAAGGGCTATCACTGCATCAACACTCAGCTCGTTTGTGACCACCGCAAAAGATTCCTTCACGTATGCGCCAGATTCCCTGGCAGCTGCCACGACTCCTTCATCCTCCGGGAATCCAACATCCCGGGCCCCTTCCACGCACCGAACACCTGCAAGGGCTGGCTCCTCAGGGACAAGGGATACCCCCTGCACACGTGGCTCGTGACACCTCTGAGGAACCCCACCACCGAGCAACAGTGTCGATATAACGACAGCCACATCGCTACTAGGTCTACAATTGAGCAAGCTATAGGGTGCTCAAGATGCACTTCAGGTGCCTTGATCGTCCTGGGGGAGCGTTTCAATACGCACCAGACAGAGTGGGACGCATTATAGTCGTGCGTTGTGCCCTGCACAACAGAGGGGTGCCACTTGAGGAGGCCCCATCCACATCTGCCACCCATATTGAGGAGGAGGAGGAAGAGGCGGAGGAGCAAGTGGAGGAGGAGGAGGAGGAGGATGAAACCATGGGCAGAACAACGGCTCACCTGGCTGCTCATGAGGCCAGTGAGTCATTGATATGCGAACGGTTCTTCTAACATCAGAAAGTGAGAAGAGTCCAGTCCTCACACCACCTGGAAAGAGCAGCGTCAACACCAGCACCACCCCCCACCTCCCGCACAAAACAGTCCAGGAACTACACATACACCCACTGTAAAGTGACCCACTGGGTGGCATCAAGTGTCGCCGTTCATGATGAAACACATGAAAGGGCCCTATCACAAAAGCCAGTCAACAATGGGCAAGACGTGGCAGTAGTGGTGAGAAAAATAACATTTAATGTGACTTTAACAAAAACCAAATATAAATGAAAAACATAACAGTCTATCAGACACCTTTGTGCATATCCTTCGTGATCACAAATCCTTAGCCTTTCACTTCTGACTACTCCTACATGGTGCATCCCCTGTGGCTGCAGCAGAGGTAGTGGCAGTTTGCTCGTGTTCATGCCCTGACCGATTAGATGCTTTGGGCCTACGCCCTCTGGGTTTCGGTGCCCATGAGGGCCTCTCCAAAGACTGCTCCACCTGCACCTGTGCAGGGGCAGACTCGGCCACCTGGAGAGGAGGCAGCATTGCGGGTAATGGTTGAGAGGGGGGCAACAGGTGAAACGTGGGAGCACTTTGAGTGGCGTCCCCACTTCCATGTCCCCTTTCGCCGTCATCCCTCCCCTGGCCCAGGCTCACATCACTGCACCACTCTGCTGGAGAACAGTTTGGAGGACTTGTGTGATGCCTTGGAAGGCAACTTCTAAAGTATCTGTCAGTCTGTTTAAGGCGACAGAATGTTGTTCACCGTGAGTCCAAACGGCCATTGTCAGCGCCTGAATGGACTCATTTGTGAGCCGTGCTTGAAGCTCCGTGGAGGCTAGCCTTCCCTCCATCGCAGACATTCCCGCACTTACCTGCGACATTATCTCAGACATTTCAGCAATTATGTGTGACACTGTCTCAGACAGTTGCTCACGTCCTTGTAACAGTATCTCAGAGATTCCCTCCTGTACCAGTGTCACCATTCCACTCATGCAGGAGTTGGACTCCTCCATCCTCTGCGCGATTGTGGAGAGTGCGAGTGGCACCTGTTCCAGCACCTCACAAATGTGCTGCTGTCCCTCGATCATTCTCCTTTTAAAGGATGGCCCCCAGGGTTCAGCATCTGCATCCAGCTGAGCACAGCCTGGAGAGGAGTGCTCCCACCGACACGGACTCTCCACAGCTGCCCCTGCCACCAGTGTCTGCTCATGCTCACTTGTGTGTGGTGACTCACCAGGTGCCAACCCAACTAACTGACTACTAGGACCTACTGAGGTGTGAATATCTGCGCTGGTGGATGGCTCCCTTAGATGTGACGGTGCCCCCTCAGAGGCCGGGAGCTCCTCTGAGGAATCTCCCTCTGTCGTCACTGCAGTCGTTGAAGGGTCTGTAAGAGAACAGAAGTCAATATTAAGCATCATCACAGATGTGTCATGTTGCGATGAGCATACTGAGGTGTTCAACATGCCAATCATTGTTAACATCAATTTATGTTGTGTGTGATGAATGTTAAAGTTGTGTCACCAGACGTTTGTGGGGTGCCAGTCTCGGCATCCCCGAAGGTCAGGCACTCGAGGGTGTGGCTCAGCTCCAGCGCCTCTTACTCCACTTCTGTGAGGACCACTATTTGTTGCGGCCCCCCCTCCGGTCCTCGCCCGCTCACGTGCATTCTGAGCTCTCTCCTAGAAGGGGAGAAAATACAGAGGTGTGAGTGAGTGATGGTGAAGTGGCCAACCGATGAATGCATTGCTTTGGGTGAGGCTGACTGTGGAAGAGGTGCATCAGAGGGTGAGTGAGACAGAGCCATCACATTAGATCAGGATTGGGCTGAGTGGTAGTGGTGGGGAGGTGAGGAAGTGTTGAGGAAGTGCAGGTAAGTTGAGGGTGAGGTTTGAGTGGGTGTGAGGAGTGATGTGATAGATTAGTGTGGGCAGTGCAGAATGAGTTGTGGGATGGGGGCGGTGATGTGGAAGATGGAGTGTAGGAGAATGAGTAAGTGTACTCACTTTGACTGACCTAGTTAGGTCATTGAAACGCTTCCTACACTGGATCCAGGTGTGGGAGACGTTGCTGCTGCTGGTGACCTCCTCTGCCACCTCGAGCCAGGCCTTCTTGGTGGCAGAGGCAGGGCCACTTCCTCCCGTCCCTGGGGTAAATCACATCCGTCCTCCTCCTCACCCCGTCCAGTAGCACCTGCAGTGAGGCCTCATTAAACCTTGGAGCAGCCTTTCCCCTGTGTTGCTCTATGTTGTGTATTTTTTGGTTGTTTGCTGCAGGAAAAGCCTTTGGAGGACTGCCCCTTTAAATAGGACTCCTCCAGCTGACAGCCTGTGATGTGGGTGCGCAGTCCGCCCGCTGCACAGCTTTCGGACGGCAAACCCGGAAGCCACGGTAAAGGGCCACCAATTAACTTGGGATTGCGTGGGAAACGGTGAGATTTTCATAGTCGGGTTACCCGGGCGCCCATTGACCCCCCCACCCCCGCTGCCATCCCGCCGCCCTTTCAGAATCGAACCCTCTGTCCCTAATAACAGATTTTAGTAACTTCCTCACACTAGACGTTAGACTAATAGGTCTAGAATTTCCTGGTTTCTCTCTCTCACCCTGAAGTGACACTAGCAATTTTCCATTCCAAGAGGACAATTCCCGAATCGAGTGAGTTTTGGAAGATCATGACTAGAGCATCTGCAATTTCCTCACTTACTTCTTTTAATGCCCTGGGTTAGAAACCATCGGGTTCTGGAGATTTGCCAATCTTCAGTCTCATTATTTTCTCCATTACCATTTTTTTAACTTATATTAAATCTAGTTGTTAGTTTTTCTCATATCTCTGGTACTTTATTCTCTTCCTCTACTGTGAAGATTCATACAAAATAATTATTTAGTATGTCTACCATTTCCTGATTTCCAATTACAATATCACCTGCCTCTGTCTCTAAGGGGCCCGCATTACCCCAGCCACCCTCTTTCTCTTAATATACTTGTTAAAACTTTTAGTATTATCGTTGATATCCCTCGCAACTTTTTTCTCGTATTCCCTTTTTGCAGCTCTTACCACTTTCCTTGTATCCCTTTGCTGTTCTTTATATCTCTCCCAGTCTGCAGGATCTCCACTATTTTTGCATTTGTGTAAGCCCTTTTAGTTTTATGGTCTTCCTCACTTTGACCAAGGTTATTTAATTACATAAATGGAGCACTTGCCCTTTAGGGGTATATACAGGTCTTGCATTGTACCAAATATTTCTTTGAACACCTCCCACTGTTCATAGTATCATAGTCGGTATAGCACAGGAGGAAACCATTCGGCCCATCGTGCCTGTACTAGCTCTTTGAAAGAGCTATCCAATTAGTCCCATTCCTCTGCTCTTTCCCCATTGCCTTGTGAATTTTTTTCCCTTCAAGTATTTATCCAATTCCCCTTTGAAAGTTATTGTTGAATCAGTTTCCACCACCCTTTCAGGCAGTGAATTCCAGATCATCACAACTCGCTGAGTAAAAAAATGTTTCCTCATCTCGCCTCTGGCTCTTTTGCCGATTACCTTAAATCTGTGTCCTCTGGTTACTGAGCTTTCTGCCACTGTGAAAGGTTTCTCTTTATTAACTTTATCAAAACCGTTTAGGTTTTGAACACCTCTATCAAATCTCCCATTAACCTTCTCTGTTCTGAGGAGAACAAACCTAGTTTCTCCAGTCTCTCCACATAACTGAAGTCCCTCATCCCTGGAACCATTCCAGTAAATCTCTTCTGCACCCTCTCTAAGGCCTTGACATCCTTCCTAAAGTGTGGTGCCCAGAATTGAACACAACACTCCCGCTGAGGCCTAACCAATGTGTTATAACGATTTAGCATAACTTCCTTGCCTTTGTACTCAATGCCTTTATTAATAAAGTCCTTTTAACAACCTTCTCAACTTGTCCTGTCACCTTCAAAGATTTGTGTACATACACCCCCAGGTCTCTCTGTTCCTGCACCCCCTTTAAAATTGTACCATTTAGTTTATATTGTCTCTCCTCATTCATTCTACCAAAATGTATCACTTCACGCTTTTCTGCATTAAATTTCACCTGCCATGTGTCTGCCCATTTCACCAGTCTGTCTACGTCCTCCTGAAGTCTATTACTATCCTCCACATTGTTTACTACATTTCTGAGTTTTGTGTCATCTGCAAACTTTAAACCCTCTATACCCAAATCCAGGTTATTAATATGTATCAAAAAGAGCAGTGGTCCTAATACTGACCCCTGGGGAACACCACTGAATACTTCCCTCCAGTCTGAAAAACAACCGTTTACCACGACTCTCTGCTTTCTGTCCCTTCACCAATTTTGTATCCACACTGCCATTCCCCTTTAATCCCATGGGCTTTAATTTAGTTAACAAGTCTATTATGTGTTACTTTATCAAATGCCTTTTGAAAGTCCATATACACTACATCAATCGCACTACCCTCATCAACTCTCTCCGTTACGTCATCAAAGAACTCAATTATGTTAGTCAAACCCGATTTTCTTTTAATAAAGTCCATGCTGACTTTCATTTATTAGCCCAGACTTTTCAAGTGCCAATTAATTTTGACCCGGATTATTTTCTGTTAAAGTTTCCCACCATCTGTTGATCTGTAGTTTTATTGTTAACAGTTCCGCCCAGTTTATTCTGGTCAATTTCTGCTCCTTCCTTCAAAGTCAGCCTTCCTCATATTCTGCAGTCCTGACACACTGCCTGTGTTGCCATTTTCTTTCTATATTTATTTACTTATTTAATGTTTATATAGCAGTTATTGATTCCTCTCTAGTGCTAACTGAATCCCCTAAAATGATAATTTAGTTTCTTATAGGAACACAGGAACAGGAGTAGGCCATTTAACCCCTCGAGCCTGTTCCGCCAATCAATGAGATCATGGCTGATCTGTGACCTAACTCCATTTACCCGCATTAGCCCCATATCCCTTAATACCTTTGGTTAACAAAAATCTATCAATCTCAGATTTAAAATTAACAATTGAGCTAACATCAACTGCCATTTGTGGCAGAAAGTTCCAAACTTCTACCATCCTTTGCGTGTAGAAGTGTTTCCTAACTTCACTCCGGAAAGGTCTGGCTCTAATTTTTAGGCTATGTCCCCAAGTCCTAGACTCTCCAACCAGCAGAAATAGTTTCTCTCTATCCACCCTATCAGTTCCCCTTAATATCTTATAAACTTCGATCAGATCACCCCTTAACCTTCTAAAGTCTAGAGAATACAACCCCAATTTGTGTAATCTCTCTTCGTAACTTAACCCTTGAAGTCCGGGTATCATTCTAGTAAACCTACGCTGCACTCCCTCCAAGGCCAATATGTCCTTCCGAAGGTGCGGTGCCCAGAACTGCTCACAGTACTCCAGGCGTGGTCTAACCAGGGTTTTGTATAGCTGTAGGATAACCTCTGCCCCCTTGTATTCTACCACTCAGCTTAGTAAATTTATCCTATTCGGTCTATTTATTTATTAAAGTTGATGATTTAGTTTTTCCCCTTGCCTCGTATGTGTTGTTTTAAGCTAATTAGCTTCTTAATCAACAATAGCCAACTATTTAGTTAAAATTAGAGTGCAGATAATAGTTTGTTTTACCTCTCTGCTGCTGCTCTGTGCTTTTTCAAGTATTACTCTATTGCTGTTGGTCCTTCAGTTTAAATTATTAAGTCTTCATTCGGTTTACAGTTCACTAACCCAGCTTATACTATGTGCTCGAGCTATAGCCTTTAAAAGTGCCATTCAACAGTCAACTCACAATGCCAATCATTTATTTATGTGCTGCAATCTTCAGCCATTCTTAGCTTTATAAAGGCTGCACTCCTAATTTCCCACCCCCTGACCCACCTCCCCATCCACTGCACCACTCCTCTGCTACACAGGAATTGTGTTATCAAAAACCGTGAATGATCCAGCTACGCAAATGATGACAGGGTCAGCACCGGAGAGGATAGGCTGGCAGAAATCCCACATCCAGGGCGCAGCACTAGCTTAAATGGCCCTGTGCATTTTCAGGACAAGGTTTTTTAACTGTTATCCCAAAAAGGGGATAATATGATCCTTCAGTATTTCTGTAGACTTCTTTCATAAGATTCATATCCCAAAACGCACTGCTTAATGTCGAGCTGACTTGGCACCAAACAGAGATGTCGACATTACTGAGAGCTCAGTGGCTTCTTACCTTTGAGATCCTGCCTGCTATAGAAATCTTCAGCCTCACTTGTGCTTTGCAGGAGCTGTAACTTCAAGTAATCTTCTGTTGTTCCTCCCTTTGGAGACTCAGTAAAACCTTCGGTTTTTCACTCCTCGCTCATTCTTTCTGCTCTATTCATTTTCTCTCAAGAAATCTATCTTTCCATTGAATCTATGGAACATGAAACATAGGAACAGAAGTAGGACATTCAGTTCCTCGAGCCTGTTCCGTCATTCAATGAGATCATGGCTGATCTGTATCCTAACTCCATTTACCCACCTTGGCTCCACATCCCTTAATACCCTTGGCTAGTAAAAATCTATCGAGCTCAGATTTAAAATTATTAATTGAGTTAGCATCTACTGCTTTTTGTAGGAGAGAGTTCCACACTTCTATAACCCTTTGTGTGAAGAAGTGTTTCTTAATTCCTCTTCTGAATGGCCTGGCTCTGATTTTAAGGTTATGCTCCCTTGTCCTAGACTCTCCCACAAGCGGAAAAAGTTTCTCTCTACCTATCCTATCAATTCCTTTCAATATCTTAAAAACCTCAATCAAATCACCCCTGAACCTTCCATATTCCAGGGAATACGAGCCCAGAATACAAGCTTCGGAAGCTTAATTAAATATTATAATGAGGCTTTTTAATACATGGTACTCACACTGGATGCCTATCGGAGGAGCCTAATTCAATACGGTGGGTGGTGCACTGATTGGAACCTTAGGCGCCCGCTTTACACCTGTAAGACGGGCAGGGCGCAATCAAATTTCTAGGCCCAGATTCTCAAGTATCGAACCCAATCCCAATGTCACATGGTATCCTTTCTGTCTGTGTTACACTGGAGTGCAAAAAAAAACAGGCTGTTGCTGAGGTATCTGAGATTGTATTGTGTCCGAGTCCACTGGATATTTCCATATTGGCCTGCACCATAATATCTATCGAATTTATTGGAACTGCAGTTTGACTACTTTCATGAATTCTATTCTGCGCTGATACAAAACTTCTCTGTAAACACCAACAGACCCTACCTGTCACCTTGAGGCACTTTAGGCTCGATTTTCGAGTGAAGTAGCGGATGCGTTGGGGAGGGGGGCTCCGAAATTCACGGAAATCTCCAGTGGGTTCGGAACCCGGCTCCAACCCACAGACTTCCGGGTTCCCCACTGACGAGTCTGGGTGCGTGTGCGCCTCCCAAATGCGGAAGTCCCACCGGCAATTAAAGCCGGCGGGATGATAGTTAAGACACTTATTTAGATACTTGAAGAACTTGAAGTACTTAATTTTTCCACATTAAGGCAGGGGTCTGATTTTGAAACATCCTCAGCGTGTTTCCTGTGCTGTGGGAAACACTCCATGTTCTACCAGACGTGTTTCAGCCGGCAGCCAGTGGGTCATTCAAATGCTTGTTCGACAGATGGGGAGAAAAGGTGAGTTCTTGCTGCAGGGACCTCAGTTCATCCACACAAACTTTTGGCTGCAAGATCTTTGTGTTTTCACTGAAAATCTTACTTTTCACTCACAATTCTTCTGTTCAAACGTATTTAACAACTTTTCGGACCCCCTCAAACTCACACCATCAGGATGGGGGGGCACGATGGCTGCATTCACCAGTACATCCGAGGACGAGCAACATCACCGTCCTCGCCAGGCACGGCGTGCACTTCCACCACATGGAGCTCCATCACACAGTGCAGCACCACAGGCACCTGTACAAGGGCACGGAGGGCAACAACAGAGAGAGCGACGTCGCAGGAGGCACTACCCTCGCCACAGGGTCTACAGACCGAGGATCAGCTTCCTGGACCTCCCTGAGGAGCAGTGTATACGGAGGCTCAGAGTGAGTCGTCAGGTAATCACAGACATCTACAGCCTCCTTCATGCTGAGCTGCTCCCGGCAGGGCCGAGCAGCATCTCCTTACCTGTCGCTGTCAAAGTCACCACTGCCCTCAACTTCTTCACCTCCAGATCATTCAAGGGTGCCACCGGGGACATCGCCGGGGTCTCTCAGTCGTCTGCACACAAGTACGTAAGGCAGGTTACCGATGGCTTGTTTCGCAGGGTCTCGCACTACGTCAAATTCCCCATGGAAGACCTCAGCCAGACGGAGAGGGCAGTGGGATTCCACTCTGTGGCTGGCTTCCCACGGGTGGTGCAGGGTGTAATCGATTGCACCCATATAGCAATACGAGCACCTCCACACAAGCCAGGACTGTTCATCAACTGGAAGGGCTATCACTCTATCAACACTCAGCTCATTTGTGACCACCACAAGAGATTCCTTCACGTGTGCGCCAGACACCCTGGCAGCTGCCATGATTCCTTCATCCTCCGGGAGTCCAACATCCCGCCCCTCTTCCACGCACCGAACACCTGCAAGGGCTGGCTCCTCAGGGACAAGGGATACCCCCTGCACACGTGGCTCATGACACCTTTGAGGAACCCCACCACCGAGCAACAGTGTCGATATAACGACAGCCACATCGCTACTAGGTCTACAATTGAGCAGCTATAGGGTGCTCAAGATGCGCTTCAGGTGCCTTGATCGTCCTGGGGGAGCGCTTCAATATGCACCAGACAGAGTGGCACCCCTCTGTTGTGCACAACATGGCACAACAGAGGGGTGCCACTTGAGGAGGCCCCATTCACATCTGCCACCCACATTGAGGAGGGGGAGGGGGAGGAGGAGGAGGAACAACCCATGGGCAGAACAGCGGCTCACCTGGCTGCTCGTCAGGCCAGGGAGTCACTGATGTGTGAACGGTTCTCCTAACATCAGACAGTGTGAAGAGTCCAGTCCTCACAACCTGGACAGATCAGCGGCCACACCAGGCCGTCCACCCCTCCCTGCACAAAATAGTCCTACAACTACACATACACCCACTGTAAAGTGACCCACTGGGTGGCATCAAGTGTCGCTGTTCATGGTGAATCTCATGAAAGGGCCCTATCACAAAAGCCAGTCAAGAATGGCCAAGATGTGGCAGCAGAGGTGACAATCGTAAAATTTAATGTCACTTTAACAAAAAGCTAATATAAATGAAAAACATGACCAACCGTCAACCACCCTTGTGTATCCCCTTCGTGCTCACAAAACCTTCACCTTTCTCTTCCGACTACTCCTACGTGGTGCATCCCCTGTGGCTGTAGCAGAGGTAGTGGCAGTTTGCTCTTGTTCATGCCCTGACTGATTAGATGCTTTGGGCCTACGCCTTCTGGGTTTTGGTGCCCGTGAGGCCCCCTCCAAAGACTGCTCCACCTGCACCTGTGCAGGGGTAGACTCGGCCACCTGGAGAGGAGGCAGCATTGCAGGTACTGGTTGAGAGGGGGGGCAACGGGTGAGACGTGTGAGCGCTTTGAGTGGCATCCCCACTTCCATGTCCCCTTTCGCCGTCATCCTTCCCCTGGGCCAGGCCCACATCACTCCTACCACCCTGCTGGACGACAGTTTGGAGAACATATGTGAAACCTTGTAAGGAAAATACTAGTGTATCTGTCTGCCTGTCTAAGGGTCCAAACGACCGATGTCAGGGCCTGAATGGACTATTTTGTGAGCCGTGCTTGAAGCTCAATGGAGGCTAGACTTCTCTCCACCGCAGACATTCCCGCACTTACCTGTGACAGTATCTCAGACAGTTGCTCACGTCTCCGTGACACTATCTCAGAGATTCCCTCCAGTACCTGTGCCACCATTCCACTAATGCAGGAATTGGACTCCTCCATCCTCTGCGCGATTGTGGAGAGCGCGAGTGGCACCTGTTCCAATACCTCGCAAATGTGCTGCTGTCCCTCGATCATTCTCCTTTTAAAGGATGGCCCCCAGGATTCAGCATCTGTGTCCAGCTGAGCACAGCCTGGAGAGGAGTGCTCCCACCATGCAGACTCTCCACAGCTGCCCCTGCCACCAGTGTCTGCTCGTGCTCACTTGTGTGTGGTAACTCACCAGGTGCCAACCCAACTAACTGAGGACTAGGACCCACCGAGGTGTGAGTATCTGCACTGGTGGATGGCTCACTCAGATGTGACGGTGCCCCCTCAGAGGCCAGCAGGTCGTCTGAGGAATCGCCCTCTGTCGTCTCTGTGGTCGCTGAAGGGTCGGTAAGAGAACAGAAGTCAATATTAAGCATCATCACAGATGTGTCATGTTGCGATGAGCATACTGAGGTGTTCAACATGCCAATCATTGTTACCATCAATTCATATTGTGTGTGATGAATGTTAAAGTTGTGTCACCAGACGTTTGTGGGGTGCCAGTCTCGGCATCCCCGACGGACGGGCACTCGAGGGTTTGGATCAGCTCCAGCGCCTCCGACTCTGCCTCTGTGAGGACCACTATTTGTTGTGGCCCCCCCCAGTCCTCGCCCTCTCACGTGCATTTTGCGCTCTCTTCTTCCAGAAGGGGAGAAAGAACAGACGTGTGAGTGAGTGATGGTGAAGTGGCCAACCAATGAATGCATTGCTTTGGGTGAGGCTGACCGTGGAAGAGGAGCATCAGAGGGTGAGTGAGACAGAGACATCACATTGGATCAGGATTGGGATGAGTGGTAGTGGTGGGGTCACAAATGGGGAGGTGAGGAAGTGCTGAGGAAGTTCAGGTAAGTTGAGGATGAGCTTTGAGTGGGTGTGAGGAGTGATGTGATAGAGTAGTGTTGGCAGTGCAGAATGAGTTGTGGAGTGGGGGTGGTGATGTGGAAGACGGAGTGTAGGAGAATCAATAAGTGTACTCACTTTTGCTGACCTAGTTAGGTCGTTGAAACGCTTCCTGCACTGGATCCAGGTGCGGGAGATGTTGCTCCTGCTGGTGACCTCGTCCGCCACCTCGAGCCAGGCTTTCTTGGTGGCAGAGGCAGGCCACTTCCTCCCGTCCGCCGGGCAAAACACATCCCTCCTCACTCCATCCAGTAGCACCTGGAGTGAGGCCTCATTAAACCTTGGAGCAGCCTTGCCCCTGAGCTGCTCCATTGTGGTTTCTGGGTCTCTGCTCCAGAAAAAGCCTTTGGAGCAATGGCCCTTTAAATCGAGCTCCTCCAGCTGACAGCCTATGATGCGGGTGCGCAGTCCGCCCACTGCGCAGCTTCCGGACGGCAAACCCGGAAGCCACGGTAAGTGGCACCAATTGAATCGTGATCGCGTGGGAAACGGACATGTTTTATTGGTCGGGTTACCGACGTGCCCAATCACCCCCCACTGCCACTCCACCTCCGTTCTAATATCGAGGCCCTTTATGTGTGCAGATTTAATTCATGTCCAAGTTGTAGACTATATTTTAGGTCAATCATATTCCTTTGTGTTGGAGCTTTGTGGGACAATTAAGCATAAGGTGCACACTGCAGTCAGGTGAGACACCTGCACCAAGATCGATCAGGATGATTCTCAAAATGATTGTTGGTGTCATGGCAGGAAAGTAGGGTTATGCTAAATTGAATATTGGTAAGCTGTATGATTGGGAAAATATCAGTGAGAATATCAATGAGAAGTCTTTGAACATGGGCATAAAGACTTTAGGTTGACAATGTACCAACAGTATGGTTGGCAGAAAGAGTTGGTGGCATGGAGCTTAGAGAGAGAACTGTCAAGGTGACCTGCTGGCTGTCCTGGTAATTGGTCGTGCATAGGTTTGGCACTGACCTCATCCATAGTACGTCACGTATAGATTCAACTGATAAGGCATGAAGACAATGAGCTTTGGACTGCATTTTATAGAACAGAGCAGCTTTCAAAAGTAGCTCAGTGCTTTCAGGAGCTTTTCCCTTCTGCTAGCAGAATTACTTTGTTTATGGTGTTGTAAGACATCAGGGGGGAATAATCAAACAATGCAAAGCATGCTACAAATGCACAACTGGTTGAGAACTGGTCTTGCCCTGTTCAACCTGCAGCATAAGTACGGAAGGGTGGCCTATGGCCTACCTGACTGATTCAACAGTCACCCCAGTAAAGTTTCCCAGGGTCAGTCTTATCTCAATTCTTTCTGTGCCTTCCTGGTAGTAAATCTGCCTCTGTGTGGAAGCTTCGCTCTGGAGGGAGGCAGGAAATGGCTGTTGCTGCAGGATTCCAATGCCTGAAGCAGCTTATGAGGGCAGCAACCTCAAAGACTAGAATAATTCTGTAGCCTCTGATTACGAAGGAAAATTCTGCCTCAGAGGACGAGTGCATCAATAGTTCCTGCATTGGCTGCAGTCACTGCTTCAGGCTTTTGTATTTTTCTATGCACTGTGTCTCACCTAGCATCAGTGGACTGATGTTCCTCCTGCCCAGCATTGGTGGGGCAATGGTAGAAAATGTAATGTCACTCCAACACTTAAAGAAGTACATCCGGGGGCAATATGGGAAACAGAGACCTGCCTCTAGTCTTTCCAAGCACCGACTCGATTACAGCCCATTCTAGGTCCATTACAGTCCATTCAGATACCTCTTGGAGAAAGATTGGTTAGTCAGCAAGTCAAGTTTGAGATAAAAAATAAGAAATTGCACAAGCAAAAAAACAGGCTTGTAAAAGAGAAAGAAAGGTTACCATTTTGGATCGGACCGTTCATTACATAGCTGCAAATTTTGAGTGGGGCCTACCATTAGATAGGTTAACATTTAGGTGGAGTCCTTCACCAGAAAGGTTAACATTTTAGATGGGATTCATCATCAGTGAGTGAGTGAGTGAAAAGGTAAGAATAGATTACTGATAACACACCTGGTGTAGCTATGGTTTTATGTTCTATAAAGTTCAGAAGGTGCATTAAGCTCAGAGAGAGTGATTAGCTTCCTGCAAGGGTTCAGACGATCGTCAATTGTAACTTCAAGGGACTGCAAAAACCCTGGAGAAAAAATGTCCATCATTTCCCTGGGGATTCCACCAAAGTTATGGTGGACAATTAGGAGAACCCCTGTGGAGATTTAACCTCACGTGTCTTTCCTCCTTGTAATTGAGTTCATTTGTTTTTCAAAAAGTTGAATTTTGAAGCTTCTAATTATCTCAAGTGATTATCATTTGTTTCGTTGACAGAAAATGTAAACAGCTATCAGAGAGAGACAGACAGACAGAGAGAGACACTCAGAGTGTCTTTCCTCATTTCCTCATTTAATTTAAGTCAAATTTTTAAAGCTTTAATTTCCATCTGTGTTTTATTGATAGTTAATTAGAATGTTTACCTTTTCTTATAGCTGCGAGAGACAGAGAACGAAAATGGACAAAGAGGTGCACAAATAGAGGAGAGAGTGAGAGAGACAGACACATTGGTGTCCACTAACTAATCTCAAAACACCAAATTCACTGTTTACAGAGATCCCTTAGAAAGGCACAAAGCAATGGTAGGATTCCCTTCCCCCAACCAGTGCTGTGAAGCCCATGCCTTACCCATCCCTTCACTAATGACAGACACCCGTGAACCAAATTTCATATTCCACCCCCAGTTATCAAGTGTACTTCCTGTCTAAAGATACTAATTGCTGTAATGCTTTTTATGTCAACACTTACGATGGAAGCTACCTTTGTAATGATTACATTTTGTTGATGAACCGAGGAGTCACTCAATGCTTTATGAACAAAAATTCAACCATCGTTCTAAGGGGGTTGCAACCAGGGAAATGGGACTCGCTCCATTGGAGTTTCCATGCCCTGTGGCTTAGAGTCCCAGCACATGTGGTTAGACCAATCTACCTCCCTTATCACCAGTGGATGTGGGAACCACCTGGTGGGGGGGGGTCCAGGCCTGGATCGAGACCTGGCCCCTCAACGATTTGGCTACAAAATGTTTTTGTTAAAAGCAGCACCCTTTTGTAAGTGGGTCTCAGGCTGTGGGTCCTGGATCAATTGAAAATTCCAAGACAGAAATCAATAGATTTTTATTAGGTAAGGGTATCAATGGATATAGGAGCAAGGCAAGTAAATCGAGTTGGGGTACAGATCAGCCATGATCTGATTGACTGGTGGAACAGGCTCGAAGGTCTGAATGGCCCTACTCCTGTCTCTATGTGACCTGTTTCAGGGACAAATTGCTTTTGCATCTTAAAAACTATTTCACATTCCTTCCGCATTTTTTCCTTCCAGTATCTCTTCCCATTTTACTATCCCCCTGAATTCTCTCATACACTGAAAGGCAGCTTGTTTAAAATGTCGCTTTTTAATTGGCTTCCTTTTGTTGTCTAGCCTCCTGTCTATCCTCCATGTCAGAGCAATACGGTCACTAGGTCCCAAATGCTTGCTTATTTCGACTTTGCTTGTTGTTCCCTCCTCATACGCGACAGGGGGTGAATTTTATTGCGCCCTCTCTGGCTCTGTCGGCATGACTTTGGCGGATATCCCATTTGTGTTACTGCGGTGCAGTGAGAGAAGCTCTGAGGAGGATCTGCCCCCAGAGATTTTTTACACTAAGCATTTTACCAATATAGAGTTTAAATTCTTCTATATTGTTCAACAAAATACTACCTGAATGATCTTCTATTTAGACAATAAAACCAAGAGGTTACCAGAACTGGGTGTGGTTATTATTAGTCATGTTCCTTCATCGTCGCTGGGTCAAAATCCTGGAACTCCCTTGCTAACAGCACTGTGGGAGAACCTTCACCACACGGACTGCAGAGGTTCAAGAAGGCGGCTCACCACCACCTTCTCAAGGGCAATTAGGGATGGGCAATAAATGCCGGCCTCGCCAGCGACGCCCACATCCCATGAATGATTTTGTTTTTAAAGTAATGTCACAAGCTGGGAGAAGGTTAATTTTGACAAATTAAAGGTTTTCCTCAGCGAGTGCTGTTAATCTTGATAAGGAGAATGAGCCAAACAGGATCTGGTTTATCTGCTAATTTAATCTCTGGTTTCAGAGGGTGTGACTGCTTCTGTTGTCTTATATATAACGTTTCAAAGTGGAATTGTGTGAACAGTGATTGATCAGCAGCCAGAGCAGCTCTAACGGTGAGCCCATCAGCGGCTCAAGGGCACTCCAAATGTTTAAATTACTGAATATATTGATCTTCTCCAGTTTTCTGAATATTCCTGGTAAGTTCTTGCTTCTGTGGAGATTTAGTCAATCTTTGCTACATGTTTCCTTCTCTCAGTATTGCACCTGCTTTTGATCTTTTCGCATTTTTCTTTCCAGTGCTCCAATTAACGTCTGCCCGTTCTCAATCTTTCTGTTCTATCTTATTCTTCTCTCGTTTCCTTTCTTTCCATCAGGACTCTCTCTAATTTATATTTCAGACTAATTCATTCCCATCTTCTTACCCACATCCCCTTTACATATTCTACCATATGCTTTTATTAATTTGGACCATCTCCATCTGTTTTTCTTAATCACTTTTCTTCTTCATGTAATCTTTGCTTTAGCAATAACTGCTTGTTGCACCTTATTTATCACACCATGCTCACTCTTTTAAGTCCCTGGATTCCAAACATCCTCTTCCTTTCTATTGGTGTATGCTGGTTTCAAACAAAACTTTTAACAGGGTTTTGTCATGTATGCAGAGTATTGAAGGCGGCGGAACAGGTAGATAAGGTGGTAAAGAAGGCATATGGGATACTTGCCTTTATTAGCCGAGGCATAGAATATAAGAGCAAGGAGGTTATGATGGAGCTGTATAAAACACTGGTTAGGCCACAGCTGGAGTACTGTGTGCAGTTCTGGTCGCCACACTACAGGAAGGATGTGATCGCTTTGGAGAGGGTGCAGAGGAGATTCACCAGGATGTTACCAGGGCTGGAGCGCTTCAGCTATGAAGAGAGACTGGGAAGATTGGGTTTGTTTTCCTTGGAGCAGAGGAGGCTGAGGGGGGACATGATTGAGGTGTACAAAATTATGAGGGGCACAGATAGGATGGATACTAAGGAGCTTTTTCCCTTCGTTGAGGGTTCTATAACAAGGGGGCATAGATTCAAGGTAAAAGGCGGGAGGTTTAGAGGGGATTTGAGAAAGAACTTTTTCACCCAGAGGGTGGTTGGAATCTGGAACTCACTGCCTGAGAGGGTTGTGGAGGCAGGAACCCTCACAACATTCAAGAAGCATTTGGATGAGCACTTGAAATGCCATAGCATACAAGGCTACGGACCAAATGCTGGAATATGGGATTAGAGTAGACAGGGCTGATGGCCGGCGCGGACACGATGGGCCGAAGGGCCTCTATCCGTGCTGTATAACTCTATGACTCTATGACTCTATGATGCTTTCACCAAACCTTTTTCACTGACAATTTCCAAAAACGATGGTGTTTCTTTGGCCTGCATTCATAGCTTTTGTATTTTAACTGTAGAGTAAATCTATAAAAAGTATATGAAATTCAGCATGTCCACGACTATCTCAGAGCTTAGAGTGTGGGATGTTAACATGCAACTGCTCAATACAATATGTGTGGCTGAGGGTGAGTGGGAGGTTTGGTTTACTCTGCTCAGGAACCACTGAAATCCATTTTGGGAATGATTTTGGAACAAGGCTGCTTAATTTCATTCATAAGTTTAATACTTACTGTAAATAGTTCTCAAGCTGCACACTTGAGCACAAAAATTAAAGCATAAACTTGTAGAACTGAAATCAGTGAGGTTCTGGCTATTTGATTGAGATTTTGAGACCAGAAAGATGGTGAGTTCCCCCAAAATTTCTTGAAGATCTGGTTTATTATTGGTGAAAATGTCTCATCTTTACAACAGTTGAGTATTAATGTGGAAATAAGTGCTTTTCACACCGAACCTGATGCACTTCCACCCACAGAGTCCTTGCTAACTGGCTAATAATGTAATGACCACTCTGGTTTTACACACGGTGTAAAAGGTTGTCACCTGTCTGGTTTTGGTCTGGACAATTGTTTGTTAGGCAAGTTGGCTGGGAATTTTTTTGAAGGATAAGTGGAACATCCAAAGTTGGGTTTTTAAAATAAATGCTTTTTCCACTTATTCTGTGTCCCATATTGTGGATGTTTTATTAACCGAGGTTATTAAAGGGGAAGGACAGACCAGTGATAACTTTTTGTTCAAACTATTCCTCCAATTCCTATATTTAAAAACTATTGACTACCATTTGAAAATAAACTCCAAGATTTCCCACCCTAACCGAGACCTGCCGCGTCCCCTTAGCCGCTGAGCTGCAGTGTTCCAGCAACATAACTGAAGACCCTGTCAGCAACACACTGTGTGTCCAATCGTTTCAAATCAGGCTCCAATTTCAGCCTGCTCAGGGAGCTAATCTGGGGTTATCTGACCCTGGGAAAATATGCCATCAGCTGGTACGCTGCAGAAAAGAAGTCTTCCCAGATTTACTCAGCTGGTAGCAAGCTCTCACCTGGGTCTGAACCCCCACCCACCCCAATAACTGAGCATCTAATCTAGCCTGTCACTGCAGTGCAGCACTGAGTGAGTGTTGAATTATGGTGCTGTACTTTGGGTGAGACATTAAACTGAGACCTCATCAGCCCCGGAGGATGTTAAAAGATCCCATTGGGTTTTTGAAGAAGAGCAGGAAGTTCACCCAGTGTCTTGATCAACATTTCTCTCTCAACCAATACTGACAAAAAGCAGATGTTAATTCACCTCAGTGCTGCTCATGGGACATTGCTGGTTTGCCTTTGTCTCTGCATTTAAAGTAGTTCATAGTGTGACATGCTTTGAGGTGTTTCGGTGTGATATATATACAAGGATTGTTATTGAGGTTTGGTTAATGTTCATTATAGCATCATGGAAATTTCAGCCTGTATTGGTGGCAGTTCCACATTGGAGCGATTTACTGTAATCCCATTCCCCATACCCTTTAATACTTCATCAAATGCTGATCTAATTCCCTCTTAAATGACTTGGGGTTCAGTAGCCACCTGTGGTAGTACATTCCATATTCTAATGACCCTTTATATAAAAACGTTTTTATAACCTCTCCCTTTATACTCCAAGTACTAATCCTAGGTTTGTTACTGAATCACCAACCAGCAGAAAGAATTGTCTACTGTTTAGTCCCTCATTTTCAGAATTTTGAACTCCTCTATCAGATCCCCTGAGCTTCTCTGCTCTAGTAAACACAGTCCTAGTCTTTCTTGTATCACAAATGAACGCTATCCTCTGATTCCTGGTATTATCTGAGCTATTGTGCACACTTCAATATCATCAACTGGACAATCCAGAGAATGCAAGCTATGGGCCCAGCCTTTATCCTGCCCTGATCTCTGTCCAGTTTTAGACTTGGCAAAAGAGAACTAATGGTTAAATAAAAAATAACTTGTATTTATGGAACACTTCTCACATTGTCATAATGCCCCAAGTGCTTCACAGTCAATAACTTTAAAAGTTCAGTCACTGTTGTTATGTAGGCAAACGCAGCAACCAATTCGCACAGGGCAAGGTCCTCCCAAACAGTATGAGGTGAATAAGGACTGAATCTCTTTAGATGGTGTTGGACGAGGGAAGAGTGTTGACCAGGACACCAGGAAAATTTCTGGTGTTCTTCAAAAAGCTGCCATGGGATCTTTTACATCCATCTTAACAGGCAGCCAAGGCCGCAGTTTTAAATTGATCCGAAAGACACCGCCTCTGACAATGCAGCACTCCCTCATTACTGTACTGAAGTGTTAGCCTAGATTATGTGCTCAATTCATAGAACAGATATTGAACCCACAACTTTCTGACTCAGAGGCAACAGTATTGCCAGATGAAAGTTAGTGACAATGATTTGTCCAGAAAGCCTTCTCCAGGTGGGATATCTTTCTGGTTAAAGACCTACCCACACAGGTCAGCAATGTGGTTTCCCCATCACAGGACTGTGGAGACATTCCAAGTCACTGGGGAACATCTAGAGGCCAGAGATGAAGCTGTGAATCACAATGTTCAAATGACTATATTTGAAGCTTATAAAAGCACAAGCTGTTTCTCTGTTGCCCTGCTCTACACGTGGGGTGGATTCCACAGCCCAAGATGGTTGTTTCTTAGTAGAATTCTTTGATATGAATGCAGCATAAAACAGAAGGTATTTGTATGAAAGAGTTAAGGAACAGCAAAGGATGCTGTAAGTTAGTATAAGGATGGTACAGGTTGTTAATAGAACTCGTGACAGTAGTGATGTACTGGGAGGTAGGGGGTGAAGTGTATAAATATGGAGATTGGGGAAGTATGTAGGAACATAGGAACAGGAGTAGGCCATTCAGCCCCTCGAGCCTGCTCCGCCATTTGATAAGATCATGGCTGATCTGTGATCTAACTCCATATACCTGCCTTTGGCCCATATCCCTTAATACCTTCAGTGGCCAAAATGCTATCTATCTCAGATTTAAATTTAACAATTGAGCTAGTATCAATTGCCGTTTGCGGAAGAGAGTTCCAAACTTCTACCACCCTTTGTGTGTAGAAATGTTTTCTAATCTCGCTCCTGAAAGGTCTGGCTCTAATTTTTAGACTGTGCCCCCTACTCCTAGAATCCCCAACCAGCGGAAATAGTTTCTCTCTATCCACCCTATCTGTTCCCCTTAATATCTTATAAACTTCGATCAGATCACCCCTTAACCTTCTAAACTCCAGAGAATACAACCCCAATTTGTGTAATCTCTCCTCGTAACTTAACCCTTGAAGTCCAGGTTTCATTCTAGTAAACCCAAGCTGCACTCCCTCCAAGGCCAATATGTCCTTCCGAAAGTGCGGTGCCCAGAACTGCTCACAGTACTCCAGGTGCGGTCTAACCAGGGCTTTGTATAGCAAAAACAATGTGGTTATACTGGGAAAATATAATTTTCACATAGAGGGGAGAAGCAGAACAGCTCAGGTAGTAAACGCAATGAATTTCTAGAATGTATTCAGGACAATATGTTTTAGAACTGACAAGAAATACCGGATTCAGTGATGAGTAACCAACCAGAATTAACAATCGGACAGTACGGAGGCATCTTGCAAATAGTGACCATGTCATGATTGAATTTGATATTAGGTTTGAGAGAGAAAAGGGATAGATAAAAAACAAGGTTTTAAATTTAAGTAAGGCAAACCTCAAAGGGATAAGAAATAAATTGCCCACAGTAAACTGGGCTGATCTGTTAATGGGTAAACCTACAGACAAGGAGTGTTTAATTCAGTACAAAACCAGCACGTATCCCCAAAAGGTAAAGGCTCCGCTTGTGTAGTTAAACAACCACGGGACGAATGAGGTGAAAAACGGTATCAAGATAAAAGAAAAAGCTCACACAAATACAAGGGGAAGTGGACTATAAAAAGTATCAGAGATACAAAGAGAGTAATAAGAGGTGCAAAAAAAGGGAATATGAAAAAACTTAGGGATATCAAAGCTAACAGCAAATGTTTTTATAAATACATTAAGAGAAAGAGAGAGGGGTAAAGGGGAATATGGGCCAATTAAAGACAGATGGAAGTGAGACCAGAATGCATACCTGTTAAACGAGTACTTTGAATCCCTTTTCACAGTGGGGGAAGGGGACAATATATCAGTGATAGAAATGTACCTAAAAATAAGGCAAGGGGAGGAAGTATTGAATTTAACATAAGTAAAAAAATGTTAATGGAGAAAATAATGGCATTTAACATGGACAAATCCCCAGGACCTGATGGTTTCCATCCCAGGGTATTAAAAGAAATAGATGAGGAAATTGTAAATGCATGAGTCGTAATTTTCCAAAACTCTCTGGATTCAGGGATTGTGCTTTTGAATTGGAAAATTGCAAATGTCACCCCATTGTTTAAGAAGGGAAGGAGGGATAAAACAGGTAACTACAGGACCTGTCAGCTTAACATCAATAGTGGGAACGTTACTTGAATCTATCACCAGAAACAGAGTATCTGAGCACCTGGACAAGTATGAGCTGATTAAAGAGAGTCAGCACGGATTTGTGAACAGTAGGTCATGTCGAACTATTGGAGTTGAATTTTTTTTGAGGAGGTGACTAACACGGTGGACAGAGAAGTGTCTATGCATGATGTCTATATGGACTTCCAAAAGGATTTTGATAAGGTTCTGCACAAGAAATTATCAGCGATAATGAATGCGCAAGGAATTGGAGCCAACCTTGTGACATGGGTCGCTAATTGGTTGGAAGGTAGAAGGAGGAGAGTCATCGGAAGGGAGCTGGTTCAGTTCTTGGGGCAGATTGCATCATAGAAAAGGTAAGTGGCTTAACCGTTCACATACACATGGTCAATGTGATCACCTGAGGGATAAGAAAGGGATTTTCCAGATTTATTTTGTCCCTCATTGACTCCAGGTTTTTTTCCCTGTTTTTTTTGCCTCTCCCAGGAGATGACATGGCTGCAGAGGGAGTAGGAAGTGTCCAGTCATGGTGCCTAGAGTGTGGGGCAGGCTTGATGGAGCAGCTGGTCTTTTCCTGCCCGTCATTTACATATGTTCGTAAAGCAATCGTTCTCTGATTGCTGGAATATGACAAATGGTGGTCCCTAGGGACCCTGTACTGGGGCTGCAGCTTTCACCATATATATTAATGAATTGGATGAAGACATACAGAGCTGTCTTTCCAAGTTTGCAGATGACACTAAGTTACGAGGCGCAGTAAGTTGTGTGGACGGGAGCAGGAAGTTGCAGAGGGACATAGTAAGACTAAGTGAGTGTGGGCAAAACTATGGCAGATGGAGTTCAATGTGAGGAAGTGCAAGGTTATCCATTTTGGATCTGAGAAAGACAAATCAGAATGGCCCAGATATTTCTGCCATGGGCCCTGTTAACTAGACTAACAGTTAGCTGGCTAAATGTGCATGTTTAGGTTTTAATATTATTTCCCCACAAAGTTGCTGGAAGTGTGAGCTGATTACAGCATGGTGAGGGTAACAGGGCATCTCCTTAAAGGCATGGCGAGGTTAACAGGGCATCTCCTTAACAAAATGGCGAGGTTAACAGGGCATCTCCTTAACGACATGGCGAGGTTAACAGGGCATCTCCTTAACGACATGGTGAGGGAAACAGGGCATCTCCTTAACGACATGGCGAGGATAACAGGGCATCTCCTTAACAACATGGCGAGGGTAACAGGGCATCTCATTAACGACATGGCGTGGGTAACAGGGCATCTCATTAAAAACATGGCGAGGATAACAGGGCATCTCCTTAACGACATGGCGAGGGTAACAGGGCATCTCATTAAAAACATGGTGAGGGTAACAGGGCATCTCCTTAACGACATGGCGAGGGTAACAGGGCATCTCCTTAACGACATGGCGAGGGTAACAGGGCATCTCCTTAACGACATGGCGAGGGTAACAGGGCATCTCCTTAACGACATGGCGTGGGTAACAGGGCATCTCATTAAAAACATGGCGAGGATAACAGGGCATCTCCTTAACAACATGGCGAGGGTAACAGGGCATCTCATTAAAAACATGGCGAGGATAACAGGGCATCTCCTTAACAACATGGCGAGGATAACAGGGCATCTCCTTAACAACATGGCGAGGGTAACAGGGCATCTCCTTAACAACATGGCGAGGATAACAGGGCATCTCCTTAACGACATGGCGAGGGTAACAGGGCATCTCCTTAACAACATGGTGAGGATAACAGGGCATCTCCTTAACGACATGGCGAGGGTAACAGGGCATCTCCTTAACGACATGGCGAGGGTAACAGGGCATCTCCTTAACGACATGGCGAGGGTAACAGGGCATCGCCTTAACAACATGGCGAGGGTAACAGGGCATCTCCTTAACGACATGGCGAGGATAACAGGGCATCTCCTTAACGACATGGCGAGGGAAACAGGGCATCTCCTTAACGACATGGCGAGGGGAACAGGGCATCTCCTTAACGACATGGCGAGGGTAACAGGGCATCTCCTCAACGACATGGCGAGGGTAACAGGGCATCTCCTTAACGACATGGCGTGGGTAACAGGGCATCTCATTAAAAACATGGCGAGGATAACAGGGCATCTCCTTAACGACATGGCGAGGGTAACAGGGCATCTCCTTAACGACATGGCGAGGATAACAGGGCATCTCCTTAAAGACATGGCGAGGGTAACAGGGCATCTCCTTAACAACATGGCGAGGGTAACAGGGCATCTCCTTAACGACATGGCGAGGGTAACAGGGCATCTCCTTAACGACATGGCGAGGGTAACAGGGCATCTCCTTAACGACATGGTGAGGGTAACAGGGCATCTCCTTAACAACATGGCGAGGGTAACAGGGCATCTCCTTAACGACATGGTGAGGGTAACAGGGCATCTCCTTAACGACATGGAGAGGGTTACAGGGCATCTCCTTAACGAAATGGCGAGGGTAACAGGGCATCTCCTTAATGAAATGGCGAGGGTAACAGGGCATCTCATTAAAAACATGGCGAGGGTAACAGGGCATCTCCTTAACGACATGGCGAGGGTAACAGGGCATCTCCTTAACGACATGGCGAGGGTAACAGGGCATCTCCTTAACGACATGGCGAGGGTAACAGGGCATCTCCTTAACAACATGGCGAGGATAACAGGGCATCTCCTTAATGAAATGGCGAGGGTAACAGGGCATCTCCTTAACAACATGGTGAGGGTAACAGGGCATCTCCTTAACGACATGGCGAGGGAAACAGGGCATCTCCTTAACAACATGGCGAGGGTAACAGGGCATCTCCTTAACGACATGGCGAGGGTAACAGGGCATCTCCTTAACGACATGGCGAGGGTAACAGGGCATCTCCTTAACGAATTGGCGAGGGTAACAGGGCATCTCCTTAACGACATGGCGAAGGTAACAGGGCATCTCCTTAACAACATGGTGAGGGTAACAGGGCATCTCCTTAACGACATGGCGAGGGTAACAGGGCATCTCCTTAACGACATGGCGAGGGTAACAGGGCATCTCCTTAACGACATGGCGAGGGTAACAGGGCATCTCATTAACGACATGGCGAGGGTAACAGGGCATCTCCTTAACGACATGGTGAGGGTAACAGGGCATCTCCTTAACAACATGGTGAGGGTAACAGGGCATCTCCTGAACGACATGGCGAGGGTAACAGGGCATCTCCTTAACAACATGGCGAGGGTAACAGGGCATCTCCTTAATGGCATGGCGAGGGTAACAGGGCATCTCCTTAACGACATGGCGAGGGTAACAGGGCATCTCCTTAACAACATGGCGAGGGTAACAGGGCATCTCATTAACAACATGGCGAGGGTAACAGGGCATCTCCTTAACGACATGGCGAGGGTAACAGGGCATCTCCTTAACGACATGGCGAGGGTAACAGGGCATCTCCTTAACAACATGGCGAGGATAACAGGGCATCTCCTTAACAACATGGCGAGGGTAACAGGGCATCTCCTTAACGACATGGCGAGGGTAACAGGGCATCTCCTTAACGATATGGCGAGGGTAACAGGGCATCTCCTTAACGACATGGCAAGGGTAACAGGGCATCTCCTTAACGACATGGCGAGGGTAACAGGGCATCTCCTTAACGACATGGCGAGGGTAACAGGGCATCTCCTTAACGACATGGCGAGGATAACAGGGCATCTCATTAACAACATGGCGAGGGTAACAGGGCATCTCCTTAACAACATGGCGAGGATAACAGGGCATCTCATTAACAACATGGCGAGGATAACAGGGCATCTCATTAAAAACATGGCGAGGGTAACAGGGCATCTCCTTAACAACATGGCGAGGATAACAGGGCATCTCATTAACGACATGGCGAGGATAACAGGGCATCTCATTAACAACATGGCGAGGGTAACAGGGCATCTCCTTAACAACATGGCGAGGATAACAGGGCATCTCATTAACGACATGGCGAGGATAACAGGGCATCTCCTTAACGACATGGCGAGGATAACAGGGCATCTCCTTAACGACATGGCGAGGGTAACAGGGCATCTCCTTAACAACATGGCGAGGATAACAGGGCATCTCCTTAACGACATGGCGAGGGTAACAGGGCATCTCCTTAACAACATGGTGAGGATAACAGGGCATCTCCTTAACGACATGGCGAGGGTAACAGGGCATCTCCTTAACGACATGTCGAGGGTAACAGGGCATCTCCTTAACGACATGGCGAGGGTAACAGGGCATCGCCTTAACAACATGGCGAGGGTAACAGGGCATCTCCTTAACGACATGGCGAGGATAACAGGGCATCTCCTTAACGACATGGCGAGGGAAACAGGGCATCTCCTTAACGACATGGCGAGGGTAACAGGGCATCTCCTTAACGACATGGCGAGGGTAACAGGGCATCTCCTCAACGACATGGCGAGGGTAACAGGGCATCTCCTTAACGACATGGCGTGGGTAACAGGGCATCTCATTAAAAACATGGCGAGGATAACAGGGCATCTCCTTAACGACATGGCGAGGGTAACAGGGCATCTCCTTAACGACATGGCGAGGATAACAGGGCATCTCCTTAAAGACATGGCGAGGGTAACAGGGCATCTCCTTAACAACATGGCGAGGGTAACAGGGCATCTCCTTAACGACATGGCGAGGGTAACAGGGCATCTCCTTAACGACATGGCGAGGGTAACAGGGCATCTCCTTAACAACATGGCGAGGATAACAGGGCATCTCCTTAACAACATGGCGAGGGTAACAGGGCATCTCCTTAACGACATGGCGAGGGTAACAGGGCATCTCCTTAACGATATGGCGAGGGTAACAGGGCATCTCCTTAACGACATGGCAAGGGTAACAGGGCATCTCCTTAACGACATGGCGAGGGTAACAGGGCATCTCCTTAACGACATGGCGAGGGTAACAGGGCATCTCCTTAACGACATGGCGAGGATAACAGGGCATCTCATTAACAACATGGCGAGGGTAACAGGGCATCTCCTTAACAACATGGCGAGGATAACAGGGCATCTCATTAACAACATGGCGAGGATAACAGGGCATCTCATTAAAAACATGGCGAGGGTAACAGGGCATCTCCTTAACAACATGGCGAGGATAACAGGGCATCTCATTAACGACATGGCGAGGATAACAGGGCATCTCATTAACAACATGGCGAGGGTAACAGGGCATCTCCTTAACAACATGGCGAGGATAACAGGGCATCTCATTAACGACATGGCGAGGATAACAGGGCATCTCCTTAACGACATGGCGAGGATAACAGGGCATCTCCTTAACGACATGGCGAGGGTAACAGGGCATCTCCGTAATGACATGGCGAGGGTAACAGGGCATCTCCGTAATGACATGGTGAGGGAAACAGGGCATCTCCTTAACAACATGGCGAGGATAACAGGGCATCTCCTTAACGACATGGCGAGGGTAACAGGGCATCTCCGTAATGACATGGTGAGGGAAACAGGGCATCTCCTTAACAACATGGCGAGGATAACAGGGCATCTCCTTAACGACATGGCGAGGATAACAGGGCATCTCCTTAACGACATGGCGAGGGTAACAGGGCATCTCCTTAACGACATGGTGAGGGTAACAGGGCATCTCCTTAACGACATGGCGAGGGTAACAGGGCATCTCCTTAACAACATGGCGAGGGTAACAGGGCATCTCATTAAAAACATGGCGAGGGTAACAGGGCATCTCCTTAACAACATGGCGAGGGTAACAGGGCATCTCCTTAACAACATGGCGAGGGTAACAGGGCATCTCCTTAACAACATGGCGAGGGTAACAGGGCATCTCCTTAACAACATGGCGAGGGTAACAGGGCATCTCCTTAACGACATGGCGAGGGTAACAGGGCATCTCCTTAATGACATGGTGAGGGTAACAGGGCATCTCCTTAATGACATGGTGAGGGTAACAGGGCATCTCCTTAACAACATGGCGAGGGTAACAGGGCATCTCCTTAACGACATGGCGAGGGTAACAGGGCATCTCCTTAATGACATGGTGAGGGTAACAGGGCATCTCATTAAAAACATGGCGAGGATAACAGGGCATCTCCTTAACGACATGGCGAGGGTAACAGGGCATCTCATTAACGACATGGCGAGGGTAACAGGGCATCTCATTAACAACATGGCGAGGTTAACAGGGCATCTCCTTAACGACATGGCGAGGGTAACAGGGCATCTCCTTAACGACATGGCGTGGGTAACAGGGCATCTCATTAAAAACATGGCGAGGTTAACAGGGCATCTCCTTAACAACATGGCGAGGGTAACAGGGCATCTCCTTAACGACATGGCGAGGGTAACAGGGCATCTCCTTAACAACATGGCGAGGGTAACAGGGCATCTCCTTAACGACATGGCGAGGGTAACAGGGCATCTCCTTAACAACATGGCGAGGGTAACAGGGCATCTCCTTAAAAACATGGCGAGGGTAACAGGGCATCTCATTAACAACATGGCGAGGGTAACAGGGCATCTCCTTAACGACATGGCGAGGGTAACAGGGCATCTCATTAAAAACATGGCGAGGGTAACAGGGCATCTCCTTAACAATATGGCGAGGGTAACAGGGCATCTCCTTAAAAACATGGCGAGGGTAACAGGGCATCTCCTTAACAACATGGCGAGGGTAACAGGGCATCTCATTAAAAACATGGCGAGGGTAACAGGGCATCTCCTTAACAACATGGCGAGGGTAACAGGGCATCTCCTTAAAAACATGGCGAGGGTAACAGGGCATCTCCTTAACAACATGGCGTGGGTAACAGGGCATCTCCTTAACAACATGGCGAGGGTAACAGGGCATCTCATTAACAACATGGCGAGGGTAACAGGGCATCTCCTTAACGACATGGCGAGGGTAACAGGGCATCTCATTAAAAACATGGTGAGGGTAACAGGGCATCTCATTAACAACATGGCGAGGGTAACAGGGCATCTCCTTAACGACATGTCGAGGGTAACAGGGCATCTCCTTAACAACATGGTGAGGGTAACAGGGCATCTCATTAACAACATGGCGAGGGTAACAGGGCATCTCCTTAACAACATGGCGAGGGTAACAGGGCATCTCCTTAAAAACATGGCGAGGGTAACAGGGCATCTCCTTAACAACATGGCGAGGGTAACAGGGCATCTCATTAAAAACATGGCGAGGGTAACAGGGCATCTCCTTAACAACATGGCGAGGGTAACAGGGCATCTCCTTAAAAACATGGCGAGGGTAACAGGGCATCTCATTAACAACATGGCGAGGGTAACAGGGCATCTCATTAAAAACATGGCGAGGGTAACAGGGCATCTCCTTAACAACATGGCGAGGGTAACAGGGCATCTCATTAACGACATGGTGAGGGTAACAGGGCATCTCATTAAAAACATGGCGAGGATAACAGGGCATCTCCTTAACAACATGGCGAGGGTAACAGGGCATCTCCTTAACAACATGGCGAGGGTAACAGGGCATCTCATTAAAAACATGGCGAGGGTAACAGGGCATCTCCTTAACAACATGGCGAGGGTAACAGGGCATCTCCTTAACAACATGGCGAGGGTAACAGGGCATCTCATTAAAAACATGGCGAGGGTAACAGGGCATCTCCTTAACAACATGGCGAGGGTAACAGGGCATCTCATTAAAAACATGGCGAGGATAACAGGGCATCTCCTTAACAACATGGCGAGGGTAACAGGGCATCTCCTTAAAAACATGGCGAGGTTAACAGGGCATCTCCTTAACAACATGGCGTGGGTAACAGGGCATCTCCTTAACAACATGGCGAGGGTAACAGGGCATCTCATTAACAACATGGCGAGGGTAACAGGGCATCTCCTTAAAAACATGGCGAGGGTAACAGGGCATCTCCTTAACAACATGGCGAGGGTAACAGGGCATCTCCTTAAAAACATGGCGAGGGTAACAGGGCATCTCATTAACAACATGGCGAGGGTAACAGGGCATCTCCTTAACGACATGGCGAGGGTAACAGGGCATCTCCTTAACGACATGGCGAGGGTAACAGGGCATCTCCTTAACAACATGGCGAGGGTAACAGGGCATCTCCTTAACAACATGGTGAGGGTAACAGGGCATCTCCTTAACAACATGACGAGGATAACAGGGCATCTCCTTAACGACATGGCGAGGGTAACAGGGCATCTCCTTAACAACATGGCGAGGGTAACAGGGCATCTCATTAACAACATGGCGAGGGTAACAGGGCATCTCCTTAACGACATGGTGAGGGTAACAGGGCATCTCCTTAACAACATGGCGAGGGTAACAGGGCATCTCCTTAACAACATGGTGAGGGTAACAGGGCATCTCCTTAACAACATGGCGAGGGTAACAGGGCATCTCATTAACAACATGGCGAGGGTAACAGGGCATCTCCTTAACGACATGGCGAGGGTAACAGGGCATCTCCTTAACAACATGGCGAGGGTAACAGGGCATCTCATTAACAACATGGCGAGGGTAACAGGGCATCTCCTTAACAACATGGCGTGGGTAACAGGGCATCTCCTTAACAACATGGCGAGGGTAACAGGGCATCTCCTTAACAACATGGCGAGGGTAACAGGGCATCTCCTTAACGACATGGTGAGGGTAACAGGGCATCTCCTTAACAACATGGCGAGGGTAACAGGGCATCTCCTTAACAACATGGCGAGGGTAACAGGGCATCTCCTTAATGACATGGCGAGGGTAACAGGGCATCTCCTTAACAACATGGCGAGGGTAACAGGGCATCTCATTAACGACATGGTGAGGGTAACAGGGCATCTCCTTAACGACATGGCGAGGGTAACAGGGCATCTCCTTAACAACATGGCGAGGATAACAGGGCATCTCCTTAACAACATGGCGAGGGTAACAGGGCATCTCCTTAACGACATGGCGAGGGTAACAGGGCATCTCCTTAACAACATGGCGAGGGTAACAGGGCATCTCATTAACGACATGGTGAGGGTAACAGGGCATCTCCTTCACAACATGGCGAGGGTAACAGGGCATCTCCTTAACGACATGGCGAGGGTAACAGGGCATCTCCTTAACAACATGGCGAGGGTAACAGGGCATCTCATTAACGACATGGTGAGGGTAACAGGGCATCTCCTTAACAACATGGCGAGGGTAACAGGGCATCTCCTTAACAACATGGCGAGGATAACAGGGCATCTCCTTAACAACATGGCGAGGGTAACAGGGCATCTCCTTAACAACATGGTGAGGGTAACAGGGCATCTCCTTAACAACATGGCGAGGGTAACAGGGCATCTCATTAACGACATGGTGAGGGTAACAGGGCATCTCCTTAACGACATGGCGAGGTTAACAGGGCATCTCCTTAACGACATGGCGAGTGTAACAGGGCATCTCCTTAACAACATGGCGAGGGTAACAGGGCATCTCCTTAACAACATGGCGAGGGTAACAGGGCATCTCCTTAACGACATGGCGAGGATAACAGGGCATCTCCTAAACGACATGGTGAGGGTAACAGGGCATCTCCTTAACAACATGGCGAGGGGAACAGGGCATCTCCTTAACGACATGGCGAGGGTAACAGGGCATCTCATTAACAACATGGTGAGGGTAACAGGGCATCTCCTTAACAACATGGTGAGGATAACAGGGCATCTCCTTAACGACATGGCGAGGGTAACAGGGCATCTCCTTAACAACATGGTGAGGGTAACAGGGCATCTCCTTAACAACATGGCGAGGGTAACAGGGCATCTCCTTAACAACATGGCGAGGGTAACAGGGCATCTCCTTAACGACATGGTGAGGGTAACAGGGCATCTCCTTAACGACATGGCGAGGATAACAGGGCATCTCCTTAAAGACATGGCGAGGGTAACAGGGCATCTCCTTAACAACATGGCGAGGGTAACAGGGCATCTCCTTAACGACATGGCGAGGGTAACAGGGCATCACCTTAACGACATGGCGAGGGTAACAGGGCATCTCCTTAACGACATGGTGAGGGGAACAGGGCATCTCCTTAACAACATGGCGAGGGTAACAGGGCATCTCCTTAACGACATGGTGAGGGTTACAGGGCATCTCCTTAACGAAATGGCAAGGGTAACAGGGCATCTCCTTAATGAAATGGCGAGGGTAACAGGGCATCTCATTAAAAACATGGCGAGGGTAACAGGGCATCTCCTTAACGACATGGCGAGGGTAACAGGGCATCTCCTTAACGACATGGCGAGGGTAACAGGGCATCTCCTTAACGACATGGCGAGGGTAACAGGGCATCTCCTTAACAACATGGCGAGGATAACAGGGCATCTCCTTAATGAAATGGCGAGGGTAACAGGGCATCTCCTTAACAACATGGTGAGGGTAACAGGGCATCTCCTTAACGACATGGCGAGGGAAACAGGGCATCTCCTTAACAACATGGCGAGGGTAACAGGGCATCTCCTTAACGACATGGCGAGGGTAACAGGGCATCTCCTTAACGACATGGCGAGGGTAACAGGGCATCTCCTTAACGACATGGCGAGGGTAACAGGGCATCTCCTTAACGACATGGCGAGGGTAACAGGGCATCTCCTTAACAACATGGTGAGGGTAACAGGGCATCTCCTTAACAACATGGCGAGGGTAACAGGGCATCTCATTAACGACATGGCGAGGGTAACAGGGCATCTCCTTAACGACATGGCGAGGGTAACAGGGCATCTCCTTAACAACATGGTGAGGGTAACAGGGCATCTCCTTAACGACATGGCGAGGGTAACAGGGCATCTCATTAACGACATGGCGAGGGTAACAGGGCATCTCCTTAACGACATGGCGAGGGTAACAGGGCATCTCCTTAACGACATGGCGAGGGTAACAGGGCATCTCATTAACAACATGGCGAGGGTAACAGGGCATCTCCTTAACGACATGGTGAGGGTAACAGGGCATCTCCTTAACAACATGGCGAGGGTAACAGGGCATCTCATTAACAACATGGCGAGGGTAACAGGGCATCTCCTTAACGACATGGCGAGGGTAACAGGGCATCTCCTTAACAACATGGCGAGGATAACAGGGCATCTCATTAACAACATGGCGAGGATAACAGGGCATCTCATTAAAAACATGGCGAGGATAACAGGGCATCTCATTAACGACATGGCGAGGATAACAGGGCATCTCCTTAACGACATGGCGAGGATAACAGGGCATCTCCTTAACGACATGGCGAGGGTAACAGGGCATCTCCGCAATGACATGGCGAGGGTAACAGGGCATCTCCGTAATGACATGGTGAGGGAAACAGGGCATCTCCTTAACAACATGGCGAGGATAACAGGGCATCTCCTTAACGACATGGCGAGGGTAACAGGGCATCTCCGTAATGACATGGTGAGGGAAACAGGGCATCTCCTTAACAACATGGCGAGGATAACAGGGCATCTCCTTAACGACATGGCGAGGATAACAGGGCATCTCCTTAACGACATGGCTAGGGTAACAGGGCATCTCCTTAACGACATGGTGAGGGTAACAGGGCATCTCCTTAACGACATGGCGAGGGTAACAGGGCATCTCCTTAACAACATGGCGAGGGTAACAGGGCATCTCCTTAAAAACATGGCGAGGGTAACAGGGCATCTCCTTAACAACATGGCGAGGGTAACAGGGCATCTCCTTAACAACATGGCGAGGGTAACAGGGCATCTCCTTAACAACATGGCGAGGGTAACAGGGCATCTCCTTAACAACATGGCGAGGGTAACAGGGCATCTCCTTAACGACATGGCGAGGTTAACAGGGCATCTCCTTAATGACATGGTGAGGGTAACAGGGCATCTCCTTAATGACATGGTGAGGGTAACAGGGCATCTCCTTAACAACATGGCGAGGGTAACAGGGCATCTCCTTAACGACATGGCGAGGGTAACAGGGCATCTCCTTAACGACATGGCGAGGGTAACAGGGCGTCTCCTTAACGACATGGCGAGGGAAACAGGGCATCTCATTAAAAACATGGCGAGGATAACAGGGCATCTCCTTAACAACATGGCGAGGGTAACAGGGCATCTCCTTAACGACATGGCGAGGGAAACAGGGCATCTCATTAAAAACATGGCGAGGATAACAGGGCATCTCCTTAACAACATGGCGAGGGTAACAGGGCATCTCCTTAACGACATGGCGAGGGTAACAGGGCATCTCATTAAAAACATGGCGAGGGTAACAGGGCATCTCCTTAACAAAATGGCGAGGGTAACAGGGCATCTCATTAACGACATGGCGAGGGTAACAGGGCATCTCATTAACAACATGGCGAGGGTAACAGGGCATCTCCTTAACGACATGGCGAGGGTAACAGGGCATCTCCTTAACGACATGGCGTGGGTAACAGGGCATCTCATTAAAAACATGGCGAGGATAACAGGGCGTCTCCTTAACGACATGGCGAGGGTAACAGGGCATCTCCTTAACGACATGGCGAGGGTAACAGGGCATCTCCTTAACGACATGGCGAGGGTAACAGGGCATCTCCTAAACAACATGGCGAGGGTAACAGGGCATCTCCTTAACGACATGGCGAGGGTAACAGGGCATCTCATTAACAACATGGTGAGGGTAACAGGGCATCTCGTTAACAACATGGTGAGGGTAACAGGGCATCTCCTTAACAACATGGCGAGGGTAACAGGGCATCTCCTTAACGACATGGCGAGGGTAACAGGGCATCTCCTTAACAACATGGCGAGGGTAACAGGGCATCTCATTAACAACATGGCGAGGGTAACAGGGCATCTCCTTAACGACATGGCGAGGGTAACAGGGCATCTCCTTAACAACATGGCGAGGGTAACAGGGCATCTCATTAAAAACATGGCGAGGGTAACAGGGCATCTCCTTAACAACATGGCGAGGGTAACAGGGCATCTCCTTAAAAACATGGCGAGGGTAACAGGGCATCTCCTTAACGACATGGCGTGGGTAACAGGGCATCTCCTTAACAACATGGCGAGGGTAACAGGGAATCTCATTAACGACATGGTGAGGGTAACAGGGCATCTCCTTAACAACATGGCGAGGGTAACAGGGCATCTCGTTAACAACATGGCGAGGTTAACAGGGCATCTCCTTAACAACATGGCGAGGGTAACAGGGAATCTCCTTAACGACATGGCGAGGGTAACAGGGCATCTCCTTAACAACATGGCGAGGGTAACAGGGCATCTCCTTAAAAACATGGCGAGGGTAACAGGGCATCTCATTAACAACATGGCGAGGGTAACAGGGCATCTCATTAAAAACATGGCGAGGGTAACAGGGCATCTCCTTAACAACATGGCGAGGGTAACAGGGCATCTCATTAACGACATGGTGAGGGTAACAGGGCATCTCATTAAAAACATGGCGAGGATAACAGGGCATCTCCTTAACAACATGGCGAGGGTAACAGGGCATCTCCTTAACAACATGGCGAGGGTAACAGGGCATCTCATTAAAAACATGGCGAGGGTAACAGGGCATCTCCTTAACAACATGGCGAGGGTAACAGGGCATCTCCTTAACAACATGGCGAGGGTAACAGGGCATCTCATTAAAACATGGCGAGGGTAACAGGGCATCTCCTTAACAACATGGCGAGGGTAACAGGGCATCTCATTAAAAACATGGCGAGGATAACAGGGCATCTCCTTAACAACATGGCGAGGGTAACAGGGCATCTCCTTAAAAACATGGCGAGGTTAACATGGCATCTCCTTAACAACATGGCGTGGGTAACAGGGCATTTCCTGAACAACATGGCGAGGGTAACAGGGCATCTCATTAACAACATGGCGAGGGTAACAGGGCATCTCCTTAAAAACATGGCGAGGGTAACAGGGCATCTCCTTAACAACATGGCGAGGGTAACAGGGCATCTCCTTAAAAACATGGCGAGGGTAACAGGGCATCTCATTAACAACATGGCGAGGGTAACAGGGCATCTCCTTAACGACATGGCGAGGGTAACAGGGCATCTCCTTAACGACATGGCGAGGGTAACAGGGCATCTCCTTAACGACATGGCGAGGGTAACAGGGCATCTCCTTAACAACATGGTGAGGGTAACAGGGCATCTCCTTAACAACATGACGAGGATAACAGGGCATCTCCTTAACGACATGGCGAGGGTAACAGGGCATCTCCTTAACAACATGGCGAGGGTAACAGGGCATCTCATTAACAACATGGCGAGGGTAACAGGGCATCTCCTTAACAACATGGCGAGGGTAACAGGGCATCTCCTTAACGACATGGTGAGGGTAACAGGGCATCTCCTTAACAACATGGCGAGGGTAACAGGGCATCTCCTTAACAACATGGCGAGGGTAACAGGGCATCTCCTTAACAACATGGCGAGGATAACAGGGCATCTCCTTAACAACATGGCGAGGGTAACAGGGCATCTCCTTAACGACATGGCGAGGGTAACAGGGCATCTCCTTAACAACATGGCGAGGGTAACAGGGCATCTCATTAACGACATGGTGAGGGTAACAGGGCATCTCCTTAACAACATGGCGAGGGTAACAGGGCATCTCCTTAACGACATGGCGAGGGTAACAGGGCATCTCCTTAACAACATGGCGAGGGTAACAGGGCATCTCATTAACGACATGGTGAGGGTAACAGGGCATCTCCTTAACAACATGGCGAGGGTAACAGGGCATCTCCTTAACAACATGGCGAGGATAACAGGGCATCTCCTTAACAACATGGCGAGGGTAACAGGGCATCTCCTTAACAACATGGTGAGGGTAACAGGGCATCTCCTTAACAACATGGCGAGGGTAACAGGGCATCTCATTAACGACATGGTGAGGGTAACAGGGCATCTCCTTAACGACATGGCGAGGTTAACAGGGCATCTCCTTAACGACATGGCGAGGGTAACAGGGCATCTCCTTAACAACATGGCGAGGGTAACAGGGCATCTCCTTAACGACATGGCGAGGGTAACAGGGCATCTCCTTAACGACATGGTGAGGGTAACAGGGCATCTCCTTAAAAACATGGCGAGGGAAACAGGGCATCTCCTTAACGACATGGTGAGGGTAACAGGGCATCTCCTTAACAACATGGCGAGGGAAACAGGGCATCTCCTTAACGACATGGCGAGGATAACAGGGCATCTCCTTAACAACATGGCGAGGGTAACAGGGCATCTCATTAACGACATGGCGAGGTTAACAGGGCATCTCCTTAAAAACATGGCGAGGGTAACAGGGCATCTCATTAACAACATGGCGAGGGTAACAGGGCATCTCCTTAACGACATGGCGAGGGTAACAGGGCATCTCCTTAACGACATGGCGAGGGTAACAGGGCATCTCCTTAACGACATGGCGAGGGTAACAGGGCATCTCCTTAACAACATGGTGAGGGTAACAGGGCATCTCCTTAACAACATGACGAGGATAACAGGGCATCTCCTTAACGACATGGCGAGGGTAACAGGGCATCTCCTTAACAACATGGCGAGGGTAACAGGGCATCTCATTAACAACATGGCGAGGGTAACAGGGCATCTCCTTAACAACATGGCGAGGGTAACAGGGCATCTCCTTAACGACATGGTGAGGTTAACAGGGCATCTCCTTAACAACATGGCGAGGGTAACAGGGCATCTCCTTAACAACATGGCGAGGGTAACAGGGCATCTCCTTAACAACATGGCGAGGATAACAGGGCACCTCCTTAACAACATGGCGAGGGTAACAGGGCATCTCCTTAACGACATGGCGAGGGTAACAGGGCATCTCCTTAACAACATGGCGAGGGTAACAGGGCATCTCATTAACGACATGGTGAGGGTAACAGGGCATCTCCTTAACAACATGGCGAGGGTAACAGGGCATCTCCTTAACGACATGGCGAGGGTAACAGGGCATCTCCTTAACGACATGGCGAGGGTAACAGGGCATCTCATTAACGACATGGTGAGGGTAACAGGGCATCTCCTTAACAACATGGCGAGGGTAACAGGGCATCTCCTTAACAACATGGCGAGGATAACAGGGCATCTCCTTAACAACATGGCGAGGGTAACAGGGCATCTCCTTAACAACATGGTGAGGGTAACAGGGCATCTCCTTAACAACATGGCGAGGGTAACAGGGCATCTCCTTAACAACATGGCGAGGGTAACAGGGCATCTCCTTAACAACATGGCGAGGGTAACAGGGCATCTCCTTAACGACATGGCGAGGGTAACAGGGCATCTCCTTAACGACATGGCGAGGGTAACAGGGCATCTCCTTAACGACATGGTGAGGGTAACAGGGCATCTCCTTAACAACATGGCGAGGGAAACAGGGCATCTCCTTAACGACATGGTGAGGGTAACAGGGCATCTCCTTAACAACATGGCGAGGGAAACAGGGCATCTCCTTAACGACATGGCGAGGATAACAGGGCATCTCCTTAACAACATGGCGAGGGTAACAGGGCATCTCATTAACGACATGGCGAGGGTAACAGGGCATCTCCTTAACAACATGGCGAGGGTAACAGGGCATCTCCTTAACGACATGGCGAGGGTAACAGGGCATCTCCTTAACGACATGGCGAGGGTAACAGGGCATCTCCTTAACGACATGGCGAGGATAACAGGGCATCTCCTTAACGACATGGTGAGGGTAACAGGGCATCTCCTTAACGACATGGTGAGGGTAACAGGGCATCTCCTTAACGACATGGTGAGGATAACAGGGCATCTCCTTAACAACATGGCGAGGGTAACAGGGCATCTCCTTAACAACATGGCGAGGGTAACAGGGCATCTCCTTAACGACATGGCGAGGATAACAGGGCATCTCCTTAACAACATGGCGAGGGTAACAGGGCATCTCCTTAACAGCATGGCGAGGGTAACAGGGCATCTCCTTAACGGCATGGCGAGGGAAACAGGGCATCTCCTTAAAGACATGGCGAGGGTAACAGGGCATCTCCTTAACAACATGGCGAGGGTAACAGGGCATCTCCTTAACAACATGGCGAGGGTAACAGGGCAGCTCCTTAACAACATGGCGAGGTTAACAGGGCATCTCCTTAACAACATGGCGAGGGTAACAGGGCATCTCCTTAAAGACATGGCGAGGGTAACAGGGCATCTCCTTAACAACATGGCGAGGGTAACAGGGCATCTCCTTAACAACATGGCGAGGGTAACAGGGCAGCTCCTTAACAACATGGCGAGGTTAACAGGGCATCTCCTTAACAACATGGCGAGGGTAACAGGGCAGCTCCTTAACAACATGGCGAGGTTAACAGGGCATCTCATTAACGACATGGCGAGGGTAACAGGGCATCTCCTTAATGACATGGTGAGGGTAACAGGGCATCTCCTTAACAACATGGCGAGGGTAACAGGGCATCTCCTTAATAACATGGCGAGGGTAACAGGGCATCTCCTTAATAACATGGTGAGGATAACAGGGCATCTCCTTAACAACATGGCGAGGATAACAGGGCAGCTCCTTAACAACATGGTGAGGGTAACAGGGCATCTCATTAACAACATGGCGAGGATAACAGGGCATCTCCGTAACAACATGGCGAGGTTAACAGGGCATCTCCTTAACAACATGGCGAGGGTAACAGGGCATCTCCTTAACAACATGGCGAGGGTAACAGGGCATCTCCTTAACGGCATGGCGAGGGTAACAGGGCAGCTCCTTAACAACATGGCGAGGATAACAGGGCAGCTCCTTTACAACATGGCGAGCGTAACAGGGCATCTCCTTAACGGCATGGCGAGGGTAACAGGGCATCTCATTAACAACATGGCGAGGGTAACAGGGCATCTCATTAAAAACATGGCGAGGGTAACAGGGCATCTCCTTAACAACATGGCGAGGTTAACAGGGCATCTCCTTAACAACATGGCGAGGGTAACAGGGCATCTCCTTAACGGCATGGCGAGGGTAACAGGGCATCTCCTTAACGACATGGCGAGGGTAACAGGGCAGCTCCTTAACAACATGGCGAGGGTAACAGGGCAGCTCCTTAACAACATGGCGAGGTTAACAGGGCATCTCCTTAACAACATGGCGAGGGTAACAGGGCATCTCCTTAACAACATGGCGAGGGTAACAGGGCAGCTCCTTAACAACATGGCGAGGGTAACAGGGCATCTCATTAACGACATGGCGAGGGTAACAGGGCATCTCCTTAACGACATGGCGAGGATAACAGGGCATCTCCTTAATGACATGGTGAGGGTAACAGGGCATCTCCTTAACATCATGGCGAGGGTAACAGGGCATCTCCTTAATAACATGGCGAGGGTAACAGGGCATCTCCTTAATAACATGGTGAGGATAACAGGGCATCTCCTTAACGACATGGCGAGGGTAACAGGGCATCTCCTTAACAACATGGTGAGGGTAACAGGGCATCTCCTTAATGACATGGCGAGGGTAACAGGGCATCTCCTTAACGACATGGCGAGGGTAACAGGGCATCTCCTTAATGACATGGCGAGGGTAACAGGGCATCTCCTTAATGACATGGTGAGGGTAACAGGGCATCTCCTTAATGACATGGCGAGGGTAACAGGGCATCTCCTTAACGACATGGAGAGGGTTACAGGGCATCTCCTTAACGACATGGCGAGGGTAACAGGGCATCTCCTTAACGACATGGCGAGGGTAACAGGGCATCTCCTTAACAACATGGCAAGGGTAACAGGGCATCTCCTTAACGACATGGAGAGGGTTACAGGGCATCTCCTTAACAACATGGCGAGGGTAACAGGGCATCTCCTTAACGACATGGAGAGGGTTACAGGGCATCTCCTTAACAACATGGCGAGGATAACAGGGCATCTCCTTAACAACATGGCGAGGGTAACAGGGCATCTCATTAACGACATGGCGAGGGTAACAGGGCATCTCCTTAATGTATGGCGAGGGTAACAGGGCATCTCCTTAATGGCATGGCGAGGGTAACAGGGCATCTCCTCAACAACATGGTGAGGGTAACAGGGCATCTCCTGAACGAAATGGCGAGGGTAACAGGGCATCTCCTTAATGACATGGCGAGGGTAACAGGGCATCTCCTTAACAACATGGTGAGGGTAACAGGGCATCTCCTTAATGGCATGGCGAGGGTAACAGGGCATCTCCTTAACGACATGGCTAGGGTAACAGGGCATCTCCTTAATGGCATGGCGAGGGTAACAGGGCATCTCCTTAATGGCATGGCGAGGGTAACAGGGCATTTCCTTAACGACATGGCGAGGGTAACAGGGCATCTCCTTAATGGCATGGCGAGGGTAACAGGGCATCTCCTTAATATATGGCGATGGTAACAGGGAGTCTCTTTAACGGTATGGCGATGGTAACAGGGAGTCTCTTTCACGGTATGGCGATGGTAACAGGGAGTCTCTTTAACGGTATGGCGATGGTAACAGGGCGTCTCTTTAACGGTATGGCGATGGTAACAGGGAGTCTCTTTAACGGTGTGGCGATGGTAACAGGGAGTCTCTTTAACGGTATGGCGATGGCAACAGGGAGTCTCTTTAACGGTATGGCGATGGTAACAGGGAGTCTCTTTAACGGTATGGCGATGGTAACAGGGCGTCTCTTTAACGGTATGGCGATGGTAACAGGGAGTCTCTTTAATGGTATGGCGATGGTAACAGGGCGTCTCTTTAACGGTATGGCGATGGTAACAGGGAGTCTCTTTAACGGTATGGCGATGGCAACAGGGAGTCTCTTTAACGGTATGGCGATGGTAACAGGGAGTCTCTTTAACGGTATGGCGATGGTAACAGGGAGTCTCTTTAACGGTATGGCGATGGTAACAGGGAGTCTCTTTAACGGTATGGCGATGGTAACAGGGCGTCTCTTTAATGGTATGGCGATGGTAACAGGGAGTCTCTTTAACGGTATGGCGATGGTAACAGGGAGTCTCTTTAACGGTGTAGCGATGGTAACAGGGAGTCTCTTTAACGGTATGGCGATGGTAACAGGGAGTCTCTTTAATGGTATGGCGAGGGTAACAGGGCGTCTCTTTCATGGTATGGTGAGGGTAACAGGGAGTCTCTTTAACGGTATGGTGAGGGTAACAGGGAGTCTCTTTAACGGTATGGTGAGGGTAACAGGGAGTCTCTTTAACGGTATGGCGAGGGTAACAGGGAGTCTCTTTAACGGTATGGCGATGGTAACAGGGCGTCTCGTTAATGGTATGGTGAGGGTAACAGGGAGTCTCTTTAACGGTATGGCGATGGTAACAGGGAGTCTCTTTAACGGTATGGCGAGGGTAACAGGGAGTCTCTTTAACGGTATGGCGATGGTAACAGGGAGTCTCTTTAATGGTATGGTGAGGGTAACAGGGAGTCTCTTTAACGGTATGGCGATGGTAACAGGGAGTCTCTTTAACGGTATGGCGATGGTAACAGGGAGTATCTTTAACGGTATGGCGATGGTAACAGGGAGTCTCTTTAACGGTATGGCGATGGTAACAGGGCGTCTCTTTAACGGTATGGCGATGGTAACAGGGAGTCTCTTTAACGGTATGGCGATGGTAACAGGGAGTCTCTTAACGGTATGGCGATGGTAACAGGGAGTCTCTTTAACGGTATGGCGAGGGTAACAGGGAGTCTCTTTAACGGTATGGCGATGATAACAGGGCGTCTCTTTAACGGTATGGCGATGGTAACAGGGAGTCTCTTTAACGGTATGGCGATGGTAACAGGGCGTCTCTTTAATGGTATGGTGAGGTTAACAGGGAGTCTCTTTAACGGTATGGCGATGGTAACAGGGAGTCTCTTTAACGGTATGGCGATGGTAACAGGGCGTCTCTTCAACGGTATGGCGATGGTAACAGGGAGTCTCTTTAACGGTATGGTGAGGGTAACAGGGAGTCTCTTTAACGGTATGGCGATGGCAACAGGGAGTCTCTTTAATGGTATGGCGATGGTAACAGGGCGTCTCTTTAATGGTATGGTGAGGGTAACAGGGAGTCTCTTTAACGGTATGGCGATGGTAACAGGGAGTCTCTTTAACGGTATGGCGATGGTAACAGGGCGTCTCTTTAACGGTATGGCGATGGTAACAGGGAGTCTCTTTAACGGTATGGCGATGGTAACAGGGAGTCTCTTTAACGGTATGGCGAGGGTAACAGGGAGTCTCTTTTACGGTATGGCGATGGTAACAGGGCGTCTCTTTAACGGTATGGCGATGGTAACAGGGAGTCTCTTTAACGGTATGGCGATGGTAACAGGGCGTCTCTTTAATGGTATGGTGATGGTAAAAGGGAGTCTCTTTAACGGTATGGCGATGGTAACAGGGAGTCTCTTTAACGGTATGGCGATGGTAACAGGGCGTCTCTTTAACGGTATGGCGATGGTAACAGGGAGTCTCTTTAACGGTATGGTGAGGGTAACAGGGAGTCTCTTTAACGGTATGGCGATGGTAACAGGGAGTCTCTTTAACGGTATGGCGATGGTAACAGGGCGTCTCTTTAATGGTATGGTGAGGGTAACAGGGAGTCTCTTTAACGGTATGGCGATGGTAACAGGGAGTCTCTTTAACGGTATGGCGATGGTAAAAGGGCGTCTCTTTAACGGTATGGCGATGGTAACAGGGAGTCTCTTTAACGGTATGGCGATGGTAACAGGGAGTCTCTTTAACGGTATGGCGATGGTAACAGGGAGTCTCTTTAACGGTATGGCGATGGGAACAGGGAGTCTCTTCAATGGTATGGTGAGGGTAACAGGGAGTCTCTTTAACGGTATGGCGATGGTAACAGGGAGTCTCTTTAACAGTATGGCGATGGTAACAGGGCGTCTCTTTAACGGTATGGCGATGGTAACAGGGCGTCTCTTTAACGGTATGGCGATGGTAACAGGGAGTCTCTTTAACGGTATGGCGATGGTAACAGGGAGTCTCTTTAACGGTATGGCGATGGTAACAGGGAGTCTCTTTAACGGTATGGCGATGGTAACAGGGCGTCTCTTTAACGGTATGGCGATGGTAACAGGGAGTCTCTTTAACGGTATGGCGATGGTAACAGGGAGTCTTTTTAACGGTATGGCGATGGTAACAGGGATTCTCTTTAATGGTATGGTGAGGGTAACAGCGAGTCTCTTTAACGGTATGGCGATGGTAACAGGGCGTCTCTTTAACGGTATGGTGAGGGTAACAGGGCGTCTCTTTAACGGTATGGTGAGGGTAACAGTGAGTCTCTTTAACGGTATGGCGATGGTAACAGGGAGTCTCTTTCATGGTATGGCGATGGTAACAGGGAGTCTCTTTAACGGTATGGCGATGGTAACAGGGCGTCTCTTTAACGGTATGGCGATGGGAACAGGGAGTCTCTTTAACGGTATGGCGAGGGTAACAGGGAGTCTCTTTAACGGTATGGCGATGGTAACAGGGAGTCTCTTTAATGGTATGGCGATGGTAACAGGGCGTCTCTTTAACGGTATGGCGATGGTAACAGGGAGTCTCTTTAACGGTATGGCGAGGGTAACAGGGAGTCTCTTTAACGGTATGGCGATGGTAACAGGGAGTCTCTTTAATGGTATGGTGAGGGTAACAGGGAGTCTCTTTAAAGGTATGGCGATGGTAACAGGGCGTCTCTTTAACGGTATGGTGAGGGTAACAGGGCGTCTCTTTAACGGTATGGTGAGGGTAACAGGGAGTCTCTTTAACGGTATGGCGATGGTAACAGGGAGTCTCTTTAATGGTATGGCGATGGTAACAGGGCGTCTCTTTAACGGTATGGCGATGGTAACAGGGAGTCTCTTTAATGGTATGGCGATGGTAACAGGGCGTCTCTTTAACGGTATGGCGAGGGTAACAGGGCGTCTCTTTAACGGTATGGCGAGGGTAACAGGGAGTCTCTTTAATGGTATGGCGATGGTAACAGGGCGTCTCTTTAACGGTATGTCGATGGTAACAGGGAGTCTCTTTAACGGTATGGCGAGGGTAACAGGGAGTCTCTTTAACGGTATGGCGTTGGTAACAGGGCGTCTCTTTAACGGTATGGCGAGGGTAACAGGGAGTCTCTTTAACGGTATGGCGATTGTAACAGGGAGTCTCTTTAATGGTATGGCGATGGTAACAGGGAGTCTCTTTAATGGTATGGCGATGGTAACAGGGAGTCTCTTTAACGGTATGGTGAGGGTAACAGGGAGTCTCTTCAACGGTATGGCGATGGTAACAGGGCGTCTCTTTAATGGTATGGCGATGGTAACAGGGAGTCTCTTTAATGGTATGGTGAGGGTAACAGGGAGTCTCTTTAACGGAATGGCGATGGTAACAGGGAGTCTCTTTAAAGGTATGGTGATGGTAACAGGGCGTCTCTTTAACGGTATGGCGAGGGTAAAAGGGAGTCTCTTTAACGGTATGGCGATGGTAACAGGGCGTCTCTTTAACGGTATGGCGATGGTAACAGGGAGTCTCTTTAACGGTATGGCGAGGGTAACAGGGAGTCTCTTTAACGGTTTGGCGATGGTAACAGGGCGTCTCTTTAATGGTATGGCGATGTTAACAGGGCGTCTCTTTAACGGTATGGCGATGGTAACAGGGAGTCTCTTTAACGGTATGGCGATGGTAACAGGGCGTCTCTTTAATGGTATGGCGAGGGTAACAGGGCGTCTCTTTAACGGTATGGCGAGGGTAACAGGTAGTCTCTTTAACGGTTTGGCGATGGTAACAGGGCGTCTCTTTAACGGTATGGCGATGGTAACAGGGAGTCTCTTTAACGGTATGGCGATGGTAACAGGGAGTCTCTTTAACAGTATGGCGATGGTAACAGGGAGTCTCTTTCATGGTATGGCGATGGTAACAGGGAGTCTCTTTAACGGTATGGCGATGGTAACAGGGAGTCTCTTTAACGGTATGGCGATGGTAACAGGGCGTCTCTTTAACGGTATGGCGATGGTAACAGGGAGTCTCTTTAATGGTAGGGCGATGGTAACAGGGAGTCTCTTTAACGGTATGGCGAGGGTAACAGGGAGTCTCTTTAACGGTATGGCGATGGTAACAGGGAGTCTCTTTAACGGTATGGCGATGGTAACAGGGAGTCTCTTTAACGGTATGGCGATGGTAACAGGGCGTCTCTTTAACGGTATGGCGATGGTAACAGGGAGTCTCTTTAATGGTATGGCGATGGTAACAGGGAGTCTCTTTAACGGTATGGCGATGGTAACAGGGAGTCTCTTTAACGGTATGGTGAGGGTAACAGGGAGTCTCTTTAATGGTATGGCGATGGTAACAGGGAGTATCTTTAACGGTATGGCGATCGTAACAGGGAGTCTCTTTAACGGTATGGCGATGGTAACAGGGAGTCTCTTTAATGGTATGGCGATGGTAACAGGGAGTCTCTTTAACGGTATGGCGATGGTAACAGGGAGTCTCTTTAACGGTATGGCGATGGTAACAGGGAGTCTCTTTAACGGTATGGCGATAGTAACAGGGAGTCTCTTTAATGGTATGGCGATGGTAACAGGGAGTCTCTTTAACGGTATGGCGATGGTAACAGGGAGTCTCTTTAACGGTATGGCGATGGTAACAGGGAGTCTCTTTAACGGTATGGCGATGGTAACAGGGAGTCTCTTTAATGGTATGGTGAGGGTAACAGGGAGTCTCTTTAACGGTATGGCGATGGTAACAGGGAGTCTCTTTAACGGTATGGCGATGGTAACAGGGAGTCTCTTTAATGGTATGGCGATGGTAACAGGGAGTTTCTTTAACGGTATGGCGATGGTAACAGGGAGTCTCTTTAATGGTATGGTGAGGGTAACAGGGAGTCTCTTTAACGGTATGGCGATGGTAACAGGGAGTCTCTTTAACGGTATGGCGAGGGTAACAGGGAGTCTCTTTAACGGTATGGTGAGGGTAACAGGGAGTCTCTTTAACGGTATGGCGATGGTAACAGGGAGTCTCTTTAACGGTATGGCGATGGTAACAGGGAGTCTCTTTAATGGTATGGTGAGGGTAACAGGGAGTCTCTTTAACGGTATGGCGATGGTAACAGGGAGTCTCTTTAACGGTATGGTGAGGGTAACAGGGAGTCTCTTTAACGGTATGGCGATGGTAACAGGGAGTCTCTTTAACGGTATGGCGATGGTAACAGGGAGTCTCTTTAACGGTATGGCGAGGGTAACAGGGAGTCTCTTTCATGGTATGGCGATGGTAACAGGGAGTCTCTTTAACGGTATGGCGAGGGTAACAGGGAGTCTCTTTAACGGTATGGCGATGGTAACAGGGAGTCTCTTTAACGGTATGGCGATGTTAACAGGGCGTCTCTTTAATGGTATGGCGATGGTAACAGGGAGTCTCTTTTATGGTATGGCGATGGTAACAGGGCGTCTCTTTAACGGTATGGTGAGGGTAACAGGGAGTCTCTTTAAAGGTATGGTGAGGGTAACAGGGCGTCTCTTTAACGGTATGGCGATGGTAACAGGGAGTCTCTTTAACGGTATGGTGAGGGTAACAGGGAGTCTCTTTAACGGTATGGCGATTGTAACAGGGAGTCTCTTTAACGGTATGGTGAGGGTAACAGGGAGTCTCTTTAACGGTATGGCGATGGTAACAGGGAGTCTCTTTAACGGTATGGCGATGGTAACAGGGAGTCTCTTTAACGGTATGGCGATGGTAACAGGGAGTCTCTTTAACGGTATGGCGATGGTAACAGGGAGTCTCTTTAACGGTATGGCGAGGGTAACAGGGAGTCTCTTTAACGGTATGGCGATGGTAACAGGGAGTCTCTTTAACGGTATGGCGATGGTAACAGGGAGTCTCTTTAACGGTATGGCGATGGTAACAGGGCGTCTCTTTAATGGTATGGCGATGGTAACAGGGAGTCTCTTTAACGGTATGGCGATGGTAACAGGGAGTCTCTTTAACGGTATGGCGATGGTAACAGGGAGTCTCTTTAACGGTATGGCGATGGTAACAGGGAGTCTCTTTAATGGTATGGCGATGGTAACAGGGAGTCTCTTTAACGGTATGGCGATGCTAACAGGGCGTCTCTTTAACGGTATGGTGAGGGTAACAGGGCGTCTCTTTAACGGTATGGCGATGGTAACAGTGCGTCTCTTTAACGGTATGGTGAGGGTAACAGGGCGTCTCTTTAACGGTATGGCGATGGTAACAGGGAGTCTCTTTAACGGTATGGTGAGGGTAACAGGGAGTCTCTTTAACGGTATGGTGAGGGTAACAGGGAGTCTCTTTAACGGTATGGTGAGGGTAACAGGGAGTCTCTTTAACGGTATGGTGAGGGTAACAGGGAGTCTCTTTAACGGTATGGTGAGGGTAACAGGGAGTCTCTTTAACGGTATGGCGAGGGTAACAGGGCGTCTCTTTAACGGTATGGCGATGGTAACAGGGAGTCTCTTTAACGGTATGGCGATGGTAACAGGGCGTCTCTTTAACGGTATGGCGATGGTAACAGGGAGTCTCTTTAACGGTATGGTGAGGGTAACAGGGCGTCTCTTTAACGGTATGGCGATGGTAACAGGGAGTCTCTTTAACGGTATGGCGATGGTAACAGGGAGTCTCTTTAACGGTATGGCGATGGTAACAGGGCGTCTCTTTAACGGTATGGCGATGGTAACAGGGAGTCTCTTTAACGGTATGGCGATGGTAAAAGGGAGTCTCTTTAACGGTATGGCGATGGTAACAGGGAGTCTCTTTAACGGTATGGTGAGGGTAACAGGGAGTCTCTTTAATGGTATGGCGAGGGTAACAGGGAGTCTCTTTAACGGTATGGCGATGGTAACAGGGAGTCTCTTTAACAGTATGGTGAGGGTAACAGGGAGTCTCTTTAATGGTATGGCGATGGTAACAGGGAGTCTCTTTAACGGTATGGCGATGGTAACAGGGAGTCTCTTTAATGGTATGGTGAGGGTAACAGGGAGTCTCTTTAACGGTATGGTGAGGGTAACAGGGAGTCTCTTTAACGGTATGGCGAAGGTAACAGGGAGTCTCTTTAACGGTATGGTGAGGGTAACAGGGAGTCTCTTTAACGGTATGGCGATGGTAACGGGGAGTCTCTTTAACGGTATGGCGATGGTAACAGGGAGTCTCTTTAACGGTATGGTGAGGGTAACAGGGAGTCTCTTTAACGGTATGGCGATGATAACAGGGAGTCTCTTTAACGGTATGGCGATGGTAACAGGGAGTCTCTTTAACGGTATGGCGATGGTAACAGGGAGTCTCTTTAACGGTATGGTGAGGGTAACAGGGAGTCTCTTTAACGGGATGGCGATGGTAACAGGGAGTCTCTTTAACGGTATGGCGATGGTAACAGGGAGTCTCTTTAACGGTATGGCGATGGTAACAGGGAGTCTCTTTAATGGTATGGTGAGGGTAACAGGGAGTCTCTTTAATGGTATGGCGATGGTAACAGGGAGTCTCTTTCATGGTATGGTGAGGGTAACAGGGAGTCTCTTTAACGGTATGGCGATAGTAACAGGGAGTGTCTTTAATGGTATGGCGATGGTAACAGGGAGTCTCTTTAACGGTATGGCGATGGTAACAGGGAGTCTCTTTAATGGTATGGCGATGGTAACAGGGAGTCTTTTTAACGGTATGGCGATGGTAACAGGGAGTCTCTTTAACGGTATGGCGATGGTAACAGGGAGTCTCTTTAACGGTATGGCGATGGTAACAGGGCGTCTCTTTAACGGTATGGTGAGGGTAACAGGGAGTCTCTTTAATGGTATGGCGATGGTAACAGGGAGTCTCTTTAACGGTATGGCGATGGTAACAGGGAGTCTCTTTAACGGTATGGTGAGGGTAACAGGGCGTCTCTTTAACGGTATGGCGATGGTAACAGGGAGTCTCTTTAACGGTATGGCGATGATAACAGGGAGTCTCTTTAACGGTATGGCGATGGTAACAGGGAGTCTCTTTAACGGTATGGCGATGGTAACAGGGAGTCTCTTTAACGGTATGGTGAGGGTAACAGGGAGTCTCTTTAACGGGATGGCGATGGTAACAGGGAGTCTCTTTAACGGTATGGCGATGGTAACAGGGAGTCTCTTTAACGGTATGGCGATGGTAACAGGGAGTCTCTTTAATGGTATGGTGAGGGTAACAGGGAGTCTCTTTAATGGTATGGCGATGGTAACAGGGAGTCTCTTTCATGGTATGGTGAGGGTAACAGGGAGTCTCTTTAACGGTATGGCGATAGTAACAGGGAGTGTCTTTAATGGTATGGCGATGGTAACAGGGAGTCTCTTTAACGGTATGGCGATGGTAACAGGGAGTCTCTTTAATGGTATGGCGATGGTAACAGGGAGTCTCTTTCACGGTATGGCGATGGTAACAGGGAGTCTCTTTAACGGTATGGCGATGGTAACAGGGAGTCTCTTTAATGGTATGGTGAGGGTAACAGGGAGTCTCTTTAACGGTATGGCGATGGTAACAGGGAGTCTCTTTAACGGTATGGCGATGGTAACAGGGCGTCTCTTTAACGGTATGGTGAGGGTAACAGGGAGTCTCTTTAATGGTATGGCGATGGTAACAGGGAGTCTCTTTAACGGTATGGCGATGGTAACAGGGAGTCTCTTTAACGGTATGGTGAGGGTAACAGGGCGTCTCTTTAACGGTATGGCGATGGTAACAGGGAGTCTCTTTAACGGTATGGCGATGGTAACAGGGCGTCTCTTTAACGGTATGGCGATGGTAACAGGGAGTCTCTTTAACGGTATGGCGATGGTAACAGGGAGTCTCTTTAAGGGTATGGCGATGGTAACAGGGAGTCTCTTTAACGGTATGGTGAGGGTAACAGGGAGTCTCTTTAATGGTATGGCGAGGGTAACAGGGAGTCTCTTTAACGGTATGGCGATGGTAACAGGGAGTCTCTTTAACGGTATGGTGAGGGTAACAGGGAGTCTCTTTAATGGTATGGCGATGGTAACAGGGAGTCTCTTTAACGGTATGGCGATGGTAACAGGGAGTCTCTTTAATGGTATGGTGAGGGTAACAGGGAGTCTCTTTAACGGTATGGCGAAGGTAACAGGGAGTCTCTTTAACGGTATGGTGAGGGTAACAGGGAGTCTCTTTAACGGTATGGCGATGGTAACAGGGAGTCTCTTTAACGGTATGGCGATGGTAACAGGGAGTCTCTTTAACGGTATGGTGAGGGTAACAGGGAGTCTCTTTAACGGTATGGCGATGGTAACAGGGAGTCTCTTTAACGGTATGGCGATGGTAACAGGGAGTCTCTTTAACGGTATGGCGATGGTAACAGGGAGTCTCTTTAACGGTATGGTGAGGGTAACAGGGAGTCTCTTTAACGGGATGGCGATGGTAACAGGGAGTCTCTTTAACGGTATGGCGATGGTAACAGGGAGTCTCTTTAACGGTATGGCGATGGTAACAGGGAGTCTCTTTAAAGGTATGGTGAGGGTAACAGGGAGTCTCTTTAATGGTATGGCGATGGTAACAGGGAGTCTCTTTCATGGTATGGTGAGGGTAACAGGGAGTCTCTTTAACGGTATGGCGATGGTAACAGGGAGTGTCTTTAATGGTATGGCGATGGTAACAGGGAGTCTCTTTAACGGTATGGCGATGGTAACAGGGAGTCTCTTTAATGGTATGGCGATGGTAACAGGGAGTCTCTTTAACGGTATGGCGATGGTAACAGGGAGTCTCTTTAACGGTATGGCGATGGTCACAGGGAGTCTCTTTAATGGTATGGTGAGGGTAACAGGGAGTCTCTTTAACGGTATGGCGATGGTAACAGGGAGTCTCTTTAACGGTATGGCGAGGGTAACAGGGAGTCTCTTTAATGGTATGGCGATGGTAACAGGGAGTCTCTTTAACGGTATGGCGATGGTAACAGGGAGTCTCTTTAAAGGTATGGCGATGGTAACAGGGCGTCTCTTTAACGGTATGGTGAGGGTAACAGGGAGTGTCTTTAATGGTATGGCGAGGGTAACAGGGAGTCTCTTTAACGGTATGGCGATGGTAACAGGGAGTCTCTTTAACGGTATGGCGATGGTAACAGGGAGTCTCTTTAACGGTATGGTGAGGGTAACAGGGAGTCTCTTTAACGGTATGGTGAGGGTAACAGGGAGTCTCTTTAACGGTATGGCGATGGTAACAGGGAGTCTCTTTAATGGTATGGTGAGGGTAATGAGAATCCCTGCGTGGTCAGTTTTCGGTAAAATATTAAGATGCCTACGTGGCAAAGAAGCAGAATGAAAAATGGTTAGAAAGGGTTAATTAGTTAGTAACTGAGATTGGTACAGGTGGCCTGCCCTCCTGCTGGGCCATATGTTTGCTTAGTCAGCAGGCCTGCATTGTCTTATCAATGATAGGTCTTTGATGTGAGTCAAGGACTGGTCTGAATGTCTCCATGTTTATGGCAGATCAATATAGGTAACGAGCTTAGCCAAAGTTGAAAGACATTCCAGGTTGGGAGATAAGGAACAGAAGGAACAGGGAAGAACATTCCAAGTTGGAAAGTGAGGAAGTTATCCCCTTTGATGTCTAACAGCAGCATGATCAGCACATGGACGATTTATAATTGGCCGGAAATAATGTAACCTCGCATGGCAACCTATGCCCGGCTTATGATTGGTGTTGACCCTCGTTAAGTATGTTCCAACCCTATTGATTTGTATAAAAACGTGTGGATTTCTGTATGTTTTTGTTCTTGCTCTGCCAGCATAGAGGGACTCTATCAGGAGTCCAAATCAATGCTGCAGACTAAGAACCCTGCTATTAAAGATGTGTTGAACTTTAAAATGTATTCGACTTCAGTTATTACTGAACCAGACTGAGGGGAAAGAATCCGGAACGTCAGTAACAGGGAGTCTCTTTAATGGTATGGCGATGGTAACAGGGAGTCTCTTTCATGGTATGGTGAGGGTAACAGGGAGTCTCTTTAACGGTATGGCGATGGTAACAGGGAGTGTCTTTAATGGTATGGCGATGGTAACAGGGAGTCTCTTTAACGGTATGGCGATGGTAACAGGGAGTCTCTTTAATGGTATGGCGATGGTAACAGGGAGTCTCTTTAACGGGATGGCGATGGTAACAGGGAGTCTCTTTAACGGTATGGCGATGGTAACAGGGAGTCTCTTTAATGGTATGGTGAGGGTAACAGGGAGTCTCTTTAACGGTATGGCGATGGTAACAGGGAGTCTCTTTAACGGTATGGCGAGGGTAACAGGGAGTCTCTTTAATGGTATGGCGATGGTAACAGGGAGTTTCTTTAACGGTATGGCGATGGTAACAGGGAGTCTCTTTAAAGGTATGGCGATGGTAACAGGGCGTCTCTTTAACGGTATGGTGAGGGTAACAGGGAGTGTCTTTAATGGTATGGCGAGGGTAACAGGGAGTCTCTTTAACGGTATGGCGATGGTAACAGGGAGTCTCTTTAACGGTATGGCGATGGTAACAGTGAGTCTCTTTAACGGTATGGTGAGGGTAACAGGGAGTCTCTTTAACGGTATGGTGAGGGTAACAGGGAGTCTCTTTAACGGTATGGCGATGGTAACAGGGAGTCTCTTTAACGGTATGGCGATGGTAACAGGGCGTCTCTTTAACGGTATGGCGATGGTAACAGGGAGTCTCTTTAACGGTATGGCGATGGTAACAGGGAGTCTCTTTAACGGTATGGCGATGGTAACAGGGAGTCTCTTTAACGGTATGGTGAGGGTAACAGGGAGTCTCTTTAATGGTATGGCGAGGGTAACAGGGAGTCTCTTTAACGGTATGGCGATGGTAACAGGGAGTCTCTTTAACAGTATGGTGAGGGTAACAGGGAGTCTCTTTAATGGTATGGCGATGGTAACAGGGAGTCTCTTTAACGGTATGGCGATGGTAACAGGGAGTCTCTTTAATGGAATGGTGAGGGTAACAGGGAGTCTCTTTAACGGTATGGTGAGGGTAACAGGGAGTCTCTTTAACGGTATGGCGAAGGTAACAGGGAGTCTCTTTAACGGTATGGTGAGGGTAACAGGGAGTCTCTTTAACGGTATGGCGATGGTAACGGGGAGTCTCTTTAACGGTATGGCGATGGTAACAGGGAGTCTCTTTAACGGTATGGTGAGGGTAACAGGGAGTCTCTTTAACGGTATGGCGATGATAACAGGGAGTCTCTTTAACGGTATGGCGATGGTAACAGGGAGTCTCTTTAACGGTATGGCGATGGTAACAGGGAGTCTCTTTAACGGTATGGTGAGGGTAACAGGGAGTCTCTTTAACGGGATGGCGATGGTAACAGGGAGTCTCTTTAACGGTATGGCGATGGTAACAGGGAGTCTCTTTAACGGTATGGCGATGGTAACAGGGAGTCTCTTTAATGGTATGGTGAGGGTAACAGGGAGTCTCTTTAATGGTATGGCGATGGTAACAGGGAGTCTCTTTCATGGTATGGTGAGGGTAACAGGGAGTCTCTTTAACGGTATGGCGATAGTAACAGGGAGTGTCTTTAATGGTATGGCGATGGTAACAGGGAGTCTCTTTAACGGTATGGCGATGGTAACAGGGAGTCTCTTTAATGGTATGGCGATGGTAACAGGGAGTCTCTTTAACGGTATGGCGATGGTAAAAGGGAGTCTCTTTAACGGTATGGCGATGGTAACAGGGAGTCTCTTTAATGGTATGGTGAGGGGAACAGGGAGTCTCTTTAACGGTATGGCGATGGTAACAGGGAGTCTCTTTAACGGTATGGCGATGGTAACAGGGCGTCTCTTTAACGGTATGGTGAGGGTAACAGGGAGTCTCTTTAATGGTATGGCGATGGTAACAGGGAGTCTCTTTAACGGTATGGCGATGGTAACAGGGAGTCTCTTTAACGGTATGGTGAGGGTAACAGGGCGTCTCTTTAACGGTATGGCGATGGTAACAGGGAGTCTCTTTAACGGTATGGCGATGGTAACAGGGCGTCTCTTTAACGGTATGGCGATGGTAACAGGGAGTCTCTTTAACGGTATGGCGATGGTAACAGGGAGTCTCTTTAACGGTATGGCGATGGTAACAGGGAGTCTCTTTAACGGTATGGTGAGGGTAACAGGGAGTCTCTTTAATGGTATGGCGAGGGTAACAGGGAGTCTCTTTAACGGTATGGCGATGGTAACAGGGAGTCTCTTTAACGGTATGGTGAGGGTAACAGGGAGTCTCTTTAATGGTATGGCGATGGTAACAGGGAGTCTCTTTAACGGTATGGCGATGGTAACAGGGAGTCTCTTTAATGGTATGGTGAGGGTAACAGGGAGTCTCTTTAACGGTATGGTGTGGGTAACAGGGAGTCTCTTTAACGGTATGGCGAAGGTAACAGGGAGTCTCTTTAACGGTATGGTGAGGGTAACAGGGAGTCTCTTTAACGGTATGGCGATGGTAACAGGGAGTCTCTTTAACGGTATGGCGATGGTAACAGGGAGTCTCTTTAACGGTATGGTGAGGGTAACAGGGAGTCTCTTTAACGGTATGGCGATGGTAACAGGGAGTCTCTTTAACGGTATGGCGATGGTAACAGGGAGTCTCTTTAACGGTATGGCGATGGTAACAGGGAGTCTCTTTAACGGTATGGTGAGGGTAACAGGGAGTCTCTTTAACGGGATGGCGATGGTAACAGGGAGTCTCTTTAACGGTATGGCGATGGTAACAGGGAGTCTCTTTAACGGTATGGCGATGGTAACAGGGAGTCTCTTTAATGGTATGGTGAGGGTAACAGGGAGTCTCTTTAATGGTATGGCGATGGTAACAGGGAGTCTCTTTCATGGTATGGTGAGGGTAACAGGGAGTCTCTTTAACGGTATGGCGATGGTAACAGGGAGTGTCTTTAATGGTATGGCGATGGTAACAGGGAGTCTCTTTAACGGTATGGCGATGGTAACAGGGAGTCTCTTTAATGGTATGGCGATGGTAACAGGGAGTCTCTTTAACGGTATGGCGATGGTAACAGGGAGTCTCTTTAACGGTATGGCGATGGTAACAGGGTGTCTCTTTAATGGTATGGTGAGGGTAACAGGGAGTCTCTTTAACGGTATGGCGATGGTAACAGGGAGTCTCTTTAACGGTATGGCGAGGGTAACAGGGAGTCTCTTTAATGGTATGGCGATGGTAACAGGGAGTCTCTTTAACGGTATGGCGATGGTAACAGGGAGTCTCTTTAAAGGTATGGCGATGGTAACAGGGCGTCTCTTTAACGGTATGGTGAGGGTAACAGGGAGTGTCTTTAATGGTATGGCGAGGGTAACAGGGAGTCTCTTTAACGGTATGGCGATGGTAACAGGGAGTCTCTTTAACGGTATGGCGATGGTAACAGGGAGTCTCTTTAACGGTATGGTGAGGGTAACAGGGAGTCTCTTTAACGGTATGGTGAGGGTAACAGGGAGTCTCTTTAACGGTATGGCGATGGTAACAGGGAGTCTCTTTAATGGTATGGTGAGGGTAACAGGGAGTCTCTTTAATGGTATGGCGATGGTAACAGGGAGTCTCTTTCATGGTATGGTGAGGGTAACAGGGAGTCTCTTTAACGGTATGGCGATGGTAACAGGGAGTGTCTTTAATGGTATGGCGATGGTAACAGGGAGTCTCTTTAACGGTATGGCGATGGTAACAGGGAGTCTCTTTAATGGTATGGCGATGGTAACAGGGAGTCTCTTTAACGGTATGGCGATGGTAACAGGGAGTCTCTTTAACGGTATGGCGATGGTAACAGGGAGTCTCTTTAATGGTATGGTGAGGGTAACAGGGAGTCTCTTTAACGGTATGGCGATGGTAACAGGGAGTCTCTTTAACGGTATGGCGAGGGTAACAGGGAGTCTCTTTAATGGTATGGCGATGGTAACAGGGAGTCTCTTTAACGGTATGGCGATGGTAACAGGGAGTCTCTTTAAAGGTATGGCGATGGTAACAGGGCGTCTCTTTAACGGTATGGTGAGGGTAACAGGGAGTGTCTTTAATGGTATGGCGAGGGTAACAGGGAGTCTCTTTAACGGTATGGCGATGGTAACAGGGAGTCTCTTTAACGGTATGGCGATGGTAACAGGGAGTCTCTTTAACGGTATGGTGAGGGTAACAGGGAGTCTCTTTAACGGTATGGTGAGGGTAACAGGGAGTCTCTTTAACGGTATGGCGATGGTAACAGGGAGTCTCTTTAATGGTATGGTGAGGGTAACAGGGAGTCTCTTTAACGGTATGGTGAGGGTAACAGGGAGTCTCTTTAACGGTATGGTGAGGGTAACAGGGAGTCTCTTTAACGGTATGGTGAGGGTAACAGGGAGTCTCTTTAACGGTATGGCGATGGTAACAGGGCGTCTCTTTAACGGTATGGCGATGGTAACAGGGAGTCTCTTTAACGGTATGGCGATTGTAACAGGGAGTCTCTTTAACGGTATGGCGAGGGTAACAGGGCGTCTCTTTAACGGTATGGCGATGGTAACAGGGCGTCTCTTTAACGGAATGGCGATGGTAACAGGGCGTCTCTTTAACGGTATGGCGATGGTAACAGGGAGTCTCTTTAACGGTATGGCGATGGTAACAGGGAGTCTCTTTAATGGTATGGTGAGGGTAACAGGGAGTCTCTTTAACGGTATGGCGATGGTAACAGGGAGTCTCTTTAACGGTATGGCGATGGTAACAGGGAGTGTCTTTAATGGTATGGCGATGGTAACAGGGAGTCTCTTTAACGGTATGGCAATGGTAACAGGGAGTCTCTTTAACGGTATGGCGATGGTAACAGGGAGTCTCTTTAACGGTATGGCGATGGTAACAGGGAGTCTCTTTAATGGTATGGTGAGGGTAACAGGGAGTCTCTTTAACGGTATGGCGATGGTAACAGGGATTCTCTTTAATGGTATGGCGATGGTAACAGGGAGTCTCTTTAACGGTATGGCGATGGTAACAGGGAGTCTCTTTAACGGTATGGCGATGGTAACAGGGAATCTCTTTAAAGGTATGGCGATGGTAACAGGGAGTCTCTTTAACTGTATGGCGATGGTAACAGGGAGTCTCTTTAACGGTGTGGCGATGGTAACAGGGAGTCTCTTTAACGTTATGGCGATGGTAACAGGGAGTCTCTTTAACGGTATGGCGATGGTAACAGGGAGTCTCTTTAATGGTATGGCGATGGTAACAGGGAGTCTCTTTAACGGTATGGTGAGGGTAACAGGGCGTCTCTTTCACGGTGTGGCGATGGTAACAGGGCGTCTCTTTAACGGTATGGCGATGGTAACAGGGAGTCTCTTTAACGGTATGGCGAGGGTAACAGGGAGTCTCTTTAACGGTGTGGCGATGGTAACAGGGCGTCTCTTTAACGGTATGGCGAGGGCAACAGGGAGTCTCTTTAACGGTGTGGCGATGGTAACAGGGCGTCTCTTAAACGGTATGGCGAGGGTAACAGGGAGTCTCTTTAACGGTGTGGCGATGGTAACAGGGCGTCTCTTTAACGGTATGGCGATGGTAACAGGGAGTCTCTTTAACGGTATGGCGATGGTAACAGGGAGTCTCTTTAACGGTATGGTGAGGGTAACAGGGAGTCTCTTTAACGGGATGGCGATGGTAACAGGGAGTCTCTTTAACGGTATGGCGATGGTAACAGGGAGTCTCTTTAACGGTATGGCGATGGTAACAGGGAGTCTCTTTAATGGTATGGTGAGGGGAACAGGGAGTCTCTTTAATGGTATGGCGATGGTAACAGGGAGTCTCTTTCATGGTATGGTGAGGGTAACAGGGAGTCTCTTTAACGGTATGGCGATGGTAACAGGGAGTGTCTTTAATGGTATGGCGATGGTAACAGGGAGTCTCTTTAACGGTATGGCGATGGTAACAGGGAGTCTCTTTAATGGTATGGCGATGGTAACAGGGAGTCTCTTTAACGGTATGGCGATGGTAACAGGGAGTCTCTTTAACGGTATGGCGATGGTAACAGGGAGTCTCTTTAATGGTATGGTGAGGGTAACAGGGAGTCTCTTTAACGGTATGGCGATGGTAACAGGGAGTCTCTTTAACGGTATGGCGATGGTAACAGGGCGTCTCTTTAACGGTATGGTGAGGGTAACAGGGAGTCTCTTTAATGGTATGGCGATGGTAACAGGGAGTCTCTTTCACGGTATGGCGATGGTAACAGGGAGTCTCTTTAAAGGTATGGCGATGGTAACAGGGCGTCTCTTTAACGGTATGGTGAGGGTAACAGGGAGTGTCTTTAATGGTATGGCGAGGGTAACAGGGAGTCTCTTTAACGGTATGGCGATGGTAACAGGGAGTCTCTTTAACGGTATGGCGATGGTAACAGGGAGTCTCTTTAACGGTATGGTGAGGGTAACAGGGAGTCTCTTTAACGGTATGGTGAGGGTAACAGTGAGTCTCTTTAACGGTATGGCGATGGTAACAGGGAGTCTCTTCAATGGTATGGTGAGGGTAACAGGGAGTCTCTTTAACGGTATGGTGAGGGTAACAGGGAGTCTCATTAACGGTATGGTGAGGTGAACAGGGAGTCTCTTTAACGGTATGGTGAGGGTAACAGGGAGTCTCTTTAACGGTATGGCGATGGTAACAGGGCGTCTCTTTAACGGTATGGCGATGGTAACAGGGAGTCTCTTTAACGGTATGGCGATTGTAACAGGGAGTCTCTTTAACGGTATGGCGAGGGTAACAGGGCGTCTCTTTAACGGTATGGCGATGGTAACAGGGCGTCTCTTTAACGGAATGGCGATGGTAACAGGGCGTCTCTTTAACGGTATGGCGATGGTAACAGGGAGTCTCTTTAACGGTATGGCGATGGTAACAGGGAGTCTCTTTAATGGTATGGTGAGGGTAACAGGGAGTCTCTTTAACGGTATGGCGATGGTAACAGGGAGTCTCTTTAACGGTATGGCGATGGTAACAGGGAGTGTCTTTAATGGTATGGCGATGGTAACAGGGAGTCTCTTTAACGGTATGGCGATGGTAACAGGGAGTCTCTTTAACGGTATGGCGATGGTAACAGGGAGTCTCTTTAACGGTATGGCGATGGTAACAGGGAGTCTCTTTAATGGTATGGTGAGGGTAACAGGGAGTCTCTTTAACGGTATGGCGATGGTAACAGGGAGTCTCTTTAACGGTATGGCGATGGTAACAGGGCGTCTCTTTAACGGTATGGTGAGGGTAACAGGGAGTCTCTTTAATGGTATGGCGATGGTAACAGGGAGTCTCTTTAACGGTATGGCGATGGTAACAGGGAGTCTCTTTAAAGGTATGGCGATGGTAACAGGGCGTCTCTTTAACGGTATGGTGAGGGTAACAGGGAGTGTCTTTAATGGTATGGCGAGGGTAACAGGGAGTCTCTTTAACGGTATGGCGATGGTAACAGGGAGTCTCTTTAACGGTATGGCGATGGTAACAGGGAGTCTCTTTAACTGTATGGTGAGGGTAACAGGGAGTCTCTTTAACGGTATGGTGAGGGTAACAGTGAGTCTCTTTAACGGTATGGCGATGGTAACAGGGAGTCTCTTCAATGGTATGGTGAGGGTAACAGGGAGTCTCTTTAACGGTATGGTGAGGGTAACAGGGAGTCTCTTTAACGGTATGGTGAGGTGAACAGGGAGTCTCTTTAACGGTATGGTGAGGGTAACAGGGAGTCTCTTTAACGGTATGGCGATGGTAACAGGGCGTCTCTTTAACGGTATGGCGATGGTAACAGGGAGTCTCTTTAACGGTATGGCGATTGTAACAGGGAGTCTCTTTAACGGTATGGCGAGGGTAACAGGGCGTCTCTTTAACGGTATGGCGATGGTAACAGGGCGTCTCTTTAACGGAATGGCGATGGTAACAGGGCGTCTCTTTAACGGTATGGCGATGGTAACAGGGAGTCTCTTTAACGGTATGGCGATGGTAACAGGGAGTCTCTTTAATGGTATGGTGAGGGTAACAGGGAGTCTCTTTAACGGTATGGCGATGGTAACAGGGAGTCTCTTTAACGGTATGGCGATGGTAACAGGGAGTGTCTTTAATGGTATGGCGATGGTAACAGGGAGTCTCTTTAACGGTATGGCGATGGTAACAGGGAGTCTCTTTAACGGTATGGCGATGGTAACAGGGAGTCTCTTTAACGGTATGGCGATGGTAACAGGGAGTCTCTTTAATGGTATGGCGATGGTAACAGGGAGTCTCTTTAACGGTATGGCGATGGTAACAGGGAGTCTCTTTAACGGTGTGGCGATGGTAACAGGGAGTCTCTTTAACGGTATGGCGATGGTAACAGGGAGTCTCTTTAACGGTATGGCGATGGTAACAGGGAGTCTCTTTAATGGTATGGCGATGGTAACAGGGAGTCTCTTTAACGGTATGGTGAGGGTAACAGGGCGTCTCTTTAACGGTGTGTCGATGGTAACAGGGCGTCTCTTTAACGGTATGGCGATGGTAACAGGGAGTCTCTTTAACGGTATGGCGAGGGTAACAGGGAGTCTCTTTAACGGTGTGGCGATGGTAACAGGGCGTCTCTTTAACGGTATGGCGATGGTAACAGGGAGTCTCTTTAACGGTATGGCGATGGTAACAGGGCGTCTCTTTAACGGTATGACGATGGTAACAGGGCGTCTCTTTAACGGTATGGCGATGGTAACAGGGAGTCTCATTAACGGTATGGCGATGGTAACAGGGCGTCTCTTTAATGGTATGGCGATGGTAACAGGGAGTCTCTTTAATTGTATGGCGATGGTAACAGGGAGTCTCTTTAACGGTATGGTGAGGGTAACAGGGAGTCTCTTTAACGGTATGGCGATGGTAACAGGGAGTCTCTTTAACGGTATGGCGATGGTAACAGGGAGTCTCTTTAATGGTATGGCGATGGTAACAGGGACTCTCTTTAATGGTATAGTGATGATAACAGGGAGTGTCTTTAACGGTATGGCGAGGGTAACAGGGAGTCTCTTTAATGGTATGGTGATGGTAACAGGGAGTGTCTTTAATGGTATGGCGATGGTAACAGGGAGTCTCTTTAACGGTATGGTGAGGGTAACAGGGAGTCTCTTTAACGGTGTGGCGATGGTAACAGGGAGTCTCTTTAACGGTATGGTGAGGGTAACAGGGAGTCTCTTTAACGGTGTGGCGATGGTAACAGGGAGTCTCTTTAACGGTATGGCGATGGTAACAGGGAGTCTCTTTAACGGTATGGCGATGGTAACAGGGAGTCTCTTTAACGGTATGGCGATGGTAACAGGGAGTCTCTTTAACGGTATGGCGATGGTAACAGGGAATCTCTTTAACGGTATGGCGATGGTAACTGGGAGTCTCTTTAATGGTATGGCGATGGTAACAGGGAGTCTCTTTAACGGTATGGCGATGGTAACAGGGCGTCTCTTTAACGGTATGGTGAGGGTAACAAGGCGTCTCTTTAACGGTATGGCGATGGTAACAGGGCGTCTCTTTAACGGTATGGTGAGGGTAACAGGGCGTCTCTTTAACGGTATGGCGATGGTAACAGGGAGTCTCTTTAACGGTATGGTGAGGGTAACAGAGAGTCTCTTTAATGGTATGGTGAGGGTAACAGGGAGTCTCTTTAACGGTATGGTGAGGGTAACAGGGAGTCTCTTTAACGGTATGGTGAGGGTAACAGGGAGTCTCTTTAACGGTATGGTGAGGGTAACAGGGAGTCTCTTTAACGGTATGGTGAGGGTAACAGGGCGTCTCTTTAACGGTATGGCGATGGTAACAGGGAGTCTCTTTAACGGTATGGCGATGATAACAGGGAGTCTCTTTAACGGTATGGCGATGGTAACAGGGCGTCTCTTTAACGGTATGGCGATGGTAACAGGGAGTCTCTTTAACGGTATGGTGAGGGTAACAGGGCGTCTCTTTAACGGTATGGCGATGGTAACAGGGAGTCTCTTTAACGGTATGGCGATGGTAACAGGGAGTCTCTTTAACGGTATGGCGATGGTAACAGGGCGTCTCTTTAACGGTATGGCGATGGTAACAGGGAGTCTCTTTAACGGGATGGCGATGGTAACAGGGAGTCTCTTTAACGGTATGGCGATGGTAACAGGGAGTCTCTTTAACGGTATGGTGAGGGTAACAGGGAGTCTCTTTAATGGTATGGCGAGGGGAACAGGGAGTCTCTTTAACGGTATGGCGATGGTAACAGGGAGTCTCTTTAACGGTATGGTGAGGGTAACAGGGAGTCTCTTTAACGGTATGGTGAGGGTAACAGGGAGTCTCTTTAACGGTATGGCGAAGGTAACAGTGAGTCTCTTTAACGGTATGGTGAGGGTAACAGGGAGTCTCTTTAACGGTATGGCGATGGTATCAGGGAGTCTCTTTAACGGTATGGCGATGGTAACAGGGAGTCTCTTTAACGGTATGGTGAGGGTAACAGGGAGTCTCTTTAACGGTATGGCGATGGTAACAGGGAGTCTCTTTAACGGTATGGCGATGGTAACAGGGAGTCTCTTTAACGGTATGGCGATGGTAACAGGGAGTCTCTTTAACGGTATGGTGAGGGTAACAGGGAGTCTCTTTAACAGGATGGCGATGGTAACAGGGAGTCGCTTTAACGGTATGGCGATGGTGACCGGGAGTCTCTTTAACGGTATGGCGATGGTAACAGGGAGTCTCTTTAATGGTATGGTGAGGGTAACAGGGGTGTCTTTAATGGTATGGCGATGGTAACAGGGAGTCCCTTTCATGGTATGGTGAGGGTAACCGGGAGTCTCTTTAACGGTATGGCGATGGTAACAGGGAGTGTCTTTAATGGTATGGCGATGGTAACAGGGAGTCTCTTTAACGGTATGGCGATGGTAACAGGGAGTCTCTTTAATGGTATGGCGATGGTAACAGGGAGTCTCTTTAACGGTATGGCGATGGTAAGAGGGAGTCTCTTTAATGGTATGGCGATGGTAACAGGGAGTCTCTTTAATGGTATGGTGAGGGTAACAGGGAGTCTCTTTAACGGTATGGCGATGGTAACAGGGAGTCTCTTTAACGGTATGGCGATGGTAACAGGGCGTCTCTTTAACGGTATGGTGAGGGTAACAGGGAGTCTCTTTAATGGTATGGCGATGGTAACAGGGAGTCTCTTTAACGGTATGGCGATGGTAACAGGGAGTCTCTTTAAAGGTATGGCGATGGTAACAGGGCGTCTCTTTAACGGTATGGTGAGGGTAACAGGGAGTGTCTTTAATGGTATGGCGTGGGTAACAGGGAGTCTCTTTAACGGTATGGCGATGGTAACAGGGAGTCTCTTTAACGGTATGGCGATGGTAACAGGGAGTCTCTTTAACGGTATGGTGAGGGTAACAGGGAGTCTCTTTAACGGTGTGGTGAGGGTAACAGGGAGTCTCTTTAACGGTGTGGTGAGGGTAACAGGGAGTCTCTTTAACGGTATGGTGAGGGTAACAGGGAGTCTCTTTAACGGTATGGTGAGGGTAACAGGGAGTCTCTTTAACGGTATGGCGATGGTAACAGGGCGTCTCTTTAACGGTATGGCGATGGTAACAGGGAGTCTCTTTAACGGTATGGCGATTGTAACAGGGAGTCTCTTTAACGGTATGGCGAGGGTAACAGGGCGTCTCTTTAACGGTATGGCGATGGTAACAGGGCGTCTCTTTAACGGAATGGCGATGGTAACAGGGCGTCTCTTTAACGGTATGTCGATGGTAACAGGGAGTCTCTTTAACGGTATGGCGATGGTAACAGGGAGTCTCTTTAATGGTATGGTGAGGGTAACAGGGAGTCTCTTTAACGGTATGGCGATGGTAACAGGGAGTCTCTTTAACGGTATGGCGATGGTAACAGGGAGTGTCTTTAATGGTATGGCGATGGTAACAGGGAGTCTCTTTAACGGTATGGCGATGGTAACAGGGAGTCTCTTTAACGGTATGGCGATGGTAACAGGGAGTCTCTTTAACGGTATGGCGATGGTAACAGGGAGTCTCTTTAATGGTATGGTGAGGGTAACAGGGAGTCTCTTTAACGGTATGGCGATGGTAACAGGGAGTCTCTTTAACGGTGTGGCGATGGTAACAGGGCGTCTCTTTAACGGTATGGCGATGGTAACAGGGAGTCTCTTTAAGGGTATGGCGAGGGTAACAGGGAGTCTCTTTAACGGTATGGCGACGGTAACAGGGCGTCTCTTTAACGGTATGGCGATGGTAACAGGGAGTCTCTTTAACGGTATGGTGAGGGTAACAGGGCGTCTCTTTAAACGTATAGCGATGGTAACAGGGAGTCTCTTTAACGGTATGGCGATGGTAACAGGGATTCTCTTTAACGGTATGGCGATGGTAACAGGGCGTCTCTTTAACGGTATGGCGATGGTAACAGGGAGTCTCTTTAACGGTATGGCGATGGTAACAGGGAGTCTCTTTAACGGTATGGCGATGGTAACAGGGAGTCTCTTTAACGGTATGGTGAGGGTAACAGGGAGTCTCTTTAATGGTATGGCGATGGTAACAGGGAGTCTCTTTAATGGTATGGCGATGGTAACAGGGAGTCTCTTTATCGGTATGGCGATGGTAACAGGGAGTCTCTTTAATGGTATGGTGAGGGTAACAGGGAGTCTCTTTAACGGTATGGTGAGGGTAACAGGGAGTCTCTTTAACGGTATGGTGAGGGTAACAGGGAGTCTCTTTAACGGTATGGCGATGGTAACAGGGAGTCTCTTTAACGGTATGGTGAGGGTAACAGGGAGTCTCTTTAACGGTATGGCGATGGTAACAGGGAGTCTCTTTAACGGTATGGCGATGGTAACAGGGAGTCTCTTTAACGGTATGGCAATGGTAACAGGGAGTCTCTTTAACGGTATGGTGAGGTTAACAGGGAGTCTCTTTAACGGGATGGCGATGGTAACAGGGAGTCTCTTTAACGGTATGGCGATGGTAACAGGGAGTCTCTTTAACGGTATGGCGATGGTAACAGGGAGTCTCTTTAATGGTATGGTGAGGGTAACAGGGAGTGTCTTTAATGGTATGGCGATGGTAACAGGGAGTCTCTTTAATGGTATGGTGAGGGTAACAGGGAGTCTCTTTAACGGTATGGCGATGGTAACAGGGAGTGTCTTTAATGGTATGGCGATGGTAACAGGGAGTCTCTTTAACGGTATGGCGATGGTAACAGGGAGTCTCTTTAATGGTATGGCAATGGTAACAGGGAGTCTCTTTAACGGTATGGCGATGGTAACAGGGAGTCTCTTTAATGGTATGGCGATGGTAACAGGGAGTCTCTTTAACGGTATGGCGATGGTAACAGGGAGTCTCTTTAATGGTATGGTGAGGGTAACAGGGAGTCTCTTTAACGGTATGGCGATGGTAACAGGGAGTCTCTTTAACGGTATGGCGATGGTAACAGGGCGTCTCTTTAACGGTATGGTGAGGGTAACAGGGAGTCTCTTTAATGGTATGGCGATGGTAACAGGGAGTCTCTTTAACGGTATGGCGATGGTAACTGGGAGTCTCTTTAAAGGTATGGCGATGGTAACAGGGCGTCTCTTTAACGGTATGGTGAGGGTAACAGGGAGTGTCTTTAATGGTATGGCGAGGGTAACAGGGAGTCTCTTTAACGGTATGGCGATGGTAACAGTGAGTCTCTTTAACGGTATGGCGATGGTAACAGGGAGTCTCTTAAACGGTATGGCGATGGTAACAGGGAGTCTCTTTCATGGTATGGTGAGGGTAACAGGGAGTCTCTTTAACGGTATGGTGAGGGTAACAGGGAGTCTCTTTGACGGTATGGTGAGGGTAACAGGGAGTCTCTTTAACGGTATGGTGAGGGTAACAGGGAGTCTCTTTAACGGTATGGCGATGGTAACATGGCGTCTCTTTAACGGTATGGCGATGGTAACAGGGAGTCTCTTTAACGGTATGGCGATTGTAACAGGGAGTCTCTTTAACGGTATGGCGAGGGTAACAGGGCGTCTCTTTAACGGTATGGCGATGGTAACAGGGCGTCTCTTTAAAGGTATGGCGATGGTAACAGGGCGTCTCTTTAAAGGTATGGCGATGGTAACAGGGAGACTCTTTAACGGTATGGCGATGGTAACAGGGAGTCTCTTTAATGGTATGGGGAGGGTAACAGGGAGTCTCTTTAACGGTATGGCGATGGTAACAGGGAGTCTCTTTAACGGTATGGCGATGGTAACAGGGAGTCTCTTTAACGGTATGGCGATGGTAACAGGGAGTGTCTTTAATGGTATGGCGATGGTAACAGGGAGTCTCTTTAACGGTATGGCGATGGTAACAGGGAGTCTCTTTAACGGTATGGCGATGGTAACAGGGAGTCTCTTTTACGGTATGGCGATGGTAACAGGGAGGCTCTTTAATGGTATGGTGAGGGTAACAGGGAGTCTCTTTAACGGTATGGCGATGGTAACAGGGAGTCTCTTTAACGGTATGGCGATGGTAACAGGGAGTCTCTTTAACGGTATGGCGATGGTAACAGGGAGTCTCTTTAACGGTATGGCGATGGTAACAGGGAGTCTCTTTAACGGTATGGCGATGGTAACAGGGAGTCTCTTTAATGGTATGGTGATGGTAACAGGGAGTCTCTTTAACGGTATGGCGATGGTAACAGGGAGTCTCTTTAATGGTATGGTGAGGGTAACAGGGAGTCTCTTTAACGGTATGGCGATGGTAACAGGGAGTCTCTTTAATGGTATGGCGATGGTAACAGGGAGTCTCTTTAACGGTATGGTGAGGGTAACAGGGCGTCTCTTTAACGGTGTGGCGATGGTAACAGGGCGTCTCTTTAACGGTATGGCGATGGTAACAGGGAGTCTCTTTAACGGTATGGCGAGGGTAACAGGGTGTCTCTTTAACGGTGTGGCGATGGTAACAGGGCGTCTCTTTAACGGTATGGCGAGGGTAACAGGGAGTCTCTTTAACGGTGTGGCGATGGTAACAGGGCGTCTCTTTAACGTTATGGCGAGGGTAACAGGGAGTCTCTTTAACGGTATGGCGATGGTAACAGGGCGTCTCTTTAACGGTATGGCGATGGTAACAGGGCGTCTCTTTAACGGTATGGCGATGGTAACAGGGAGTCTCTTTAACGGTATGGCGATGGTAACAGGGCGTATCTTCAATGGTATGGCGATGGTAACAGGGAGTCTCTTTAATGGTATGGCGATGGTAACAGGGAGTCTCTTTAACGGTATGGTGAGGGTAACAGGGAGTCTCTTTAACGGTATGGCGATGGTAACAGGGAGTCTCTTTAACGGTATGGCGATGGTAACAGGGAGTCTCTTTAATGGTATGGCGATGGTAACAGGGAGTCTCTTTAATGGTATGGTGATGGTAACAGGGAGTGTCTTTAACGGTATGGCGAGGGTAACAGGGAGTCTCTTTAATGGTATGGTGATGGTCACAGGGAGTGTCTTTAATGGTATGGCGATGGTAACAGGGAGTCTCTTTAACGGGATGGTGAGGGTAACAGGGAGTCTCTTTAACGGTGTGGCGATGGTAACAGGGCGTCTCTTTAACGGTATGGTGAGGGTAACAGGGAGTGTCTTTAATGGTATGGCGAGGGTAACAGGGAGTCTCTTTAACGGTATGGCGATGGTAACAGTGAGTCTCTTTAACGGTATGGCGATGGTAACAGGGAGTCTCTTTAACGGTATGGTGAGGGTAACAGGGAGTCTCTTTAACGGTATGGCGATGGTAACAGGGAGTCTCTTTCATGGTATGGTGAGGGTAACAGGGAGTCTCTTTAACGGTATGGTGAGGGTAACAGGGAGTCTCTTTGACGGTATGGTGAGGGTAACAGGGAGTCTCTTTAACGGTATGGTGAGGGTAACAGGGAGTCTCTTTAACGGTATGGCGATGGTAACATGGCGTCTCTTTAACGGTATGGCGATGGTAACAGGGAGTCTCTTTAACGGTATGGCGATTGTAACAGGGAGTCTCTTTAACGGTATGGCGATGGTAACAGGGCGTCTCTTTAAAGGTATGGCGATGGTAACAGGGCGTCTCTTTAAAGGTATGGCGATGGTAACAGGGAGACTCTTTAACGGTATGGCGATGGTAACAGGGAGTCTCTTTAATGGTATGGGGAGGGTAACAGGGAGTCTCTTTAACGGTATGGCGATGGTAACAGGGAGTCTCTTTAACGGTATGGCGATGGTAACAGGGAGTCTCTTTAACGGTATGGCGATGGTAACAGGGAGTGTCTTTAATGGTATGGCGATGGTAACAGGGAGTCTCTTTAACGGTATGGCGATGGTAACAGGGAGCCTCTTTAACGGTATGGCGATGGTAACAGGGAGTCTCTTTTACGGTATGGCGATGGTAACAGGGAGTCTCTTTAATGGTATGGTGAGGGTAACAGGGAGTCTCTTTAACGGTATGGCGATGGTAACAGGGAGTCTCTTTAACGGTATGGCGATGGTAACAGGGAGTCTCTTTAACGGTATGGCGATGGTAACAGGGAGTCTCTTTAACGGTATGGCGATGGTAACAGGGAGTCTCTTTAACGGTATGGCGATGGTAACAGGGAGTCTCTTTAACGGTATGGTGATGGTAACAGGGAGTCTCTTTAACGGTATGGCGATGGTAACAGGGAGTCTCTTTAATGGTATGGTGAGGGTAACAGGGAGTCTCTTTAACGGTATGGCGATGGTAACAGGGAGTCTCTTTAATGGTATGGCGATGGTAACAGGGAGTCTCTTTAACGGTATGGTAAGGGTAACAGGGCGTCTCTTTAACGGTGTGGCGATGGTAACAGGGCGTCTCTTTAACGGTATGGCGATGGTAACAGGGAGTCTCTTTAACGGTATGGCGAGGGTAACAGGGTGTCTCTTTAACGGTGTGGCGATGGTAACAGGGCGTCTCTTTAACGGTATGGCGAGGGTAACAGGGAGTCTCTTTAACGGTGTGGCGATGGTAACAGGGCGTCTCTTTAACGGTATGGCGAGGGTAACAGGGAGTCTCTTTAACGGTGTGGCGATGGTAACAGGGCGTCTCTTTAACGGTATGGCGATGGTAACAGGGAGTCTCTTTAACGGTATGGCGATGGTAACAGGGCGTCTCTTTAACGGTATGGCGATGGTAACAGGGCGTCTCTTTAACGGTATGGCGATGGTAACAGGGAGTCTCTTTAACGGTATGGCGATGGTAACAGGGCGTATCTTCAATGGTATGGCGATGGTAACAGGGAGTCTCTTTAATGGTATGGCGATGGTAACAGGGAGTCTCTTTAACGGTATGGTGAGGGTAACAGGGAGTCTCTTTAACGGTATGGCGATGGTAACAGGGAGTCTCTTTAACGGTATGGCGATGGTAACAGGGAGTCTCTTTAATGGTATGGCGATGGTAACAGGGAGTCTCTTTAATGGTATGGTGATGGTAACAGGGAGTGTCTTTAACGGTATGGCGAGGGTAACAGGGAGTCTCTTTAATGGTATGGTGATGGTCACAGGGAGTGTCTTTAATGGTATGGCGATGGTAACAGGGAGTCTCTTTAACGGTATGGTGAGGGTAACAGGGAGTCTCTTTAACGGTGTGGCGATGGTAACAGGGAGTCTCTTTAACGGTGTGGCGAGGGTAACAGGGAGTCTCTTTAACGGTATGGCGATGGTAACAGGGAGTCTCTTTAACGGTATGGCGATGGTAACAGGGAGTCTCTTTAACGGTATGGCGATGGTAACAGGGCGTCTCTTTAACGGTATGGCGATGGTAACAGGGAGTCTCTTTAACGGTATGGCGATGGTAACAGGGCGTCTCTTTAATGGTATGGCGATGGTAACAGGGCGTCTCTTTAACGGTATGGCGATGGTAACAGGGCGTCTCTTTAATGGTATGGTGAGGGTAACAGGGAGTCTCTTTAACGGTATGGCGATGGTAACAGGGCGTCTCTTTAATGGTATGGCGATGGTAACAGGGAGTCTCTTTAACGGTATGGCGATGGTAACAGGGAGTCTCTTTAACGGTATGGCGATGGTAACAGGGAGTCTCTTTAATGGTATGGCGATGGTAACAGGGAGTCTCTTTAATGGTATGGCGATGGTAACAGGGAGTCTCTTTAATGGTATGGCGATGGTAACAGGGCGTCTCTTTAATGGTATGGCGATGGTAACAGCGAGTCTCTTTAACGGTATGGCGATGGTAACAGGGAGTCTCTTTAACGGTATGGTGAGGGTAACAGGGAGTCTCTTTAACGGTATGGCGATGGTAACAGGGAGTCTCTTTAACGGTATGGCGATGGTAACAGGGAGTCTCTTTAACGGTATGGCGATGGTAACAGGGAGTCTCTTTAATGGTATGGCGATGGTAACAGGGAGTCTCTTTAACGGTATGGTGAGGGTAACAGGGAGTCTCTTCAACGGTATGGCGATGGTAACAGGGAGTGTCTTTAACGGTATGGCGATGGTAACAGGGAGTCTCTTTAACGGTATGGCGATGGTAACAGGGAGTCTCTTTAACGGTATGGCGATGGTAACAGGGAGTCTCTTTAACGGTATGGCGATGGTAACAGGGAGTCTCTTTAACGGTATGGCGATTGTAACAGGGAGTCTCTTTAACGGTATGGTGAGGGTAACAGGGAGTCTCTTTAACGGTGTGGCGAGGGTAACAGGGCGTCTCTTTAATGGTATGGCGATGGTAACAGGGAGTCTCTTTAACGGTATGGCGAGTGTAACAGGGCGTCTCTTTAACGGTATGGCGATGGTAACAGGGAGTCTCTTTAACGGTATGGCGATTGTAACAGGGAGTCTCTTTAACGGTATGGCGATGGTAACAGGGAGTCTCTTTAACGGTATGGTGAGGGTAACAGGGAGTCTCTTTAACGGTTTGGCGAGGGTAACAGGGCGTCTCTTTAACGGTATGGCGATGGTAACAGGGAGTCTCTTTAACGGTATGGTGAGGGTAACAGGGAGTCTCTTTAACGGTATGGCGATGGTAACAGGGAGTCTCTTTAATGGTATGGCGATGGTAACAGGGAGTCTCTTTAACGGTACGGCGATGGTAACAGGGAGTCTCTTTAACGGTATGGCGATGGTAACAGGGCGTCTCTTTAATGGTATGGCGATGGTAACAGGGCGTCTCTTTAACGGTATGGCGATGGTAACAGGGCGTCTCTTTAATGGTATGGTGAGGGTAACAGGGAGTCTCTTTAACGGTATGGCGATGGTAACAGGGCGTCTCTTTAATGGTATGGCGATGGTAACAGGGAGTCTCTTTAACGGTATGGCGATGGTAACAGGGAGTCTCTTTAACGGTATGGCGATGGTAACAGGGAGTCTCTTTAATGGTATGGCGATGGTAACAGGGAGTCTCTTTAATGGTATGGCGATGGTAACAGGGAGTCTCTTTAATGGTATGGCGATGGTAACAGGGCGTCTCTTTAATGGTATGGCGATGGTAACAGCGAGTCTCTTTAACGGTATGGCGATGGTAACAGGGAGTCTCTTTAACGGTATGGTGAGGGTAACAGGGAGTCTCTTTAACGGTATGGCGATGGTAACAGGGAGTCTCTTTAACGGTATGGCGATGGTAACAGGGAGTCTCTTTAACGGTATGGCGATGGTAACAGGGAGTCTCTTTAATGGTATGGCGATGGTAACAGGGAGTCTCTTTAACGGTATGGTGAGGGTAACAGGGAGTCTCTTCAACGGTATGGCGATGGTAACAGGGAGTGTCTTTAACGGTATGGCGATGGTAACAGGGAGTCTCTTTAACGGTATGGCGATGGTAACAGGGAGTCTCTTTAACGGTATGGCGATGGTAACAGGGAGTCTCTTTAACGGTATGGCGATGGTAACAGGGAGTCTCTTTAACGGTATGGCGATTGTAACAGGGAGTCTCTTTAACGGTATGGTGAGGGTAACAGGGAGTCTCTTTAACGGTGTGGCGAGGGTAACAGGGCGTCTCTTTAATGGTATGGCGATGGTAACAGGGAGTCTCTTTAACGGTATGGCGAGTGTAACAGGGCGTCTCTTTAACGGTATGGCGATGGTAACAGGGAGTCTCTTTAACGGTATGGCGATTGTAACAGGGAGTCTCTTTAACGGTATGGCGATGGTAACAGGGAGTCTCTTTAACGGTATGGTGAGGGTAACAGGGAGTCTCTTTAACGGTTTGGCGAGGGTAACAGGGCGTCTCTTTAACGGTATGGCGATGGTAACAGGGAGTCTCTTTAACGGTATGGTGAGGGTAACAGGGAGTCTCTTTAAAGGTATGGCGATGGTAACAGGGAGTCTCTTTAATGGTATGGCGATGGTAACAGGGAGTCTCTTTAACGGTATGGCGATGGTAACAGGGAGTCTCTTTAATGGTATGGCGATGGTAACAGCGAGTCTCTTTAACGGTATGGCGATGGTAACAGGGAGTCTCTTTAATGGTATGGCGATGGTAACAGGGAGTCTCTTTAACGGTTTGGTGAGGGTAACAGGGAGTCTCTTTAACGGTGTGGCGAGGGTAACAGGGAGTCTCTTTAACGGTATGGCGATGGTAACAGGGAGTCTCTTTAACGGTATGGTGAGGGTAACAGGGAGTCTCTTTAACGGTGTGGCGATGGTAACAGGGAGTCTCTTTAACGGTATGGTGAGGGTAACAGGGAGTCTCTTTAACGGTATGGCGATGGTAACAGGGAGTCTCTTTAACGGTATGGCAATGGTAACAGGGAGTCTCTTTAACGGTATGGCGATGGTAACAGGGAGTCTCTTTCACGGTGTGGCGAGGGTAACACGGTGTCTCTTCAACGGGATGGCGATGGTAACAGGGAGTCTCTTTAACGGGATGGCGATGGTAACAGGGAGTCTCTTTAATGGTATGGCGATGGTAACAGGGCGTCTCTTTAATGGTATGGCGATGGTAACAGGGAGTCTCTTTAATGGTATGGTGAGGGTAACAGGGAGTCTCTTTAACGGTATGGCGATGGTAACAGGGAGTCTCTTTAATGGTATGGCGATGGTAACAGGGAGTCTCTTTAATGGTATGGTGAGGGTAACAGGGAGTCTCTTTAACGGTGTGGCGATGGTAACAGGGAGTCTCTTTAACGGTATGGCGATGGTAACAGGGAGTCTCTTTAATGGTATGGCGATGGTAACAGGGAGTCTCTTTAATGGTATGGTGATGGTAACAGGGAGTCTCTTTAACGGTGTGGCGAGGGTAACAGGGAGTCTCTTTAACGGTGTGGCGAGGGTAACAGGGAGTCTCTTTAACGGTATGGCGATGGTAACAGGGCGTCTCTTTAACGGTGTGGCAAGGGTAACAGGGAGTCTCTTTAACGGTGTGGCGATGGTAACAGGGAGTCTCTTTAACGGTATGGCGATGGTAACATGGAGTCTCTTTAATGGTATGGCGATGGTAACAGGGAGTCTCTTTAACGGTATGGTGAGGGTAACAGGGAGTCTCTTTAACGGTATGGCGATGGTAACAGGGAGTCTCTTTAACGGTATGGCGATGGTAACAGGGAGTCTCTTTAATGGTATGGTGAGGGTAACAGGGAGTCTCTTTAACGGTATGGTGAGGGTAACAGGGAGTCTCTTTAACGGTATGGTGATGGTAACAGGGCGTCTCTTTAACGGTATGGTGAGGGTAACAGGGAGTCTCTTTAACGGTATGGTGAGGGTAACAGGGAGTCTCTTTAACGGTATGGCGATGGTAACAGGGAGTCTCTTTAACGGTATGGCGATGGTAACAGGGAGTCTCTTTAACGGTATGGCGATGATAACAGGGAGTCTCTTTAATGGTATGGTGAGGGTAACAGGGAGTCTCTTTAACGGTATGGCGATGGTAACAGGGAGTCTCTTTAATGGTATGGCGAAGGTAACAGGGAGTCTCTTTAACGGTATGGCGATGGTAACAGGGAGTCTCTTTAACGGTATGGCGAAGGTAACAGGGAGTATCTTTAATGGTATGGCGAAGGTAACAGGGAGTCTCTTTAACGGTATGGTGAGGGTAACAGGGCGTCTCTTTAACGGTATGGCGATGGTAACAGGGAGTCTCTTTAACGGTGTGGTGAGGGTAACAGGGCGTCTCTTTAACGGTATGGCGATGGTAACAGGGAGTCTCTTTTACGGTATGGCGATGGTAACAGGGAGTCTCTTTAATGGTATGGCGAAGGTAACAGGGAGTCTCTTTAACGGTATGGCGATGGTAACAGGGAGTCTGTTTAACGGTATGGCGATTGTAACAGGGAGTCTCTTTAACGGTATGGTGAGGGTAACAGGGAGTCTCTTTAATGGTATGGCGATGGTAACAGGGTGTCTCTTTAAAGGTATGGCGATGGTAACAGGGAGTCTCTTTAACGGTATGGCGATGGTAACAGGGAGTCTCTTTAACGGTATGGCGATGGTAACAGGGAGTCTCTTTAACGGTATGGCGATGGTAACAGGGAGTCTCTTTAATGGTATGGCGATGGTAACAGGGAGTCTCTTTAACGGTATGGCGAGGGTAACAGGGAGTCTCTTTAACGGTATGGCGATGGTAACAGGGAGTCTCTTTAACGGTATGGCGATGGTAACAGGGCGTCTCTTTAACGGTATGGCGATGGTAACAGGGAGTCTCTTTAACGGTATGGCGAAGGTAACAGGGATTCTCTTTAACGGTATGGTGAGGGTAACAGGGAGTCTCTTTAACGGTATGGTGAGGGTAACAGGGCGTCTCTTTAACGGTATGGCGATGGTAACAGGGAGTCTCTTTAACGGTATGGCGATGGTAACAGGGAGTCTCTTTAATGGTATGGCGAAGGTAACAGGGAGTCTCTTTAACGGTATGGTGAGGGTAACAGGGAGTCTCTTTAACGGTATGGCGATAGTAACAGGGAGTCTCTTTAACGGTATGGCGAGGGTAACAGGGAGTCTCTTTAACGGTATGGCGATGGTAACAGGGAGTCTCTTTAACGGTATGGCGATTGTAACAGGGAGTCTCTTTAACGGTATGGCGAGGGTAACAGGGAGTCTCTTTAACGGTATGGTGATGGTCACAGGGCGTCTCTTTAATGGTATGGCGATGGTAACAGGGAGTCTCTTTAATGGTATGGCGATGGTAACAGGGAGTCTCTTTAACGGTATGGTGAGGGTAACAGGGAGTCTCTTTAACGGTATGGTGAGGGTAACAGGGAGTCTCTTTAACGGTATGGCGATGGTAACAGGGAGTCTCTTTAACGGTATGGCGATGTTAACAGGGCGTCTCTTTAACGGTATGGCGATGGTAACAGGGAGTCTCTTTAATGGTATGGTGATGGTAACAGGGCGTCTCTTTAACGGTATGGCGATGGTAACAGGGAGTCTCTTTAACGGTATGGCGAGGGTAACAGGGAGTCTCTTTAATGGTATGGCGATGGTAACAGGGAGTCTCTTTAACGGTATGGCGATGGTAACAGGGAGTCTCTTTAACGGTATGGCGATGGTAACAGGGAGTCTCTTTAATGGTATGGCGAGGGTAACAGGGAGTCTCTTTAACGGTATGGCGATGGCAACAGGGAGTCTCTTTAACGGTATGGCGAGGGTAACAGGGAGTCTCTTTAACGGTATGGCGATGGTGACAGGGAGTCTCTTTAACGGTATGGCGATGGTAACAGGGCGTCTCTTTAACGGTATGGCGATGGTAACAGGGAGTCTCTTTAATGGTATGGCGATGGTAACAGGGCGTCTCTTTAACGGTATGACGATGGTAACAGGGAGTCTCTTTAATGGTATGGCGAGGGTAAAAGGGCGTCTCTTTAACGGTATGGCGATGGTAACAGGGAGTCTCTTTAACGGTTTGGCGATGGTAACAGGGAGTCTCTTTAACGGTTTGGCGATGGTAACAGGGAGTCTCTTTAACGGTATGGCGATGGTAACAGGGCGTCTCTTTAATGGTATGGCGATGGTAACAGGGAGTCTCTTCAACGGTATGGCGATGGTAACAGGGAGTCTCTTTAACGGTATGGCGATGATAACAGGGAGTCTCTTTAACGGTATGGCGATGGTAACAGGGCGTCTCTTTAACGGTATGGCGATGGTAACAGGGAGTCTCTTTAACGGTATGGCGATGGTAACAGGGAGTCTCTTTAACGGTATGGCGATGGTAACAGGGAGTCTCTTTAACGGTATGGCGAGGGTAACAGGGATTCTCTTTAATGGTATGGCGATGGTAACAGGGAGTCTCTTTAACGGTATGGCGATGGTAACAGGGAGTCTCTTTAACAGTATGGCGATGGTAACAGGGAGTCTCTTTAATGGTGTGGCGATGGTAACAGGGAGTCTCTTTAACGGTATGGCGATGGTAACAGGGCGTCTCTTTAATGGTATGGCGATCGTAACAGGGCGTCTCTTTAATGGTATGGTGAGGGTAACAGGGAGTCTCTTTAACGGTATGGCGATGGTAACAGGGAGTCTCTTTAACGGTATGGCGATGGTAACAGGGAGTCTCTTTAACGGTATGGCGATGGTAACAGGGCGTCTCTTTAATGGTATGGTGAGGGTAACAGGGAGTCTCTTTAACGGTATGGCGATGGTAACAGGGAGTCTCTTTAACGGTATGGCGAGGGTAACAGGGAGTCTCTTTAATGGTATGGTGAGGGTAACAGGGAGTCTCTTTAACGGTATGGCGATGGTAACAGGGAGTCTCTTTAACGGTATGGCGATGGTACCAGGGAGTCTCTTTAACGGTATGGCGATGGTAACAGGGCGTCTCTTTAACGGTATGGCGATGGTAACAGGGCGTCTCTTTAACGGTATGGCGATGGTAACAGGGAGTCTCTTTAACGGTATGGCGAGGGTAACAGGGAGTCTCTTTAACGGTATGGTGATGGTCACAGGGCGTCTCTTTAATGGTATGGCGATGGTAACAGGGAGTCTCTTTAACGGTATGGTGAGGGTAACAGGGAGTCTCTTTAACGGTATGGTGAGGGTAACAGGGAGTCTCTTTAACGGTATGGCGATGTTAACAGGGCGTCTCTTTAACGGTATGGCGATGGTAACAGGGAGTCTCTTTAATGGTATGGTGATGGTAACAGGGCGTCTCTTTAACGGTATGGCGATGGTAACAGGGAGTCTCTTTAACGGTATGGCGAGGGTAACAGGGAGTCTCTTTAATGGTATGGCGATGGTAACAGGGAGTCTCTTTAACGGTATGGCGATGGTAACAGGGCGTCTCTTTAACGGTATGGCGATGGTAACAGGGCGTCTCTTTAACGGTATGGCGATGGTAACAGGGAGTCTCTTTAACGGTATGGCGAGGGTAACAGGGAGTCTCTTTAACGGTATGGTGATGGTCACAGGGCGTCTCTTTAATGGTATGGCGATGGTAACAGGGAGTCTCTTTAACGGTATGGTGAGGGTAACAGGGAGTCTCTTTAACGGTATGGTGAGGGTAACAGGGAGTCTCTTTAACGGTATGGCGATGTTAACAGGGCGTCTCTTTAACGGTATGGCGATGGTAACAGGGAGTCTCTTTAATGGTATGGTGATGGTAACAGGGCGTCTCTTTAACGGTATGGCGATGGTAACAGGGAGTCTCTTTAACGGTATGGCGAGGGTAACAGGGAGTCTCTTTAATGGTATGGCGATGGTAACAGGGAGTCTCTTTAACGGTATGGCGATGGTAACAGGGAGTCTCTTTAACGGTATGGCGATGGTAACAGGGAGTCTCTTTAATGGTATGGCGAGGGTAACAGGGAGTCTCTTTAACGGTATGGCGATGGTAACAGGGAGTCTCTTTAACGGTATGGCGAGGGTAACAGGGAGTCTCTTTAACGGTATGGCGATGGTAACAGGGAGTCTCTTTAACGGTATGGCGATGGTAACAGGGCGTCTCTTTAACGGTATGGCGATGGTAACAGGGAGTCTCTTTAATAGTATGGTGATGGTAACAGGGCGTCTCTTTAACGGTATGACGATGGTAACAGGGAGTCTCTTTAATGGTATGGCGAGGGTAACAGGGCGTCTCTTTAACGGTATGGCGATGGTAACAGGGAGTCTCTTTAACGGTTTGGCGATGGTAACAGGGAGTCTCTTTAACGGTTTGGCGATGGTAACAGAGAGTCTCTTTAACGGTATGGCGATGGTAACAGGGCGTCTCTTTAATGGTATGGCGATGGTAACAGGGAGTCTCTTTAACGGTATGGCGATGGTAACAGGGAGTCTCTTTAATGGTATGGCGATGGTAACAGGGAGTCTCTTTAACGGTATGGCGATGGTAACAGGGCGTCTCTTTAACGGTATGGCGATGGTAACAGGGAGTCTCTTTAACGGTATGGCGATGGTGACAGGGAGTCTCTTTAACGGTATGGCGATGGTAACAGGGAGTCTCTTTAATGGTATGGCGATGGTAACAGGGCGTCTCTTTAACGGTATGACGATGGTAACAGGGAGTCTCTTTAATGGTATGGCGAGGGTAAAAGGGCGTCTCTTTAACGGTATGGCGATGGTAACAGGGAGTCTCTTTAACGGTTTGGCGATGGTAACAGGGAGTCTCTTTAACGGTTTGGCGATGGTAACAGGGAGTCTCTTTAACGGTATGGCGATGGTAACAGTGCGTCTCTTTAATGGTATGGCGATGGTAACAGGGAGTCTCTTTAACGGTATGGCGATGGTAACAGGGAGTCTCTTTAACGGGATGGCGATGGTAACAGGGAGTCTCTTTAACGGTATGGCGATGGTAACAGGGCGTCTCTTTAACGGTATGGCGATGGTAACAGGGAGTCTCTTTAATGGTATGGCGATGGTAACAGGGAGTCTCTTTAACGGTATGGCGATGGTAACAGGGAGTCTCTTTAACGGTATGGCGAGGGTAACAGGGATTCTCTTTAATGGTATGGCGATGGTAACAGGGAGTCTCTTTAACGGTATGGCGATGGTAACAGGGAGTCTCTTTAACAGTATGGCGATGGTAACAGGGAGTCTCTTTAATGGTGTGGCGATGGTAACAGGGAGTCTCTTTAACGGTATGGCGATGGTAACAGGGCGTCTCTTTAATGGTATGGCGATCGTAACAGGGCGTCTCTTTAATGGTATGGTGAGGGTAACAGGGAGTCTCTTTAACGGTATGGCGATGGTAACAGGGAGTCTCTTTAACGGTATGGCGATGGTAACAGGGAGTCTCTTTAACGGTATGGCGATGGTAACAGGGCGTCTCTTTAATGGTATGGTGAGGGTAACAGGGAGTCTCTTTAACGGTATGGCGATGGTAACAGGGAGTCTCTTTAACGGTATGGCGAGGGTAACAGGGAGTCTCTTTAATGGTATGGTGAGGGTAACAGGGAGTCTCTTTAACGGTATGGCGATGGTAACAGGGAGTCTCTTTAACGGTATGGCGATGGTAACAGGGAGTCTCTTTAACGGTATGGCGATGGTAACAGGGCGTCTCTTTAACGGTATGGCGATGGTAACAGGGCGTCTCTTTAACGGTATGGCGATGGTAACAGGGAGTCTCTTTAACGGTATGGCGAGGGTAACAGGGAGTCTCTTTAACGGTATGGTGATGGTCACAGGGCGTCTCTTTAATGGTATGGCGATGGTAACAGGGAGTCTCTTTAATGGTATGGCGATGGTAACAGGGAGTCTCTTTAACGGTATGGTGAGGGTAACAGGGAGTCTCTTTAACGGTATGGTGAGGGTAACAGGGAGTCTCTTTAACGGTATGGCGATGGTAACAGGGAGTCTCTTTAACGGTATGGCGATGTTAACAGGGCGTCTCTTTAACGGTATGGCGATGGTAACAGGGAGTCTCTTTAATGGTATTGTGATGGTAACAGGGCGTCTCTTTAACGGTATGGCGATGGTAACAGGGAGTCTCTTTAACGGTATGGCGAGGGTAACAGGGAGTCTCTTTAATGGTATGGCGATGGTAACAGGGAGTCTCTTTAACGGTAGGGCGATGGTAACAGGGAGTCTCTTTAACGGTATGGCGATGGTAACAGGGAGTCTCTTTAATGGTATGGCGAGGGTAACAGGGAGTCTCTTTAACGGTATGGCGATGGTAACAGGGAGTCTCTTTAACGGTATGGCGAGGGTAACAGGGAGTCTCTTTAACGGTATGGCGATGGTAACAGGGAGTCTCTTTAACGGTATGGCGATTGTAACAGGGCGTCTCTTTAACGGTATGGCGATGGTAACAGGGAGTCTCTTTAATAGTATGGCGATGGTAACAGGGCGTCTCTTTAACGGTATGACGATGGTAACAGGGAGTCTCTTTAATGGTATGGCGAGGGTAACAGGGCGTCTCTTTAACGGTATGGCGATGGTAACAGGGAGTCTCTTTAACGGTTTGGTGATGGTAACAGGGAGTCTCTTTAACGGTTTGGCGATGGTAACAGGGAGTCTCTTTAACGGTATGGCGATGGTAACAGGGCGTCTCTTTAATGGTATGGCGATGGTAACAGGGAGTCTCTTTAACGGTATGGCGATGGTAACAGGGAGTCTCTTTAACGGTATGGCGATGGTAACAGGGAGTCTCTTTAACGGTATGGCGATGGTAACAGGGCGTCTCTTTAACGGTATGGCGATGGTAACAGGAAGTCTCTTTAACGGTATGGCGATGGTAACAGGGAGTCTCTTTAACGGTATGGCGATGGTAACAGGGAGTCTCTTTAACGGTATGGCGATGGTAACAGGGAGTCTCTTTAACGGTATGGCGATGGTAACAGGGAGTCTCTTTAACGGTATGGCGAGGGTAACAGGGATTCTCTTTAATGGTATGGCGATGGTAACAGGGAGTCTCTTTAACGGTATGGCGATGGTAACAGGGAGTCTCTTTAACAGTATGGCGATGGTAACAGGGAGTCTCTTTAATGGTGTGGCGATGGTAACAGGGAGTCTCTTTAACGGTATGGCGATGGTAACAGGGCGTCTCTTTAATGGTATGGCGATCGTAACAGGGCGTCTCTTTAATGGTATGGTGAGGGTAACAGGGAGTCTCTTTAACGGTATGGCGATGGTAACAGGGAGTCTCTTTAACGGTATGGCGATGGTAACAGGGAGTCTCTTTAACGGTATGGCGATGGTAACAGGGCGTCTCTTTAATGGTATGGTGAGGGTAACAGGGAGTCTCTTTAACGGTATGGCGATGGTAACAGGGAGTCTCTTTAACGGTATGGCGAGGGTAACAGGGAGTCTCTTTAATGGTATGGTGAGGGTAACAGGGAGTCTCTTTAACGGTATGGCGATGGTAACAGGGAGTCTCTTTAACGGTATGGCGATGGTAACAGGGAGTCTCTTTAACGGTATGGCGATGGTAACAGGGCGTCTCTTTAACGGTATGGCGATGGTAACAGGGCGTCTCTTTAACGGTATGGCGATGGTAACAGGGAGTCTCTTTAACGGTATGGCGAGGGTAACAGGGAGTCTCTTTAACGGTATGGTGATGGTCACAGGGCGTCTCTTTAATGGTATGGTGAGGGTAACAGGGAGTCTCTTTAATGGTATGGCGAGGGTAACAGGGAGTCTCTTTAACGGTATGGCGAGGGTAACAGGGAGTCTCTTTAACGGTATGGCGATGGTAACAGGGAGTCTCTTTAATGGTATGGCGATGGTAACAGGGAGTCTCTTTAACGGTATGGTGAGGGTAACAGGGAGTCTCTTTAACGGTATGGTGAGGGTAACAGGGAGTCTCTTTAACGGTATGGCGATGGTAACAGGGAGTCTCTTTAAAGGTATGGCGATGTTAACAGGGCGTCTCTTTAACGGTATGGCGATGGTAACAGGGAGTCTCTTTAACGGTATGGCGAGGGTAACAGGGAGTCTCTTTAATGGTATGGCGATGGTAACAGGGAGTCTCTTTAACGGTATGGCGATGGTAACAGGGAGTCTCTTTAACGGTATGGCGATGGTAACAGGGAGTCTCTTTAATGGTATGGCGAGGGTAACAGGGAGTCTCTTTAACGGTATGGCGATGGTAACAGGGAGTCTCTTTAACGGTATGGCGAGGGTAACAGGGAGTCTCTTTAACGGTATGGCGATGGTAACAGGGAGTCTCTTTAACGGTATGGCGATTGTAACAGGGCGTCTCTTTAACGGTATGGCGATGGTAACAGGGAGTCTCTTTAATAGTATGGCGATGGTAACAGGGCGTCTCTTTAACGGTATGACGATGGTAACAGGGAGTCTCTTTAATGGTATGGCGAGGGTAACAGGGCGTCTCTTTAACGGTATGGCGATGGTAACAGGGAGTCTCTTTAACGGTTTGGTGATGGTAACAGGGAGTCTCTTTAACGGTTTGGCGATGGTAACAGGGAGTCTCTTTAACGGTATGGCGATGGTAACAGGGCGTCTCTTTAATGGTATGGCGATGGTAACAGGGAGTCTCTTTAACGGTATGGCGATGGTAACAGGGAGTCTCTTTAACGGTATGGCGATGGTAACAGGGAGTCTCTTTAACGGTATGGCGATGGTAACAGGGCGTCTCTTTAACGGTATGGCGATGGTAACAGGGAGTCTCTTTAACGGTATGGCGATGGTAACAGGGAGTCTCTTTAACGGTATGGCGATGGTAACAGGGAGTCTCTTTAACGGTATGGCGATGGTAACAGGGCGTCTCTTTAATGGTATGGTGAGGGTAACAGGGAGTCTCTTTAACGGTATGGCGATGGTAACAGGGAGTCTCTTTAACGGTATGGCGAGGGTAACAGGGAGTCTCTTTAATGGTATGGTGTGGGTAACAGGGAGTCTCTTTAACGGTATGGCGATGGTAACAGGGAGTCTCTTTAACGGTATGGCGATGGTAACAGGGAGTCTCTTTAACGGTATGGCGATGGTAACAGGGCGTCTCTTTAACGGTATGGCGATGGTAACAGGGCGTCTCTTTAACGGTATGGCGATGGTAACAGGGAGTCTCTTTAACGGTATGGCGAGGGTAACAGGGAGTCTCTTTAACGGTATGGTGATGGTCACAGGGCGTCTCTTTAATGGTATGGCGATGGTAACAGGGAGTCTCTTTAATGGTATGGCGATGGTAACAGGGAGTCTCTTTAACGGTATGGTGAGGGTAACAGGGAGTCTCTTTAACGGTATGGTGAGGGTAACAGGGAGTCTCTTTAACGGTATGGCGATGGTAACAGGGAGTCTCTTTAACGGTATGGCGATGTTAACAGGGCGTCTCTTTAACGGTATGGCGATGGTAACAGGGAGTCTCTTTAATGGTATGGTGATGGTAACAGGGCGTCTCTTTAACGGTATGGCGATGGTAACAGGGAGTCTCTTTAACGGTATGGCGAGGGTAACAGGGAGTCTCTTTAATGGTATGGCGATGGTAACAGGGAGTCTCTTTAACGGTATGGCGATGGTAACAGGGAGTCTCTTTAACGGTATGGCGATGGTAACAGGGAGTCTCTTTAATGGTATGGCGAGGGTAACAGGGAGTCTCTTTAACGGTATGGCGATGGTAACAGGGAGTCTCTTTAACGGTATGGCGAGGGTAACAGGGAGTCTCTTTAACGGTATGGCGATGGTAACAGGGAGTCTCTTTAACGGTATGGCGATGGTAACAGGGCGTCTCTTTAACGGTATGGCGATGGTAACAGGGAGTCTCTTTAATAGTATGGCGATGGTAACAGGGCGTCTCTTTAACGGTATGACGATGGTAACAGGGAGTCTCTTTAATGGTATGGCGAGGGTAACAGGGCGTCTCTTTAACGGTATGGCGATGGTAACAGGGAGTCTCTTTAATGGTATGGCGATGGTAACAGGGAGTCTCTTTAACGGTTTGGTGAGGGTAACAGGGAGTCTCTTTAACGGTGTGGCGAGGGTAACAGGGAGTCTCTTTAACGGTATGGCGATGGTAACAGGGAGTCTCTTTAACGGTATGGTGAGGGTAACAGGGAGTCTCTTTAACGGTGTGGCGATGGTAACAGGGAGTCTCTTTAACGGTATGGTGAGGGTAACAGGGAGTCTCTTTAACGGTATGGCGATGGTAACAGGGAGTCTCTTTAACGGTATGGCAATGGTAACAGGGAGTCTCTTTAACGGTATGGCGATGGTAACAGGGAGTCTCTTTCACGGTGTGGCGAGGGTAACACGGTGTCTCTTCAACGGGATGGCGATGGTAACAGGGAGTCTCTTTAACGGGATGGCGATGGTAACAGGGAGTCTCTTTAATGGTATGGCGATGGTAACAGGGCGTCTCTTTAATGGTATGGCGATGGTAACAGGGAGTCTCTTTAATGGTATGGTGAGGGTAACAGGGAGTCTCTTTAACGGTATGGCGATGGTAACAGGGAGTCTCTTTAATGGTATGGCGATGGTAACAGGGAGTCTCTTTAATGGTATGGTGAGGGTAACAGGGAGTCTCTTTAACGGTGTGGCGATGGTAACAGGGAGTTTCTTTAACGGTATGGCGATGGTAACAGGGAGTCTCTTTAATGGTATGGCGATGGTAACAGGGAGTCTCTTTAATGGTATGGTGATGGTAACAGGGAGTCTCTTTAACGGTGTGGCGAGGGTAACAGGGAGTCTCTTTAACGGTGTGGCGAGGGTAACAGGGAGTCTCTTTAACGGTATGGCGATGGTAACAGGGCGTCTCTTTAACGGTGTGGCAAGGGTAACAGGGAGTCTCTTTAACGGTGTGGCGATGGTAACAGGGAGTCTCTTTAACGGTATGGCGATGGTAACATGGAGTCTCTTTAATGGTATGGCGATGGTAACAGGGAGTCTCTTTAACGGTATGGTGAGGGTAACAGGGAGTCTCTTTAACGGTATGGCGATGGTAACAGGGAGTCTCTTTAACGGTATGGCGATGGTAACAGGGAGTCTCTTTAATGGTATGGTGAGGGTAACAGGGAGTCTCTTTAACGGTATGGTGAGGGTAACAGGGAGTCTCTTTAACGGTATGGTGATGGTAACAGGGCGTCTCTTTAACGGTATGGTGAGGGTAACAGGGAGTCTCTTTAACGGTATGGTGAGGGTAACAGGGAGTCTCTTTAACGGTATGGTGATGGTAACAGGGCGTCTCTTTAACGGTATGGTGAGGGTAACAGGGAGTCTCTTTAACGGTATGGTGAGGGTAACAGGGAGTCTCTTTAAAGGTATGGTGATGGTAACAGGGCGTCTCTTTAACGGTATGGCGATGGTAACAGGGCGTCTCTTTAACGGTATGGTGAGGGTAACAGGGAGTCTCTTTAACGGTATGGTGAGGGTAACAGGGAGTCTCTTTAATGGTATGGCGATGGTAACAGGGAGTCTCTTTAAAGGTATGGCGATGGTAACAGGGAGTCTCTTTAACGGTATGGCGATGGTAACAGGGAGTCTCTTTAACGGTATGGCGATGGTAACAGGGAGTCTCTTTAACGGTATGGCGATGATAACAGGGAGTTTCTTTAATGGTATGGTGAGGGTAACAGGGAGTCTCTTTAACGGTATGGCGATGGTAACAGGGAGTCTCTTTAATGGTATGGCGAAGGTAACAGGGAGTCTCTTTAACGGTATGGCGATGGTAACAGGGAGTCTCTTTAACGGTATGGCGAAGGTAACAGGGAGTCTCTTTAATGGTATGGCGAAGGTAACAGGGAGTCTCTTTCACGGTATGGTGAGGGTAACAGGGCGTCTCTTTAACGGTATGGCGATGGTAACAGGGAGTCTCTTTAACGGTATGGTGAGGGTAACAGGGCGTCTCTTTAACGGTATGGCGATGGTAACAGGGAGTCTCTTTAACGGTATGGCGATGGTAACAGGGAGTCTCTTTAATGGTATGGCGAAGGTAACAGGGAGTCTCTTTAACGGTATGGCGATGGTAACAGGGAGTCTGTTTAACGGTATGGCGATTGTAACAGGGAGTCTCTTTAACGGTATGGTGAGGGTAACAGGGAGTCTCTTTAATGGTATGGCGATGGTAACAGGGTGTCTCTTTAACGGTATGGCGATGGTAACAGGGAGTCTCTTTAACGGTATGGCGATGGTAACAGGGAGTCTCTTTAACGGTATGGCGATGGTAACAGGGAGTCTCTTTAACGGTATGGCGATGGTAACAGGGAGTCTCTTTAATGGTATGGCGATGGTAACAGGGAGTCTCTTTAACGGTATGGCGAGTGTAACAGGGAGTCTCTTTAACGGTATGGCGATGGTAACAGGGAGTCTCTTTAACGGTATGGCGATGGTAACAGGGCGTCTCTTTAACGGTATGGCGATGGTAACAGGGAGTCTCTTTAACGGTATGGCGATGGTAACAGGGAGTCTCTTTAACGGTATGGCGATGGTAACAGGGAGTCTCTTTAATGGTATGGCGAAGGTAACAGGGAGTCTCTTTAACGGTATGGTGAGGGGAACAGGGAGTCTCTTTAACGGTATGGCGATGGTAACAGGGAGTCTCTTTAACGGTATGGCGAGGGTAACAGGGAGTCTCTTTAACGGTATGGCGATGGTAACAGGGAGTCTCTTTAACGGTATGGCGATTGTAACAGGGAGTCTCTTTAACGGTATGGCGAGGGTAACAGGGAGTCTCTTTAACGGTATGGCGATGGTAACAGGGAGTCTCTTTAACGGTATGGCGATGGTAACAGGGCGTCTCTTTAACGGTATGGCGATGGTAAAAGGGCGTCTCTTTAACGGTATGGCGATGGTAACAGGGAGTCTCTTTAACGGTATGGCGATGGTAACAGGGCGTCTCTTTAACGGTATGGCGATGGTAACAGGGAGTCTCTTTAACGGTATGGCGAGGGTAACAGGGAGTCTCTTTAATGGTATGGCGATGGTAACAGGGAGTCTCTTTAACGGTATGGCGATGGTAACAGGGAGTCTCTTTAACGGTATGGCGATGGTAACAGGGCGTCTCTTGAATGGTATAGTGAGGGTAACAGGGAGTCTCTTTAACGGTATGGCGATGGTAACAGGGAGTCTCTTTAACGGTATGGCGAGGGTAACAGGGAGTCTCTTTAATGGTATGGTGAGGGTAACAGGGAGTCTCTTTAACGGTATGGCGATGGTAACAGGGAGTCTATTTAACGGTATGGCGATGGTAACAGGGAGTCTCTTTAACGGTATGGCGATGGTAACAGGGCGTCTCTTTAACGGTATGGCGATGGTAACAGGGAGTCTCTTTAACGGTATGGCGATGGTAACAGGGAGTCTCTTTAACGGTATGGCGATGGTAACAGGGAGTCTCTTTAATGGTATGGTGAGGGTAACAGTAAGTCTCTTTAATGGTATGGCGATGGTAACAGGGAGTCTCTTTAACGGTATGACGATGGTAACAGGGAGTCTCTTTAACGGTATGGCGATGGTAACAGGGAGTCTCTTTAACGGTATGGCGATGGTAACAGGGAGTCTCTTTAACGGTATGGCGATGGTAACAGGGAGTCTCTTTAACGGTATGGCGATGGTAACAGGGCGTCTCTTTAACGGTATGGCGATGGTAACAGGGAGTCTCTTTAACGGTATGGTGAGGGTAACAGGGAGTCTCTTTAACGGTATGGCGATGGTAACAGGGAGTCTCTTTAACGGTATCGCGATGGTAACAGGGAGTCTCTTTAACGGTATGGCGATGGTAACAGGGAGTCTCTTTAACGGTATGGCGATGGTAACAGGGAGTCTCTTTAATGGTATGGCGATGGTAACAGGGAGTCTCTTTAACGGTATGGCGATGGTAACAGGGAGTCTCTTTAACGGTATGGCGATGGTAACAGGGAGTCTCTTTAATGGTATGGCGATGGTAACAGGGAGTCTCTTTAACGGTATGGCGATGGTAACAGGGCGTCTCTTTAACGGTATGGCGATGGTACCAGGGAGTCTCTTTAATGGTATGGCGATGGTAACAGGGAGTCTCTTTAATGGTATGGCGATGGTAACAGGGAGTCTCTTTAACGGTATGGCGATGGTAACAGGGAGTCTCTTTAATGGTATGGCGATGGTAACAGGGAGTCCCTTTAACGGTATGGCGATGGTAACAGGGAGTCTCTTTAATGGTATGGCGATGGTAACAGGGAGTCTCTTTTATGGTATGGTGAGGGTAACAGGGAGTCTCTTTAACGGTATGGCGATGGTAACAGGGAGTCTCTTTAATGGTATGGCGATGGTAACAGGGATTCTCTTTTATGGTATGGTGAGGGTAACAGGGAGTCTCTTTAACGGTGTGGTGATGGTAACAGGGAGTCTCTTTTATGGTATGGTGAGGGTAACAGGGAGTCTCTTTAACGGTATGGTGAGGGTAACAGGGAGTCTCTTTAACGGTATGGCGATGGTAACAGGGAGTCTCTTTAACGGTATGGTGAGGGTAACAGGGAGTCTCTTTAATGGTATGGCGATGGTAACAGGGAGTCTCTTTAACGGTATGGCGATGGTAACAGGTAGTCTCTTTAACGGTATGGTGAGGGTAACAGGGCGTCTCTTTAACGGTGTGGTGATGGTAACAGGGAGTCTCTTTAACGGTATGGCGATGGTAACAGGGAGTCTCTTTAACGGTATGGCGATGGTAACAGGGAGTCTCTTTAACGGTATGGCGATGGTAACAGGGCGTCTCTTTAACGGTATGGCGATGGTAACAGGGCGTCTCTTTAACGGTATGGCGATGGTAACAGGGAGTCTCTTTAACGGTATGGCGATGGTAACAGGGAGTCTCTTTAACGGGATGGTGAGGGTAACAGGGCGTCTCTTTAACGGTATGGCGATGGTAACAGGGCGTCTCTTTAACGGTATGGCGATGGTAACAGGGAGACTCTTTAACGGTATGGTGAGGGTAACAGGGAGTCTCTTTAATGGTATGGTGAGGGTAACAGGGCGTCTCTTTAACGGTATGGCGATGGTAACAGGGAGTCTCTTTAACGGTATGGTGAGGGTAACAGGGAGTCTCTTTAACGGTATGGTGAGGGTAACAGGGAGTCTCTTTAACGGTGTGGCGATGGTAACAGGGAGTCTCTTTAACGGTATGGCGATGGTAACAGGGAGTCTCTTTAACGGTATGGCGATGGTAACAGGGAGTCTCTTTAACGGTATGGCGAGGGTAACAGGGAGTCTCTTTAATGGTATGGCGATGGTAACAGGGAGTCTCTTTAACGGTATGGCGATGGTAACAGGGAGTCTCTTTAACGGTATGGCGATGGTAACAGGGAGTCTCTTTAATGGTATGGCGATGGTAACAGGGAGTCTCTTTAAAGGTATGGCGATGGTAACAGGGCGTCTCTTTAATGGTATGGCGATGGTAACAGGGCGTCTCTTTAATGGTATGGTGAGGGTAACAGGGAGTCTCTTTAACGGTATGGCGATGGTAACAGGGAGTCTCTTTAACGGCATGGCGAGGGTAACAGGGAGTCTCTTTAACGGTATGGCGATGGTAACAGAGCGTCTCTTTAATGGTATGGTGAGGGTAACAGGGAGTCTCTTTAACGGTATGGCGATGGTAACAGGGAGTCTCTTTAACGGTATGGCGAGGGTAACAGGGAGTCTCTTTAATGGTATGGTGAGGGTAACAGGGAGTCTCTTTAACGGTATGGCGATGGTAACAGGGAGTCTCTTTAACGGTATGGCGATGGTAACAGGGAGTCTCTTTAACGGTATGGCGATGGTAACAGGGCGTCTCTTTAACGGTATGGCGATGGTAACAGGGCGTCTCTTTAACGGTATGGCGATGGTAACAGGGAGTCTCTTTAACGGTATGGCGATGGTAACAGGGAGTCTCTTTAATGGTATGGTGAGGGTAACAGGGAGTCTCTTTAATGGTATGGCGATGGTAACAGGGAGTCTCTTTAACGGTATGACGATGGTAACAGGGAGTCTCTTTAACGGTATGGCGATGGTAACAGGGAGTCTCTTTAACGGTATGGCGATGGTAACAGGGAGTCTCTTTTATGGTATGGTGAGGGTAACAGGGAGTCTCTTTAACGGTATGGCGATGGTAACAGGGAGTCTCTTTAATGGTATGGCGATGGTAACAGGGAGTCTCTTTTATGGTATGGTGAGGGTAACAGGGAGTCTCTTTAACGGTATGGTGATGGTAACAGGGAGTCTCTTTAACGGTATGGCGATGGTAACAGGGAGTCTCTTTAACGGTGTGGTGATGGTAACAGGGAGTCTCTTTTATGGTATGGTGAGGGTAACAGGGAGTCTCTTTAACGGTATGGTGAGGGTAACAGGGAGTCTCTTTAACGGTATGGCGATGGTAACAGGGAGTCTCTTTAACGGTATGGTGAGGGTAACAGGGAGTCTCTTTAATGGTATGGCGATGGTAACAGGGAGTCTCTTTAAAGGTATGGCGATGGTAACAGGTAGTCTCTTTATCGGTATGGTGAGGGTAACAGGGCGTCTCTTTAACGGTGTGGTGATGGTAACAGGGAGTCTCTTTAACGGTATGGCGATGGTAACAGGGAGTCTCTTTAACGGTATGGCGATGGTAACAGGGAGTCTCTTTAACGGTATGGCGATGGTAACAGGGAGTCTCTTTAACGGTATGGCGATGGTAACAGGGCGTCTCTTTAACGGTATGGCGATGGTAACAGGGCGTCTCTTTAACGGTATGGCGATGGTAACAGGGAGTCTCTTTAACGGTATGGCGATGGTAACAGGGAGTCTCTTTAACGGTATGGTGAGGGTAACAGGGCGTCTCTTTAACGGTATGGCGATGGTAACAGGGCGTCTCTTTAACGGTATGGCGATGGTAACAGGGAGTCTCTTTAACGGTATGGTGAGGGTAACAGGGCGTCTCTTTAACGGTATGGTGAGGGTAACAGGGAGTCTCTTTAACGGTATGGCGATGGTAACAGGGAGTCTCTTTAATGGTATGGTGAGGGTAACAGGGCTTCTCTTTAACGGTATGGCGATGGTAACAGGGAGTCTCTTTAACGGTATGGTGAGGGTAACAGGGCGTCTCTTTAACGGTATGGCGATGGTAACAGGGAGTCTCTTTAATGGTATGGTGAGGGTAACAGGGCGTCTCTTTAACGGTATGGCGATGGTAACAGGGAGTCTCTTTAACGGTATGGTGAGGGTAACAGGGAGTCTCTTTAACGGTATGGTGAGGGTAACAGGGAGTCTCTTTAACGGTGTGGCGATGGTAACAGGGAGTCTCTTTAACGGTGTGGCGAGGGTAACAGGGAGTCTCTTTAACGGTGTGGCAAGGGTAACAGGGAGTCTCTTTAACGGTATGGCGATGGTAACAGGGAGTCTCTTTAATGGTATGGCGATGGTAACAGGGAGTCTCTTTTACGTTATGGCGATGGTAACAGGGAGTCTCTTTAACGGTATGGCGAGGGTAACAGGGAGTCTCTTTAACGGTATGGCGATGGTAACAGGGAGTCTCTTTAACGGTATGGCGATGGTAACAGGGAGTCTCTTTAATGGTATGGCGATGGTAACAGGGAGTCTCTTTAATGGTATGGCGATGGTAACAGGGAGTCTCTTTAACGGTATGGCGATGGTAACAGGGAGTCTCTTTAACGGTATGGCGATGGTATCAGGGAGTCTCTTTAATGGTATGGCGATGGTAACAGGGAGTCTCTTTAATGGTATGGCGATGGTAACAGGGAGTCTCTTTAACGGTATGGCGATGGTAACAGGGAGTCTCTTTAAGGGTATGGCGATGGTAACAGGGAGTCTCTTTAACGGTATGGCGATGGTAACAGGGAGTCTCTTTAACGGTATGGCGATGGTAACAGGGAGTCTCTTTAATGGTATGGCGATGGTAACAGGGAGTCTCTTTAACGGTATGGCGATGGTAACAGGGCGTCTCTTTAACGGTATGGCGATGGTAACAGGGAGTCTCTTTAATGGTATGGCGATGGTAACAGGGCGTCTCTTTAACGGTATGGCGATGGTAACAGGGCGTCTCTTTAACGGTATGGCGATGGTAACAGGGAGTCTCTTTAACGGTATGGCGATGGTAACAGGGAGTCTCTTTAATGGTATGGTGAGGGTAACAGGGAGTCTCTTTAATGGTATGGCGATGGTAACAGGGAGTCTCTTTAACGGTATGATGATGGTAACAGGGAGTCTCTTTAACGGTATGGCGATGGTAACAGGGAGTCTCTTTAACGGTATGGCGATGGTAACAGGGAGTCTCTTTAACGGTATGGCGATGGTAACAGGGAGTCTCTTTAACGGTATGGCGATGGTAACAGGGAGTCTCTTTAACGGTATGGCGATGGTAACAGGGCGTCTCTTTAACGGTATGGCGATGGTAACAGGGAGTCTCTTTAACGGTATGGTGAGGGTAACAGGGAGTCTCTTTAACGGTATGGCGATGGTAACAGGGAGTCTCTTTAACGGTATGGCGATGGTAACAGGGAGTCTCTTTAATGGTATGGCGATGGTAACAGGGAGTCTCTTTAACGGTATGGCGATGGTAACAGGGAGTCTCTTTAACGGTATGGCGATGATAACAGGGAGTCTCTTTAACGGTATGGCGATGGTAACAGGGAGTCTCTTTAACGGTATGGCGATGGTAACAGGGAGTCTCTTTAACGGTATGGCGATGGTAACAGGGAGTCTCTTTAACGGTATGGCGATGGTAACAGGGAGTGTCTTTAACGGTATGGCGATGGTAACAGGGAGTCTCTTTAACGGTATGACGATGGTAACAGGGAGTCTCTTTAACGGTATGGCGATGGTAACAGGGAGTCTCTTTAACGGTATGGCGATGGTAACAGGGATTCTCTTTAACGGTATGGCGATGGTAACAGGGAGTCTCTTTAACGGTATGGCGATGGTAACAGGGCGTCTCTTTAACGGTATGGCGAAGGTAACAGGGAGTCTCTTTAACGGTATGGTGAGGGTAACAGGGAGTCTCTTTAACGGTATGGCGATGGTAACAGGGAGTCTCTTTAACGTTATGGCGATGGTAACAGGGAGTCTCTTTAATGGTATGGCGATGGTAACAGGGAGTCTCTTTAACGGTATGGCGATGGTAACAGGGAGTCTCTTTAACGGTATGGCGATGGTAACAGGGAGTCTCTTTAACGGTATGGCGATGGTAACAGGGAGTCTCTTTAACGGTATGGCGATGGTAACAGGGAGTCTCTTTAATGGTATGGCGATGGTAACAGGGAGTCTCTTTAACGGTATGGCGATGGTAACAGGGCGTCTCTTTAACGGTATGGCGATGGTAACAGGGAGTCTCTTTAATGGTATGGCGATGGTAACAGGGAGTCTCTTTAATGGTATGGCGATGGTAACAGGGAGTCTCTTTAACGGTATGGCGATGGTAACAGGGAGTCTCGTTAATGGTATGGCGATGTTAACAGGGAGTCTCTTTTATGGTATGGTGAGGGTAACAGGGAGTCTCTTTAACGGTATGGCGATGGTAACAGGGAGTCTCTTTAATGGTATGGCGATGGTAACAGGGAGTCTCTTTTATGGTATGGTGAGGGTAACAGGGAGTCTCTTTAACGGTATGGTGATGGTAACAGGGAGTCTCTTTAACGGTATGGCGATGGTAACAGGGAGTCTCTTTAACGGTGTGGTGATGGTAACAGGGAGTCTCTTTTATGGTATGGTGAGGGTAACAGGGAGTCTCTTTAACGGTATGGTGAGGGTAACAGGGAGTCTCTTTAACGGTATGGCGATGTTAACAGGGAGTCTCTTTAACGGTATGGTGAGGGTAACAGGGAGTCTCTTTAATGGTATGGCGATGGTAACAGGGAGTCTCTTTAACGGTATGGCGATGGTAACAGGTAGTCTCTTTAACGGTATGGTGAGGGTAACAGGGCGTCTCTTTAACGGTGTGGTGATGGTAACAGGGAGTCTCTTTAACGGTATGGCGATGGTAACAGGGAGTCTCTTTAACGGTATGGCGATGGTAACAGGGAGTCTCTTTAACGGTATGGCGATGGTAACAGGGCGTCTCTTTAACGGTATGGCGATGGTAACAGGGAGTCTCTTTAACGGTATGGCGATGGTAACAGGGAGTCTCTTTAACGGTATGGCGATGGTAACAGGGAGTCTCTTTAACGGTATGGCGATGGTAACAGGGAGTCTCTTTAATGGTATGGCGATGGTAACAGGGAGTCTCTTTAATGGTATGGCGATGGTAACAGGGAGTCTCTTTAACGGTATGGCGATGGTAACAGGGAGTCTCTTTAACGGTATGGCGATGGTATCAGGGAGTCTCTTTAATGGTATGGCGATGGTAACAGGGAGTCTCTTTAATGGTATGGCGATGGTAACAGGGAGTCTCTTTAACGGTATGGCGATGGTAACAGGGAGTCTCTTTAAGGGTATGGCGATGGTAACAGGGAGTCTCTTTAACGGTATGGCGATGGTAACAGGGAGTCTCTTTAACGGTATGGCGATGGTAACAGGGAGTCTCTTTAATGGTATGGCGATGGTAACAGGGAGTCTCTTTAACGGTATGGCGATGGTAACAGGGCGTCTCTTTAACGGTATGGCGATGGTAACAGGGAGTCTCTTTAATGGTATGGCGATGGTAACAGGGCGTCTCTTTAACGGTATGGCGATGGTAACAGGGCGTCTCTTTAACGGTATGGCGATGGTAACAGGGAGTCTCTTTAACGGTATGGCGATGGTAACAGGGAGTCTCTTTAATGGTATGGTGAGGGTAACAGGGAGTCTCTTTAACGGTATGGCGATGGTAACAGGGAGTCTCTTTAACGGTATGATGATGGTAACAGGGAGTCTCTTTAACGGTATGGCGATGGTAACAGGGAGTCTCTTTAACGGTATGGCGATGGTAACAGGGAGTCTCTTTAACGGTATGGCGATGGTAACAGGGAGTCTCTTTAACGGTATGGCGATGGTAACAGGGAGTCTCTTTAACGGTATGGCGATGGTAACAGGGCGTCTCTTTAACGGTATGGCGATGGTAACAGGGAGTCTCTTTAACGGTATGGTGAGGGTAACAGGGAGTCTCTTTAACGGTATGGCGATGGTAACAGGGAGTCTCTTTAACGGTATGGCGATGGTAACAGGGAGTCTCTTTAATGGTATGGCGATGGTAACAGGGAGTCTCTTTAACGGTATGGCGATGGTAACAGGGAGTCTCTTTAATGGTATGGCGATGATAACAGGGAGTCTCTTTAACGGTATGGCGATGGTAACAGGGAGTCTCTTTAACGGTATGGCGATGGTAACAGGGAGTCTCTTTAACGGTATGGCGATGGTAACAGGGAGTCTCTTTAACGGTATGGCGATGGTAACAGGGAGTGTCTTTAACGGTATGGCGATGGTAACAGGGAGTCTCTTTAACGGTATGACGATGGTAACAGGGAGTCTCTTTAACGGTATGGCGATGGTAACAGGGAGTCTCTTTAACGGTATGGCGATGGTAACAGGGAGTCTCTTTAACGGTATGGCGATGGTAACAGGGAGTCTCTTTAACGGTATGGCGATGGTAACAGGGCGTCTCTTTAACGGTATGGCGATGGTAACAGGGAGTCTCTTTAACGGTATGGTGAGGGTAACAGGGAGTCTCTTTAACGGTATGGCGATGGTAACAGGGAGTCTCTTTAACGTTATGGCGATGGTAACAGGGAGTCTCTTTAATGGTATGGCGATGGTAACAGGGAGTCTCTTTAACGGTATGGCGATGGTAACAGGGAGTCTCTTTAACGGTATGGCGATGGTAACAGGGAGTCTCTTTAACGGTATGGCGATGGTAACAGGGAGTCTCTTTAACGGTATGGCGATGGTAACAGGGAGTCTCTTTAATGGTATGGCGATGGTAACAGGGAGTCTCTTTAACGGTATGGCGATGGTAACAGGGCGTCTCTTTAACGGTATGGCGATGGTAACAGGGAGTCTCTTTAATGGTATGGCGATGGTAACAGGGAGTCTCTTTAATGGTATGGCGATGGTAACAGGGAGTCTCTTTAACGGTATGGCGATGGTAACAGGGAGTCTCTTTAATGGTATGGCGATGTTAACAGGGAGTCTCTTTTATGGTATGGTGAGGGTAACAGGGAGTCTCTTTAACGGTATGGCGATGGTAACAGGGAGTCTCTTTAATGGTATGGCGATGGTAACAGGGAGTCTCTTTTATGGTATGGTGAGGGTAACAGGGAGTCTCTTTAACGGTATGGTGATGGTAACAGGGAGTCTATTTAACGGTATGGCGATGGTAACAGGGAGTCTCTTTAACGGTGTGGTGATGGTAACAGGGAGTCTCTTTTATGGTATGGTGAGGGTAACAGGGAGTCTCTTTAACGGTATGGTGAGGGTAACAGGGAGTCTCTTTAACGGTATGGCGATGTTAACAGGGAGTCTCTTTAACGGTATGGTGAGGGTAACAGGGAGTCTCTTTAATGGTATGGCGATGGTAACAGGGAGTCTCTTTAACGGTATGGCGATGGTAACAGGTAGTCTCTTTAACGGTATGGTGAGGGTAACAGGGCGTCTCTTTAACGGTGTGGTGATGGTAACAGGGAGTCTCTTTAACGGTATGGCGATTGTAACAGGGAGTCTCTTTAACGGTATGGCGATGGTAACAGGGAGTCTCTTTAACGGTATGGCGATGGTAACAGGGCGTCTCTTTAACGGTATGGCGATGGTAACAGGGAGTCTCTTTAACGGTATGGCGATGGTAACAGGGAGTCTCTTTAACGGTATGGCGATGGTAACAGGGAGTCTCTTTAATGGTATGGCGATGGTAACAGGGAGTCTCTTTAACGGTATGGCGATGGTAACAGGGAGTCTCTTTAATGGTATGGCGATGATAACAGGGAGTCTCTTTAACGGTATGGCGATGGTAACAGGGAGTCTCTTTAACGGTATGGCGATGGTAACAGGGAGTCTCTTTAACGGTATGGCGATGGTAACAGGGCGTCTCTTTAACGGTATCGCGATGGTAACAGGGAGTCTCTTTAACGGTATGGTGAGGGTAACAGGGAGTCTCTTTAACGGTATGGCGATGGTAACAGGGAGTCTCTTTAACGGTATGGCGATGGTAACAGGGAGTCTCTTTAATGGTTTGGCGATGGTAACAGGGAGTCTCTTTAACGGTATGGCGATGGTAACAGGGAGTCTCTTTAATGGTATGGCGATGGTAACAGGGAGTCTCTTTTATGGTATGGTGAGGGTAACAGGGAGTCTCTTTAACGGTATGGCGATGGTAACAGGGAGTCTCTTTAATGGTATGGCGATGCTAACAGGGAGTCCCTTTAACGGTATGGCGATGGTAACAGGGAGTCTCTTTAATGGTATGGCGATGGTAACAGGGAGTCTCTTTTATGGTATGGTGAGGGTAACAGGGAGTCTCTTTAACGGTATGGCGATGGTAACAGGGAGTCTCTTTAATGGTATGGCGATGGTAACAGGGAGTCTCTTTTATGGTATGGTGAGGGGAACAGGGAGTCTCTTTAACGGTATGGTGATGGTAACAGGGAGTCTCTTTAACGGTATGGCGATGGTAACAGGGAGTCTCTTTAACGGTGTGGTGATGGTAACAGGGAGTCTCTTTTATGGTATGGTGAGGGTAACAGGGAGTCTCTTTAACGGTATGGTGAGGGTAACAGGGAGTCTCTTTAACGGTATGGCGATGGTAACAGGGAGTCTCTTTAACGGTATGGTGAGGGTAACAGGGAGTCTCTTTAATGGTATGGCGATGGTAACAGGGAGTCTCTTTAACGGTATGGCGATGGTAACAGGTAGTCTCTTTAACGGTATGGTGAGGGTAACAGGGCGTCTCTTTAACGGTGTGGTGATGGTAACAGGGAGTCTCTTTAACGGTATGGCGATGGTAACAGGGAGTCTCTTTAACGGTATGGCGATGGTAACAGGGAGTCTCTTTAACGGTATGGCGATGGTAACAGGGCGTCTCTTTAACGGTATGGCGATGGTAACAGGGAGTCTCTTTAACGGTATGGCGATGGTAACAGGGAGTCTCTTTAACGGTATGGTGAGGGTAACAGGGCGTCTCTTTAACGGTATGGCGATGGTAACAGTGCGTCTCTTTAACGGTATGGCGATGGTAACAGGGAGACTCTTTAACGGTATGGTGAGGGTAACAGGGCGTCTCTTTAACGGTATGGTGAGGGTAACAGGGCGTCTCTTTAACGGTATGGCGATGGTAACAGGGAGTCTCTTTAATGGTATGGTGAGGGTAACAGGGCTTCTCTTTAACGGTATGGCGATGGTAACAGGGAGTCTCTTTAACGGTATGGTGAGGGTAACAGGGAGTCTCTTTAACGGTATGGTGAGGGTAACAGGGAGTCTCTTCAACGGTGTGGCGATGGTAACAGGGAGTCTCTTTAACGGTGTGGCGAGGGTAACAGGGAGTCTCTTTAACGGTGTGGCAAGGGTAACAGGGAGTCTCTTTAACGGTATGGCGATGGTAACAGGGAGTCTCTTTAACGGTATGGCGATGGTAACAGGGAGTCTCTTTCACGTTATGGCGATGGTAACAGGGAGTCTCTTTAACGGTATGGCGAGGGTAACAGGGAGCTTCTTTAACAGTATGGCGATGGTAACAGGGAGTCTCTTTAACGGTATGGCGATGGTAACAGGGAGTCTCTTTAATGGTATGGCGATGGTAACAGGGAGTCTCTTTAATGGTATGGCGATGGTAACAGGGAGTCTCTTTAACGGTATGGCGATGGTAACAGGGAGTCTCTTTAACGGTATGGCGATGGTAACAGGGAGTCTCTTTAACGGTATGGCGATGGTAACAGGGAGTCTCATTAATGGTATGGCGATGGTAACAGGGAGTCTCTTTAACGGTATGGCGATGGTAACAGGGAGTCTCTTTAACGGTATGGCGAGGGTCACAGGGAGTCTCTTTAATGGTATGGCGATGGTAACAGGGAGTCTCTTTAACGGTATGGCGATGGTAACAGGGAGTCTCTTTAACGGTATGGCGATGGTAACAGGTAGTCTCTTTAATGGTATGGCGATGGTAACAGGGAGTCTCTTTAAAGGTATGGCGATGGTAACAGGGCGTCTCTTTAATGGTATGGCGATGGTAACAGGGCGTCTCTTTAATGGTATGGTGAGGGTAACAGGGAGTCTCTTTAACGGTATGGCGATGGTAACAGGGAGTCTCTTTAACGGCATGGCGATGGTAACAGGGAGTCTCTTTAGCGGTATGGCGATGGTAACAGAGCGTCTCTTTAATGGTATGCTGAGGGTAACAGGGAGTCTCTTTAACGGTATGGCGATGGTAACAGGGAGTCTCTTTAACGGTATGGCGAGGGTAACAGGGAGTCTCTTTAATGGTATGGTGAGGGTAACAGGGAGTCTCTTTAACGGTATGGCGATGGTAACAGGGAGTCTCTTTAACGGTATGGCGATGGTAACAGGGAGTCTCTTTAACGGTATGGCGATGGTAACAGGGCGTCTCTTTAACGGTATGGCGATGGTAACAGGGCGTCTCTTTAACGGTATGGCGATGGTAACAGGGAGTCTCTTTAACGGTATGGCGATGGTAACAGGGAGTCTCTTTAATGGTATGGTGAGGGTAACAGGGAGTCTCTTTAATGGTATGGCGATGGTAACAGGGAGTCTCTTTAACGGTATGACGATGGTAACAGGGAGTCTCTTTAACGGTATGGCGATGGTAACAGGGAGTCTCTTTAACGGTATTGCGATGGTAACACGGAGTCTCTTTAACGGTGTGGCGATGGTAACAGGGAGTCTCTTTAACGGTATGGCGATGGTAACAGGGCGTCTCTTTAACGGTATGGCGATGGTAACAGGGAGTCTCTTTAACGGTATGGTGAGGGTAACAGGGAGTCTCTTTAACGGTATGGCGATGGTAACAGGGAGTCTCTTTAACGGTATGGCGATGGTAACAGGGAGTCTCTTTAATGGTATGGCGATGGTAACAGGGAGTCTCTTTAACGGGATGGCGATGGTAACAGGAAGTCTCTTTAAAGGTATGGCGATGGTAACAGGGAGTCTCTTTAATGGTATGGCGATGGTAACAGGGAGTCTCTTTAACGGTATGGCGATGGTAACAGGGAGTCTCTTTAATGGTATGGCGATGGTAACAGGGAGTCTCTTTAACGGTATGGCGATGGTAACAGGGAGTCTCTTTAACGGTATGGCGATGGTAACAGGGAGTCTCTTTAATGGTATGGCGATGGTAACAGGGAGTCTCTTTTATGGTATGGTGAGGGTAACAGGGAGTCTCTTTAACGGTATGGCGATGGTAACAGGGAGTCTCTTTAACGGTGTGGTGATGGTAACAGGGAGTCTCTTTTATGGTATGGTGAGGGTAACAGGGAGTCTCTTTAACGGTATGGTGAGGGTAACAGGGAGTCTCTTTAACGGTATAGCGATGGTAACAGGGAGTCTCTTTAACGGTATGGTGAGGGTAACAGGGAGTCTCTTTAATGGTGTGGCGATGGTAACAGGGAGTCTCTTTAAAGGTATGGCGATGGTAACAGGTAGTCTCTTTAACGGTATGGTGAGGGTAACAGGGCGTCTCTTTAACGGTGTGGTGATGGTAACAGGGAGTCTCTTTAACGGTATGGCGATGGTAACAGGGAGTCTCTTTAACGGTATGGCGATGGTAACAGGGAGTCTCTTTAACGGTATGGCGATGGTAACAGGGAGTCTCTTTAACGGTATGGCGATGGTAACAGGGCGTCTCTTTAACGGTATGGCGATGGTAACAGGGCGTCTCTTTAACGGTATGGCGATGGTAACAGGGAGTCTCTTTAACGGTATGGCGATGGTAACAGGGAGTCTCTTTAACGGTATGGTGAGGGTAACAGGGCGTCTCTTTAACGGTATGGCGATGGTAACAGGGCGTCTCTTTAACGGTATGGCGATGGTAACAGGGAGTCTCTTTAACGGTATGGTGAGGGTAACAGGGCGTCTCTTTAACGGTATGGTGAGGGTAACAGGGAGTCTCTTTAACGGTATGGCGATGGTAACAGGGAGTCTCTTTAATGGTATGGTGAGGGTAACAGGGCTTCTCTTTAACGGTATGGCGATGGTAACAGGGAGTCTCTTTAACGGTATGGTGAGGGTAACAGGGCGTCTCTTTAACGGTATGGCGATGGTAACAGGGAGTCTCTTTAATGGTATGGTGAGGGTAACAGGGCGTCTCTTTAACGGTATGGCGATGGTAACAGGGAGTCTCTTTAACGGTATGGTGAGGGTAACAGGGAGTCTCTTTAACGGTATGGTGAGGGTAACAGGGAGTCTCTTTAACGGTGTGGCGATGGTAACAGGGAGTCTCTTTAACGGTGTGGCGAGGGTAACAGGGAGTCTCTTTAACGGTGTGGCAAGGGTAACAGGGAGTCTCTTTAACGGTATGGCGATGGTAACAGGGAGTCTCTTTAACGTTATGGCGATGGTAACAGGGAGTCTCTTTAACGGTATGGCGAGGGTAACAGGGAGTCTCTTTAACGGTATGGCGATGGTAACAGGGAGTCTCTTTAACGGTATGGCGATGGTAACAGGGAGTCTCTTTAATGGTATGGCGATGGTAACAGGGAGTCTCTTTAATGGTATGGCGATGGTAACAGGGAGTCTCTTTAACGGTATGGCGATGGTAACAGGGAGTCTCTTTAACGGTATGGCGATGGTAACAGGGAGTATCTTTAACGGTATGGCGATGGTAACAGGGAGTCTCTTTAACGGTATGGCGATGGTAACAGGGAGTCTCTTTAACGGTATGGCGATGGTAACAGGGAGTCTCTTTAACGGTATGGCGATGGTAACAGGGAGTCTCTTTAACGGTATGGCGATGGTAACAGGGAGTCTCTTTAATGGTATGGCGATGGTAACAGGGAGTCTCTTTAACGGTATGGCGATGGTAACAGGGCGTCTCTTTAACGGTATGGCGATGGTAACAGGGAGTCTCTTTAATGGTATGGCGATGGTAACAGGGCGTCTCTTTAACGGTATGGCGATGGTAACAGGGCGTCTCTTTAACGGTATGGCGATGGTAACAGGGAGTCTCTTTAACGGTATGGCGATGGTAACAGGGAGTCTCTTTAATGGTATGGTGAGGGTAACAGGGAGTCTCTTTAATGGTATGGCGATGGTAACAGGGAGTCTCTTTAACGGTATGACGATGGTAACAGGGAGTCTCTTTAACGGTTTGGCGATGGTAACAGGGAGTCTCTAACGGTATGGCGATGATAACAGGGAGTCTCTTTAACCGTATGGCGATGGTAACAGGGAGTCTCTTTAACGGTATGGCGATGGTAACAGGGAGTCTCTTTAACGGTATGGCGATGGTAACAGGGCGTCTCTTTAACGGTATGGCGATGGTAACAGGGAGTCTCTTTAACGGTATGGTGAGGGTAACAGGGAGTCTCTTTAACGGTATGGCGATGGTAACAGGGAGTCTCTTTAACGGTATGGCGATGGTAACAGGGAGTCTCTTTAATGGTATGGCGATGGTAACAGGGAGTCTCTTTAACGGTATGGCGATGGTAACAGGGAGTCTCTTTAATGGTCTGGCGATGGTAACAGGGAGTCTCTTTAACGGTATGGCGATGGTAACAGGGAGTATCTTTAACGGTATGGCGATGGTAACAGGGAGTCTCTTTAATGGTATGGCGATGGTAACAGGGAGTCTCTTTAACGGTATGGTGAGGGTAACAGGGCGTCTCTTTAACGGTATGGCGATGGTAACAGGGAGTCTCTTTAATGGTATGGCGATGGTAACAGGGAGTCTCTTTAATGGTATGGCGATGGTAACAGGGAGTCTCTTTAACGGTATGGCGATGGTAACAGGGAGTCTCTTTAATGGTATGGCGATGGTAACAGGGAGTCTCTTTAACGGTATGGCGATGGTAACAGGGAGTCTCTTTAATGGTATGGCGATGGTAACAGGGAGTCTCTTTTATGGTATGGTGAGGGTAACAGAGAGTCTCTTTAACGGTATGGCGATGGTAACAGGGAGTCTCTTTAATGGTATGGCGATGGTAACAGGGAGTCTCTTTTATGGTATGGTGAGGGTAACAGGGAGTCTCTTTAACGGTATGGTGATGGTAACAGGGCGTCTCTTTAACGGTATGGCGATGGTAACAGGGAGTCTCTTTAACGGTGTGGTGATGTTAACAGGGAGTCTCTTTTATGGTATGGTGAGGGTAACAGGGAGTCTCTTTAACGGTATGGTGAGGGTAACAGGGAGTCTCTTTAACGGTATGGCGATGGTAACAGGGAGTCTCTTTAACGGTATGGTGAGGGTAACAGGGAGTCTCTTTAATGGTATGGCGATGGTAACAGGGAGTCTCTTTAACGGTATGGCGATGGTAACAGGTAGTCTCTTTAACGGTATGGTGAGGGTAACAGGGCGTCTCTTTAACGGTGTGGTGATGGTAACAGGGAGTCTCTTTAACGGTATGGCGATGGTAACAGGGAGTCTCTTTAACGGTATGGCGATGGTAACAGGGAGTCTCTTTAACGGTATGGCGATGGTAACAGGGAGTCTCTTTAACGGTATGGCGATGGTAACAGGGAGTCTCTTTAACGGTATGGCGATGGTAACAGGGAGTCTCTTTAATGGTATGGCGATGGTAACAGGGAGTCTCTTTAACGGTATGGCGATGGTAACAGGGCGTCTCTTTAACGGTATGGCGATGGTAACAGGGAGTCTCTTTAATGGAATGGCGATGGTAACAGGGAGTCTCTTTAATGGTATGGCGATGGTAACAGGGAGTCTCTTTAACGGTATGGCGATGGTAACAGGGAGTCTCTTTAATGGTATGGCGATGGTAACAGGGAGTCTCTTTAACGGTATGGCGATGGTAACAGGGAGTCTCTTTAATGGTATGGCGATGGTAACAGGGAGTCTCTTTTATGGTATGGTGAGGGTAACAGGGAGTCTCTTTAACGGTATGGCGATGGTAACAGGGAGTCTCTTTAATGGTATGGCGATGGTAACAGGGAGTCTCTTTTATGGTATGGTGAGGGTAACAGGGAGTCTCTTTAACGGTATGGTGATGGTAACAGGGAGTCTCTTTAACGGTATGGCGATGGTAACAGGGAGTCTCTTTAACGGTGTGGTGATGGTAACAGGGAGTCTCTTTTATGGTATGGTGAGGGTAACAGGGATTCTCTTTAACGGTATGGTGAGGGTAACAGGGAGTCTCTTTAACGGTATGGCGATGGTAACAGGGAGTCTCTTTAACGGTATGGTGAGGGTAACAGGGAGTCTCTTTAATGGTATGGCGATGGTAACAGGGAGTCTCTTTAACGGTATGGCGATGGTAACAGGTAGTCTCTTTAACGGTATGGTGAGGGTAACAGGGCGTCTCTTTAACGGTGTGGTGATGGTAACAGGGAGTCTCTTTAACGGTATGGCGATGGTAACAGGGAGTCTCTTTAACGGTATGGCGATGGTAACAGGGAGTCTCTTTAACGGTATGGCGATGGTAACAGGGCGTCTCTTTAACGGTATGGCGATGGTAACAGGGCGTCTCTTTAACGGTATGGCGATGGTAACAGGGAGTCTCTTTAACGGTATGGCGATGGTAACAGGGAGTCTCTTTAACGGTATGGTGAGGGTAACAGGGCGTCTCTTTAACGGTATGGCGATGGTAACAGGGCGTCTCTTTAACGGTATGGCGATGGTAACAGTGAGTCTCTTTAACGGTATGGTGAGGGTAACAGGGCGTCTCTTTAACGGTATGGTGAGGGTAACAGGGCGTCTCTTTAACGGTATGGCGATGGTAACAGGGAGTCTCTTTAATGGTATGGTGAGGGTAACAGGGCTTCTCTTTAACGGTATGGCGATGGTAACAGGGAGTCTCTTTAACGGTATGGTGAGGGTAACAGGGCGTCTCTTTAAAGGTATGCCGATGGTAACAGGGAGTCTCTTTAATGGTATGGTGAGGGTAACAGGGCGTCTCTTTAACGGTATGGCGATGGTAACAGGGAGTCTCTTTAACGGTATGGTGAGGGTAACAGGGAGTCTCTTTAACGGTATGGTGAGGGTAACAGGGAGTCTCTTTAACGGTGTGGCGATGGTAACAGGGAGTCTCTTTAACGGTGTGGCGAGGGTAACAGGGAGTCTCTTTAACGGTGTGGCAAGGGTAACAGGGAGTCTCTTTAACGGTATGGCGATGGTAACAGGGAGTCTCTTTAACGGTATGGCGATGGTAACAGGGAGTCTCTTTAACGTTATGGCGATGGTAACAGGGAGTCTCTTTAACGGTATGGCGAGGGTAACAGGGAGTCTCTTTAACGGTATGGCGATGGTAACAGGGAGTCTCTTTAACGGTATGGCGATGGTAACAGGGAGTCTCTTTGATGGTCTGGCGATGGTAACAGGGAGTCTCTTTAATGGTATGGCGATGGTAACAGGGAGTCTCTTTAACGGTATGGCGATGGTAACAGGGAGTCTCTTTAACGGTATGGCGATGGTAACAGGGAGTCTCTTTAACGGTATGGCGATGGTAACAGGGAGTCTCTTTAATGGTATGGCGATGGTAACAGGGAGTCTCTTTAACGGTATGGCGATGGTAACAGGGAGTCTCTTTAATGGTATGGCGATGGTAACAGGGAGTCTCTTTAACGGTATGGCGATGGTAACAGGGAGTCTCTTTAACGGTATGGCGATGGTAACAGGGAGTCACTTGAATGGTATGGCGATGGTAACAGGGAGTCTCTTTAACGGTATGGCAATGGTAACAGGGAGTCTCTTTAATGGTATGGCGATGGTAACAGGGAGTCTCTTTTATGGTATGGTGAGGGTAACAGGGAGTCTCTTTAACGGTATGGCGATGGTAACAGGGAGAATCTTTAATGGTATGGCGATGGTAACAGGGAGTCTCTTTTATGGTATGGTGAGGGTAACAGGGAGTCTCTTTAACGGTATGGTGATGGTAACAGGGAGTCTCTTTAACGGTATGGCGATGGTAACAGGGAGTCTCTTTAACGGTGTGGTGATGGTAACAGGGAGTCTCTTTTATGGTATGGTGAGGGTAACAGGGAGTCTCTTTAACGGTATGGTGAGGGTAACAGGGAGTCTCTTTAACGGTATGGCGATGGTAACAGGGAGTCTCTTTAACGGTATGGTGAGGGTAACAGGGAGTCTCTTTAATGGTATGGCGATGGTAACAGGGAGTCTCTTTAACGGTATGGCGATGGTAACAGGTAGTCTCTTTAACGGTATGGTGAGGGTAACAGGGCGTCTCTTTAACGGTGTGGTGATGGAAACAGGGAGTCTCTTTAACGGTATGGCGATGGTAACAGGGAGTCTCTTTAACGGTATGGCGATGGTAACTGGGAGTCTCTTTAACGGTATGGCGATGGTAACAGGGAGTCTCTTTAACGGTATGGCGATGGTAACAGGGCGTCTCTTTAACGGTATGGCGATGGTAACAGGGCGTCTCTTTAACGGTATGGCGATGGTAACAGGGAGTCTCTTTAACGGTATGGCGATGGTAACAGGGAGTCTCTTTAACGGTATGGTGAGGGTAACAGGGCGACTCTTTAACGGTATGGCGATGGTAACAGGGCGTCTCTTTAACGGTATGGCGATGGGAACAGGGAGTCTCTTTAACGGTATGGTGAGGGTAACAGGGCGTCTCTTTAACGGTATGGTGAGGGTAACAGGGCGTCTCTTTAACGGTATGGCGATGGTAACAGGGAGTCTCTTTAATGGTATGGTGAGGGTAACAGGGCTTCTCTTTAACGGTATGGCGATGGTAACAGGGAGTCTCTTTAACGGTATGGTGAGGGTAACAGGGCGTCTCTTTAACGGTATGGCGATGGTAACAGGGAGTCTCTTTAATGGTATGGTGAGGGTAACAGGGCGTCTCCTTAACGGTATGGCGATGGTAACAGGGAGTCTCTTTAACGGTATGGTGAGGGTAACAGGGAGTCTCTTTAACGGTATGGTGAGGGTAACAGGGAGTCTCTTTAACGGTGTGGCGATGGTAACAGGGAGTCTCTTTAACGGTGTGGCGAGGGTAACAGGGAGTCTCTTTAACGGTGTGGCAAGGGTAACAGGGAGTCTCTTTAACGGTATGGCGATGGTAACAGGGAGTCTCTTTAACGGTATGGCGATGGTAACAGGGAGTCTCTTTAACGTTATGGCGATGGTAACAGGGAGTCTCTTTAACGGTATGGCGAGGGTAATAGGGAGTCTCTTTAACGGTATGGCGATGGTAACAGGGAGTCTCTTTAACGGTATGGCGATGGTAACAGGGAGTCTCTTTAATGGTATGGCGATGGTAACAGGGAGTCTCTTTAATGGTATGGCGATGGTAACAGGGAGTCTCTTTAACGGTATGGCGATGGTAACAGGGAGTCTCTTTAACGGTATGGCGATGGTAACAGGGAGTCTCTTTAACGGTATGGTGAGGGTAACAGGGAGTCTCTTTAATGGTGTGGCGATGGTAACAGGGAGTCTCTTTAACGGTATGGCGAGGGTAACAGGGCGTCTCTTTAATGGTATGGCGATGGTAACCGGTGAGTCTCGTTAACGGTATGGTGATGGTAACAGGGAGTCTCTTTCACGGTATGGCGATGGTAACAGGGAGTCTCTTTAACGGTATGGCGATGGTAACAGGGAGTCTCTTTAACGGTTTGGCGATGGTAACAGGGAGTCTCTTTAATGGTATGGCGATGGTAACAGGGAGTCTCTTTAACGGTATGGCGATGGTAACAGGGAGTCTCTTTAATGGTATGGCGATGGTAACAGGGCGTCTCTTTAACGGTATGGCGATGGTAACAGGGAGTCTCTTTAATGGTATGGCGATGGTAACAGGGAGTCTCTTTTATGGTATGGCGATGGTAACAGGGAGTCTCTTTAACGGTATGGCGATGGTAACAGGGAGTCTCTTTAACGGTATGGCGATGGTAACAGGGAGTCTCTTTAACGGTATGGCGATGGTAACAGGGAGTCTCTTTAATGGTATGGTGAGGGTAACAGGGAGTCTCTTTAACGGTATGGCGATGGTAACAGGGAGTCTCTTTAACGGTATGGCGATGGTAACAGGGAGTCTCTTTAATGGTATGGCGATGGTAACAGGGAGTCTCTTTAATGGTATGGCGATGGTAACAGGGCGTCTCTTTAACGGTATGGTGAGGGTAACAGGGAGTCTCTTTAACGGTATGGCGATGGTAACAGGGAGTCTCTTTAACGGTATGGCGAGGGTTACAGGGCGTCTCTATAATGGTATGGCGATGGTAACAGGGCGTCTCTTTAATGGTATGGCGATGGTAACAGGGAGTCTCTTTAACGGTATGGCGATGGTAACAGGGCGTCTCTTTAATGGTATGGCGATGGTAACAGGGAGTCTCTTTAACGGTATGGCGATGGTAACAGGGAGTCTCTTTAACGGTATGCCGATGGTAACAGGGCGTCTCTTTAATGGTATGGCGATGGTAACAGGGAGTCTCTTTAACGGTATGGCGATGGTAACAGGGAGTCTCTTTAACGGTGTGGCGAGGGTAACAGGGAGTCTCTTTAACGGTGTGGCGATGGTAACAGGGAGTCTCTTTAATGGTATGGCGATGGTAACAGGGAGTCTCTTTAACGGTATGGCGATGGTAACAGGGAGTCTCTTTAACGGTATGGCGATGGTAACAGGGAGTCTCTTTAACGGTATGGCGATGGTAACAGGGAGTCTCTTTAATGGTATGGCGATGGTAACAGGGAGTCTCTTTAACGGTATGGCGATGGTAACAGGGAGTCTCTTTAATGGTATGGCGATGGTAACAGGGAGTCTCTTTTATGGTATGGCGATGGTAACAGGGCGTCTCTTTAACGGTATGGTGAGGGTAACAGGGAGTCTCTTTAACGGTATGGCGATGGTAACAGGGAGTCTCTTTAATGGTATAGCGATGGTAACAGGGAGTCTCTTTAACGGTATGGCGATGGTAACAGGGCGTCTCTTTAACGGTATGGTGAGGGTAACAGGGAGTCTCTTTAACGGTATGGCGATGGTAACAGGGCGTCTCTTTAACGGTATGGCGATGGTAACAGGGCGTCTCTTTAACCGTATGGTGAGGGTAACAGGGAGTCTCTTTGACGGTATGGCGATGGTAACAGGGCGTCTCTTTAACGGTATGGCGATGTTAACAGGGAGTCTCTTTAACGGTATGGCGATGGTAACAGGGCGTCTCTTTAATGGTATGGCGATGGTAACAGGGCGTCTCTTTAACGGTCTGGTGAGGGTAACAGGGAGTCTCTTTAACGGTATGGCGATGGTAACAGGGAGTCTCTTTAAAGGTATGGCGATGGTAACAGGGAGTCTCTTTAACGGTATGGTGAGGGTAACAGGGAGTCTCTTTAACGGTATGGCGATGGTAACAGGGAGTCTCTTTAATGGTATGGTGATGGTAACAGGGCGTCTCTTTAATGGTATGGCGATGGTAACAGGGAGTCTCTTTAATGGTATGGCGATGGTAACAGGGAGTCTCTTTAACGGTATGGTGAGGGTAACAGGGAGTCTCTTTAACGGTATGGCGATGGTAACAGGGAGTCTCTTTAACGGTATGGCGATGGTAACAGGGAGTCTCTTTAACGGTATGGCGATGGTAACAGGGAGTCTCTTTAACGGTATGGTGATGGTAACAGGGAGTCTCTTTAACGGTATGGCGATGGTAACAGGGAGTCTCTTTAACGGTATGGCGATGGTAACAGGGAGTCTCTTTTATGGTATGGCGATGGTAACAGGGCGTCTCTTTAACGGTATGGTGAGGGTAACAGGGAGTCTCTTTAACGGTATGGCGATGGTGACGATCCGGATTCTTTCCCCTCAGTCTGGTTCAGTAATAACTGAAGTCGAATACATTTTAAAGTTCAACACATCTTTAATAGCAGGGTTCTTAGTCTGCAGCATTGATTTGGACTCCTGATAGAGTCCCTCTATGCTGGCAGAGCAAGAACAAAAACATACAGAAATCCACACGTTTTTATACAAATCAATAGGGTTGGAACATACTTAACGAGGGTCAACACCAATCATAAGCCGGGCACAGGTTGCCATGCGAGGTTACATTATTTCCGGCCAATCATAAATCGTCCATGTGCTGATCATGTTGCTGTTAGACATCAAAGGGAATAACTTCCTCACTTTCCAACTTAGAATGTTCTTCCCTGTCCCTTCTGTTCCTTATCTCCCAACCTGGAATGTCTTTCAACTTTGGCTAAGCTCGTTCCCTATATTGATCTGCCATAAACATGGAGACATTCAGACCAGTCCTTGACTCACATCAAAGACCTATCATTGATAAGACAATGCAGGCCTGCTGACGAAGCAAACATATGGCCCAGCAGGAGGGCCAGGCCACTTGTATCAATCTCAGTTACTAACTAATTAACCCTTTCTAACCATTTTGCATTCTGCTTCTTTGCCACGTAGGCATTTTAATATTTTACCGAAAACTGACCACGTAGGGATTCTCAATGGTAACAGGGAGTCTCTTTAATGGTATGGCGATGGTAACAGGGCGTCTCTTTAACGGTATGGCGATGGTAACAGGGAGTCTCTTTAACGGTATGGCGATGGTAACAGGGAGTCTCTTTAATGGTATGGCGATGTTAACAGGGAGTCTCTTTTATGGTATGGTGAGGGTAACAGGGAGTCTCTTTAACGGTATGGCGATGGTAACAGGGAGTCTCTTTAACGGTATGGCGATGGTAACAGGGAGTCTCTTTAATGGTATGGCGATGGTAACAGGGAGTCTCTTTAATGGTATGGCGATGGTAACAGGGAGTCTCTTTAACGGTATGGCGATGGTAACAGGGAGTCTCTTTAACGGTATGGCGATGGTAACAGGGAGTCTCTTTAACGGTATGGTGAGGGTAACAGGGAGTCTCTTTAATGGTGTGGCGATGGTAACAGGGAGTCTCTTTAACGGTATGGCGAGGGTAACAGGGCGTCTCTTTAATGGTATGGCGATGGTAACCGGTGAGTCTCGTTAACGGTATGGTGATGGTAACAGGGAGTCTCTTTCACGGTATGGCGATGGTAACAGGGAGTCTCTTTAACGGTATGGCGATGGTAACAGGGAGTCTCTTTAACGGTATGGCGATGGTAACAGGGAGTCTCTTTAATGGTATGGCGATGGTAACAGGGAGTCTCTTTAACGGTATGGCGATGGTAACAGGGAGTCTCTTTAATGGTATGGCGATGGTAACAGGGCGTCTCTTTAACGGTATGGCGATGGTAACAGGGAGTCTCTTTAATGGTATGGCGATGGTAACAGGGAGTCTCTTTTATGGTATGGCGATGGTAACAGGGAGTCTCTTTAACGGTATGGCGATGGTAACAGGGAGTCTCTTTAACGGTATGGCGATGGTAACAGGGAGTCTCTTTAACGGTATGGCGATGGTAACTGGGAGTCTCTTTAATGGTATGGTGAGGGTAACAGGGAGTCTCTTTAACGGTATGGCGATGGTAACAGGGAGTCTCTTTAACGGTATGGCGATGGTAACAGGGCGTCTCTTTAATGGTATGGCGATGGTAACAGGGAGTCTCTTTAACGGTATGGCGATGGTAACAGGGCGTCTCTTTAATGGTATGGCGATGGTAACAGGGAGTCTCTTTAACGGTATGGCGATGGTAACAGGGAGTCTCTTTAACGGTATGCCGATGGTAACAGGGCGTCTCTTTAATGGTATGGCGATGGTAACAGGGAGTCTCTTTAATGGTATGGTGAGGGTAACAGGGCTTCTCTTTAACGGTATGGCGATGGTAACAGGGAGTCTCTTTAACGGTATGGTGAGGGTAACAGGGCGTCTCTTTAACGGTATGGCGATGGTAACAGGGAGTCTCTTTAATGGTATGGTGAGGGTAACAGGGCGTCTCCTTAACGGTATGGCGATGGTAACAGGGAGTCTCTTTAACGGTATGGTGAGGGTAACAGGGAGTCTCTTTAACGGTATGGTGAGGGTAACAGGGAGTCTCTTTAACGGTGTGGCGATGGTAACAGGGAGTCTCTTTAACGGTGTGGCGAGGGTAACAGGGAGTCTCTTTAACGGTGTGGCAAGGGTAACAGGGAGTCTCTTTAACGGTATGGCGATGGTAACAGGGAGTCTCTTTAACGGTATGGCGATGGTAACAGGGAGTCTCTTTAACGTTATGGCGATGGTAACAGGGAGTCTCTTTAACGGTATGGCGAGGGTAATAGGGAGTCTCTTTAACGGTATGGCGATGGTAACAGGGAGTCTCTTTAACGGTATGGCGATGGTAACAGGGAGTCTCTTTAATGGTATGGCGATGGTAACAGGGAGTCTCTTTAATGGTATGGCGATGGTAACAGGGAGTCTCTTTAACGGTATGGCGATGGTAACAGGGAGTCTCTTTAAAGGTATGGCGATGGTAACAGGGAGTCTCTTTAACGGTATGGTGAGGGTAACAGGGAGTCTCTTTAATGGTGTGGCGATGGTAACAGGGAGTCTCTTTAACGGTATGGCGAGGGTAACAGGGCGTCTCTTTAATGGTATGGCGATGGTAACCGGTGAGTCTCGTTAACGGTATGGTGATGGTAACAGGGAGTCTCTTTCACGGTATGGCGATGGTAACAGGGAGTCTCTTTAACGGTATGGCGATGGTAACAGGGAGTCTCTTTAACGGTATGGCGATGGTAACAGGGAGTCTCTTTAATGGTATGGCGATGGTAACAGGGAGTCTCTTTAACGGTATGGCGATGGTAACAGGGAGTCTCTTTAATGGTATGGCGATGGTAACAGGGCGTCTCTTTAACGGTATGGCGATGGTAACAGGGAGTCTCTTTAATGGTATGGCGATGGTAACAGGGAGTCTCTTTTATGGTATGGCGATGGTAACAGGGAGTCTCTTTAACGGTATGGCGATGGTAACAGGGAGTCTCTTTAACGGTATGGCGATGGTAACAGGGAGTCTCTTTAACGGTATGGCGATGGTAACAGGGAGTCTCTTTAATGGTATGGTGAGGGTAACAGGGAGTCTCTTTAACGGTATGGCGATGGTAACAGGGAGTCTCTTTAACGGTATGGCGATGGTAACAGGGAGTCTCTTTAATGGTATGGCGATGGTAACAGGGAGTCTCTTTAATGGTATGGCGATGGTAACAGGGCGTCTCTTTAACGGTATGGTGAGGGTAACAGGGAGTCTCTTTAACGGTATGGCGATGGTAACAGGGAGTCTCTTTAACGGTATGGCGAGGGTTACAGGGCGTCTCTATAATGGTATGGCGATGGTAACAATGCGTCTCTTTAATGGTATGGCGATGGTAACAGGGAGTCTCTTTAACGGTATGGCGATGGTAACAGGGCGTCTCTTTAATGGTATGGCGATGGTAACAGGGAGTCTCTTTAACGGTATGGCGATGGTAACAGGGAGTCTCTTTAACGGTATGCCGATGGTAACAGGGCGTCTCTTTAATGGTATGGCGATGGTAACAGGGAGTCTCTTTAACGGTATGGCGATGGTAACAGGGAGTCTCTTTAACGGTATGGCGATGGTAACAGGGCGTCTCTTTAATGGTATGGCGATGGTAACAGGGAGTCTCATTAATGGTATGGCGATGGTAACAGGGAGTCTCTTTAACGGTATGGCGATGGTAACAGGGAGTCTCTTTAACGGTATGGCGATGGTAACAGGGCGTCTCTTTAACGGTATGGCGATGGTAACAGGGTGTCTCTTTAACGGTATGGCGATGGTAACAGGGCGTCTCTTTAACGGTATGGCGATGGTAACAGGGAGTCTCTTTAACGGTATGGCGATGGTAACAGGGAGTCTCTTTAATGGTATGGCGATGGTAACAGGGAGTCTCTTTAACGGTATGGGGAGGGTAAGAGGGAGTCTCTTTAACGGTATGGCGATGGTAACAGGGAGTCTCTTTAACGGTATGGCGATGGTAACAGGGAGTCTCTTTAACGGTATGGCGATGGTAACAGGGAGTCTCTTTAACGGTGTGGCGAGGGTAACAGGGAGTCTCTTTAACGGTGTGGCGATGGTAACAGGGAGTCTCTTTAATGGTATGGCGATGGTAACAGGGAGTCTCTTTAACGGTATGGCGATGGTAACAGGGAGTCTCTTTAACGGTATGGCGATGGTAACAGGGAGTCTCTTTAACGGTATGGCGATGGTAACAGGGAGTCTCTTTAATGGTATGGCGATGGTAACAGGGAGTCTCTTTAACGGTATGGCGATGGTAACAGGGAGTCTCTTTAATGGTATGGCGATGGTAACAGGGAGTCTCTTTTATGGTATGGCGATTGTAACAGGGCGTCTCTTTAACGGTATGGTGAGGGTAACAGGGAGTCTCTTTAACGGTATGGCGATGGTAACAGGGAGTCTCTTTAATGGTATAGCGATGGTAACAGGGAGTCTCTTTAACGGTATGGCGATGGTAACAGGGCGTCTCTTTAACGGTATGGTGAGGGTAACAGGGAGTCTCTTTAACGGTATGGCGATGGTAACAGGGCGTCTCTTTAACGGTATGGCGATGGTAACAGGGCGTCTCTTTAACCGTATGGTGAGGGTAACAGGGAGTCTCTTTGACGGTATGGCGATGGTAACAGGGCGTCTCTTTAACGGTATGGCGATGTTAACAGGGAGTCTCTTTAACGGTATGGCGATGGTAACAGGGCGTCTCTTTAATGGTATGGCGATGGTAACAGGGCGTCTCTTTAACGGTCTGGTGAGGGTAACAGGGAGTCTCTTTAACGGTATGGCGATGGTAACAGGGAGTCTCTTTAAAGGTATGGCGATGGTAACAGGGAGTCTCTTTAACGGTATGGTGAGGGTAACAGGGAGTCTCTTTAACGGTATGGCGATGGTAACAGGGAGTCTCTTTAATGGTATGGTGATGGTAACAGGGCGTCTCTTTAATGGTATGGCGATGGTAACAGGGAGTCTCTTTAATGGTATGGCGATGGTAACAGGGAGTCTCTTTAACGGTATGGTGAGGGTAACAGGGAGTCTCTTTAACGGTATGGCGATGGTAACAGGGAGTCTCTTTAACGGTATGGCGATGGTAACAGGGAGTCTCTTTAACGGTATGGCGATGGTAACAGGGAGTCTCTTTAACGGTATGGTGATGGTAACCGGGAGTCTCTTTAACGGTATGGCGATGGTAACAGGGAGTCTCTTTAACGGTATGGCGATGGTAACAGGGAGTCTCTTTAACGGTATGGCGATGGTAACAGGGAGTCTCTTTAATGGTATGGCGATGGTAACAGGGCGTCTCTTTAACGGTATGGCGATGGTAACAGGGAGTCTCTTTAATGGTATGGCGATGGTAACAGGGAGTCTCTTTTATGGTATGGCGATGGTAACAGGGAGTCTCTTTAACGGTATGGCGATGGTAACAGGGAGTCTCTTTAACGGTATGGCGATGGTAACAGGGAGTCTCTTTAACGGTATGGCGATGGTAACAGGGAGTCTCTTTAATGGTATGGTGAGGGTAACAGGGAGTCTCTTTAACGGTATGGCGATGGTAACAGGGAGTCTCTTTAACGGTATGGCGATGGTAACAGGGAGTCTCTTTAATGGTATGGCGATGGTAACAGGGAGTCTCTTTAATGGTATGGCGATGGTAACAGGGCGTCTCTTTAACGGTATGGTGAGGGTAACAGGGAGTCTCTTTAACGGTATGGCGATGGTAACAGGGAGTCTCTTTAACGGTATGGCGAGGGTTACAGGGCGTCTCTATAATGGTATGGCGATGGTAACAATGCGTCTCTTTAATGGTATGGCGATGGTAACAGGGAGTCTCTTTAACGGTATGGCGATGGTAACAGGGCGTCTCTTTAATGGTATGGCGATGGTAACAGGGAGTCTCTTTAACGGTATGGCGATGGTAACAGGGAGTCTCTTTAACGGTATGCCGATGGTAACAGGGCGTCTCTTTAATGGTATGGCGATGGTAACAGGGAGTCTCTTTAACGGTATGGCGATGGTAACAGGGAGTCTCTTTAACGGTATGGCGATGGTAACAGGGCGTCTCTTTAATGGTATGGCGATGGTAACAGGGAGTCTCATTAATGGTATGGCGATGGTAACAGGGAGTCTCTTTAACGGTATGGCGATGGTAACAGGGAGTCTCTTTAACGGTATGGCGATGGTAACAGGGCGTCTCTTTAACGGTATGGCGATGGTAACAGGGTGTCTCTTTAACGGTATGGCGATGGTAACAGGGCGTCTCTTTAACGGTATGGCGATGGTAACAGGGAGTCTCTTTAACGGTATGGCGATGGTAACAGGGAGTCTCTTTAATGGTATGGCGATGGTAACAGGGAGTCTCTTTAACGGTATGGGGAGGGTAAGAGGGAGTCTCTTTAACGGTATGGCGATGGTAACAGGGAGTCTCTTTAACGGTATGGCGATGGTAACAGGGAGTCTCTTTAACGGTATGGCGATGGTAACAGGGAGTCTCTTTAACGGTGTGGCGAGGGTAACAGGGAGTCTCTTTAACGGTGTGGCGATGGTAACAGGGAGTCTCTTTAATGGTATGGCGATGGTAACAGGGAGTCTCTTTAACGGTATGGCGATGGTAACAGGGAGTCTCTTTAACGGTATGGCGATGGTAACAGGGAGTCTCTTTAACGGTATGGCGATGGTAACAGGGAGTCTCTTTAATGGTATGGCGATGGTAACAGGGAGTCTCTTTAACGGTATGGCGATGGTAACAGGGAGTCTCTTTAATGGTATGGCGATGGTAACAGGGAGTCTCTTTTATGGTATGGCGATTGTAACAGGGCGTCTCTTTAACGGTATGGTGAGGGTAACAGGGAGTCTCTTTAACGGTATGGCGATGGTAACAGGGAGTCTCTTTAATGGTATAGCGATGGTAACAGGGAGTCTCTTTAACGGTATGGCGATGGTAACAGGGCGTCTCTTTAACGGTATGGTGAGGGTAACAGGGAGTCTCTTTAACGGTATGGCGATGGTAACAGGGCGTCTCTTTAACGGTATGGCGATGGTAACAGGGCGTCTCTTTAACCGTATGGTGAGGGTAACAGGGAGTCTCTTTGACGGTATGGCGATGGTAACAGGGCGTCTCTTTAACGGTATGGCGATGTTAACAGGGAGTCTCTTTAACGGTATGGCGATGGTAACAGGGCGTCTCTTTAATGGTATGGCGATGGTAACAGGGCGTCTCTTTAACGGTCTGGTGAGGGTAACAGGGAGTCTCTTTAACGGTATGGCGATGGTAACAGGGAGTCTCTTTAAAGGTATGGCGATGGTAACAGGGAGTCTCTTTAACGGTATGGTGAGGGTAACAGGGAGTCTCTTTAACGGTATGGCGATGGTAACAGGGAGTCTCTTTAATGGTATGGTGATGGTAACAGGGCGTCTCTTTAATGGTATGGCGATGGTAACAGGGAGTCTCTTTAATGGTATGGCGATGGTAACAGGGAGTCTCTTTAACGGTATGGTGAGGGTAACAGGGAGTCTCTTTAACGGTATGGCGATGGTAACAGGGAGTCTCTTTAACGGTATGGCGATGGTAACAGGGAGTCTCTTTAACGGTATGGCGATGGTAACAGGGAGTCTCTTTAACGGTATGGTGATGGTAACCGGGAGTCTCTTTAACGGTATGGCGATGGTAACAGGGAGTCTCTTTAACGGTATGGCGATGGTAACAGGGAGTCTCTTTTATGGTATGGCGATGGTAACAGGGCGTCTCTTTAACGGTATGGTGAGGGTAACAGGGAGTCTCTTTAACGGTATGGCGATGGTAACAGGGAGTCTCTTTAATGGTATGGCGATGGTAACAGGGCGTCTCTTTAACGGTATGGCGATGGTAACAGGGAGTCTCTTTAACGGTATGGCGATGGTAACAGGGAGTCTCTTTAATGGTATGGCGATGTTAACAGGGAGTCTCTTTTATGGTATGGTGAGGGTAACAGGGAGTCTCTTTAACGGTATGGCGATGGTAACAGGGAGTCTCTTTAACGGTATGGCGATGGTAACAGGGAGTCTCTTTAATGGTATGGCGATGGTAACAGGGAGTCTCTTTAATGGTATGGCGATGGTAACAGGGAGTCTCTTTAACGGTATGGCGATGGTAACAGGGAGTCTCTTTAACGGTATGGCGATGGTAACAGGGAGTCTCTTTAACGGTATGGTGAGGGTAACAGGGAGTCTCTTTAATGGTGTGGCGATGGTAACAGGGAGTCTCTTTAACGGTATGGCGAGGGTAACAGGGCGTCTCTTTAATGGTATGGCGATGGTAACCGGTGAGTCTCGTTAACGGTATGGTGATGGTAACAGGGAGTCTCTTTCACGGTATGGCGATGGTAACAGGGAGTCTCTTTAACGGTATGGCGATGGTAACAGGGAGTCTCTTTAACGGTATGGCGATGGTAACAGGGAGTCTCTTTAATGGTATGGCGATGGTAACAGGGAGTCTCTTTAACGGTATGGCGATGGTAACAGGGAGTCTCTTTAATGGTATGGCGATGGTAACAGGGCGTCTCTTTAACGGTATGGCGATGGTAACAGGGAGTCTCTTTAATGGTATGGCGATGGTAACAGGGAGTCTCTTTTATGGTATGGCGATGGTAACAGGGAGTCTCTTTAACGGTATGGCGATGGTAACAGGGAGTCTCTTTAACGGTATGGCGATGGTAACAGGGAGTCTCTTTAACGGTATGGCGATGGTAACAGGGAGTCTCTTTAACGGTATGGCGATGGTAACAGGGAGTCTCTTTAATGGTATGGCGATGGTAACAGGGAGTCTCTTTAATGGTATGGCGATGGTAACAGGGAGTCTCTTTAACGGTATGGCGATGGTAACAGGGCGTCTCTTTAATGGTATGGCGATGGTAACAGGGAGTCTCTTTAACGGTATGGCGATGGTAACAGGGAGTCTCTTTAACGGTATGCCGATGGTAACAGGGCGTCTCTTTAATGGTATGGCGATGGTAACAGGGAGTCTCTTTAACGGTATGGCGATGGTAACAGGGAGTCTCTTTAACGGTATGGCGATGGTAACAGGGCGTCTCTTTAATGGTATGGCGATGGTAACAGGGAGTCTCATTAATGGTATGGCGATGGTAACAGGGAGTCTCTTTAACGGTATGGCGATGGTAACAGGGAGTCTCTTTAACGGTATGGCGATGGTAACAGGGCGTCTCTTTAACGGTATGGCGATGGTAACAGGGTGTCTCTTTAACGGTATGGCGATGGTAACAGGGCGTCTCTTTAACGGTATGGCGATGGTAACAGGGAGTCTCTTTAACGGTATGGCGATGGTAACAGGGAGTCTCTTTAATGGTATGGCGATGGTAACAGGGAGTCTCTTTAACGGTATGGGGAGGGTAACAGGGAGTCTCTTTAACGGTATGGCGATGGTAACAGGGAGTCTCTTTAACGGTATGGCGATGGTAACAGGGAGTCTCTTTAACGGTATGGCGATGGTAACAGGGAGTCTCTTTAACGGTGTGGCGAGGGTAACAGGGAGTCTCTTTAACGGTGTGGCGATGGTAACAGGGAGTCTCTTTAATGGTATGGCGATGGTAACAGGGAGTCTCTTTCACGGTATGGCGATGGTAACAGGGAGTCTCTTTAACGGTATGGCGATGGTAACAGGGAGTCTCTTTAACGGTATGGCGATGGTAACAGGGAGTCTCTTTAATGGTATGGCGATGGTAACAGGGAGTCTCTTTAACGGTATGGCGATGGTAACAGGGAGTCTCTTTAATGGTATGGCGATGGTAACAGGGAGTCTCTTTTATGGTATGGCGATGGTAACAGGGCGTCTCTTTAACGGTATGGTGAGGGTAACAGGGAGTCTCTTTAACGGTATGGCGATGGTAACAGGGAGTCTCTTTAATGGTATAGCGATGGTAACAGGGAGTCTCTTTAACGGTATGGCGATGGTAACAGGGCGTCTCTTTAACGGTATGGTGAGGGTAACAGGGAGTCTCTTTAACGGTATGGCGATGGTAACAGGGCGTCTCTTTAACGGTATGGCGATGGTAACAGGGCGTCTCTTTAACCGTATGGTGAGGGTAACAGGGAGTCTCTTTGACGGTATGGCGATGGTAACAGGGCGTCTCTTTAACGGTATGGCGATGTTAACAGGGAGTCTCTTTAACGGTATGGCGATGGTAACAGGGCGTCTCTTTAATGGTATGGCGATGGTAACAGGGCGTCTCTTTAACGGTCTGGTGAGGGTAACAGGGAGTCTCTTTAACGGTATGGCGATGGTAACAGGGAGTCTCTTTAAAGGTATGGCGATGGTAACAGGGAGTCTCTTTAACGGTATGGTGAGGGTAACAGGGAGTCTCTTTAACGGTATGGCGATGGTAACAGGGAGTCTCTTTAATGGTATGGTGATGGTAACAGGGCGTCTCTTTAATGGTATGGCGATGGTAACAGGGAGTCTCTTTAATGGTATGGCGATGGTAACAGGGAGTCTCTTTAACGGTATGGTGAGGGTAACAGGGAGTCTCTTTAACGGTATGGCGATGGTAACAGGGAGTCTCTTTAACGGTATGGCGATGGTAACAGGGAGTCTCTTTAACGGTATGGCGATGGTAACAGGGAGTCTCTTTAACGGTATGGTGATGGTAACAGGGAGTCTCTTTAACGGTATGGCGATGGTAACAGGGAGTCTCTTTAACGGTATGGCGATGGTAACAGGGAGTCTCTTTTATGGTATGGCGATGGTAACAGGGCGTCTCTTTAACGGTATGGTGAGGGTAACAGGGAGTCTCTTTAACGGTATGGCGATGGTAACAGGGAGTCTCTTTAATGGTATGGCGATGGTAACAGGGCGTCTCTTTAACGGTATGGCGATGGTAACAGGGAGTCTCTTTAACGGTATGGCGATGATAACAGGGCGTCTCTTTAACGGTATGGCGATGGTAACAGGGCGTCTCTTTAACGGTATGGTGAGGGTAACAGGGAGTCTCTTTAACGGTATGGCGATGGTAACAGGGCGTCTCTTTAACGTTATGGTGAGGGTAACAGGGAGTCTCTTTAACGGTATGGCGATGGTAACAGGGCGTCTCTTTAACGGTATGGTGAGGGTAACAGGGAGTCTCTTTGACGGTATGGCGATGGTAACAGGGCGTCTCTTTAACGGTATGGTGAGGGTAACAGGGAGTCTCTTTAACGGTATGGCGATGGTAACAGGGCGTCTCTTTAACGGTATGGTGAGGGTAACAGGGAGTCTCTTTAACGGTATGGCGATGGTAACAGGGAGTCTCTTTAACGGTATGGTGAGGGTAACAGGGCGTCTCTTTAACGGTATGGCGATGGTAACAGGGCGTCTCTTTAACGGTATGGTGAGGGTAACAGGGAGTCTCTTTAACGGTATGGCGATGGTAACAGGGCGTCTCTTTAACGGTATGGCGATGGTAACAGGGAGTCTCTTTAACGGTATGGCGATGGTAACAGGGCGTCTCTTTAACGGTATGGTGAGGGTAACAGGGAGTCTCTTTGACGGTATGGCGATGGTAACAGGGCGTCTCTTTAACGGTATGGTGAGGGTAACAGGGAGTCTCTTTAACGGTATGGCGATGGTAACTGGGCGTCTCTTTAACGGTATGGTGAGGGTAACAGGGAGTCTCTTTAACGGTATGGCGATGGTAACAGGGAGTCTCTTTAACGGTATGGTGAGGGTAACAGGGCGTCTCTTTAACGGTATGGCGATGGTAACAGGGCGTCTCTTTAACGGTATGGTGAGGGTAACAGGGAGTCTCTTTAACGGTATGGCGATGGTAACAGGGCGTCTCTTTAACGGTATGGCGATGGTAACAGGGAGTCTCTTTAACGGTATGGCGATGGTAACAGGGCGTCTCTTTAACGGTATGGTGAGGGTAACAGGGAGTCTCTTTAACGGTATGGCGATGGTAACAGGGCGTCTCTTTAACGGTATGGCGATGGTAACAGGGCGTCTCTTTAACGGTATGGTGAGGGTAACAGGGAGTCTCTTTAACGGTATGGCGATGGTAACAGGGAGTCTCTTTAATGGTATGGTGAGGGTAACAGGGAGTCTCTTTAACGGTATGGCGATGGTAACAGGGAGTCTCTTTAACGGTATGGCGATGGTAACAGGGAGTCTCTTTAACGGTATGGCGAGGGTAACAGGGAGTCTCTTTAACGGTGTGGCGATGGTAACAGGGAGTCTCTTTAACGGTATGGCGATGGTAACAGGGAGTCTCTTTAACGGTATGGTGAGGGTAACAGGGAGTCTCTTTAACGGTATGGCGATGGTAACAGGGCGTCTCTTTAATGGTATGGCGATATAACAGGGCGTCTCTTTAACGGTATGGCGATGGTAACAGGGAGTCTCTTTAACGGTATGGTGAGGGTAACAGGGAGTCTCTTTAACGGTATGGCGAGGGTAACAGGGAGTCTCTTTAATGGTATGGCGATGGTAACAGGGAGTCTCTTTAACGGTATGGCGATGGTAACAGGGAGTCTCTTTAACGGTATGGCGATGGTAACAGGGAGTCTCTTTAACGGTATGGCGATGGTAACAGGGAGTCTCTTTAACGGTATGGCGATGGTAACAGGGAGTCTCTTTAATGGTATGGCGATGGTAACAGGGAGTCTCTTTAACGGTATGGCGATGGTAACAGGGAGTCTCTTTAATGGTATGGTGATGGTAACAGGGAGTCTCTTTAATGGTATGGCGATGGTAACAGGGAGTCTCTTTAACGGTATGGCGATGGTAACAGGGAGTCTCTTTAATGGTATGGTGATGGTAACAGGGAGTCTCTTTAATGGTATGGCGATGGTAACAGGGAGTCTCTTTAACGGTATGGCGATGGTAACAGGGAGTCTCTTTAATGGTATGGCGATGGTAACAGGGAGTCTCTTTAACGGTATGGCGATGGTAACAGGGAGTCTCTTTAATGGTATGGCGATGGTAACAGGGAGTCTCTTTAACGGTATGGCGATGGTAACAGGGAGTCTCTTTAACGGTATGGCGATGGTAACAGGGAGTCTCTTTAATGGTATGGCGATGGTAACAGGGAGTCTCTTTAACGGTATGGCGATGGTAACAGGGAGTCTCTTTTATGGTATGGCGATGGTAACAGGGAGTCTCTTTAACGGTATGGCGATGGTAACAGGGAGTCTCTTTAATGGTATGGCGATGGTAACAGGGAGTGGGGTTCAGGATGAGACGTCATTTTCGCAAAACTAACGGCGTAGTGACACAAATCGTCAAGTAACTCGTGGTGATTCACCATTCACAGGGTATCTCTCCCTCACCACAAGTTACTGGCTGATTGGCACATTAATAACAGCTTGCACCATTCACACACCATTATTTTATCAGCAAATTTCCGGCTGATATTTTCTTAATGGTGAGAGACTCGGAGCTGTGGAGTAGCAAAGGGATTTGGGTGTCCATGTACATAAATCACTGGAAGCTGGTGCACAGGTACAAAAAGTAATCAAAAAGGCTAATGAAATGTTGGCCTTTATCTCAAGGGGGTTGGAATTCGAAAGTGATGTTTCAGTTCTACAGATCCCTGGCAGACCCCATTGGAGCATTGAGCACTGAACCTCGGGAAAGATCTATTGGCCTTGGAAGGGTCGCCAGAATTATGTGGGTTTAATGGGTTAAATTATGAGGTTGTGTAAACTTACCATATCGTCCCTTGAGTTTAGAAGGTTGAGGGGTGATCTAATCGAGGTGTTTAAAATGATAAAGGGATTTGATAAGGTAGATAGAGAGAAACTATTTCCTCTGGCGGGGCAATCAAGAACAACAGGACATAATCTTAACATTCGAGCTTATTATTATTAGCATTTAAGAGAGAAATTAAGAAGTACTTTTTCACACAATGGGTGGTGGAAATCTGGGACTCGCTCCTCCAAAAGACTATGGATACTGGATCAATTGACATTTTCAAGACTGAGATCAATAGGTTTTTTGCTGGGTAAGGACATCAAGGGATATGGAATAAAGACGGGTAAATGGAGTTGAGGTACAGATCAGCCATGATCTAATTGAATGGCGGAATAAGCTCAAGGGGCTGAATGGCCTCTTCATGCTCTTATGTTCAAATAGTGATGGTTATTACCTGCCTCCATAGCTTAGGAGAAACCACTTCATTAAGGACAATATAGCACTTTTACCTGTACTAAGGAACATGGGTAAAAAAATCCTACCATTAAGGAATGAGAACTGAACCATGAAAGATGAGAGATATTCCATTATAGAAAACTGCTGTAAGAACACTGGGTTTCAATATCCCGACAAATATATACCAAGGAACCAGACCGATCCTTACCCCCTCTCACCTTTCTCCTTCCTAAGGGACCTTCAGGGATTTTCCCACCCAGTTTTATGTCGAGGAGCAAGTGACCGTCTGAGTCAGCTCACTGAACTGCCCTTACATTAACCAGTTTGCATCAAATTTAAGATTTCTTTTCAACCCTTGATGACGGCACCCACAAGCTACTGAGTAAATGAATTAACTCTTTCTTGCCAAATCATCAAAGATAGAGTTAGACAATCGGTCTATGGGGGTACAGCAAAAACCATAAGTAAAGGTTAAAGTTGGGTACATGAACACTTAATAGATCAGAGCAAATGTAGTCAAAGTTGTCTTGCAGTTTGAATAATAAATTATTAATGGACAGTTACTTAAATGGAATAGGCCATTCAGCCCCTTAAACCATTAAAGTGAGTAGTTGAGGTTAAACATACATTTCACTGTATCACTGCAAATCAGTGTTAATGGACACTGAGTATTAATGATAGCAGTGATCAGAGTCTGACATTAAAATTGGTGCGATTACTCTAAGTGTAACACCTTGGATAACTGTTAACAGCTTTTGCTAGCTAGTCTATTGGATAGACTATCGCCTGGATACTGGTGATTAGACAATGTTTCAAAGCTAACACAACCGCGTTCTTATGAGCAGCACGGCTGACTCAATCTGCTTCCTTCCCTGGGATGTAAGTGCTAACTCCTGGAATATCTAGTCGATGAGCCCCTTTCAGCAGCAGGATTATCTGTTCCACTTGGATTTTTAGCTCCGACTGAATCCACCTCGTGCAGAAGCGATGATATCGGAGCTGGCTTCAGTCACCCCTTTGTTGATTTCAGAATAACTTCAGTTAAGCAACACTCTTATCTTTGTTTGTAGATGGATGGGATAGCCGTTCAATTTGACTTGAATAACTCACTATCTGTCCGAAACAACCTTCTCCTTTTCAAATCTGCTAATTGCTTAAAGGAGACTAGAGAATGCAAAAGAATCTCCAAACTAATAAAGAAGACTGCATGTACAAGAAACTACCTTGAACAAGGATAAACAGCTTCTGCTCACTATTCTACTGACATGATTACAGATTTTCAGAGGGGTGCAAAACCCTCTATTATCCAAACTTAATTTCAAAGGGAAGTCTCCCACATTCCATGGACCAATCCAAGTGACACGAAAAATCATAGAATCATTGAAAATTGCGGCACAGAAGGAGGCCATTTGGCCCATCATGTCCGTGCCGGCCGAAAAAGAGCCATCCAGCTTAATCCCATTTTCCAGCACTTGGTCCATAGCCCTGTAGGTTACGGCACTTCACGTGCACATCCAAGTACTTTTTAAATGAGTTGAGGGTTTCTGCCTCTACCACCCTTTCAGGCAGTGAGTTCCAGACCCCCACCACTCTCTGGGTGAAAAATATTCTCCTCAACTCCCCTCTAATCCTTCTACCAATTACTTTAAATCTATGCCCCCCGGTCACTGAACCCTCTGCTAAGGGAAATAGGTCCTCCCTATCCACTCTATCTAGGCCCTTAATTTTTTACACCTCAGCTTCCTCTGTTCCAAAGGAAACAACCCCAGCCTATCCAATCTTTCCTCATAGCTAAAATTCTCCAGTCCTGGCAACATCCTCGTAAATCTCCTCTGCACCCTCTCTAGTGCAATCACATCCTTCCTGAAATGTGGTGACCAGAACTTTTCACAGTACTCAAGCTGTGGCCTAACCAGTGTTTTATACAGTTCTAGCATAACCTTCCTGCTCTTATATTCTATGCCTCGGCTAATAAAGGAAAGTATTCCCTATGCCTTCATAACCACCTTATCCACCTGTCCTGCTACCCTCAGGGATCTGTGGACATGCACTCCAAGGTTCCTCACTCCCTCTACACCTCTCAGTATCCTCCCATTTATTGTGTACTCCCTTGCCTTGTTTGCCCTCCCCAAATGCATTACCTCACACTTCTCTGGATTGAATTCCATTTGCCAGAAGAAAGATTTGCACACCTTTCATGATCTCAGGACGTTCTAAAGTGCTTCACAGCCAATGGAGTACTTTTTGCCAGAAGGTCTCATTCCCCCGTTCTGTCAATCTTTGAATCAGATGTCTTAAAACACAATAGGAGGACCTTCGGCCCATCGTGCCTGTGCTGGCTCTTTGTAAAGGGCGATCCAATTAGTCCCACTCCCCTGCTCTTTCCCCACAGCCCTGCACATATATCCTTTTCAAATATATAACCAATTCCCTTTTGAAAGTTCTTATTGAATCTATTTCCACCATGCTTTCAGGCAGTACATTCCAGATCATAACAACTCGCTGCGTAAAATCATTTCTCTTCATCGGCCCCCTGGTTCTTTTACCAATTATTTTAAATCTATGTCCTCAACCAACAGTGGAACTAGTTTCTCCTTATTTACTCTATAATACCTCTATTAAATCTTCCTTAACCTTCTCTGCTCCAAGGAGAACAATTCCAGCTTCTCTGGACTCTCCACATAACTGAAATCCCACATTCCTGGTATCATTCTGATAAATCTCCTCTGGACCTCACCAAAGCCTTGCATCCTTCCTAAAGAGTGGTGCCCAGAATTGGACACAATATTCTAGCTGAGGCCGAACCTGTGATTCATAAAGGTTCAGCATAACCTCCTCGTTTAGTACTCCCTGGGGCCGATTTTTTGGGTGACGGAGTGGGTGCATTGGGGGAGGGGGGGCTCTGAAAATTGCTGAAATTCCGAGCAGGTTCGGAGCCCGGCTCCAACCCACTGACTTCCGGGTTCCCCAGAGAGGCAGCCGGGTGTGCGTGCTTCCCGGATGCGGGAGTCCCACCGGCAATTAAAGCCGGCGGGATGATCATTTGCATAGTTTGTCCGATAGTTAAGGTACTTGAGATACCTCATTGAATAGACATTTTGGCAGGGGTGCAATTTTGAAGGATCCTCAGCGTGTTTCCAGTGCTGTGGGAAACACTCCCTGATCCAGCAGACATGTTTCAGCCAGCAGCCAGTGGGAGATGCAAAGGATTATTTGACAGGTGGGGAGAGAACCTCATTTATTGCAGCAGGGCACTGTGTCACTTCAGATTTGGCTTCAAGACCTTTTGTGTTTTCACTCAAAATTCTTACTTTCTACCCAAATCTCTACTGTGCAAACACATGTACCTACTTTATGGACCCCCTCAAACTCACACCGTCAGGATTGGGGGGGGGCGCCATGGCTGCATTCATCACTTCATCCGAGGACGAGCAACATCACCAGCCTCGCCAAGCACGGTGTCCACCTCTGACACGTGGAGTTCCACGACACAGTGCTGCGCCACAGGCACCTGTACAAGAGCACGGAGGGCAACAACAGAGAGAGCGACATCGCGGGAGGCAACAGGGTCTGCAGACCGAGGCTCAGCTTCCTGGACCTCTCTGAGGAGCAGTGCATACGGAGGCTGAGAGTCAGTCGTCAGGTAATCACAGACATCTGCAGCCTCCTTCATGCTGAGCTGCTCCCGGCAGGGCCGAGCAGCATCTCCTTACCTGTCGCTGTCAAAGTCACCACTGCCCTCAACTTCTTCACCTCCAGATCATTCAAGGGTGCCACCGGGGACATCGCCGGGGTCTCTCAGTCGTCTGCACACAAGTACGTAAGGCAGGTTACCAATGGCTTGTTTCGCAGGGTCTCGCACTACGTCAAATTCCCCATGGAAGACCTCAGCCAGACGGAGAGGGCAGTGGGATTCCACTCTGTGGCTGGCTTCCCACGGGTGGTACAGGGTGTCATCGATTGCACCCATATAGCAATACGAGTACCTCCACACGAGCCAGGACTGTTCATCAACTGGAAGGGCTATCACTCTATCAACACTCAGCTCATTTGTGACCACCACAAGAGATTCCTTCACATGTGCGCCAGATACCCTGGTAGCTGCCATGATTCCTTCATCCTCCGGGAGTCCAACATCCCGCCCCTCTTCCACGCACCGAACACCTGCAAGGGCTGGCTCCTCAGGGACAAGGGATACCCCCTGCACACGTGGCTCATGACACCTTTGAGGAACCCCACCACCGAGCAACAGTGTCGATATAACGACAGCCACATCGCTACTAGGTCTACAATTGAGCAAGCTATAGGGTGCTCAAGATGCGCTTCAGGTGCCTTGATCGTCCTGGGGGAGCGCTTCAATATGCACCAGACAGAGTGGCACCCCTCTGTTGTGCACAACATGGCACAACAGAGGGGTGCCACTTGAGGAGGCCCCATTCACATCTGCCACCCACATTGAGGAGGGGGAGGGGGAGGAGGAGGAGGAACAACCCATGGGCAGAACAGCGGCTCACCTGGCTGCTCGTCAGGCCAGGGAGTCACTGATGTGTGAACGGTTCTCCTAACATCAGACAGTGTGAAGAGTCCAGTCCTCACAACCTGGACAGATCAGCGGCCACACCAGCACCCTCCTCCTTTCACAAAACAAATCAGTCCTACAACTACACATACACCCACTGTAGAGTGAACCACAGTGTCAAGTGTGGGCGTTAATGGTGAACCTCATGAAAGGGCCTTATTACAGAAGCTGATCAAGAATGGCCAAGACGTGGCAGTAGTGGTGACAATAATAATATTTAATGTGCGTTTAACAAAAAGAAAATATCAATAAAAAATATGACCAACCGTCAAACACCCTTGTGTATCCCCTTTGTGCTTATAAAACCTTCGCCTTTTGCTTCCGACGACTTCTACATGGTGCATCCCCTGTGGCTGCAGCAGAGGTAGTGGCAGGTTGCTCTTGTTCATGCCCTGACCGATTAGATGCTTTGAGCCTACGCCCTCTGGGTTTCAGTGCCCATGAGGGCCCCACCAAAGACTGCTCCACCTGCACCTGTGCAGGGGTAGACTCGGCCACCTGGAGAGGAGGCAGCATTACGGGTACTGGTTGAGAGGGGCGCAACGGGTGAAATGTGGGTGTCGCTTTGAGTGGTGTCCCCACTTCCATGTCCCCTTTTGCCATTTTTCCTCCCCTGGGCCAGGCCCACACCACTCCTACCACTCTGCTGGACGACAGTTTGGAGGACATGTGTGAAGCCTTGTAAGACCAGTGCCAGAGTATCTGCCTGCCTGTTTAAGGCGGCAGAATGTTGTTCACCCTGAGTCCGAACGGCTGTTGTCAGGGCCTGAATGAACTCATTGGTGAGCCGTGCTTGAAGCTTGATGGAGGCTAACCTTCCCTCCAATGCAGACATTCCCGCACTTACCCACAACACTATCTCAGAGATGCCCTCATGTCCCTGTGACACTATCTCAGAGATTCCCTCCTGTACCTGTGCCACCATTCCACTCATGCAGGATGTAGGGGGTGGTGGTGTGTGTCAGCTTCACCTCTGACTTCTGAGCGGTTCGAATCGCTCCCACTCCCTGGGTTCTAGACCTTGGACTTATTTGGGGGTTGTGACAAAGTGCAGCAGACAACCGGTTTTGGTGCAAGAAACTTTGACCTTTATTCAAGAGAGAAAATACAACACAACAATCTTAACACTCTAATAAAATGGGGAACACTTCGGTACACACGAGGGAAATTACAGTCGAAAGATACCTCACCCCTCCCAATCCCACTGTACTAGCTAAGTTGGACTCTAAAGGACCAGAGATAATGCTCACCAAACGAATCCTTGACAGTAATTCACCCAGAGGTAAGTCAGGAATAGATCGTAGAGTGGAAACTTTGTGGATCTTCAGTTTTCTCCCGAGTTGGTTTTCTTTGGTCGCGGTGGCCCAATATTACCCGGTTGGTTGGTGGCAATATTTGGTTGGTTGTTTCGTAAGGCCCTTGTTGCCGCGAGGTGTCTGATGGTCACTGGGGCTGTTGCTCTGGTTTCTTTTTGTGTGTCGACCCGCTTCTAGAGCTGCTGACCTTCTCTGTTGAACTGCTTTCCTGTTGCCCCCTCGCCTTGTTGAACTGTCCTCTCCCGAGCTGTCGAACTCCTGGCTGAACTGAACTGCTTTGCCCTTGCAGGTCTGGCTGACCGGTTCTCTCACGTAGGGGTCGTTGGTTTCGCTGGAAGCTGCTCTCCTTCCAGAGACAGGCAGAACAAGAGAAGCAGAACACAAGAGCCAGAGAGAGAGAGAGAGAGAGCGGTTTCGAGTTTCCACTTCTATATCCCTCTCTTACAGTGGTCTTCGTCACTTAAAAAAAAAGCACTTCATGTCTGTTTAAACAGTTCTTACAAAGTCCTTAAGAATCTTTGATGGCTTTTGATGATCCCTCATCATGTTGCAATTGCTTCTCCCGATGGGTCATTGTTTTAATTCCGATTTGCTGATCACCTGGTATACAGGCTTCCTTTTGTATCCAACGTCCTAGGTGTTGATCGGTTTTGCTTTAAAACAAAGACATGGCCCCACCATGTCTGGAGCAGTTGCCTCTTTCAATGGCCTACAGCCTTTCGAATTAGTGCTGAGTGTTGACCACCTGCTGTAGGCTTTGCATTAAAACAGAGACATGTCTGAAGCAGTAATTCTCCCACATTCCACTGTGTGTGTTGTTGATTCGTCTGGTGACCTCTCACCTATCCTTGCATCTTAGGATTTTAGTCAATGGCCAAAGTTTTCCATACTCAGTGAAAAGGTGAATTCCCAGAATTCTTACAGTCGCCCCTACGAGGAAGCGAGTCCCTTGAAGGACGTGGATTCCTCGAAAAGTACTTTTCCCTGGTTGATGCTTCCTGGTGCGGTGCGTGTGTGAGTCGTCCCAATATTTCATCACCCTGAAATGGTTAGAACAGAGTCCAAAGTCCTTTTCTTTAGGGTTTTCCTCCGAGTTTTGGGGGATCTGTGAATTTTGAGAATCTTACAAGGAGTTGGACTCCTCTATCCTCTGCGCTATTGTGCAGAGTGCGAGTGGCACCTGTTCCAGCACCTCGCAAATGTGCTGCTGTCCCTCGATCATTCTCCTTTTAAAGGATGGCCCCCAGGGTTCAGCATCTGTGTCCAGCTGAGCAGAGCCTGGAGAGGAGTGCTCCCACCGACACAGACTCTCCACAGCTGCCCCTGCCACCAGTGTCTGCTCGTGCTCACTTGTGTGTGGTCACTCACCAGGTGCCAACCCAACTAACTGAGGACTAGGACCCACCGAGGTGTGAGTATCTGCGCTGGTGGATGGCTCACTCAGATATGACGGTGCGCCCTCAGAGGCCGGCAGGTCCTCTGAGGAATCGCCCTCTGACCTCACAGCAGTCATTGAAGGCCCTGTAAGAGAACAGAATTCAATATTAAGCATGATTACAGATGTGTCATGTTGCGATGAGCATACTGAGGTGCTGAAGATGGTGAGGCATGTTAACATCAATTCATATTCTGTGTGATGAATGTTAAAGTTCTGTCACCAGACGTTTGTCGGGGGTCAGTCTCGGCGTCCCCGACGGACAGGCACTCGAGGGTCCGGCTCAGCTCCAGCGCCTCCTGCTCCACATCCGTGAGGACAACGATCTGTTGCAGACCCCCTCCGGTCCTCACCCTCTCCCGTCCATTCTGGGCTCTCTTCTCCGCGAAGGGGAGAAAGTAGAGACGTGTGAGTGAGCGATGGTGACGTGGCCAACCGATGAATGCATTGGTTTGGGTGCGGCTGACCGTGAAAAAGAGATGCATCAGAGGGTGAGTATGAGCCAGAGCCATGACATTGTATGAGGATTGGGTTGAGTGGTAGTGGTGGGATGAGTACGGGGGAGGTGAGGAAGTGGTGAGTCAGTGCAGGTAAGTTGAGGATGAGGTTTGAGTGGGTGTGAGGAGTGATGTGATAGAGTAGTGTCAGCAGTGCAGAATGAGTTGTGGGGTGGGGGCGGTGATGTGGAAGACGGAGTGTAGGAGAATGAGTAAGTGTACTCATTTTGACTGACCTAGTTAGGTCATTGAAGTGCTCCCTGCACTGGACCCAAGTGCGGGATATGTTACTGCTGCTGGTGACCTCTTCTGTCACCTCGAGCCAGGCCTTCTTGGTGGCAGAGACAGGCCATTTCCTCCCGTCTGCCGGGTAGAACACATCCCTCCTCTTCCTCACCCCATCCAGTAGCACCTGGAGTGAGGCAACACTGAATCTAGGAGTAGCTTTTGCCCTGGGCTGCTCCATTGTGTAATTTTAGGTGTTTGCTCCAGGAGCAGCCATTGGAGGACTGTTCCTTTAAATGGGGCTGCTCCAGCTGACAGCCGGTGATGTGGGTGCACTGTCCACCCTCTGCGCAGGTTTCCGATGGGAAACCCAGAAGCCACGTTAAGTGGCTCCAATTTACCCACGATCGCTTGGGGAACGGATGGATTTTATTGGGCAGGTTACCCACGCGTCCAATCGCGCACCCACCCCCCCCCCCAACCCCCACCCCCACCCCCCGCTGCCATCCCGCCTCCCCGCTAATATTGGGGCCTATGACTCTATTTATAAAGTCAAGGATCCCATATGCATTTACAACATCTTTATCAACGTGTCCTTCCGCCTACAACAATTTGTATATGTACACCCCCAGAGCTATCTGTTCCTGCACCTCCTTTAAAACTGTATCATTTAGTTTTGTATTACCTCTCATTTTGCCTTCCAAAATGCATCACTTCACACTTTGTTGCATTAAATTTCATCTTTTGTGGGCGTCACTGGCGAGGCCGGCATTTATTGCCCATCCCTAATTGCCCTTGAGAAGGTGGTGGTGAGCCGCCTTCTTGAACCGCTGCAGTCCGTGTGGTGACGGTTCTCCCACAGTGCTGTTAGGAAGGGAGTTCCAGGATTTTGACCCAGCGACGATGAAGGAACGGCGATATATTTCCAAGTCGGGATGGTGTGTGACTTGGAGGGGAACGTGCAGGTGGTGTTGTTCCCATGTGCCTGCTGCCCTTGTCCTTCCATGTGGTAGAGGTCGTGGGTTTGGGAGGTGCTGTCGAAGAAGCCTTGGCGAGTTGCTGCAGTGCATCCTGTGGATGGTACACACTGCAGCCACAGTGCACCGGTGGTGAAGGGAGTGAATGTTTAGGGTGGTGGATGGGGTGCCAATCAAGTGGGCTGCTTTGTCCTGAATGGTGTCGAGCTTCTTGAGTGTTGATGGAGCTGCAGTCATCCAGGCAAGTGGAGAGTATTCCATCACACTCCTGACTTGTGCCTTGTAGATGGTGGAAAGGCTTTGGGGAGTCAGGAGGTGAGTCACTCGCCACAGAATACCCAGCCTCTGACCTGCTCTTTTAGCCACAGTATTTATATGGCTGGTCCAGTTAGGTTTCTGGTCAATGGTGACCCCCAGGATGTTGATGATGGGGGATTCGGCGATGGTAATGTCGTTGAATGTCAAGGGGAGGTGGTTAGACTCTCTCTTGTTGGAGATGGTCATTGCCTGGCACTTGTCTGGCACGAATGTTACTTGCCACTTATGAGCCCAAGCCTGGATGTTGTCCAGGTCTTGCTGTATGCGGGCTCGGACTGCTTCATTATTTGAGGGGTTGCGAATGGAACTGAACACTGTGCAATCATCAGTGAACATCCCCATTTCTGACCTTATGATGGAGGGAAGGTCATTGATGAAGCAGCTGAAGATGGTTGGGCCTAGGACACTGCCCTGAGGAACTTCTGCAGCAAAGTCCTGGGGCTGAGATGCTTGGCCTCCAACAACCACTACCATCTTCCTTTGTGCTAGGTATGACTCCAGCCACTGGACAATTTTCCACCTGATTCCACTGATTTCAATTTTACTCGGGCTCCTTGGTGCCACACTCGGTCAAATGCTGCCTTGATGTCAAGGGCAGTCACTCTCACCTCACCTCTGGAATTCAGCTCTTTTGTCCATGTTTGGACCAAGGCTATAATGAGGTCTGGAGCCGAGTAGTCCTGGCGGAACCCATGTGTCTGCCCGTTTCACCACTCTGTCTATGAACTCCTAAAGTCTGCTATTATCCTCCTCACTGTTTACTACATTTCCAAGTTTTGTGTCATCTTCAAACTTTGAAATTGTGCCATCCATACCCAAGTCCAGGTCATTAATATATATCAAAAAGAGCAGTGGTCCTAATACCAGTGCCTAGGGAACACCACTGAATACTTCCCTCCAGTCTGAAAAACAACCGTTCACCACAACTCTCTGCTTTCTGTCTCAGCCAATTTCAGACCTGTTTTACCACTGTCTAGGGTTCTAAAAGAGGTGGCTGCAGAGATAGTGGATGCATTGGTTTTGATCTTCCAAAATTCCCGAGGTTCTAGAATGGTCCCAGTGGATTGGAAGATAGCAATGTAACCCCGCTATTCAAGAAAGGAAGGAGAGAGAAAACAGGGAACTTCAGGCCAGTTAGCCTGACATCAGTCGTCGGGAAAATGCTGGAATCCATTATTAAGGAAGTGGTAACAGGGCACTTAGAAAATCATAATATGATTAGGCAGAGTCAACATAGTTTTATGAAAGGGAAATTGTGTTTGACAAATTTATTAGAGTTTTTTTGGAGATGTAACTAGCAGGGTAGATAAAGGGGAACCAGTGGATGTAGTATATTTGGATTTTCAAAAGGCATTCGATAAGGTGCCACATAAAAGATTGTCACATAAGATAAGGGCTCATGGGGTTGGGGGTAACATATCAGTATGGATAGAGGATTGGTTAAAGGACAGAAAACAGAGAGCAGGAATAAACGGGTCATTTTCAGGTAGGCAGGCTGTAACTAGTGGGGTGCCACATGGATTAGTGCTACTCTACCCCAGAGGGCTATGGATCATTGAGTGTATTCAAGGCTGAGATCGATAGATTTTTGGACACTAAGGGAATCAAGGGAAATGGGGATAGGGCGGGAAAGTGGAGTTGAGGTTGAAGATCAGCCATGATCTTATTGAATGGCAGAGCAGACTCGAGGGGCCCTATGGCCTACTCCTGCTCCTATTTCTTATGTTCTTATGTTCTTATAAGCAAGATCCATTTGGGTTCAAAGAGAGTCCAGGGTTACACACCAGGCCATGGAGTTCCAGAACCAAGTCAACCCGATGTGGCAGTTTTATTAATGTAATACAAGCAAGTCTGCAGCACTCTGGGGCACTATGGATGATCTACCAGCCAGCCTGGCTCACTAATGGAACCTCGGGGAGTAGATCTGTTACTCAGTCTCCAGATGTCCCTCCAGTTCAAAGCCTTAATGTGTAGGGTGCTCCTAACTGGATAAGCAGCAAGGAGCTTACCAGTGAACTGCGACAGTAAACTGCACAACTTCAGTTGTTTAAACTCCAGCATTACTCCTGCACGTATTCGAGGGCCCTAAGCTTTCACTTTGCCGAGCTGCAATTTGGAATTGGGTAAGTAGAATTATCTACTGGGGTAAGTAAAAATTAGAAACTCTTAAACATGATGATGGTTTCCCTATGTGTCAAAAACCTGAGTAACTGAACAAAAATCTCCTAACTTTCACTGGTTGGTTGCTACGAATTGCAGTTCACATGTGATTGGTCAAGCAATCGAGGATTTGACCTTGTGGAAATGGAACAAAGAGTTTCTGGTTGAGATGAGAGCGGGTGAAACTTTTGTGTCAGGTAACCTCAGCAGCATGAAACCAGAATATTCTCAATTGTGTTCAATCACTTAACCCAAAGGTTCACAACCCGGGGGGGCACAAGAGAACAGGCTGGCCAAGAAGGAGAACCACTGATGCAACTTCACATGGCCACAGGTGCATCAGGAGCCTGAATTTCTTTAAATTTTAAAGTAACTAAGCAAATTTAAATCCAAAGAGAAAGTATCCACCGATACAGCCCAAGGGATATTTGAATTCCAGCCGATTTCTAGACGGGAAGTTGGACCAAATCAGAGCTGCTTCTGATGTACAGTAAACGGTTACGATGTGCCAGAAGCAGCCCTGATCGGTTTTCAGAGATAATTTTAAAGCCATGCCACTTGATCAGTTCTGGCTCTCAATTCTGATTTGTCACAAAGAGCTGTTGAAATACTTGTCCACTTTGCCTCAACATGTCTGTGTGAAGTAGGATTTTCTTCACTTACTTGCATCAAAAACAAGTGTAGAAGTTGCTTGAATGTGGAGACTGAGTTGAGGTCGAACCTCTTTGAAATCAAACTGAGATTCCAGAAATTGTGCACTAGCAGCAAACATCAAACCTACTCATTGTGACAGAGGCAAGTCATCCAGTGTTCTTTGATGTTCAGGTTTATTCAGTAGTTATAGTAGTGGTGCTATTTATGTTGCTTTCTGTCTTAAACTGTAAGTTAGATCGGCCGAGAAAATAAAATCCTCCTGTTCTATACAAAAATACTTCTTAAAAGACAGGGCGCCTGGATAGGATGTGAATCTCCAAAGGGGGAGCTCAACAAAAAAGGTTTGGGAACCTCAGGCTTAACCTGCAAGAACATTTCCAAAGAGCAAGATTTTCACTAATAGATACAAATGTTTTCCTTTGGTTGCAGGTAAATCGGAAAGCGTTCAACATGAGTACCTCGCTAACACTGGTAACATCGTAGGTACAGGTCAGTGCACTAGTCCAACATTATTTACCAGTAAGTGCTGCGTATGGAAATGTAATGAGATTAACAGAGATGAAGGTGATTGAATGCTAATCAGATCTCTATTAACTTACACTACAAGAATCAGCTACTCTTGCTTTGGACCTTAACAATGTGCCTGTCCAAAAAGGTTCACTTGGAACGCAATTGGTAGAGCTTTGAAAAGCACCACTGCATGCATCCTCTCCCCCCAACATTATTGTGTCTGACGCTGTGTCCCTCGTGGAAATCGGGGCTGAGAGATTTGCTTTCTCCCTCCTCTCCCGAAGGTGGTGATTTGTACTGGACCACCTTCCAGTACTGTTTCCAAGAAGTCACTATATGTGCGAGTCCGGACAGTGGCTGTCGACAGGCTATTTAAGCATGGGGAAAGGTGTTGAACCTGATCCTAGGCATGCCTATTGTCAACAGATGTGCACTATTCAGTGCTGTGTGCTGCAAAGTGATCAGGAGGAGAAAACTAGCCTATGGACAATGAGGCTAATAGTGTTACTTTTATCGCTATTCAGGCGACATCAATTAACTGACTGCAGATAAGAGATGGAGCTTAGGCCATCGTGCTCTGTATGGTTCGAAACTACATTGTGCAGTCATTTACTCCTGGACCTTTGGGAGCCATTCAGGTTCCGAGTTAACCATTACTTGCTGCTGGGTAATGAGAGCATGCTGTTGGCATTTGACAGTACAGCCTAAATTCTCCAGAACTTTCTGTTCTGTCAGTACCATAATCTAATGAGGCATCTGTCCTAATTACAACTGTTTTGGCTGTATCGTCTTGTTCTACCACTGAATCAACAAAATAAATCTAAATACACGTAGCCATATTCACTGTTGATTAATTATCTGATTATTTATTCTTAGCAGAGCGAGTTAAAAGTGGACAAAACTGTTTGCTAAACTCTTACTTTAAGGCTAAATTAACTTTGAGATGATGACTTCACATGGAGGAACATCAATGTAGTCTAACATTCCTCTGAAGTCACGGATACGTTTTCATTTTGTGTGATTTGGGCTGGATTTTGCTGTGAGCAACAAACAAACAGTTCATTAGACTTGCACTTTCCCAGAGACTTTCTATGAGCTTTCTCACGGCAAGTTCCTGTCAACGGGACAGCCAAACGGCACAGTGCCCTCTACAGGGCATCTGGGACCTGTGTGAACAGGCAATGGGCTGTTTGTATCTCCTCAAGAATCATTAATAACAGCGCGGGTCAGAACCAGGAAGTGTAAGTTAGAATAGTGAATTCAATGTCAAATCAGGTTCAGGAAGTGAAATAAAGAGAGGGTAAGAAAGATTGGATTAAGAGACAGAGATCGAAGGGACAAAAAGAAAAAGTCAAAAAAAATTATTTAAATTTCTTTTTAAATGAACAACAATAATTAATAGCTGAAGGAATGTGACTCCACACTTGTAAAAGTTAATTTTCAGTGCCAGCGAGGTTGTTTGGCAGTAATTAAAACTTACCATGCCGTTAAAAGGATACTTAGACTTGAAATAACTTTCTGTGGTGAGTTTAGTCCGTATCTACGAGGTAGGTACAGGAACTTCACTGTTCAATATCTCTGAATGGTGAGTCTGCCGGTAAGCTGCCGTTTTTGCACAGCTTTTGGAGGAGCATCGCATCTCAGAGAGCAACTTCACGACTTCCGCGTTTAACAGCGCAATTGCGGTCGCTGGAAGTTACTGTCTGTTTTGCACAGAAGTAACGGTGAGCGCTGTTAGCCTCACTGTTAATTTTACAGCAAAATCCGGACCCCTGTTTTCGACTTTCTGCCTTCACTTGAAGCAGCCCGTGCAGACTGGCTACTCTAAGTACCTCTAAAACTTGGGACACCACAGCATTTGTAGAACCACAGAAGGGCACCATTGTGTTTCCCTGACAAAAAACACTGCTCTGTTGGCGAGCAGCATTGTTTAATACAACCGACTTAAAGTGGTCTTATTGCTGCCTTGGTCTAACACGGGTATGATTGACCGTGACCAGTGCTGTTTCCTGACACCACTTGATTGCATGATTCACTATGTGATCCCAATGGAGTCAGATCAGAAATAGTGTTTTCATGCACAACATAGAACAAGATGACCTAGCTGATAACAGGTGAAGCTCATTCAACTGAGACAAACAAATCTGAAGTGACAAAGAGCCTGTGATTAAAACTCAGATTAAAAAGTACTCAACCATTTAGTCTATGTCGACTCTCATTAAAGCGAGATTTTCGACCAGCGGTTCAGGATATAAAGCAAACATTCTGCTTCCCCCATCATTTCAGAAAAGTAACAAAAATATCCTCATTCTTAAATACAAAATCTGAAACCATGTGTTTTTTAAAATACTTGTTTTAAGGTTTTCCATGCTCAAGTGAGGAGTCATGATGTGGAGATGCCGGTGATGGACTGGGGTGGACAAATGTAAGGAGTCTTACAACACCAGGTTATAGTCCAACAGCTTTATTTGAAATCAAATGAAATTGTTGGACTATAACCTGGCGTTGTAAGACTCCTTACATCAAGTGAGGGATGTTAGTGGTGGGAAACTGAATACATTTATGCCAGTTTTTCACCCAGTGTTAACACTAAGAACTTTCTACCTGTGAGGATAAGGATGTAGGTTGCGGGGAGGACAGCCAGAATGCTAAACATGGCAACGTGGAGCAGGAGGCAGTCCAAGGGCGGGAGGAGCGGAACAGAAAGGTTGTAGTCACAGCGGATTCGATAATCGGGGATAGCTAGCGTCCTCTGCAGTCGTGACCGAGAGTCCAGGAGGGGACCTGGTTCAAGGGTGAAGGATGTCTCGGAGCAACTGGAGAGGAACTTGGAAAGGGAGGGGGAAGATCCAGTTGTCGTGGTCCATGTTGGGACCAATGACGTAGGGAAGAAAAGGGAGGAAGTCATGATAAGAGATTATCAGAAGTTAGGAACTCAATTAAAAAAACAGGACCTCACAGGTGGTAATCTCGGGATTACTACACGAGCCACGTGCTAATTGGCAGAGAGATAAACAGATCAGGAAGGTGAATGGGTGGCTGAAAGACTGGCGTGGGAAGGAGGGGTTTCATTTCATGGGACACTGACACCAGTACTGGGACAGGAAGGAGCTGTACCATTGGGACGGGCTCCACCCGAACCAGAATGGGACCCAGGTCCAAGTGGAAAGGATAAAAAGGGGCTGTCACTAGGACTTTAGTAAGATGGGGCGGGGGGAGGGAGCTGGTGAAGATAAAAGAAATAGGAGATGAAGAGTAAAGGTCAGGAATAAGGGTAATATAAACGGACAGGGAACAAATACATTTATAGAACATAAGGACAAAATGACTGCTCAAATAAAATGTGGGGAACAATTATTAAAAACAAATTAAATTTCCTGTACAGCAATGCGCACTGCATCCGAAACAAAATGGGGGAACTGGAGACAATGATTCGTAGCGAGGAGCCAGATGTAATAGATAATTGAAACATGGCTACACAAAGAACAGGACTGGAGGTTAAATATTGCAGGATATAATGTATTTAGAAAGGTTGGGGATGGAAGAAGGGTGGGTGAGGTAGCTGCACTAATTAGATACAACATAATGGCAGTCGAAATAAGGGACATAAGTAACATGAAGATAGAAACAGAATCCATATGGATTGAGACAAAGGATCAGAAGGGATCGATCAGGTTAATAGGGATATTCTACAGAAATATGAAGACAAATCTATAAAATGAGTAAAAAAACATCGAATAATAATCATGGGAGATTTCAACTACCCTCAAATAAACTGATGTGGAGATGCCAGTGATGGAGTCGTTTGATTGGTGTGATGGTGTCCCAGCCTAATATAAGATATGCGATTTGAGAACCTCTCATTCACTACTCACCTGACGAAGGAGATAATCTCCGAAAGCTTGTGATTTTAAAATAAAATTGTTGGACTACAACCTGGTGTTGTAAGATTCCTTACATTTGCCCAAATAAACTGGCAAGAAGAGGTAGGAAAAGGGGAATGGAGTTTTTACAGTGTGTACAGGACTTCTTTCATACCGAGTATGTGAGAAGCCCAACAAGAGAGGAATCACTGCTGGATCTAATAATGGGAAATGACCCAGAGTAGATAAGAGAAGTAAGCATGGGGGAACATCTAGGCAATAGCGATCATAATATAATAAGGTTTAAGATAATGATTGAGAAAGACATAAATAAGAGAAAGGCCAAAGTAATAAATTGGAAAAAAAGCAAATTTTGGGGGAATGAGAATGGAACTCGGGAAAAAATGTTGAAAGACAAAGAGATCGAACAGCAGTGGGAAATATTTAAAACGATAATAATAAAGTTCAGGAGAAATATATTCCTCTAAAAAACAAGAACAAACTAGCCAATAATGAAACACCATGGATGAATAAAGAGATAAGGGAAAAATTGAAACTAAAGAAAAAGGCATACACTAAGTACATGGACAGTAAAAGAGAGGAGGTCAAAAGGGAATACGAAAAGGTTAGGAAAGAAGTTAGAAAATCAATTAAGAAGGCAAAGAGGAACTACGAAATTAAATAGTCAAGAAATATTAAAAAACAGAGTAAAGTATTCTACAGACACACAAATAACAAAAGAAAAATTAGAATAGGGACAGGGTCATTGAGGGATACACACGATAAACTCAGAGGGAATGACAGCGAAATGAAAGAAATATTGAATAGTTACTTTGGCCTCAGTATTTACCAGGGAGACTAACAAGGTGGGCAGGACATTAGAAGATAAGATCGAAAAGGAGCTAGAATCATAGAATGGTTACAGTTGGAAGGAGGCCATTTGGCCCGTTGAGTCTGTGCTGGCTCTCTGCAAGAGCAATCCAGCTCGTCCCACTCCCCCGCCCTATCCCCGTAACACCGCAAATTTTTTCCCTTCAAGTACTTATCCACTTCCCTTTTGAAAGCCACAATTCAATCTGCCTCCACCCCATCAGGCAGTGTATTCCTGATCCTAACCACTCGCTGTGTAAAAAAGTTTTTCCTCATGTCACCTTTGGTTCTTTTGCCAATCACCTTAAACCTATGTCCTCTGGTTCTTGACCCTTCCGCCAATGGGAACAGTTTCTCTCTATCTACTCTGTCTTGAACCTTTCATAATTCTGAACATGTCTATCAAATCACCTCTCAACCTTCTCTGCTCTAAGGAGAACAACCCCAGCTTCTCCAGTCTATCCACGTAACTGAAGTCCCTCATCCCTGGATCTCTTCTGCACCCTTTCTAAGGCCTTCACATCCTTCCTAAAGTGCAGTGCCCCGAACCTCCAGTTATGGCCGTACCAGTGTTTTATAAAGGTTCATCATGACTTCCTTGTTTTTGTACTCTATGCCTCTATTTATAAAGCCCAGGATCCAGTATGCTTTTTTAACTACTTTCTCAACCTGCCCTGCCTCCTTCAATGATTTGTGTACATAAACCCCCAGATCTCTCTGTTCTTGTACCCCTTTTAGAATTGTGCCCTCTAGTTTATATTGCCTCTCCTAGTTCTTCCTACTGAAACGTACCACTTCACACTCTCCTGCATTGAATTTCATCTGCCACGTGTCCGCCCGTTCCCCAGCCTGTTTATATCCTCTTGAAGTCTATCACTATCCTCCTCACTGTTTACTACCCTTCCAAGTTTTGTGTCATCTTCAAATTTTGAAATTGTGCTCCGTACACCCAAGTCCAAGTCATTAATATATATCAAGACAAGCAGTGGTCCCAGCATTGACCCCTGGGGAACACCACTGTACACCTCCCTCCAGTCTGAAAAACAACCGTTCACCACTACTTTCTGCATTCTATCACTTAGCCAATTTTGTATCCATGCTGCCACTGCCCCTTTTATTCCATGGGCTTCAACATTGATGACAAGCCTATTATGCGGCACTTTATCAAATGCCTTTTGAAAGTCCATATACACCACATCAACCGCATTGCCCTCATCAACCCTCTCTGTTACCTCATCAAAAAACTCTATCAGGTTAGTTAAACACGATTTGCCTTTAACAAATCCTTGTTGGCTTTCCTTAGTTAATCCATGTTTGTCCAAGTGACTGTTAATTTTATCCCTGATTATCATTTCTAAAAGTTTCCCCACCACCGAGGTTAAACTGACTGGCCTGTATTTGCTGGGTTTACCCTTACACCCTTTTTTGAGCAACTCTCCAGTCCTCTGGCGCCATCCCCGTATCTAAGGATGTTTGGAAGATTATGGCCAGTACCTCTGCATTTCCACCCTTACTTCCCTCAGCAACCTAGGATGCATCCCATCTGGACCGGGTGACTTATCTTCTTTAATTACAGCCAGCCTTTCTAGTACCTCCTCTTTATCAATTTTTAGCCCATTCAGTATCTCAACTACCTCTCACTTACTGTGATTTTGGCAGCATCTTCTTCCTTGGTAAAGACAGATGCAAAATACTCATTTAGTACCTCAGCCATGCCCTCTGCCTCCATGAGTAGATCTCCTTTATGGTCCCTAATCGGCCCGACCCCTCCTCTTACTACCCATTCACCATTTACATGCCTATAGAAGACTTAAATATAAAAATATTTAAGATAGAAAGGGGGAGATAATTGATAAACTAATCAAACTTACAAAGGATAAATCCCCTGGTCTGGATGGATTGCATCCGTGCATATTAAAAGAAGTCAGGGAAGAGATAGCAGAGGCACTATTAGATATATATAAAAATTCACTAGAAATGGGAATAGTGCCAGAGGACTGGCGGACAGTTAATGTTATTCCTATATTTAAAAAGGGAGACAGAACAAGTCCAGGGAAATATAGACCAGTTATCATAACATCAGTGATAGGAAAGATAATGGAATCTTTACTCAAAGATGCATTAGAAAAACATCAAGAGAACGAAGATATAATAAAGAGCAGTCAGCACGGATTTCAGAAGGGAAAGTCTTGCTTGACCAACCTCATTGAATTGTTTGTAGAATTAACAGAAAGAGTAGACAAGGGTAATATAGTAGATGGACTTTCAAAAAGTCTTCAATCAGGTACCGCATTGTAGACTCATGACTGAGGTCAGAGCATGTGGAGTCAGGGGACGGGTAGCAGAATGGATAGCAAGCTGGCTACAAAACAGAAAACAGAGAGTAGGGGTTAAAGATAGTGACTCAGACTGGTAAATGGTGGGAAGTGGTGTTCCACAGGGATCAGTGTTGTTCACGATTTACAGAAACTATTTATATTCAGAATTTGTGGACGACACCAAGTTGGAGGGTATAGTTAGTACAAAGGAAGAATGCACCAAAATGTGATAGGACATTAATAAACTCGTAGAATGGGCGTGTAATTGGCAAATTAATTTCAGTATAGATAAGAGTGAGGTGGTGCATTTTGGTAGGAAGAATAAGGGGATCACATACTGCTTGGATAATAAGGGCTTGATTTTCACACCCGCGATCGGGTACGTTCCTGGTGGGGGGGCTACGAAAATCGGGGATTCCCGGGGTGGGTCCGGAGCCCGGCTCCAACCTGCCCCATTTCCGGGTTCCCCACTGATGCGCTGACATGCGCGTGCAGCCCCCGCATGTGGGACTCCCGCCGACAATTAAAGCCAGCAGGGTGCCACTTAAGGTATTTATTTTGGTATTTCAGGTCATTAACAGACCTGATTAAGGGAATATTTCAGGAGGGGTGGGATTTCAGAAACAACTGGGACTGTTTCCCGTACGGGGGGGAAACACTCCCTGTTCAAATGGACATGTTGCAGCCATCAGCCTGTGGCAGCTGCAAAGGTCCATTTGACAGGTGGTGGGGGGAGACCCTCACTCATTGCAGGAGGCCACTCTGTCACTTGGGACAAAGTTTGGCCTCCACCACCCTCCTCCTGACAATCAAAGTCACCAACTTGCACACTTACCCCGGGGTCCAGACACATTTACCTACCTTGCGGACCCCCTCAAATGTACATCTTCCAGGTGGGGGCCGCCGTAGCTGCAGTCATGACCTCCTCGGAGGGCGAACAGCATCACCAACCTCGCCAGATTTTATTTTTAATCTATTTCACCCAAATGTTATCTTCAATCTGATGTCTGTTCTCACTATGAAGTGGGTTGATTTTCTGCACTGACTCTGCCAATCCTTTGATCTGATCCTTCCCATCAGCAGGTGGTGGCTGGAATGGTAGGCAGTGAAGGGGGTGGGTCGGTGAAGGGAGGGTCGGTGAAGGGGAGGGACGGTGAAGGGGAGGGATGGTGAAGGGGAGGGACGGTGAAGGGAGGGTCGGTGAAGGGAGGGTCGGTGAAGGGAGGGTCGGTGAAGGGGAGGGAGGGTGAAGGGGAGGGACGGTGAAGGGAGGGTCGGTGAAGGGGAGGGACGGTGAAGGGGAGGGACGGTGAAGGGGAGGGACGGTGAAGGGGAGGGATGGTGAAGGGGAGGGACGGTGAAGGGAGGGTCGGTGAAGGGGAGGGACGGTGAAGGGGAGGGACGGTGAAGGGGAGGGACGGTGAAGGGGAGGGACGGTGAAGGGGAGGGACGGTGAAGGGGAGGGATGGTGAAGGGGAGGGACGGTGAAGGGGAGGGAGGGTGAAGGGGAGGGACGGTGAAGGGAGGGTCGGTGAAGGGGAGGGACGGTGAAGGGGCGGGACGGTGAAGGGGAGGGACGGTGAAGGGGAGGGACGGTGAAGGGAGGGTCGGTGAAGGGGAGGGACGGTGAAGGGGAGGGACGGTGAAGGGGAGGGACGGTGAAGGGGAGGGACGGTGAAGGGGAGGGACGGTGAACGGGAGGGACGGTGAAGGGGAGGGACGGTGAAGGGGAGGGACGCTGAAGGGGAGGGACGGTGAAGGGGAGGGACGTTGAAGGGGAGGGACGGTGAAGGGGAGGGACGGTGAAGGGGAGGGATGGTGAAGGGGAGGGACGGTGAAGGGGGTAGAATGGTGAAGGGGAGGGACGGTAAAGGGGAGGGACGGTGAAGGGAGGGACGGTGAAGGGGGTAGAATGGTGAAGGGGAGGGACGGTGAAGGGGAGGGACGGTGAAGGGGAGGGACGGTCAAGGGGAGGGACGGTGAAGGGGAGGGACGGTGAAGGGGAGGGACGGTGAAGGCGAGGGACGGTGAAGGGGAGGGACGGTGAAGGGGAGGGACGGTGAAGGGGAGGGACGGTGAAGGGGGTAGAATGGTGAAGGGGAGGGACGGTGAAGGGGAGGGACGGTGAAGTGGAGGGATGGTGAAGGGGAGGGACGGTGAAGGGGAGGGACGGTGAAGGGGAGGGACGGTGAATGGGAGGGACGGTGGAGGGGAGGGACGGTGGAGGGGAGGGACGGTGGAGGGGAGGGACGGTGAAGGGGAGGGATTGTGAAGGGGAGGGACGGTGAAGGGGGTAGAATGGTGAAGGGGAGGGACGGTGAAGGGGAGGGACGGTGAAGGGGAGGGACGGTGAAGGGGAGGGACGGTGAAGGGGAGGGACGGTGAAGGGGAGGGACGGTGAAGGGGAGGGACGGTGAAGGGGAGGGACGGTGAAGGGGAGGGACGGTGAAGGGGAGGGTGTGGGTCAGTGAAGGGCAGGGATGGTGAAGGGGAGGGACGGTGAAGGGGAGGGACGGTGAAGGGGAGGGACGGTCAAGGGGAGGGACGGTGAAGGGGAGGGACGGTGAAGGGGAGGGATGGTGAAGGGGAGGGACGGTCAAGGGGAGGGACGGTGAAGGGGGTAGAATGGTGAAGGGGAGGGACGGTAAAGGGGAGGGACGGTGAAGGGGAGGGACGGTGAAGGGGAGGGACGGTGAAGGGGAGGGATGGTGAAGGGGAGGGAGTGGGTCAGTGAAGTGGAGGGACGGTGAAGGGGAGGGGGTGGGTCAGTGAAGGGGAGGGATGGTGAAGGGGAGGGGGTGGGACAGTGAAGGGGAGGGATCTTGAAGGGGAGGGGGTGGGACAGTGAAGGGGAGGGATCTTGAAGGGGAGGGGGTGGGACAGTGAAGGGGAGGGATGGTGAAGGGGAGGGGGTGGGACAGTGAAGGGGAGGGATCTTGAAGGGGAGGGGGTGGGACAGTGAAGGGGAGGGATGGTGAAGGGGAGGGGGTGGGACAGTGAAGGGGAGGGATCTTGAAGGGGAGGGGGTGGGACAGTGAAGGGGAGGGATGGTGAAGGGGAGGGGGTGGGACAGTGAAGGGGAGGGACGGTGAAGGGGAGGGGGTGGGACAGTGAAGGGGAGGGACGGTGAAGGGGAGGGGGTGGAACAGTGATGGGGAGGAGATTTTTTAAAATTCGTTCATGGGATGTTGGCGTCGCTGGCGAGGCCGGCATTTATTGCCCATCCCTAATTGCTCTTGAGAAGGTGGTGGTGAGCTGCCTTCTTGAACCGCTGCAGTCCGTGTGGTGACGGTTCTCCCACAGTGCTGTTAGGAAGGGAGTTCCAGGATTTTGACCCAGCGACGATGAAGGAACAGCGATATATTTCCAAGTCGGGATGGTGTGTGACTTGGAGGGGAATGTGCAGGTGGTGTTGTTCCCATGTGCCTGCTGCTCTTGTCCTTCTAAGTGGTAGAGGTCGCGGGTGTGGGAGGTGCTGTCGAAGAAGCCTTGGCGAGTTGCTGCAGTGCATCCTGTGGATGGTACACACTGCACCCACTGTGCGCCGGTGGTGAAGGGAGTGAATGTTTAGGGTGGTGGATGGGGTGCCAATCAAGCGGGCTGCTTTGTCCTGGATGGTGTCGAGCTTCTTGAGTGTTGTTGGAGCTGCACTCATCCAGGCAAGTGGAGAGTATTCCATCACACTCCTGACTTGTGCCCTGTAGATGGTGGAAAGGCTTTGGGGAGTCAGGAGGTGAGTCACTCGGCCACAGAATACCCAGCCTCTGACCTGCTCTTGTTGCCACAGCCAAACTGAGCATCAGTGAGCAGGTTATTGGTGAGTAAGTGCCACTTGATAGCACTGTCAACGACACCTTCCATCACTTTGCTGATGATTGAGAGTGGACTGATGGGGTGGTAATTGGCCGGATTGGATTTGTCCTGCTTTTTGTGTTCAGGACATACCTGAGCAATTTTCCACATTGTCAGGTAGATGCCAGTGTTGTAGCTGTACTGGAACAGTTTGGCTAGAGGTGCAGCTAGTTCTGGAGCACAAGTCTTCAGCACTACAGCCGGGATGTTGTTGGGGCCCATAGCCTTTGCTGTATCCAGTGCACTCAGCCGTTTCTTGATATCACCTGAAGTGAATCAAATTGGCTGAAGACTGGCTTCAGTGATGGTGGGGATATCGGGAGGAGGCCGAGATGAATCATCCACTCGGCACTTCTGGCTGCAGATGGTTGCAAACGCTTCAGTCTTGTATTTTGCACTCGTGTTAAATTATTGATTTCCAAGCATTTGCTAAACTGTGTTAGAATCTGAATATTGATATGACAGCCTCTGTTACACTCGTCTCCCCTTTTAATTGGACGATACGTGTTTCTGGATGTTTTCTATGATGGTATGAAAAGCCAAATGGGATTCTGAGTTTTCTGCCTCAGGGCATTATAATATAAAAGCAAAAAGTGACGTTGAATGTTTTGCAAGACATTGGTATCATAGTGCACAGTTGGACAATTGCATGAAGTGCAGGGTACCCTATTATAAGAAGAATATTCGAGCACAGAAAGGACACAGTGGACATTCACTGGAATAATACCAGGAATTGGAAGTTATCGTTATGAAGAAAGGTGCAAAAATTGGGGCCTTTCTCATTGGAACGGAGAAGGTGAAGATGAGACCTAGTGGAGGCTTTCAAAATTCTGAAAGGTTTTGAGAAGGTGCACAATGAAAGATTGTTTTCACTGCTTGGTAAATTGTTAAATCAGAGCCTAGATTATGGATTATCAGTCGAAAAATAAGATTAGTATATGGATTATAATTGTATAAAAACAAGGTGGAAGTTCGAAATGATTTCACAAGGATTATTGGAAGATGGTGTCCTTCACTATCAGTGGCTATTGAGGCAGAGACTAAAAGATCATTTAAAGGGGAATTGGATAAATAACTTAAAAGAAAGAATACAAAAAGATGCAGGGAAATAAGATTAGAATCGACTGCTCCAACTGAAGAGAGCGAACAGCAGCAATCGCTCCCTCGGTTAAATGGCAGACAGCTTTATGATTTCTGTGTTTTAACTTTCGTTAAATTATTATTAAATTGGAATATTGTAAATACTTCCCCATTTTTTAAATTAAAAATCTTTGGTTGTTTACAGACGATTACTCCATGAACTCAATCTGTGCTAATGGACAACATCTTTATTATGGTGAGTATTTAGATAGCCGAGAATGTTTTCTGAAAAAGATCAAAGTATTTGGTGGGGAAAGTGAACTATGGGATAAGATTTGAACAGGGGTGCTGCCCGACTGCTGCTGTTGTTGCAACTGCTTTGTGGTAAAATATAGGGGGTAAATTTTTTAAAATTAAAATAATGCAGGAGGACCATTGCCCGAAATTAATAACTGCTAATGAAAGTGCATTCTCGCAAATCGGATGCTTTAAAGCCATGTATTCCCGCAATTTCTATAATGAGTCATTAATTATAGAGTAAAGTGTTCATTATAAGAAGACTGTCACTCCATATTGAACTCCATGGTTTCATAAAGACAAATACAGTAGTTACACATTTGGAGTAAATTTCCTCATGGCTTCTTTCGATCCGCCACTGTAACTCTGGTTTAGCGCTAAATGGGGTTTCTGACAAAGTTATGGTGGCAGAGACCCTGAGGAAATTAACTCCCATGGATATTTTTTTAACAGGACATAATTGTAGTTTATTAAAAGTTAAAAGATTCATCTGGCCTGATTCCTTTAGAACACGACCTTTGTTGAACTAATGAATTAGATAATGTAAGCGGCTTTGTACCAATATTGCAGACTGGGATTATTTTAATATTAGAGACAAAAGTAGCAAATAGGAAACACTTCAGGCAAGGACCTGAGCCACGTAATCTATTATCTAAGACAACAGCCTTTATTCATACACTAAACCCGAAGTCCAGAGCTAACCGAGTTCACTTTCTCACTGATAACTCAGTGGGTACATGCATTGTCTGAAGGACTGCTGAGTCAAACAGACCAAGAGATCTCAAGTTTGTTAATTGATCTTAGCTGGGTGATAATGGGGATATTACAGTCAGTCTCTCAGCTGGGTGATAGTGGGATATTACTGTCAGTCTCTTAGCTGGGTGATAGTGACGATATTACTGTCAGTCTCTTAGCTGGGTGATAGTGGGGATATTACTGTCAGTCTGTTAGCTGGGTGATAGTGGGGATATTACTGTCAGTCTCTTAGCTGGGTGATAGTGGGGATATTACTGTCAGTCTCTTAGCTGGGTGATAGTGCGGATATTACTGTCAGTCTCTTAGCTGGGTGATAGTGCGGATATTACTGTCAGTCTCTCAGCTGGGTGATAGTGGGGATATTACTGTCAGTCTCTTAGCTGGGTGATAGTGCGGATATTACTGTCAGTCTCTCAGCTGGGTGATAGTGGGGATATTACTGTCAGTCTCTTAGCTGGGTGATAGTGGGGATATTACTGTCAGTCTGTTAGCTGGGTGATAGTGGGGATATTACTGTCAGTCTCTTAGCTGGGTGATAGTGGGGATATTACTGTCAGTCTCTTAGCTGGGTGATAGTGGGGATATTACTGTCAGTCTCTTAGCTGGGTGATAGTGGGGATATTACTGTCAGTCTCTTAGCTGGGTGATAGTGGGGACATTACTGTCAGTCTCTTAGCTGGGTGATAGTGGGGATATTACTGTCAGTCTCTTAGCTGGGTGATAGTGGCGATATTACTGTCAGTCTCTTAGCTGGGTGATAGTGGCGATATTACTGTCAGTCTCTTAGCTGGGTGATAGTGGGGATATTACTGTCAGTCTCTCAGCTGGGTGATAGTGGGGATATTACTGTCAGTCTCTTAGCTGGGTGATAGTGGGGATATTACTGTCAGTCTCTTAGGTGGGTGATAGTGGGGATATTACTGTCAGTGTCTCAGCTGGGTGATAGTGGGGATATTACTGTCAGTCTGTCAGCTGGGTGATAGTGGGGATATTACTGTCAGTCTCTTAGCTGGGTGATAGTGGGGATATTACTGTCAGTCTCTTAGCTGGATGATAGTGGGGATATTACTGTCAGTCTCTTAGCTGGGTGATAGTGGGATATTACTGTCAGTCTCTTAGCTGGGTGATAGTGGGGTATTACTGTCAGTCTCTTAGCTGGGTGATAGTGGGATATTACTGTCAGTCTCTTAGCTGGGTGATAGTGCGGATATTACTGTCAGTCTCTTAGCTGGATGATAGTGGGGATATTACTGTCAGTGTCTCAGCTGGGTGATAGTGGGGATATTACTGTCAGTCTCTTAGCTGGATGATAGTGGGGATATTACTGTCAGGGTCTCAGCTGGGTGATAGTGGGGATATTACTGTCAGTGTCTCAGCTGTGTGATAGTGGGGATATTACTGTCAGTCTCTTAGCTGGATGATAGTGGGGATATTACTGTCAGTCTCTTAGCTGGGTGATAGTGGCGATATTACTGTCAGTCTCTTAGCTGGGTGATAGTGGGATATTACTGTCAGTCTCTTAGCTGGGTGATAGTGGGGTATTACTGTCAGTCTCTTAGCTGGGTGATAGTGCGGATATTACTGTCAGTGTCTCAGCTGGGTGATAGTGGGGATATTACTGTCAGTCTCTTAGCTGGATGATAGTGGGGATATTACTGTCAGTCTCTTAGCTGGATGATAGTGGGGATATTACTGTCAGTCTCTTAGCTGGGTGATAGTGGCGATATTACTGTCAGACTCTTAGCTGGGTGATAGTGGGATATTACTGTCAGTCTCTTAGCTGGGTGATAGTGGGGTATTACTGTCAGTCTCTTAGCTGGGTGATAGTGCGGATATTACTGTCAGTGTCTCAGCTGGGTGATAGTGGGGATATTACTGTCAGTCTCTTAGCTGGATGATAGTGGGGATATTACTGTCAGTCTCTTAACTGGGTGATAGTGGCGATATTACTGTCAGTCTCTTAGCTGGGTGATAGTGGGATATTACTGTCAGTCTCTTAGCTGGGTGATAGTGGGGTATTACTGTCAGTCTCTTAGCTGGGTGATAGTGCGGATATTACTGTCAGTGTCTCAGCTGGGTGATAGTGGGGATATTACTGTCAGTCTCTTAGCTGGGTGATAGTGGGGATATTACTGTCAGTCTCTCAGCTGGGTGATAGTGGGGATATTACTGTCAGTCTGTTAGCTGGGTGATAGTGGGGATATTACTGTCAGTCTCTTAGCTGGGTGTTAGTGGGGATATTACTGTCAGTCTCTTAGCTGGGTGATAGTGGGGATATTACTGTCAGTCTCTTAGCTGGGTGATAGTGGGGATATTACTGTCAGTCTCTTAGCTGGGTGATAGTGGGGATATTACTGTCAGTCTCTTAGCTGGGTGATAGTGGGGATATTACTGTCAGTCTCTTAGCTGGGTGATAGTGGGGATATTACTGTCAGTCTCTTAGCTGGGTGATAGTGCGGATATTACTGTCAGTCTCTTAGCTGGGTGATAGTGCGGATATTACTGTCAGTCTCTTAGCTGGGTGATAGTGGGGATATTACTGTCAGTCTCTTAGCTGGATGATAGTGGGGATATTATTGTCAGTCTCTCAGCTGGGTGATAGTGGGGATATTACTGTCAGTCTCTTAGCTGGGTGATAGTGGCGATATTACTGTCAGTCTCTTAGCTGGGTGATAGTGGGATATTACTGTCAGTCTCTTAGCTGGGTGATAGTGGGGATATTACTGTCAGTCTCTTAGCTGGGTGATAGTGGGGATATTACTGTCAGTCTCTTAGCTGGGTGATAGTGGGGATATTACTGTCAGTCTCTTAGCTGGGTGATAGTGGGGATATTACTGTCAGTCTCTTAGCTGGGTGATTTGGGGATATTACTGTCAGTCTTTTAGCTGGGTGATAGTGGGGATATTACTGTCAGTCTCTTAGCTGGGTGATAGTGGGGATATTACTGTCAGTCTCTTAGCTGGGTGATAGTGGGGATATTACTGTCAGTCTCTTAGCTGGGTGATAGTGGGGATATTACTGTCAGTCTCTTAGCTGGGTGACAGTGGGATATTACTGTCAGTCTCTTATCTGGGTGATAGTGCGGATATTACTGTCAGTCTCTTAGCTGGGTGATAGTGGGGATATTACTGTCAGTCTCTTAGCTGGGTGATAGTGGGGATATTACTGTCAGTCTCTTAGCTGGGTGATAGTGGGGATATTACTGTCAGTCTCTTAGCTGGGTGATAGTGGGATATTACTGTCAGTCTCTTAGCTGGGTGATAGTGGGGATATTACTGTCAGTCTCTTAGCTGGGTGATAGTGGCGATATTACTGTCAGTCTCTTAGCTGGGTGATAGTGGGATATTACTGTCAGTCTCTTAGCTGGGTGATAGTGGCGATATTACTGTCAGTCTCTTAGCTGGGTGATAGTGGGATATTACTATCAGTCTCTTAGCTGGGTGATAGTGGCGATATTACTGTCAGTCTCTTAGCTGGGTGATAGTGGGGATATTACTGTCAGTCTCTTAGCTGGGTGATAGTGGGGATATTACTGTCAGTCTCTTAGCTGGGTGATAGTGGGGATATTACTGTCAGTCTCTGAGCTGGGTGACAGTGGGATATTACTGTCAGTCTCTTAGCTGGGTGATAGTGGGGATATTACTGTCAGTCTCTTAGCTGGGTGATAGTGGCGATATTACTGTCAGTCTCTTAGCTGGGTGATAGTGGGGATATTACTGTCAGTCTCTTAGCTGGGTGATAGTGGCGATATTACTGTCAGTCTCTTAGCTGGGTGATAGTGGGGATATTACTGTCAGTCTCTTAGCTGGGTGATAGTGGGGATATTACTGTCAGTCTCTTAGCTGGGTGATAGTGGCGATATTACTGTCAGTCTCTTAGCTGGGTGATAGTGGCGATATTACTGTCAGTCTCTTAGCTGGGTGATAGTGGCGATATGACTGTCAGTCTCTTATCTGGATGATAGTGCGGATATTACTGTCAGTCTCTTAGCTGGGTGATAGTGGGGATATTACTGTCAGTCTCTTAGCTGGGTGATAGTGGGGATATTACTGTCAGTCTCTTAGCTGGGTGATCGTGCGGATATTACTGTCAGTCTCTTAGCTGGTGATAGTGGGGATATTTCTGTCAGTCTCTTAGCTGGGTGATAGTGGGGATATTACTGTCAGTCTCTTAGCTGGGTGATAGTGGCGATATTACTGTCAGTCTCTTAGCTGGGTGATTGTGGGGATATTACTGTCAATCTCTTAGCTGGGTGATAGTGGGGATATTACTGTCAGTCTCTTAGCTGGGTGATAGTGGGGATATTACTGTCAGTCTCTTAGCTGGATGATAGTGGGGATATTACTGTCAGTCTCTTAGCTGGGTGATAGTGGGGATATTACTGTCAGTCTCTTAGCTGGGTGATAGTGGGGACATTACTGTCAGTCTCTTAGCTGGGTGATAGTGGGGATATTACTGTCAGTCTCTTAGCTGGGTGATAGTGGCGATATTACTGCCAGTCTCTTAGCTGGGTGATAGTGGGGATATTACTGTCAGTCTCTTAGCTGGGTGATAGTGGGGATATTACTGTCAGTCTCTTAGCTGGGTGATAGTGCGGATATTACTGTCAGTCTCTTAGCTGGGTGATAGTGGGGATATTACTGTCAGTCTCCTAGCTGGGTGATAGTGCGGATATTACTGTCAGTCTCTTAGCTGGGTGATAGTGGGGATATTACTGTCAATCTCTCAGCTGGTTGATAGTGGGGATATTACTGTCAGTCTCTTAGCTGGGTGATAGTGGTGATATTACTGTCAGTCTCTTAGCTGGGTGATAGTGGGGATATTACTGTCAGTCTCTTAACTGGGTGATAGTGGGATATTACTGTCAGTCTCTTAGCTGTGTGATAGTGGGGATATTACTGTCAGTCTCTTAACTGGGTGATAGTGGGGATATTACTGTCAGTCTCTTAGCTGGGTGATAGTGGGATATTACTGTCAGTCTCTTAGCTGTGTGATAGTGGGATATTACTGTCAGTCTCTTAGCTGGGTGATAGTGGGATATTACTGTCAGTCCCTTAGCTGGGTGATAGTGGGGATATTACTGTCAGTCCCTTAGCTGGGTGATAGTGGGGATATTACTGTCAGTCTCTTCGCTGGGTGATAGTGGGGATATTACTGTCAGTCTCTTAGCTGGGTGATAGTGGCGATATTACTGTCAGTCTTTTAGCTGGGTGATAGTGGGGATATTACTGTCAGTCTCTTAGCTGGGTGATAGTGGGGATATTACTGTCAGTCTCTTAGCTGGGTGTTAGTGGGGATATTACTGTCAGTCTCTTAGCTGGGTGATAGTGGGGATATTACTGTCAGTCTCTTAGCTGGGTGATAGTGGGGATATTACTGTCAGTCTCTTAGCTGGGTGATAGTGGGGATATTACTGTCAGTCTCTTAGCTGGGTGATAGTGAGGATATTACTGTCAGTCTCTTAGCTGGGTGATAGTGGGGATATTACTGTCAGTCTCTTAGCTGGGTGATAGTGCGGATATTACTGTCAGTCTCTTAGCTGGGTGATAGTGCGGATATTACTGTCAGTCTCTTAGCTGGGTGATAGTGGGGATATTACTGTCAGTCTCTTAGCTGGATGATAGTGGGGATATTATTGTCAGTCTCTTAGCTGGGTGATAGTGGGGATATTACTGTCAGTCTCTTAGCTGGGTGATAGTGGGGATATTACTGTCAGTCTCTTAGCTGGGTGATAGTGGGATATTACTGTCAGTCTCTTAGCTGGGTGATAGTGGGGATATTACTGTCAGTCTCTTAGCTGGGTGATAGTGGGGATATTACTGTCAGTCTCTTAGCTGGGTGATAGTGGGGATATTACTGTCAGTCTCTTAGCTGGGTGATAGTGGGGATATTACTGTCAGTCTCTTAGCTGGGTGATAGTGGGGATATTACTGTCAGTCTTTTAGCTGGGTGATAGTGGGGATATTACTGTCAGTCTCTTAGCTGGGTGATAGTGGGGATATTACTGTCAGTCTCTTAGCTGGCTGATAGTGGGGATATTACTGTCAGTCTCTTAGCTGGGTGATAGTGGGGATATTACTGTCAGTCTCTTAGCTGGGTGACAGTGGGATATTACTGTCAGTCTCTTAGCTGGGTGATAGTGGGGATATTACTGTCAGTCTCTTAGCTGGGTGATAGTAGGGATATTACTGTCAGTCTCTTAGCTGGGTGATAGTGGGGATATTACTGTCAGTCTCTTAGCTGGGTGATAGTGGTGATATTACTGTCAGTCTCTTAGCTGGGTGACAGTGGGATATTACTGTCAGTCTCTTAGCTGGGTGAGAGTGGGGATATTACTGTCAGTCTCTTAGCTGGGTGATAGTAGGGATATTACTGTCAGTCTCTTAGCTGGGTGATAGTGGCGATATTACTGTCAGTCTCTTAGCTGGGTGATAGTGGGGATATTACTGTCAGTCTCTTAGCTGGGTGATAGTGGGGATATTACTGTCAGTCTCTTAGCTGGGTGATAGTGGGGATATTACTGTCAGTCTCTTAGCTGGGTGATAGTGGGGATATTACTGTCAGTCTCTTAGCTGGGTGATAGTGGGGATATTACTGTCAGTCTCTTAGCTGGGTGATAGTGGGGATATTACTGTCAGTCTCTTAGCTGGGTGATAGTGGGGATATTACTGTCAGTCTCTTAGCTGGGTGATAGTGGGGATATTACTGTCAGTCTCTTAGCTAGGTGATAGTGGCGATATTACTGTCAGTCTCTTAGCTGGGTGATAGTGGCGATATTACTGTCAGTATCTTATCTGGGTGATAGTGCGGATATTACTGTCAGTCTCTTAGCTGGGTGATAGTGGGGATATTACTGTCAGTCTCTTAGCTGGGTGATAGTGGGGATATTACTGTCAGTCTCTTAGCTGGGTGATAGTGGGGATATTACTGTCAGTCTCTTAGCTGGGTGATAGTGGGATATTACTGTCAGTCTCTTAGCTGGGTGATAGTGGGGATATTACTGTCAGTCTCTTAGCTGGGTGATAGTGGGATATTACTGTCAGTCTCTTAGCTGGGTGACAGTGGCGATATTACTGTCAGTCTCTTAGCTGGGTGATAGTGGGATATTACTGTCAGTCTCTTAGCTGGGTGATAGTGGCGATATTACTGTCAGTCTCTTAGCTGGGTGATAGTGGGGATATTACTGTCAGTCTCTTAGCTGGGTGATAGTGGGGATATTACTGTCAGTCTCTTAGCTGGGTGATAGTGGCGATATTACTGTCAGTCTCTTAGCTGGGTGATAGTGGGGATATTACTGTCAGTCTCTTAGCTGGGTGATAGTGGGGATATTACTGTCAGTCTCTTAGCTGGGTGATAGTGGCGATATTACTGTCAGGGTCTCAGCTGGGTGATAGTGGGGATATTACTGTCAGTGTCTCAGCTGGGTGATAGTGGGGATATTACTGTCAGTCTCTTAGCTGGATGATAGTGGGGATATTACTGTCAGTCTCTTAGCTGGGTGATAGTGGCGATATTACTGTCAGTCTCTTAGCTGGGTGATAGTGGGATATTACTGTCAGTCTCTTAGCTGGGTGATAGTGGGGTATTACTGTCAGTCTCTTAGCTGGGTGATAGTGCGGATATTACTGTCAGTGTCTCAGCTGGGTGATAGTGGGGATATTACTGTCAGTCTCTTAGCTGGATGATAGTGGGGATATTACTGTCAGTCTCTTAGCTGGATGATAGTGGGGATATTACTGTCAGTCTCTTAGCTGGGTGATAGTGGCGATATTACTGTCAGTCTCTTAGCTGGGTGATAGTGGGATATTACTGTCAGTCTCTTAGCTGGGTGATAGTGGGGTATTACTGTCAGTCTCTTAGCTGGGTGATAGTGCGGATATTACTGTCAGTGTCTCAGCTGGGTGATAGTGGGGATATTACTGTCAGTCTCTTAGCTGGATGATAGTGGGGATATTACTGTCAGTCTCTTAGCTGGGTGATAGTGGCGATATTACTGTCAGTCTCTTAGCTGGGTGATAGTGGGATATTACTGTCAGTCTCTTAGCTGGGTGATAGTGGGGTATTACTGTCAGTCTCTTAGCTGGGTGATAGTGCGGATATTACTGTCAGTGTCTCAGCTGGGTGATAGTGGGGATATTACTGTCAGTCTCTCAGCTGGGTGATAGTGGGGATATTACTGTCAGTCTGTTAGCTGGGTGATAGTGGGGATATTACTGTCAGTCTCTCAGCTGGGTGATAGTGGGGATATTACTGTCAGTCTGTTAGCTGGGTGATAGTGGGGATATTACTGTCAGTCTCTTAGCTGGGTGATAGTGGGATATTACTGTCAGTCTCTTAGCTGGGTGATAGTGGGGATATTACTGTCAGTCTCTTAGCTGGGTGATAGTGGGATATTACTGTCAGTCCCTTAGCTGGGTGATAGTGGGGATATTACTGTCAGTCCCTTAGCTGGGTGATAGTGGGGATATTACTGTCAGTCTCTTCGCTGGGTGATAGTGGGGATATTACTGTCAGTCTCTTAGCTGGGTGATAGTGGCGATATTACTGTCAGTCTTTTAGCTGGGTGATAGTGGGGATATTACTGTCAGTCTCTTAGCTGGGTGATAGTGGGGATATTACTGTCAGTCTCTTAGCTGGGTGTTAGTGGGGATATTACTGTCAGTCTCTTAGCTGGGTGATAGTGGGGATATTACTGTCAGTCTCTTAGCTGGATGATAGTGGGGATATTACTGTCAGTCTCTTAGCTGGGTGATAGTGGGGATATTACTGTCAGTCTCTTAGCTGGGTGATAGTGGGGATATTACTGTCAGTCTCTTAGCTGGGTGATAGTGGGGATATTACTGTCAGTCTCTTAGCTGGGTGATAGTGCGGATATTACTGTCAGTCTCTTAGCTGGGTGATAGTGCGGATATTACTGTCAGTCTCTTAGCTGGGTGATAGTGGGGATATTACTGTCAGTCTCTTAGCTGGATGATAGTGGGGATATTATTGTCAGTCTCTCAGCTGGGTGATAGTGGGGATATTACTGTCAGTCTCTTAGCTGGGTGATAGTGGCGATATTACTGTCAGTCTCTTAGCTGGGTGATAGTGGGATATTACTGTCAGTCTCTTAGCTGGGTGATAGTGGGGATATTACTGTCAGTCTCTTAGCTGGGTGATAGTGGGGATATTACTGTCAGTCTCTTAGCTGGGTGATAGAGGGGATATTACTGTCAGTCTCTTAGCTGGGTGATAGTGGGGATATTACTGTCAGTCTCTTAGCTGGGTGATAGTGGGGATATTACTGTCAGTCTCTTAGCTGGGTGTTAGTGGGGATATTACTGTCAGTCTCTTAGCTGGGTGATAGTGGGGATATTACTGTCAGTCTCTTAGCTGGATGATAGTGGGGATATTACTGTCAGTCTCTTAGCTGGGTGATAGTGGGGATATTACTGTCAGTCTCTTAGCTGGGTGATAGTGGGGATATTACTGTCAGTCTCTTAGCTGGGTGATAGTGGGGATATTACTGTCAGTCTCTTAGCTGGGTGATAGTGCGGATATTACTGTCAGTCTCTTAGCTGGGTGATAGTGCGGATATTACTGTCAGTCTCTTAGCTGGGTGATAGTGGGGATATTACTGTCAGTCTCTTAGCTGGATGATAGTGGGGATATTATTGTCAGTCTCTCAGCTGGGTGATAGTGGGGATATTACTGTCAGTCTCTTAGCTGGGTGATAGTGGCGATATTACTGTCAGTCTCTTAGCTGGGTGATAGTGGGATATTACTGTCAGTCTCTTAGCTGGGTGATAGTGGGGATATTACTGTCAGTCTCTTAGCTGGGTGATAGTGGGGATATTACTGTCAGTCTCTTAGCTGGGTGATAGAGGGGATATTACTGTCAGTCTCTTAGCTGGGTGATAGTGGGGATATTACTGTCAGTCTCTTAGCTGGGTGATAGTGGGGATATTACTGTCAGTCTTTTAGCTGGGTGATAGTGGGGATATTACTGTCAGTCTCTTAGCTGGGTGATAGTGGGGATATTACTGTCAGTCTCTTAGCTGGCTGATAGTGGGGATATTACTGTCAGTCTCTTAGCTGGGTGATAGTGGGGATATTACTGTCAGTCTCTTAGCTGGGTGACAGTGGGATATTACTGTCAGTCTCTTAGCTGGGTGATAGTGCGGATATTACTGTCAGTCTCTTAGCTGGGTGATAGTAGGGATATTACTGTCAGTCTCTTAGCTGGGTGATAGTGGGGATATTACTGTCAGTCTCTTAGCTGGGTGATAGTGGTGATATTACTGTCAGTCTCTTAGCTGGGTGACAGTGGGATATTACTGTCAGTCTCTTAGCTGGGTGAGAGTGGGGATATTACTGTCAGTCTCTTAGCTGGGTGATAGTAGGGATATTACTGTCAGTCTCTTAGCTGGGTGATAGTGGCGATATTACTGTCAGTCTCTTAGCTGGGTGATAGTGGGGATATTACTGTCAGTCTCTTAGCTGGGTGATAGTGGGGATATTACTGTCAGTCTCTTAGCTGTGTGATAGTGGGGATATTACTGTCAGTCTCTTAGCTGGTTGATAGTGGGGATATTACTGTCAGTCTCTTAGCTGGGTGATAGTGGGGATATTAGTGTCAGTCTCTTAGCTGGGTGATAGTGGGGATATTACTGTCAGTCTCTTAGCTGGGTGATAGTGGCGATATTACTGTCAGTCTCTTAGCTGGGTGATAGTGGGGATATTACTGTCAGTCTCTTAGCTAGGTGATAGTGGCGATATTACTGTCAGTCTCTTAGCTGGGTGATAGTGGCGATATTACTGTCAGTCTCTTATCTGGGTGATAGTGCGGATATTACTGTCAGTCTCTTAGCTGGGTGATAGTGGCGATATTACTGTCAGTCTCTTAGCTGGGTGATAGTGGGATATTACTGTCAGTCTCTTAGCTGGGTGATAGTGGCGATATTACTGTCAGTCTCTTAGCTGGGTGATAGTGGGATATTACTATCAGTCTCTTAGCTGGGTGATAGTGGCGATATTACTGTCAGTCTCTTAGCTGGGTGATAGTGGGGATATTACTGTCAGTCTCTTAGCTGGGTGATAGTGGGGATATTACTGTCAGTCTCTTAGCTGGGTGATAGTGGGGATATTACTGTCAGTCTCTTAGCTGGGTGACAGTGGGATATTACTGTCAGTCTCTTAGCTGGGTGATAGTGGGGATATTACTGTCAGTCTCTTAGCTGGGTGATAGTGGCGATATTACTGTCAGTCTCTTAGCTGGGTGATAGTGGGGATATTACTGTCAGTCTCTTAGCTGGGTGATAGTGGCGATATTACTGTCAGTCTCTTAGCTGGGTGATAGTGGGGATATTACTGTCAGTCTCTTAGCTGGGTGATAGTGGGGATATTACTGTCAGTCTCTTAGCTGGGTGATAGTGGCGATATTACTGTCAGTCTCTTAGCTGGGTGATAGTGGCGATATTACTGTCAGTCTCTTAGCTGGGTAATAGTGGCGATATGACTGTCAGTCTCTTATCTGGATGATAGTGCGGATATTACTGTCAGTCTCTTAGCTGGGTGATAGTGCGGATATTACTGTCAGTGTCTCAGCTGGGTGATAGTGGGGATATTACTGTCAGTCTCTTAGCTGGATGATAGTGGGGATATTACTGTCAGTCTCTTAGCTGGGTGATAGTGGCGATATTACTGTCAGTCTCTTAGCTGGGTGATAGTGGGATATTACTGTCAGTCTCTTAGCTGGGTGATAGTGGGGTATTACTGTCAGTCTCTTAGCTGGGTGATAGTGCGGATATTACTGTCAGTGTCTCAGCTGGGTGATAGTGGGGATATTACTGTCAGTCTCTCAGCTGGGTGATAGTGGGGATATTACTGTCAGTCTGTTAGCTGGGTGATAGTGGGGATATTACTGTCAGTCTCTCAGCTGGGTGATAGTGGGGATATTACTGTCAGTCTGTTAGCTGGGTGATAGTGGGGATATTACTGTCAGTCTCTTAGCTGGGTGATAGTGGGATATTACTGTCAGTCTCTTAGCTGGGTGATAGTGGCGATATTACTGTCAGTCTCTTAGCTGGGTGATAGTGGGGATATTACTGTCAGTCTCTTAGCTGGGTGATAGTGAGATATTACTGTCAGTCCCTTAGCTGGGTGATAGTGGGGATATTACTGTCAGTCCCTTAGCTGGGTGATAGTGGGGATATTACTGTCAGTCTCTTCGCTGGGTGATAGTGGGGATATTACTGTCAGTCTCTTAGCTGGGTGATAGTGGCGATATTACTGTCAGTCTTTTAGCTGGGTGATAGTGGGGATATTACTGTCAGTCTCTTAGCTGGGTGATAGTGGGGATATTACTGTCAGTCTCTTAGCTGGGTGTTAGTGGGGATATTACTGTCAGTCTCTTAGCTGGGTGATAGTGGGGATATTACTGTCAGTCTCTTAGCTGGGTGATAGTGGGGATATTACTGTCAGTCTCTTAGCTGGGTGATAGTGGGGATATTACTGTCAGTCTCTTAGCTGGGTGATAGTGGGGATATTACTGTCAGTCTCTTAGCTGGGTGATAGTGGGGATATTACTGTCAGTCTCTTAGCTGGGTGATAGTGCGGATATTACTGTCAGTCTCTTAGCTGGGTGATAGTGCGGATATTACTGTCAGTCTCTTAGCTGGGTGATAGTGGGGATATTACTGTCAGTCTCTTAGCTGGATGATAGTGGGGATATTATTGTCAGTCTCTCAGCTGGGTGATAGTGGGGATATTACTGTCAGTCTCTTAGCTGGGTGATAGTGGCGATATTACTGTCAGTCTCTTAGCTGGGTGATAGTGGGATATTACTGTCAGTCTCTTAGCTGGGTGATAGTGGGGATATTACTGTCAGTCTCTTAGCTGGGTGATAGTGGGGATATTACTGTCAGTCTCTTAGCTGGGTGATAGTGGGGATATTACTGTCAGTCTCTTAGCTGGGTGATAGTGGTGATATTACTGTCAGTCTCTTAGCTGGGTGACAGTGGGATATTACTGTCAGTCTCTTAGCTGGGTGAGAGTGGGGATATTACTGTCAGTCTCTTAGCTGGGTGATAGTAGGGATATTACTGTCAGTCTCTTAGCTGGGTGATAGTGGCGATATTACTGTCAGTCTCTTAGCTGGGTGATAGTGGGGATATTACTGTCAGTCTCTTAGCTGTGTGATAGTGGGGATATTACTGTCAGTCTCTTAGCTGGTTGATAGTGGGGATATTACTGTCAGTCTCTTAGCTGGGTGATAGTGGGGATATTAGTGTCAGTCTCTTAGCTGGGTGATAGTGGGGATATTACTGTCAGTCTCTTAGCTGGGTGATAGTGGCGATATTACTGTCAGTCTCTTAGCTGGGTGATAGTGGGGATATTACTGTCAGTCTCTTAGCTAGGTGATAGTGGCGATATTACTGTCAGTCTCTTAGCTGGGTGATAGTGGCGATATTACTGTCAGACTCTTATCTGGGTGATAGTGCGGATATTACTGTCAGTCTCTTAGCTGGGTGATAGTGGGGATATTACTGTCAGTCTCTTAGCTGGGTGATAGTGGGGATATTACTGTCAGTCTCTTAGCTGGGTGATAGTGGGGATATTACTGTCAGTCTCTTAGCTGGGTGATAGTGGGATATTACTGTCAGTCTCTTAGCTGGGTGATAGTGGGGATATTACTGTCAGTCTCTTAGCTGGGTGATAGTGGCGATATTACTGTCAGTCTCTTAGCTGGGTGATAGTGGGATATTACTGTCAGTCTCTTAGCTGGGTGATAGTGGCGATATTACTGTCAGTCTCTTAGCTGGGTGATAGTGGGATATTACTATCAGTCTCTTAGCTGGGTGATAGTGGCGATATTACTGTCAGTCTCTTAGCTGGGTGATAGTGGCGATATTACTGTCAGTCTCTTAGCTGGGTGATAGTGGGGATATTACTGTCAGTCTCTTAGCTGGGTGATAGTGGGGATATTACTGTCAGTCTCTTAGCTGGGTGACAGTGGGATATTACTGTCAGTCTCTTAGCTGGGTGATAGTGGGGATATTACTGTCAGTCTCTTAGCTGGGTGATAGTGGCGATATTACTGTCAGTCTCTTAGCTGGGTGATAGTGGGGATATTACTGTCAGTCTCTTAGCTGGGTGATAGTGGTGATATTACTGTCAGTCTCTTAGCTGGGTGATAGTGGTGATATTACTGTCAGTCTCTTAGCTGGGTGATAGTGGGGATATTACTGTCAGTCTCTTAGCTGGGTGATAGTGGCGATATTACTGTCAGTCTCTTAGCTGGGTGATAGTGGCGATATTACTGTCAGTCTCTTAGCTGGGTAATAGTGGCGATATGACTGTCAGTCTCTTATCTGGATGATAGTGCGGATATTACTGTCAGTCTCTTAGCTGGGTGATAGTGGGGATATTACTGTCAGTCTCTTAGCTGGGTGATAGTGGGGATATTACTGTCAGTCTCTTAGCTGGGTGATAGTGCGGATATTACTGTCAGTCTCTTAGCTGGTGATAGTGGGGATATTTCTGTCAGTCTCTTAGCTGGGTGATAGTGGGGATATTACTGTCAGTCTCTTAGCTGGGTGATAGTGGCGATATTACTGTCAGTCTCTTAGCTGGGTGATAGTGGGGATATTACTGTCAATCTCTTCGCTGGGTGATAGTGGGGATATTACTGTCAGTCTCTTAGCTGGGTGATAGTGGGGATATTACTGTCAGTCTCTTAGCTGGATGATAGTGGGGATATTACTGTCAGTCTCTTAGCTGGGTGATAGTGGGGATATTACTGTCAGTGTCTTAGCTGGGTGATAGTGGGGACATTACTGTCAGTCTCTTAGCTGGGTGATAGTGGGGATATTACTGTCAGTCTCTTAGCTGGTTGATAGTGGCGATATTACTGCCAGTCTCTTAGCTGGGTGATAGTGGGGATATTACTGTCAGTCTCTTAGCTGGGTGATAGTGGGGATATTACTGTCAGTCTCTTAGCTGGGTGATAGTGCGGATATTACTGTCAGTCTCTTAGCTGGGTGATAGTGGGGATATTACTGTCAGTCTCCTAGCTGGGTGATAGTGCGGATATTACTGTCAGTCTCTTAGCTGGGTGATAGTGGGGATATTACTGTCAATCTCTCAGCTGGTTGATAGTGGGGATATTACTGTCAGTCTCTTAGCTGGGTGATAGTGGTGATATTACTGTCAGTCTCTTAGCTGGGTGATAGTGGGATATTACTGTCAGTCTCTTAGCTGTGTGATAGTGGGGATATTACTGTCAGTCTCTTAACTGGGTGATAGTGGGGATATTACTGTCAGTCTCTTAGCTGGGTGATAGTGGGATATTACTGTCAATCTCTTAGCTGTGTGATAGTGGGATATTACTGTCAGTCTCTTAGCTGGGTGATAGTGGGATATTACTGTCAGTCCCTTAGCTGGGTCATAGTGGGGATATTACTGTCAGTCCCTTAGCTGGGTGATAGTGGGGATATTACTGTCAGTCTCTTCGCTGGGTGATCGTGGGGATATTACTGTCAGTCTCTTAGCTGGGTGATAGTGGCGATATTACTGTCAGTCTTTTAGCTGGGTGATAGTGGGGATATTACTGTCAGTCTCTTAGCTGGGTGATAGTGGGGATATTACTGTCAGTCTCTTAGCTGGGTGTTAGTGGGGATATTACTGTCAGTCTCTTAGCTGGGTGATAGTGGGGATATTACTGTCAGTCTCTTAGCTGGGTGATAGTGGGGATATTACTGTCAGTCTCTTAGCTGGGTGATAGTGGGGATATTACTGTCAGTCTCTTAGCTGGGTGATAGTGGGGATATTACTGTCAGTCTCTTAGCTGGGTGATAGTGGGGATATTACTGTCAGTCTCTTAGCTGGGTGATAGTGCGGATATTACTGTCAGTCTCTTAGCTGGGTGATAGTGCGGATATTACTGTCAGTCTCTTAGCTGGGTGATAGTGGGGATATTACTGTCAGTCTCTTAGCTGGATGATAGTGGGGATATTATTGTCAGTCTCTTAGCTGGGTGATAGTGGGGATATTACTGTCAGTCTCTTAGCTGGGTGATAGTGGGGATATTACTGTCAGTCTCTTAGCTGGGTGATAGTGGGATATTACTGTCAGTCTCTTAGCTGGGTGATAGTGGGGATATTACTGTCAGTCTCTTAGCTGGGTGATAGTGGGGATATTACTGTCAGTCTCTTAGCTGGGTGATAGTGGGGATATTACTGTCAGTCTCTTAGCTGGGTGATAGTGGGGATATTACTGTCAGTCTCTTAGCTGGGTGATAGTGGGGATATTACTGTCAGTCTTTTAGCTGGGTGATAGTGGGGATATTACTGTCAGTCTCTTAGCTGGGTGATAGTGGGGATATTACTGTCAGTCTCTTAGCTGGCTGATAGTGGGGATATTACTGTCAGTCTCTTAGCTGGGTGATAGTGGGGATATTACTGTCAGTCTCTTAGCTGGGTGACAGTGGGATATTACTGTCAGTCTCTTAGCTGGGTGATAGTGGGGATATTACTGTCAGTCTCTTAGCTGGGTGATAGTAGGGATATTACTGTCAGTCTCTTAGCTGGGTGATAGTGGGGATATTACTGTCAGTCTCTTAGCTGGGTGATAGTGGTGATATTACTGTCAGTCTCTTAGCTGGGTGACAGTGGGATATTACTGTCAATCTCTTAGCTGGGTGAGAGTGGGGATATTACTGTCAGTCTCTTAGCTGGGTGATAGTAGGGATATTACTGTCAGTCTCTTAGCTGGGTGATAGTGGCGATATTACTGTCAGTCTCTTAGCTGGGTGATAGTGGGGATATTACTGTCAGTCTCTTAGCTGGGTGATAGTGGGGATATTACTGTCAGTCTCTTAGCTGGGTGATAGTGGGGATATTACTGTCAGTCTCTTAGCTGGGTGATAGTGGGGATATTACTGTCAGTCTCTTAGCTGGGTGATAGTGGGGATATTACTGTCAGTCACTTAGCTGGGTGATAGTGGGGATATTACTGTCAGTCTCTTAGCTGGGTGATAGTGGCGATATTACTGTCAGTCTCTTAGCTGGGTGATAGTGGGGATATTACTGTCAGTCTCTTAGCTAGGTGATAGTGGCGATATTACTGTCAGTCTCTTAGCTGGGTGATAGTGGCGATATTACTGTCAGTCTCTTATCTGGGTGATAGTGCGGATATTACTGTCAGTCTCTTAGCTGGGTGATAGTGGGGATATTACTGTCAGTCTCTTAGCTGGGTGATAGTGGGGATATTACTGTCAGTCTCTTAGCTGGGTGATAGTGGGGATATTACTGTCAGTCTCTTAGCTGGGTGATAGTGGGATATTACTGTCAGTCTCTTAGCTGGGTGATAGTGGGGATAGTACTGTCAGTCTCTTAGCTGGGTGATAGTGGGATATTACTTTCAGTCTCTTAGCTGGGTGACAGTGGCGATATTACTGTCAGTCTCTTAGCTGGGTGATAGTGGGATATTACTGTCAGTCTCTTAGCTGGGTGATAGTGGCGATATTACTGTCAGTCTCTTAGCTGGGTGATAGTGGGGATATTACTGTCAGTCTCTTAGCTGGGTGATAGTGGGGATATTACTGTCAGTCTCTTAGCTGGGTGATAGTGGCGATATTACAGTCAGTCTCTTAGCTGGGTGATAGTGGGGATATTACTGTCAGTCTCTTAGCTGGGTGATAGTGGGGATATTACTGTCAGTCTCTTAGCTGGGTGATAGTGGCGATATTACTGTCAGTCTCTTAGCTGGGTAATAGTGGCGATATTACTGTCAGTCTCTTAGCTGGGTGATAGTGGCGATATTACTGTCAGTCTGTTAGCTGGGTGATAGTGGGGATATTACTGTCAGTCTCTTAGCTGGGTGATAGTGGCGATATTACTGTCAGTCTCTTAGCTGGGTGATAGTGGGGATATTACTGTCAGTCTCTTAGCTGGGTGATAGTGGGGATATTACTGTCAGTCTCTTAGCTAGGTGATAGTGGCGATATTACTGTCAGTCTCTGAGCTGGGTGATAGTGGCGATATTACTGTCAGTCTCTTAGCTGGGTGATAGTGGCGATATTACTGTCAGTCTCTTTTCTGGGTGATAGTGGGGATATTACTGTCAGTCTGTTAGCTGGGTGATAGTGGGGATATTACTGTCAGTCCCTTAGCTGGGTGATAGTGGGGATATTACTGTCAGTCTCTTCGCTGGGTGATAGTGGGGATATTACTGTCAGTCTCTTAGCTGGTGATAGTGGCGATATTACTGTCAGTCTTTTAGCTGGGTGATAGTGGGGATATTACTGTCAGTCTCTTAGCTGGGTGATAGTGGGGATATTACTGTCAGTCTCTTAGCTGGGTGTTAGTGGGGATATTACTGTCAGTCTCTTAGCTGGGTGATAGTGTGGATATTACTGTCAGTCTCTTAGCTGGGTGATAGTGGGGATATTACTGTCAGTCTCTTAGCTGGGTGATAGTGGGGATATTACTGTCAGTCTCTTAGCTGGGTGATAGTGGGGATATTACTGTCAGTCTCTTAGCTGGGTGATAGTGGGGATATTACTGTCAGTCTCTTAGCTGGGTGATAGTGCGGATATTACTGTCAGTCTCTTAGCTGGGTGATAGTGCGGATATTACTGTCAGTCTCTTAGCTGGGTGATAGTGGGGATATTACTGTCAGTCTCTTAGCTGGATGATAGTGGGGATATTATTGTCAGTCTCTTAGCTGGGTGATAGTGGGGATATTACTGTCAGTCTCTTAGCTGGGTGATAGTGGGGATATTACTGTCAGTCTCTTAGCTGGGTGATAGTGGGATATTACTGTCAGTCTCTTAGCTGGGTGATAGTGGGGATATTACTGTCAGTCTCTTAGCTGGGTGATAGTGGGGATATTACTGTCAGTCTCTTAGCTGGGTGATAGTGGGGATATTACTGTCAGTCTCTTAGCTGGGTGATAGTGGGGATAGTACTGTCAGTCTCTTAGCTGGGTGATAGTGGGGATATTACTGTCAGTCTTTTGGCTGGGTGATAGTGGGGATATTACTGTCAGTCTCTTAGCTGGGTGATAGTGGGGATATTACTGTCAGTCTCTTAGCTGGCTGATAGTGGGGATATTACTGTCAGTCTCTTAGCTGGGTGATAGTGGGGATATTACTGTCAGTCTCTTAGCTGGGTGACAGTGGGATATTACTGTCAGTCTCTTAGCTGGGTGATAGTGGGGATATTACTGTCAGTCTCTTAGCTGGGTGATAGTAGGGATATTACTGTCAGTCTCTTAGCTGGGTGATAGTGGGGATATTACTGTCAGTCTCTTAGCTGGGTGATAGTGGTGATATTACTGTCAGTCTCTTAGCTGGGTGACAGTGGGATATTACTGTCAATCTCTTAGCTGGGTGAGAGTGGGGATATTACTGTCAGTCTCTTAGCTGGGTGATAGTAGGGATATTACTGTCAGTCTCTTAGCTGGGTGATAGTGGCGATATTACTGTCAGTCTCTTAGCTGGGTGATAGTGGGGATATTACTGTCAGTCTCTTAGCTGGGTGATAGTGGGGATATTACTGTCAGTCTCTTAGCTGGGTGATAGTGGGGATATTACTGTCAGTCTCTTAGCTGGGTGATAGTGGGGATATTACTGTCAGTCTCTTAGCTGGGTGATAGTGGGGATATTACTGTCAGTCTCTTAGCTGGGTGATAGTGGGGATATTACTGTCAGTCTCTTAGCTGGGTGATAGTGGCGATATTACTGTCAGTCTCTTAGCTGGGTGATAGTGGGGATATTACTGTCAGTCTCTTAGCTAGGTGATAGTGGCGATATTACTGTCAGTCTCTTAGCTGGGTGATAGTGGCGATATTACTGTCAGTCTCTTATCTGGGTGATAGTGCGGATATTACTGTCAGTCTCTTAGCTGGGTGATAGTGGGGATATTACTGTCAGTCTCTTAGCTGGGTGATAGTGGGGATATTACTGTCAGTCTCTTAGCTGGGTGATAGTGGGGATATTACTGTCAGTCTCTTAGCTGGGTGATAGTGGGATATTACTGTCAGTCTCTTAGCTGGGTGATAGTGGGGATATTACTGTCAGTCTCTTAGCTGGGTGATAGTGGGATATTACTTTCAGTCTCTTAGCTGGGTGACAGTGGCGATATTACTGTCAGTCTCTTAGCTGGGTGATAGTGGGATATTACTGTCAGTCTCTTAGCTGGGTGATAGTGGCGATATTACTGTCAGTCTCTTAGCTGGGTGATAGTGGGGATATTACTGTCAGTCTCTTAGCTGGGTGATAGTGGGGATATTACTGTCAGTCTCTTAGCTGGGTGATAGTGGCGATATTACTGTCAGTCTCTTAGCTGGGTGATAGTGGGGATATTACTGTCAGTCTCTTAGCTGGGTGATAGTGGGGATATTACTGTCAGTCTCTTAGCTGGGTGATAGTGGCGATATTACTGTCAGTCTCTTAGCTGGGTGATAGTGGCGATATTACTGTCAGTCTCTTAGCTGGGTGATAGTGGCGATATTACTGTCAGTCTGTTAGCTGGGTGATAGTGGGGATATTACTGTCAGTCTCTTAGCTGGGTGATAGTGGCGATATTACTGTCAGTCTCTTAGCTGGGTGATAGTGGGGATATTACTGTCAGTCTCTTAGCTGGGTGATAGTGGGGATATTACTGTCAGTCTCTTAGCTAGGTGATAGTGGCGATATTACTGTCAGTCTCTGAGCTGGGTGATAGTGGCGATATTACTGTCAGTCTCTTAGCTGGGTGATAGTGGCGATATTACTGTCAGTCTCTTTTCTGGGTGATAGTGGGGATATTACTGTCAGTCTGTTAGCTGGGTGATAGTGGGGATATTACTGTCAGTCTCTTAGCTGGGTGATAGTGGGGATATTACTGTCAGTCTCTTAGCTGGGTGATAGTGCGGATATTACTGTCAGTCTCTTAGCTGGTGATAGTGGGGATATTTCTGTCAGTCTCTTAGCTGGGTGATAGTGGGGATATTACTGTCAGTCTCTTAGCTGGGTGATAGTGGGGATATTACTGTCAGTCTCTTAGCTGGGTGATAGTGGGGATATTACTGTCAATCTCTTAGCTGGGTGATAGTGGGGATATTACGGTCAGTCTCTTAGCTGGGTGATAGTGGGGATATTACTGTCAGTCTCTTAGCTGGATGATAGTGGGGATATTACTGTCAGTCTCTTAGCTGGGTGATAGTGGGGATATTACTGTCAGTCTCTTAGCTGGGTAATAGTGGGGACATTACTGTCAGTCTCTTAGCTGGGTGATAGTGGGGATATTACTGTCAGTCTCTTAGCTGGGTGATAGTGGCGATATTACTGCCAGTCTCTTAGCTGGGTGATAGTGGGGATATTACTGTCAGTCTCTTAGCTGGGTGATAGTGGGGATATTACTGTCAGTCTCTTAGCTGGGTGATAGTGCGGATATTACTGTCAGTCTCTTAGCTGGGTGATAGTGGGGATATTACTGTCAGTCTCCTAGCTGGGTGATAGTGCGGATATTACTGTCAGTCTCTTAGCTGGGTGATAGTGGGGATATTACTGTCAATCTCTCAGCTGGGTGATAGTGGGGATATTACTGTCAGTCTCTTAGCTGAGTGATAGTGGCGATATTACTGTCAGTCTCTTAGCTGGGTGATAGTGGGGATATTACTGTCAGTCTCTTAACTGGGTGATAGTGGGATATTACTGTCAGTCTCTTAGCTGTGTGATAGTGGGGATATTACTGTCAGTCTCTTAACTGGGTGATAGTGGGGATATTACTGTCAGTCTCTTAGCTGGGTGATAGTGGGGATATTACTGTCAGTCTCTTAGCTGTGTGATAGTGGGATATTACTGTCAGTCTCTTAGCTGGGTGATAGTGGGGATATTACTGTCAGTCTCTTAGCTGGGTGATAGTGGGGATATTACTGTCAGTCTCTTAGCTGGGTGATAGTGGCGATATTACTGTCAGTCTCTTAGCTCTGTGATAGTGGGGATATTACTGTCAGTCTCTTAGCTGGGTGATAGTGGCGATATTACTGTCAGTCTCTTAGCTGGGTGATAGTGGGGATATTACTGTCAGTCTCTTAGCTGGGTGATAGTGGGGATATTGCTGTCAGTCTCTTAGCTGGGTGATAGTGGGGATATTACTGTCAGTCTCTTAGCTGGGTGATAGTAGGGATATTACTGTCAGTCTCTTAGCTGGGTGATAGTGGCGATATTACTGTCAGTCTCTTAGCTGGGTGATAGTGGCGATATTACTGTCAGTCTCTTAGCTGGGTGATAGTGGGGATATTACTGTCAGTCTCTTAGCTGGGTGATAGTCGGGATATTACTGTCAGTCTCTTAGCTGGGTGATAGTGGGGATATTACTGTCAGTCTCTTAGCTGGGTGATAGTGGGGATATTACTGTCAGTCTCTTAGCTGGGTGATAGTGGCGATATTACTGTCAGTCTCTTAGCTGGGTGATAGTGGGTATATTACTGTCAGTCCCTTAGCTGGGTGATAGTGGGGATATTACTGTCAGTCTCTTAGCTGGGTGATAGTGGGGATATTACTGTCAGTCTCTTAGCTGGGTGATAGTGCGGATATTACTGTCAGTCTCTTAGCTGGGTGATAGTGGGATATTACTGTCAGTCTCTTAGCTGGGTGATAGTGGGGATATTACTGTCAGTCTCTTAGCTGCGTGATAGTGGGGATATTACTGTCAGTCTCTTAGCTGGGTGATAGTGGGGATATTACTGTCAGTCTCTTAGCTGGGTGATAGTGGGGATATTACTGTCAGTCTCTTAGCTGGGTGATAGTGGGGATATTACTGTCAGTCTCTTAGCTGGGTGATAGTGGGGATATTACTGTCAGTCTCTTAGCTGGGTGATAGTGGCGATATTACTGTCAGTCTCTTAGCTGGGTGATAGTGGGTATATTACTGTCAGTCCCTTAGCTGGGTGATAGTGGGGATATTACTGTCAGTCTCTTAGCTGGGTGATAGTGGGGATATTACTGTCAGTCTCTTAGCTGGGTGATAGTGGGGATATTACTGTCAGTCTCTTAGCTGGGTGATAGTGGCGATATTACTTTCAGTCTCTTAGCTAGTTGATAGTGGGGATATTACTGTCAGTCTCTTAGCTGGGTGATAGTGGGATATTACTGTCAGTCTCTTAGCTGGGTGATAGTGGCGATATTACTGTCAGTCTCTTAGCTGGGTGATAGTGGGGATATTACTGTCAGTCTCTTAGCTGGGTGATAGTGGGGATATTACTGTCAGTCTCTTAGCTGGGTGATAGTGGGGATATTACTGTCAGTCTCTTAGCTGGGTGATAGTGGGGATATTACTGTCAGTCTCTTAGCTGGATGATAGTGGGGATATTACTGTCAGTCTCTTAGCTGGGTGATAGTGGGGATATTACTGTCAGTCTCTTAGCTGGGTAATAGTGGGGACATTACTGTCAGTCTCTTAGCTGGGTGATAGTGGGGATATTACTGTCAGTCTCTTAGCTGGGTGATAGTGGCGATATTACTGCCAGTCTCTTCGCTGGGTGATAGTGGGGATATTACTGTCAGTCTCTTAGCTGGGTGATAGTGGGGATATTACTGTCAGTCTCTTAGCTGGGTGATAGTGCGGATATTACTGTCAGTCTCTTAGCTGGGTGATAGTGGGGATATTACTGTCAGTCTCCTAGCTGGGTGATAGTGCGGATATTACTGTCAGTCTCTTAGCTGGGTGATAGTGGGGATATTACTGTCAATCTCTCAGCTGGGTGATAGTGGGGATATTACTGTCAGTCTCTTAGCTGGGTGATAGTGGGGATATTACTGTCAGTCTCTTAGCTGGGTGATAGTGGGGATATTACTGTCAGTCTCTTAACTGGGTGATAGTGGGATATTACTGTCAGTCTCTTAGCTGTGTGATAGTGGGGATATTACTGTCAGTCTCTTAACTGGGTGATAGTGGGGATATTACTGTCAGTCTCTTAGCTGGGTGATAGTGGGGATATTACTGTCAGTCTCTTAGCTGTGTGATAGTGGGATATTACTGTCAGTCTCTTAGCTGGGTGATAGTGGGGATATTACTGTCAGTCTCTTAGCTGGGTGATAGTGGGGATATTACTGTCAGTCTCTTAGCTGGGTGATAGTGGCGATATTACTGTCAGTCTCTTAGCTCTGTGATAGTGGGGATATTACTGTCAGTCTCTTAGCTGGGTGATAGTGGCGATATTACTGTCAGTCTCTTAGCTGGGTGATAGTGGGGATATTACTGTCAGTCTCTTAGCTGGGTGATAGTGGGGATATTGCTGTCAGTCTCTTAGCTGGGTGATAGTGGGGATATTACTGTCAGTCTCTTAGCTGGGTGATAGTAGGGATATTACTGTCAGTCTCTTAGCTGGGTGATAGTGGCGATATTACTGTCAGTCTCTTAGCTGGGTGATAGTGGCGATATTACTCTCAGTCTCTTAGCTGGGTGATAGTGGGGATATTACTGTCAGTCTCTTAGCTGGGTGATAGTGGGGATATTACTGTCAGTCTCTTAGCTGGGTGATAGTGGGGATATTACTGTCAGTCTCTTAGCTGGGTGATAGTGCGGATATTACTGTCAGTCTCTTAGCTGGGTGATAGTGGGATATTACTGTCAGTCTCTTAGCTGGGTGATAGTGGGGATATTACTGTCAGTCTCTTAGCTGGGTGATAGTGGGGATATTACTGTCAGTCTCTTAGCTGGGTGATAGTGGGGATATTACTGTCAGTCTCTTAGCTGGGTGATAGTGGGGATATTACTGTCAGTCTCTTAGCTGGGTGATAGTGGGATATTACTGTCAGTCTCTTAGCTGGGTGATAGTGGGGATATTACTGTCAGTCTCTCAGCTGGGTGATAGTGGGGATATTACTGTCAGTCTCTTAGCTGGGTGATAGTGGGATATTACTGTCAGTCTCTTAGCTGGGTGATAGTGGCGATATTACTGTCAGTCTCTTAGCTGGGTGATAGTGGGGATATTACTGTCAGTCTCTCAGCTGGGTGATAGTGGGGATATTACTGTCAGTCTCTCAGCTGGGTGATAGTGGGGATATTACTGTCAGTCTCTTAGCTGGGTGATAGTGGCGATATTACTGTCAGTCTCTTAGCTGGGTGATAGTGGGGATATTACTGTCAGTCTCTTAGCTGAATTGATCCTGATTGCTATCTTGTGGATGCTATTCTTGATGGAAGGTGCATGCTGATAAACAGGCTAGGCTTGGCGTTGTTTTCGAAAGTAAATAGGCTGCCAATACATGTGGACTATACTTGCACATGAGGGACAGGAATGTCCACTTGGGTGGCATTCAGTGCCCTTGGAACTATCACCTATATTGAGCTGATGTCTCTCGGGGAGGAGGGGAGGAGGTTGGAGGTGGGAACGTACAATTCACTTGAGTCATTTCAAAATTATTTTTAATGAATGGAAGATATCTAAACCCTGATCAGTGACACAGTTTTCCTCATGTTTCTTCACAGCTCCTACTAAAGTAACATGCACCACCTGGGGTTTTGAACATTTCAAAACCTTCGACAATTTCATTCATGACTTTTCATCAACTTGCAACTATATCTTTGTCAGTGACTGTTCGGAGAACTTTGGAGGCTTCAACATTCAGATTCGTAGAGGAAAGCATGGATATATTAAAAGAATCTCAATCAATATCTGGGGCATCTTGATCATAATTGAGAATGCAAATATTATCGTGAATGACAATGGGTATGTTTCAAGACCATTTCATTGGAGGGAACGAGAATTATTCCTGATGATTAAATCCACTCGTTATACAAAGCTGAAATTCTCATCCCACTTGTATTGATTTATCATTATTGCTTTTTGTGTGGCTGACTCAATATTATTGGGTTGGCCCTCAGCTGTGCCTGAAGAATAATTGCAAAAAGAACACCATCTCTATTTGTGGTTCAATGACAATGCATGTGCTGCTTTTATACAACTGGGTCAGTTAACTCGTTGCTTAAAAAGCCAGGTGTAGCTCTTGTCTTTTGATAACTGGTGCAGCTTGAGGCATAGTGGCTGTCTGACCACCAGGGCATTCGCTGCCATTATAAAACCTCTGCTAAAAGAGCCGTTCCTGGTGAATTTCAGTTGATTCTCAGCAACATTGTGCCTCAACATCCACATTCTAGTCAGCTACTTTTTAAGTTCTTTTCTTGATTTTCATAACTTTTGTTTTTAAGTTCAGGGTTTAGAGCTTTGGGCAAGCTTCCCCCTTTTTTTTGTCTGCATGGTTTGACCCCTGCAGTTGACTGGAACTGCAACATGCATATAAGTAGGTGAATGTAATCTGGAGGCTGAGTCAAATAAAGTGCCTCTTAGAATCAACAGGAATGGCTCTCAGTTGCCGATTTTATAATGGAGCCAAAACCATGGTAAATAGGCACCCTTTCCGTTGCAAGCTCTGCTACAAACAGCAGATGATGTGGAGATGCCGGTGATGGACTGGGGTTGACAATTGTAAACAATTTTACAACACCAAGTTATAGTCCAGCAATTTTATTTTAAATTCACAAGCTTTCGGAGATTTTCTCCTTCCTCAGGTAAATGTTCAGGATCTCCTTGAAGCCTACGCATTTATACATATTGAATAATACATGGTGTTTACAGACTGCCCCTGCAACTGCCCGTTGCCAAGGCAATCACCGTGTTCAGACAGAGAGGTGTCATCTGCAGAACCCCCGAATACACATTCAACAAAAAAACAAACAGGGAAAAAAAACAGAGAAAAAAAAACACAGAGAGAGGCAGAAACATCCGGAAGGCAGAGAGAGCCAGCAAATGACCCATTATATTAAAAACAGATAACATTTGTTCGCTGGTGGGGTAACGTGTAGCGTGACATGAACCCAAGATCCCGGTTGAGGCCGTCCTCATGGGTCCGCACCCATGAGGACGGCCTCAACCGGGATCTTGGGTTCATGTCACGCTACACGTTACCCCACCAGCGAACAAATGTTATCTGTTTTTAATATAATGGGTCATTTGCTGGCTCTCTCTGCCTTCCGGATGTTTCTGCCTCTCTCTGTGTTTTTTTTTCTCTGTTTTTTTTCCCTGTTTGTTTTTTTGTTGAATGTGTATTCGGGGGTTCTGCAGATGACACCTCTCTGTCTGAACACGGTGATTGCCTTGGCAACGGGCAGTTGCAGGGGCAGTCTGTAAACACCATGTATTATTCAATATGTATAAATGCGTAGGCTTCAAGGAGATCCTGAACATTTACCTGAGGAAGGAGAAAATCTCCGAAAGCTTGTGAATTTAAAATAAAATTGCTGGACTATAACTTGGTGTTGTAAAATTGTTTACAACAAACAGCAGAGACTTCCAAACTGCAACTCTTCCCTCTGATTCCTCTCTTCCTCACTGGGAGAATCTGCAGTTTCAATTTGGATCTGCCTGCTTGATGCAGCCCAGATTGGAATTGAACAGAATCAGAACTGAACCAGTGTCACCGCACCGCTTTATAATATTTAAAGAAGTATCATGAATATTGTTCAAATCAATATTTGAAAAATAATACAGTTTTGAACAAATATGCTTAATTAACCTACAAGGGAAATTTGTTACAAATTATTGACACAAATGTTATCAGTTTAGGGGTGATGTGTTTTTTTTAAAATTTAACAGTTCACATTTAAATCTTGTTCAATTAATCCTCAATTCCTCCTGTTTGACAGATTTATTCAGCTACCATACAATTTAAATGGAATACAGATAAAGTCATTTGGAGACAGCACCAGACTGGTTGCTAAGCAGAAGGGCTTTGATCTAGTAGTCATCTGGAATGACATAGACTCTCTGATGGTGTGTAGCATTTATTTTGACTTAATAATTTCAGTCATGATGTAAGAGTAAAAATATATATGTGCTCCTGGACGCGCAGAATATTATCATTTAATTCACTAGTTTGAAGTTCAATGTTGCTGCTGTTTAAAGCTAATGGGAAAGGTTTATCCAAATTACAGTGGATTAAAAATAGTTGTCATTGAAGAAGGCTATTTATCAACGTTACCAGAAACAAAACATGGGGCCAAAAATCTCCTGGACACAATCCTGGCGGTTATACATCTCTGGAGCTCACCTCACCCATGTGGCTGTAAACTCCAGTGTCTGCATGTTATTGAGGAGGGTTCTCCTCAACCCTGGTCACATTCCTCTCAGTCCGCTGAGCAATGGGGCCCGGCCTGGACCATTGGAGTGTGTACTGTGGCATAGTGCGATCCCACCTCTGGCTCCAACCCCATGGCTTCATTCGCCTTGTAAAAGGGGGATAGGTTCCAACCCTGACAAGGTAAATTGGAAACTACTGGAAATGGCAAGAGACTGGTGTGCACCATTTTCTGGTGGGTTCTGCCCGTCTCTTGCCAGAGTTACAGCGGGAACTCCCGAGGAGTATTTGGCCCCATGATTCATAATGATTCATGTGCAGCCTTTAATTTGCCGTACTCAGTGAGATGACAGATGTAAAATGTAATACTTTCCTCTTTTGGGATACGGAGCGTGCTCAGGTCAGGTAGAGTAAACCTCCCTCTCTCCCAAAAATATGTCTCAATCCTAGTCTGGACATTTCCATTTCTCACAACAGTCTTCATTTTGAGTGAGATTGCTAATTTTAGCCAGTTTTGAGCTGTTGGTCCCTACCCACTAAGAACTGCATTGAGACTGGACAAATGTATTCATTGTACAGTCAACGGGGAAACGAAGCTTTCACCCCAATAATGTGGGCTGGATTCAATCAGTGTCCCAGAGTTGAAAGAGTTTTCTGTCAACCCGTACATCATCTAGTCCTCCCAACAGTTATACTCTGTGAAACGATATCAGAAAAAGTACCAGAAGATTTAAAAAAAACTTAAATAAATGGTGTGAAGCAAAATGAAATAATGCTTTAAATTATAGCCAGATAGTCTACATTGAAGTCTTGAAAATTCAACATAGGTTAAGATTATTTGCTTTAAGGATGTTTCTCAGACAGAAGGAGACAAATACAGAATAGTTCCTAATACACAATCTTTATGTTGTGAATGTCTTGATTGGAATACCCATTTTTTTTACTGCTGTAGCAAAGATCTGTTAATGGGAGCAATGATTAGAGGGAATATTTGCTTAGACAGGTTCCATCTTGCAAAGCTCTTGAGTTCTAAAACAGCTCAGACTAGGTTTATAGGTTTGATTCTTAGCTTGTTCTGAAACTCCTCCATAAATGTAATCAGTAATGCCCTGTTTATATCGTAGAACAGTCTCTAATGGTTCTGTGCTGCTTCCATTAGTACCAACATGCCAAATTTACATTACAAGGGGCAGACAGCAACAACAGAACCGCTGTGCAAGCAGAGTTGCTCAAAAGCAGCGACTAAAGTCTGACTAGGACATTCTCCAATGTCAACTGAAAGTCTGTACATGCTAGAAATGACCAAAGTAGACAATCAAAATGACGCATTCAACCCATATACCACTGACAGAAGCTTAGAAGTTGATCGCATTTGGCTCCAGAGGCACACAGTGAAACTAATTCCTGAAAGACTTTTTGATGTCTCTAATGGTACGACTGCCGTGTAACTAACAATATAGTATTGCCTCTATCGATATTCTTGTGTTGAGGCTATCTTGAAGATAAACTGATCATGAAAGTAACATTAAGTTGCTGCAGCCACCGGGAACTTTCAATACTGAAGGCGACGTTTCACTTTTCACCTCAGCTTGTAACTGACTAAACTTGTATGAGCAGCTCCACCCGTTTACACTGTAAGGTGATTTTACATTGGTGCAAAAGTATCTGCAGAGTGATACTGAAGTGGAGATCCACAAACTTCAAACTGCTGTCCCCTTTATAATTTAGGAGTGTGCCCTGGATGATTGTGGTTTCCATGGTGAGGTCAGTATGAGAGAGGCAGGTGTTTCCTGTGTCTCCGACGGCCACTCAGCCCATGACGACTTGGGGTAGCCTTTTGTCTTCACTGCCTGAGCAGTAATGTACCAGGGCAGATCACACGCCATTATAGAACCCGCCTGATTCTCATTCCGTTGATTTCAATGGCACGAAATCTGGCTAGGGCAATTGACCACTTTACCAGATTACCACCCAGGCGGTGAAGATCGAAATCTAGCCTGTAGTCCCAGAAACAATTGCAGGCGTGGAGTTTGTCTTTTATATTGTTGAGGACTATATCACCAACACCTTCCCACAGTTATACCAGCCCTCTCTGAATACAACCTTTCTACATTTGCCTATAGTTCATCCTTATCTTTGCAGGAGTTTAATGTTTGTTCTTAAATTTTTCTACCTTCTTTAGCTCTGATCTAGTTATTTGAATTATCTGATAATACTTTCTTCATTACTGAACTTCTGAAAATCAGTGCTAATCTCTTAGTCATTTCTTCCTCTGTTAAATCTTCTGATGAAGTTCCTTCAAGAGACTACTGTGGACTTACAGTTTTAAAGCTGAGTTGTAACTTTTGTGTGCAAAAGTTTCCTGAATAAATTTTCAGTTTGCTTTAACTGGAATCTCCTTGCACTATGTTCCATTTAAATGTTCCCAACAATGGATATAAATCTTGACGGATAATCTCAGCAGAATAACAAAACTCAGCATCTGGAGTGAGGATAGAAACTGGTTCAGGAAAAGTTGATGGCTGAAAGGAAGGTGATACTACTGCCATGTAACACAAGAATATCGACAGAGGCAACACTATATTGTTAGTTACTTGGCAGTAGTACCACTTCCTTTCAGAAATACCTGAGCAGTATTAATGGAAATAAAGGCAAAACATTTGTCAAAGGCTGAATGAGAAAGAGGACAAGATGCTAAACAATAGCGACAGAGCAGGAGGGGATAATCAGTAAATTCAAGCAGCACAGGGAATTTGAATCTTGTAAACTGGTCAGATACAGTGTCAATCATTCACTGGCAAAAGCAAAACCTTGGAGAATTTTTCAGACTATAGGACAATTACAAAATTCACACTGACCACACAGCCTTTTGAGGTTTCAGTTATGTGAATTGTTCCCATATCATAACCTTAGTTAAATTTATTTTTTTAACCATTTATATTCCATTATCTTGTACCAGTTTTTGTCTTTAAATAATTAGAGGGAAAACATTGTGTACTTTAATCTAAGTCGGGCCATGTAATATTTTTAAAATGTTATCTCTTTTGAAATTATTTGCAATTAAAATAAACTTGTAACAGAATGTCCACTGGTAGTTACCAAAGATTCAAACTAATTGGATAAACTGCATTTACCTGATGAGACAAAACCCTTAAAGATGCACACAGGCTGCATTGTGAGTCTAAAGTTGAAAATATTCAGTGCAGTTTTAATGTTTCATTTTAAAAAAAAGAGTTTCATGTTAATTTAAATGTCACCACTGCTTTTTTTTTGTTTATCAAAAGTAAGGGAGTTAGCACGAGGGAGGAGACCCCACTTTTACTTTTCTCACTGCTTCTATTTTAAACACTCCTGGGCGAGTATCTAATCCACTGCATCACAGTCCCCAAACCAAGTGTTAGTCACTGCATGCTGTATATTTAATTGTACATTGCAAATTGTTCATTTCTATTTTTTTGTTTGAAGGTTGAGCTTGGAAATGAATATCGAGGCAAAACATGTGGCCTTTGTGGGGATTTCAATGGTCATCCTCAGCGAAATGAGTTTATCCAGGGAGGTAAGTGCACATTTTGACTTCTCACTGACACTGAGTTAACATGGTATTTTACTTTGCTTAAAGGAAAGAAATCGATCAAGGTAATGACCAAACATTTAACTGTTTGTACTGCTTGAGTTTTTCCTCTTCCATTTAACCATTTATATTCCATATCTTGTACCAGTTTTTGCCTTTTAATAATTAGGGGGAAAACATTGTGTACTTTTATCTAAGTCGGGCCATGTAATATTTTAAAAATGTTATCTCTTTTGAAATTATTTGCAATTAAAATAAACTTGTAACAGAATGTCCACTGGTAGTTACCAAAGATTCAAACTAAAACTGCATTTACTTGATGAGACAAATCCCTTAAAGATTCACACAGGCTGCATTGTGAGTCTAAAGTTGAAAATATTCATTGCAGTTTTAATGTTTCATTAAAAAGAAGAGTTTCATGTTAATTTAAATGTTACCACTCCTCTTATAGTGGTGGGTATTTTCACTGTCAGCATCAATTGATAAAGGGTGGGCACAATGCAGTGAACTTTATAATGTGAACCTGTGGTTGAAGCTTGGAAATTCACACTCGGGCTTCCTCCAGACCAGCAGGTGCTGATCTTGTCTGCATCATGAGGTGCAGCATGAAGCAGCCAGCCAGGAGCGTGGAGGGGAAATCAGTAACCAGCACCATCCCAGTGTATTGGCTAGTCAAAGGGTTGTGCGAGGAAAGACCACAGGGCAGCCCATGTTAGTCATCTTATTTTACTAATTGAAGCATAAGGTGAGCAACCAAGGAGGCTGAAAGAAACAAAATGGATATAAAAATACATTTTATCAATTAACTTATTCTATTATTCTAGGGCTTTCAATGCAATAAGCAAAAATCTTAAATATATATGATTTTAAGCAGAAATATTATGCCCTGTTGAGCGACAATTACTATTGGAATACTTTAGATGAATAAGAGTCATAAATTGGAGAATTTATGCCTGTCTTTCAGTTATCAGCATCAAATATTTTTACATACAATGTAAATAATCTTTCTTCAGGGAAGGAAATTTCAATTTATGAATTCGCCAGCAAATATCAAGTAGATGATCCATCAGAAACATGTCATGCTTCGGACCCACAGAGGCTGGAGGAAAATTATGTCGATTATGTGAGTACATTATGTGGACTGTGTGAGTATATTATGTGGACTGTGTGAGTATATTATGTGGACGATGTGAGTACATTATGTGGACTGTGCGAGCAAATTATGTGGACTATGCGAGTACATTATGTGGACCATGAGAGTATATTATGCGAACTATGTGAGTATATTATGTGGACTATGAGAGTATATTATGTGGACAATGTGAGTATATTATGTGGACTGTGTGAGTATATTATGTGGAGTGTGTGAGTATATTATGTGGACTGTGTGAGTATATTATGTGGACTATGAGAGTATATTATGTGGACTATGTGAGTATATTATGTGGACTGTGTGAGAATATTATGTGGACTGTGTGAGTATATTATGTGGACTGTGTGAGTACATTATGTGGACTGTGTGAGTATATTATGTGGACTATGTGAGTACATTATGTGGACTGTGTGAGTATATTATGTGGACTGTGTGAGTACATTATGTGGACTGTGTGAGTACATTATGTGGACTATGTGAGTATATGATGTGGACTGTGTGAGTATATTATGTGGACTGTGTGAGTACATTATGTGGACTGTGTGAGTATATTATGTGGATTGTGTGAGTATATTATGTGGACGATGTGAGTATATTATGTGGACTGTGTGAGTACATTATGTGGACTGTGTGAGTACATTATGTGGACTGTGTGAGTACATTATGTGGACTATGTGAGTACATTATGTGGACGATGTGAGTATATTATGTGGACTATGAGAGTATATGATGTGGACTGTGTGAGTATATGATGTGGACTGTGTGAGTATATTATGTGGACTATGAGAGTATATTATGTGGAATGTGTGAGTATATTATGTGGACTGTGTGAGTATATTATGTGGATTGTGTGAGTATATTATGTGGACGATGTGAGTATATTATGTGGACTATGAGAGTATATTATGTGGACTATGTGAGGATATTATGTGGACTGTGTGAGTACATTATGTGGATTGTGTGAGTATATTATGTGGAAGATGTGAGTATATTATGTGGACTATGAGAGTATATTATGTGGACTATGTGAGGATATTATGTGGACTGTGTGAGTACATTATGTGGACGATGTGAGTATATTATGTGGACTGTGTGAGTATATTATGTGGACTGTGTGAGTACATTATGTGGATTGTGTGAGTATATTATGTGGACGATGTGAGTATATTATGTGGACTATGAGAGTGTATGATGTGGACTGTGTGAGTATATGATGTGGACTATGAGAGTATATTATGTGGACTGTGTGAGTATATTATGTGGACTGTGTGAGTATATTATGTGGACTCTGTGAGTATATTATGTGGACTATGTGAGAATATTATGTGGACTATGAGAGTATATGATGTGGACTGTGTGAGTATATTATGTGGACTGTGTGAGTACATTATGTGGACTGTGTGAGTATATTATGTGGACTATGTGAGTATATTATGTGGACTATGAGAGTATATGATGTGGACTGTGTGAGTATATTATGTGGACTGTGTGAGAACATTATGTGGACTGTGTGAGTATATCATGTGGACTGTGTGAGTACATTATGTGGACTGTGTGAGTACATTATGTGGACTGTGTGAGTACATTATGTGGACTGTGTGAGTATATTATGTGGACTATGTGAGTATATTATGTGGACGGTGTGAGTATATTATGTGGACTGTGTGAGTATATAATGTGGACTATGTGAGTACATTATGTGGACTGTGTGAGTATATTCTGTGGACTATGTGAGTATATTATGTGGACTATGAGAGTATATGATGTGGACTGTGTGAGTATATTGTGTGGACTGTGTGAGAACATTATGTGGACGATGTGAGTGAATTATGTGGACTGTGTGAGTTTATTATGTGGACTGTGTGAGAATATTATGTGGACTATGAGAGTATATTATGTGGACTGTGTGAGTACATTATGTGGACTGTGTGAGTATATTATGTGGACTATGTGAGTATATTATGTGGACTGTGTGAGTATATTATGTGGACTGTGTGAGTATATTATGTGGACTATGTGAGTACATTATGTGGACTGTGTGAGTATATTCTGTGGACTATGTGAGTATATTATGTGGACTATGTGAGTACATTATGTGGACTGTGTGAGTATATTCTGTGGACTATGTGAGTATATTATGTGGACTGTGTGAGTATATTATGTGGACTGTGTGAGTATATTATGTGGACTATGTGAGTACATTATGTGGACTGTGTGAGTATATTCTGTGGACTATGTGAGTATATTATGTGGACTATGTGAGTACATTATGTGGACTATGTGAGTATATTATGTGGACTATGAGAGTATATTATGTGGACTGTGTGAGTATATTATGTGGACTGTGTGAGTACATTATGTGGACTGTGTGAGTACATTATGTGGACTGTGTGAGTATATTATGTGGACTGTGTGAGTATATTATGTGGACTGTGTGAGTATATTATGTGGACTATGTGAGTATATTATGTGGACTGTGTGAGTATATTATGTGGACTGTGTGAGTATATTATGTGGACTATGTGAGGATATCATGTGGACTGTGTGAGTATATTATGTGAACTATGTGAGTATATTATGTGGACTGTGTGAGTATATTATGTGGACTGTGTGAGAATATCATGTGGACTATGAGAGTATATTATGTGGACTGTGTGAGTATATTATGTGGACTGTGTGAGTACATTATGTGGACTGTGTGAGTATATTATGTGGACTATGTGAGTATATTATGTGGACTGTGTGAGTATATTATGTGGACTGTGTGAGTATATTATGTGGACTGTGTGAGTACATTATGTGGACTGTGTGAGTATATTATGTGGACTATGTGAGAATATTATGTGGACTGTGTGAGTATATTATGTGGACTATGTGAGTACATTATGTGGACTGTGTGAGTATATCATGTGGACTATGTGAGTACATTATGTGGACTGTGTGAGTTTATTATGTGAACTGTGTGAGTATATTATGTGGACTGTGTGAGTACATTATGTGGACTGTGTGAGTATATTATGTGGACTATGTGAGTATATTATGTGGACTATGTGAGTACATTATGTGGACTGTGTGAGTACATTATGTGGACTATGTGAGTATATTATGTGGACTATGTGAGTACATTATGTGGACTGTGTGAGAACATTATGTGGACTGTGTGAGTACATTATGTGGACTATGTGAGTATATTCTGTGGACTATGTGAGTATATTATGTGGACTATGTGAGTACGTTATGTGGACTGTGTGAGTATATTATGTGGACTATGTGAGTATATTATGTGGACTGTGTGAGTTTATTATGTGGAACGTGTGAGTTTATTATGTGGACTGTGTGAGTATATTATGTGGAATGTGTGAGTATATTGTGTGGACTGTGTGAGTTTATTTTGTGGACTGTGTGAGTATATTATGTGGACTGTGTGAGTATATTATGTGGAACGTGTGAGTATATTATGTGGACTGTGTGAGTATATTATGTGGACTGTGTGAGTTTATTATGTGGAACGTGTGAGTATATTATGTGGACTGTGTGAGTATATTATGTGGACTGTGTGAGTATATTGTGTGGACTGTGTGAGTATATTATGTGGACTGTGAGAGTATATTATGTGGACTATGTGAGTATATTATGTGGACTGTGTGAGAATATTATGTGGACTGTGTGAGGAAATTATGTGGACTGTGTGAGTATATTATGTGGACTGTGTGAGTATATTATGTGGACTGTGTGAGTATATTATGTGGACGATGTGAGTATATTATGTGGACTATGAGAGCATATGATGTGGACTGTGTGAGTATATTCTGTGGACTGTGTGAGTATATTATGTGGACTATGAGAGTATATTATGTGGAATGTGTGAGTATATTATGTGGACTGTGTGAGTATATTATGTGGATTGTGTGAGTATATTATGTGGACGATGTGAGTATATTATGTGGACTATGAGAGTATATGATGTGGATGTGTGAGTATATTATGTGGACTGTGTGAGTATATTATGTGGACTGTGTGAGTACATTATGTGGATTGTGTGAGTATATTATGTGGACGATGTGAGTATATTATGTGGACTATGAGAGTATATTATGTGGACTGTGTGAGTATATGATGTGGACTATGAGAGTATATTATGTGGACTGTGTGAGTATATTATGTGGACTCTGTGAGTATATTATCTGGACGATGTGAGAATATTATGTGGACTATGAGAGTATATGATGTGGACTGTGTGAGTATATTATGTGGACTGTGTGAGTACATTATGTGGACTGTGTGAGTATATTATGTGGACTATGTGAGAACATTATGTGGACTATGTGAGTGAATTATGTGGACTGTGTGAGTATATTATGTGGACTGCGTGAGTTTATTATGTGGACTGTGTGAGAATATTATGTGGACTATGAGAGTATATTATGTGGACTGTGTGAGTATATTATGTGGACTGTGTGAGTACATTATGTGGACTATGTGAGTATATTATGTGGACTGTGTGAGTACATTATGTGGACTATGTGAGTATATTATGTGGCCTGTGTGAGTATATTATGTGGACTATGTGAGTATATTATGTGGACTGTGTGAGTATATTATGTGGACTGTGTGAGTATATTATGTGGACTGTGTGAGAACATTATGTGGACTATGTGAGTGAATTATGTGGACTGTGTGAGTATATTATGTGGACTGCGTGAGTATATTATGTGGACTGTGTGAGTATATTATGTGGACTGTGTGAGTATATTATGTGGACTGTGTGAGTACATTATGTGGACTGTGTGAGTATATTATGTGGACTATGTGAGTACATTATGTGGACTGTGTGAGTATATTATGTGGACTGTGTGAGTACATTATGTGGACTGTGTGAGTATATTATGTGGACTATGTGAGTATATTATGTGGACTGTGTGAGTATATTATGTGGACTGTGTGAGAATATTATGTGGAATATGAGAGTATATTATGTGGACTGTGTGAGTATATTATGTGGACTGTGTGAGTATATTATGTGGACTGTGTGAGTATATTATGTGGACTGTGTGAGAATATTATGTGGAATATGAGAGTATATTATGTGGACTGTGTGAGTATATTATGTGGACTGTGTGAGTATATTATGTGGACTGTGTGAGAATATTATGTGGAATATGAGAGTATATTATGTGGACTGTGTGAGTATATTATGTGGACTGTGTGAGTATATTATGTGGACTGTGTGAGTATATTATGTGGACTGTGTGAGTATATTATGTGGACTGTGTGAGTACATTATGTGGACTGTGTGAGTATATTATGTGGACTGTGTGAGTATATTATGTGGACTGTGTGAGTACATTATGTGGACTGTTTGAGTATATTATGTGGACTATGTGAGTATATTATGTGGACTGTGTGAGTACATTATGTGGATTGTGTGAGTATATTATGTGGACGATGTGAGTATATTATGTGGACTGTGTGAGTATATTATGTGGACTATGAGAGTATATTATGTGGACTATGTGAGTATATTATGTGGACTGTGTGAGTATATTATGTGGACTGTGTGAGTATATTATGTGGACTGTGTGAGTACATTATGTGGACTGTTTGAGTATATTATGTGGACTATGTGAGTATATTATGTGGACTGTGTGAGTACATTATGTGGATTGTGTGAGTATATTATGTGGACGATGTGAGTATATTATGTGGACTATGAGAGTATATGATGTGGACTGTGTGAGTATATGATGTGGACTATGAGAGTATATTATGTGGACTGTGTGAGTATATTATGTGGACTCTGTGAGTATATTATCTGGACTATGTGAGAATATTATGTGGACTATGAGAGTATATGATGTGGACTGTGTGAGTATATTATGTGGACTGTGTGAGTACATTATGTGGACTGTGTGAGTATATTACGTGGACTATGTGAGTATATTATGTGGATAATGAGAGTATATGATGTGGACTGTGTGAGTATATTATGTGGACTGTGTGAGAACATTATGTGGACTATGTGAGTGAATTATGTGGACTGTGTGAGTATATTATGTGGACTGCGTGAGTTTATTATGTGGACTGTGTGAGAATATTATGTGGACTATGAGAGTATATTATGTGGACTGTGTGAGTATATTATGTGGACTGTGTGAGTACATTATGTGGACTATGTGAGTATATTATGTGGACTGTGTGAGTACATTATTTGGACTATGTGAGTATATTATGTGGACTGTGTGAGTATATTATGTGGACTATGTGAGTATATTATGTGGACTGTGTGAGTACATTATGTGGACTGTGTGAGTATATTATGTGGACTATGTGAGTATATTATGTGGACTGTGTGAGTATATTATGTGGACTATGTGAGTATATTATGTGGACTGTGTGAGTATATTATGTGGACTGTGTGAGTATATTATGTGGACTGTGTGAGTATATTATGTGGACTGTGTGAGTACATTATGTGGACTGTGTGAGTATATTATGTGGACTATGTGAGTATATTATGTGGACTGTGTGAGTATATTATGTGGACTGTGTGAGTATATTATGTGGACTGTGTGAGTATATTATGTGGACTGTGTGAGTACATTATGTGGACTGTGTGAGTATATTATATGGACTATGTGAGTACATTATGTGGACTGTGTGAGTATATTATGTGGACTATGTGAGTATATTATGTGGACTGTGTGAGTATATTATGTGGACTGTGTGAGAATATTATGTGGAATATGAGAGTATATTATGTGGACTGTGTGAGTATATTATGTGGACTGTGTGAGTACATTATGTGGACTGTGTGAGTATATTATTTGGACTATGTTAGTATATTATGTGGACTGTGTGAGTATATTATGTGGACTGTGTGAGTATATTATGTGGACTGTGTGAGTACATTATTTGGACTGTTTGAGTATATTATGTGGACTATGTGAGTATATTATGTGGACTGTGTGAGTATATTATGTGGACTATGTGAGTACATTATGTGGACTGTGTGAGTATATTATGTGGACTATGTGAGTACATTATGTGGACTGTGTGAATATATTATGTGGACTATGTGAGTATATTATTTGGACTATGTGAGTACATTATGTGGACAGTGTGAGTACATTATGTGGACTATGTGAGTACATTATGTGGACTATGTGAGTACATTATGTGGACTGTGTGAGTACATTATGTGGACTGTGTGAGTATATTATGTGGACTATGTGAGTTTCTTATGTGGACTATGTGAGTATATTATGTGGACTGTGTGAGTGAATTATGTGGACTATGTGAGTATATTCTGTGGACAATGTGAGTATATTATGTGGACTATGTGAGTACATTATGTGGACTATGTGAGTATATTATGTGGACTGTGTGAGTTTATTATGTGGAACGTGTGAGTTTATTATGTGGACTGTGTGAGTATATTATGTGGACTGTGTGAGTATGTTGTGTGGACTGTGTGAGTTTATTATGTGGACTGTGTGAGTATATTATGTGGACTATGTGAGTATATTATGTGGACTGTGAGAGTATATTATGTGGACTATGTGAGTACATTATGTGGACTGTGTGAGTTTATTATGTGGACTGTGTGAGTATATTATGTGGACTGTGTGAGTATATTATGTGGACTGTGTGAGTATATTATGTGGACTGTGAGAGTATATTATGTGGACTATGTGAGTACATTATGTGGACTGTGTGAGTTTATTATGTGGACTGTGTGAGTATATTATGTGGACTGTGAGAGTATATTATGTGGACTATGTGAGTATATTATGTGGACTGTGTGAGTATATTCTGTGGACTATGTGAGTATATTATGTGGACTATGTGAGTACATTATGTGGATTGTGTGAGTATATTATGTGGACTATGTGAGTATATTATGTGGACTATGAGAGTATATTATGTGGACTGTGTGAGTATATTATGTGGACTGTGTGAGTACATTATGTGGACTGTGTGAGTATATTATGTGGACTATGTGAGTATATTATGTGGACTGTGTGAGTATATTATGTGGACTGTGTGAGAATATCATGTGGACTATGAGAGTATATTATGTGGACTGTGTGAGTTTATTATGTGGACTATGAGAGTATATTATGTGGACTGTGTGAGTATATGATGTGGACTATGTGAGAATATTATGTGGACTGTGTGAGTATATTATGTGGACTATGTGAGTACATTATGTGGACTGTGTGAGTATATTATGTGGACAATGTGAGTACATTATGTGGACTGTGTGAGTTTATTATGTGGACTATGAGAGTATATTATGTGGACTGTGTGAGTATATTATGTGGACAATGTGAGTTTATTATGTGGACTATGAGAGTATATTATGTGGACTGTGTGAGTATATTATGTGGACTATGTGAGTATATTATGTGGACTGTGTGAGTATATTATGTGGACTGTGAGAGTATATTATGTGGACTGTGTGAGTATATTATGTGGACTATGTGAGTACATTATGTGGACTATGTGAGTACATTATGTGGACTGTGTGAGTTTATTATGTGGACTATGAGAGTATATTATGTGGACTGTGTGAGTATATTATGTGGACTATGTGAGTACATTATGTGGACTATGTGAGTACATTATGTGGACTGTGTGAGAACATTATGTGGACTATGTGAGTACATTATGTGGACTGTGTGAGAACATTATGTGGACTGTGTGAGTACATTATGTGGACTATGTGAGTACATTATGTGGACTGTGTGAGTATATTATGTGGACTATGTGAGTATATTATGTGGACTGTGTGAGTATATTATGTGGACTATGTGAGTATATTATGTGGACTGTGTGAGTTTATTATGTGGAACGTGTGATTTTATTATGTGGACTGTGTGAGTATATTATGTGGACTGTGTGAGTATATTGTGTGGACTGTGTGAGTTTATTATGTGGACTGTGTGAGTTTATTATGTGGACTGTGTGAGTTTATGATGTGGAACGTGTGAGTTTATTATGTGGACTATGTGAGTATATTATGTGGACTGTGTGAGTTTATTATGTGCACTATGAGAGTATATTATGTGGACTGTGTGAGTATATTGTGTGGACTGTGTGAGTATATTATGTGGACTATGTGAGTATATTATGTGGACTGTGTGAGTATATTATGTGGACTGTGTGAGTTTATTATGTGCACTATGAGAGTATATTATGTGGACTGTGTGAGTATATTGTGTGGACTGTGTGAGTATATTATGTGGACTGTGAGAGTATATTATGTGGACTGTGAGAGTATATTATGTGGACTATGTGAGTATATTATGTGGACTGTGTGAGTTTATTATGTGGACTGTGTGAGTATATTATGTGGACTATGTGAGTATATTATGTGGACTATGTGAGTACATTATGTGGACTGTGTGAGTATATTATGTGGACTGTGTGAGTATATTATGTGGACTGTGTGAGTTTATTATGTGGACTATGTGAGTATATTATGTGGACTGTGTGAGTTTATTATGTGGACTGTGTGAGTATATTATGTGGACTATGTGAGTATATTATGTGGACTGTGTGAGTTTATTATGTGGACTGTGTGAGTTTATTATGTGGACTGTGTGAGTACATTATGTGGACTATGTGAGTACATTATGTGGACTGTGTGAGTTTTTTATGTGGACTGTGTGAGTTTATTATGTGGACTGTGTGAGTATATTATGTGGACTGTGTGAGTATATTATGTGGACTGTGTGAGTATATTATGTGGACTATGTGAGTACATTATGTGGACTGTGTGAGTATATTATGTGCACTGTGTGAGTTTATTATGTGGACTATGTGAGTATATTATGTGGACTGTGTGAGTATATTATGTGGACTGTGTGAGTTTATTATGTGGACTATGTGAGTATATTATGTGGACTATGTGAGTATATTATGTGGACTGTGTGAGTTTATTATGTGGACTGTGTGAGTATATTATGTGGACTATGTGAGTATATTATGTGGACTATGTGAGTATATTATGTGGACTGTGTGAGTATATTATGTGGACTATGTGAGTATATTATGTGGACTGTGTGAGTTTATTATGTGGACTGTGTGAGCATATTATGTGGACTATGTGAGTATATTATGTGGACTATGTGAGTACATTATGTGGACTGTGAGAGTATATGATGTGGACTATGTGAGTATATTATGTGGACTATGTGAGTATATTATGTGGACGATGTGAGTATATTATGTGGACTATGAGAGCATATGATGTGGACTGTGTGAGTACATTATGTGGACTATGAGAGTTTATTATGTGGACTGTGTGAGTATATTATGTGGACTATGTGAGTATATTATGTGGACTGTGTGAGTATATTATGTGGACGATGTGAGGATATTATGTGGACTATGAGAGCATATGATGTGGACTGTGTGAGTATATTATGTGGACTGTGTGAGTATATTATGTGGACGATGTGAGTATATTATGTGGACTATTAGAGCATATGATGTGGACTGTGTGAGTACATTATGTGGACTATGAGAGTATATTATGTGGACTGTGTGAGTATATTATGTGGACTATGAGAGTATATTATGTGGAATGTGTGAGTATATTATGTGGACTGTGTGAGTATATTATGTGGATTGTGTGAGTATATTATGTGGACGATGTGAGTATATTATGTGGACTATGAGAGTATATGATGTGGATGTGTGAGTATATTATGTGGACTGTGTGAGTATATTATGTGGACTGTGTGAGTACATTATGTGGATTGTGTGAGTATATTATGTGGACGATGTGAGTATATTATGTGGACTATGAGAGTATATGATGTGGACTGTGTGAGTATATGATGTGGACTATGAGAGTCTGTTATGTGGACTGTGTGAGTATATTATGTGGACTCTGTGAGTATATTATCTGGACTATGTGAGAATATTATGTGGACTATGAGAGTATATGATGTGGACTGTGTGAGTATATTTTGTGGACTGTGTGAGTACATTATGTGGACTGTGTGAGTATATTATGTGGACTATGTGAGTATATTATGTGGACTATGAGAGTATATGATGTGGACTGTGTGAGTATATTATGTGGACTGTGTGAGAACATTATGTGGACTATGTGAGTGAATTATGTGGACTGTGTGAGTATATTATGTGGACTGCGTGAGTTTATTATGTGGACTGTGTGAGAATATTATGTGGACTATGAGAGTATATTATGTGGACTGTGTGAGTATATTATTTGGACTGTGTGAGTACATTATGTGGACTATGTGAGTATATTATGTGGACTGTGTGAGTACATTATGTGGACTATTTGAGTATATTATGTGGACTGTGTGAGTATATTATGTGGACTATGTGAGTATATTATGTGGACTGTGTGAGTATATTATGTGGACTGTGTGAGTATATTACGTGGACTGCGTGAGTTTATTATGTGGACTGTGTGAGAATATTATGTGGACTATGAGAGTATATTATGTGGACTGTGTGAGTACATTATGTGGACTGTGTGAGTATATTATGTGGACTGTGTGAGTATATTATGTGGACTGTGTGAGTATATTATGTGGACTGTGTGAGTATATTATGTGGACTGTGTGAGTACATTATGTGGACTGTGTGAGTATATTATGTGGACTATGTGAGTACATTATGTGGACTGTGTGAGTATATTATGTGGACTGTGTGAGTACATTATGTGGACTGTGTGAGTATATTATGTGGACTATGTGAGTATATTATGTGGACTGTGTGAGTATATTATGTGGACTGTGTGAGTATATTATGTGGACTATGTGAGTATATTATGTGGACTGTGTGAGAATATTATGTGGACTGTGTGAGTATATTATGTGAACTGTGTGAGTACATTATGTGGACTGTTTGAGTATATTATGTGGACTATTTGAGTATATTATGTGGACTGTGTGAGTATATTATGTGGACTGTGTGAGTACATTATGTGGACTGTGTGAGTATATTATGTGGACTATGTGAGTATATTATGTGGACTGTGTGAGAATATTATGTGGACTGTGTGAGTATATTATGTGAACTGTGTGAGTACATTATGTGGACTGTTTGAGTATATTATGTGGACTATGTGAGTATATTATGTGGACTGTGTGAGTATATTATGTGGACTATGTGAGTACATTATGTGGACTGTGTGAGTATATTATGTGGACTATGTGAGTACATTATGTGGACTGTGTGAGTTTATTATGTGGACTGTGTGAGTATATTATGTGGACTGTGTGAGTACATTATGTGGACTGTGTGAATATATTATGTGGACTATGTGAGTATATTATGTGGACTATGTGAGTACATTATGTGGACTGTGTGAGTGAATGATGTGGACAATGTGAGTATATTCTGTGGACTATGTGAGTATATTATGTGGACTATGTGAGTACATTATGTGGACTGTGTGAGTATATTATGTGGACTATGTGAGTATATTATGTGGACTGTGTGAGTATATTATGTGGACTGTGTGAGTATGTTGTGTGGACTGTGTGAGTTTATTATGTGGACTGTGTGAGTATATTATGTGGACTATGTGAGTATATTATGTGGACTGTGAGAGTATATTATGTGGACTATGTGAGTACATTATGTGGACTGTATGAGTTTATTATGTGGTCTGTGTGAGTATATTATGTGGACTGTGAGAGTATATTATGTGGACTATGTGAGTATATTATGTGGACTGTGTGAGTATATCATGTGGACTGTGAGAGTATATTCTGTGGACTGTGTGAGTATATTATGTGGACTGTGAGAGTATATTATGTGGACTATGTGAGTACATTATGTGGACTGTGTGAGTTTATTATGTGGACTGTGTGAGTATATTATGTGGACTGTGTGAGTATATTATGTGGACTGTGTGAGTATATTATGTGGACTATGTGAGTATATTATGTGGACTGTGAGAGTATATTATGTGGACTATGTGAGTACATTATGTGGACTGTGTGAGTATATTATGTGGACTATGTGAGTACATTATGTGGACTGTGTGAGTTTATTATGTGGACTGTGTGAGTATATTATGTGGACTGTGAGAGTATATTATGTGGACTATGTGAGTACATTATGTGGACTGTGTGAGTTTATTATGTGGACTGTGTGAGTATATTATGTGGACTGTGTGAGTATATTATGTGGACTGTGTGAGTATATTATGTGAACTGTGTGAGTATATTATGTGGACTGTGAGAGTATATTATGTGGACTATGTGAGTACATTATGTGGACTGTGTGAGTTTATTATGTGGACTGTGTGAGTATATTATGTGGACTGTGAGAGTATATTATGTGGACTATGTGAGTATATTATGTGGAGTGTGTGAGTATATTATGTGGACTATGTGAGTACATTATGTGGACTGTGTGAGTTTATTATGTGGACTGTGAGAGTACATTTTGTGGACTGTGTGAGTATATTATGTGGACTGTGTGAGTACATTATGTGGACTGTGTGAGTACATTATGTGGACTATGAGAGTATATGATGTGGACTGTGTGAGTATATTATGTGGACTATGAGAGGATATTATGTGGACTGTGTGAGTACATTATGTGGACTGTGTGAGTACATTATGTGGACTATGAGAGTATATGATGTGGACTGTGTGAGTATATTATGTGGACTATGAGAGTATATTATGTGGACTGTGTGAGAACATTATGTGAGACTATGTGAGTGAATTATGTGGACTGTGTGAGTATATTATGTGGAGTGTGAGTATATTATGTGGACTGTGTGAGTTTATTATGTGGACTGTGTGAGTATATTATGTGGACTGTGTGAGTATATTATGTGGACTGTGTGAGTACATTATGTGGACTGTGTGAGAACATTATGTGGACTATGTGAGTGAATTATGTGGACTATGTGAGTATATTATGTGGACTATGTGAGTATATTATGTGGACTGTGTGAGAACATTATGTGAGACTATGTGAGTGAATTATGTGGACTGTGTGAGTATATTATGTGGAGTGTGAGTATATTATGTGGACTGTGTGAGTTTATTATGTGGACTGTGTGAGTATATTATGTGGACTGTGTGAGTATATTATGTGGACTGTGTGAGTATATTATGTGGACTGTGTGAGTATATTATGTGGACTGTGTGAGTACATTATGTGGACTGTGTGAGTATATTATGTGCACTGTGTGAGTACATTATGTGGACTGTGTGAGAACATGATGTGGACTGTGTGAGTATATTATGTGGACTGTGTGAGTACATTATGTGGACTGTGTGAGTATATTATGTGGACTGTGTGAGTATATTATGTGGACTGTGTGAGTATATTATGTGGACTGTGTGAGTATATTATGTGGACTGTGTGAGTATATTATGTGGACATGTGAGTATATTATGTGGACTGTGTGAGTGTATTATGTGGACTGTGTGAGTACATTATGTGGACTTTGTGAGTAAATTATGTGGACTGTGTGAGTACATTATGTGGACGATGTGAGTAAATTATGTGGACTGTGTGAGGATATTATGTGGACTGTGTGAGTCTATTATGTGGACTGTGTGAGTATATTATGTGGACTGTGTGAGTATATTATGTGGACTGTGTGAGTAAATTATGTGGACTGTGTGAGTACTTTATGTGGACTATGAGAGTATATTATGTGGACTGTGTGAGGACATTATGTGGACTGTGTGAGTATATTATGTGGACTATGTGAGTATATTATGTGGACTGTGTGAGTACATTATGTGGACTGTGTGAGTATATTATGTGGACTATGTGAGTACATTATGTGGACTGTGTGAGTATATTATGTGGACTGTGTGAGTATATTATGTGGACTGTGTGAGTATATTATGTGGACTATGTGAGTACATTATGTGGACTGTGTGAGTATATTATGTGGACTATGTGAGTACATTATGTGGACTGTGTGAGTGTATTATGTGGACTATGTGAGTACATTATGTGGACTGTGTGAGTATATTATGTGGACTATGTGAGTACATGATGTGGACTGTGTGAGTATATTATGTGGACTATGTGAGTACATTATGTGGACTGTGTGAGTATATTATGTGGACTATGTGAGTACATTATGTGGACTGTGTGAGTATATTATGTGGACTGTGTGAGTATATTATGTGGACTATGTGAGTATATTATGTGGACTATGTGAGTACATTATGAGGACTATGTGAGTAAATTATGTGGACTGTGTGAGTATATTTTGTGGACTATGAGAGTATATTATGTGGACTGTGTGAGTACATTATGTGGACTATGAGAGTATATTATGTGGACTGTGTGAGTACATTATGTGGACTATGAGAGTATATTATGTGGACTGTGTGAGTATATTATGTGGACTATGAGAGTATATTATGTGGACTGTGTGAGTACATTATGTGGACTATGTCAGTATATTATGTGGACTATGTGAGTACATTATGTGGACTATGTGAGTATATTATGTGGACTATGTGAGTACATTATGTGGACTATGTGAGTATATTATGTGCACTGTGTGAGTATATTATGTGGACTGTGTGAGTACATTATGTGGACTATGTGAGTACATTATGTGGACTATGTGAGTATATTATGTAAACTATGTGAGTATATTATGTGGACTATGTGAGTACATTATGTGGACTGTGTGAGTATATTATGTGGACTATGTGAGTACATTATGTGGACTGTGTGAGTTTATTATGTGGACTGTGTGAGTATATTATGTGGACTGTGTGAGTACATTATGTGGACTGTGTGAGTATATTATGTGGACTATGTGAGTATATTATGTGGACTATGTGAGTACATTATGTGGACTGTGTGAGTACATTACGTGGACTATGTGAGTACATTATGTGGACTATGTGAGTACATTATGTGGACTATGTGAGTACATTATGTGGACTGTGTGAGTTTATTATGTGGACTGTGTGAGAACATTATGTGGACTGTGTGAGTATATTATGTGGACTATGTGAGTATATTATGTGGACTATGTGAGTACATTATGTGGACTGTGTGATTACATTATGTGGACTATGTGAGTATATTCTGTGGACTATGTGAGTATATTATGTGGACTATGTGAGTACATTATGTGGACTGTGTGAGTATATTATGTGGACTGTGTGAGTATATTATGTGGACTGTGTGAGTTTATTATGTGGAACGTGTGAGTTTATCATGTGGACTGTGTGAGTATATTATGTGGACTGTGTGAGTATATTGTGTGGACTGTGTCAGTTTATTATGTGGACTGTGTGAGTATATTATGTGGACTATGTGAGTATATTATGTGGACTGTGAGAGTATATTATGTGGACTATGTGAGTACATTATGTGGACTGTGTGAGTTTATTATGTGGACTGTGTGAGTATATTATGTGGACTGTGAGAGTATATTATGTGGACTATGTGAGTATATTATGTGGACTGTGTGAGTATATTATGTGGACTGTGAGAGTATATTATGTGGACTATGTGAGTATATTATGTGGACTGTGAGAGTATATTATGTGGACTATGTGAGTATATTATGTGGACTGTGAGAGTATATTATGTGGACTATGTGAGTATATTATGTGGACTGTGAGAGTATATTATGTGGACTATGTGACTACATTATGTGGACTGTGTGAGTATATCATGTGGACTGTGTGAGTATATTATGTGGACTGTGTGAGTACATTATGTGGACTGTGAGAGTATATTATGTGGACTATGTGAGTACATTATGTGGACTGTGTGAGTATATTATGTGGACTGTGAGAGTATATTATGTGGACTATGTGAGTACATTATGTGGACTGTGTTAGTATATTATGTGGACTGTGAGAGTATATTATGTGGACTATGTGAGTATATTATGTGGAGTGTGGGAGTATATTATGTGGACGATGTGAGTACATTATGTGGACTGTGTGAGTTTATTATGTGGACTATGTGAGTACATTATGTGGACTGTGTGAGTATATTATGTGGAATGTGAGAGTATATTATGTGGACTGTGTGAGTACATTATGTGGACTGTGTGAGTATATTATGTGGACTATGGGAGTATATTATGTGGACTGTGTGAGTATATTATGTGGACTATATGAGTACATTATGTGGACTGTGTGAGTACATTATGTGGACTGTGTGAGTATATTATGTGGACTATGTGAGTACATTATGTGGACTGTGTGAGTTTATTATGTGGAGTATGTGAGTACATTATGTGGACTGTGTGAGTATATGATGTGGACTGTGAGAGTACATTTTGTGGACTGTGTGAGTATATTATGTGGACTGTGAGAGTACATTATGTGGACTATGTGAGTACATTATGTGGACTGTGTGAGTATATTATGTGAACTGTGAGAGTACATTTTGTGGACTGTGTGAGTATATTATGTGGACTATGTGAGTACATTATGTGGACTGTGTGAGTTTATTATGTGGAGTATGTGAGTACATTATGTGGACTGTGTGAGTATATTATGTGGACTGTGAGAGTACATTTTGTGGACTGTGTGAGTATATTATGTGGACTGTGAGAGTACATTATGTGGACTATGTGAGTACATTATGTGGACTGTGTGAGTACATTATGTGGACTGTGTGAGTATATTATGTGGACTATGTGAGTACATGATGTGGACTGTGTGAGTATATTATGTGGACTGTGTGAGTACATTATGAGGACTATGTGAGTAAATTATGTGGACTGTGTGAGTATATTATGTGGACTATGAGAGTATATTATGTGGACTGTGTGAGTACATTATGTGGACTATGAGAGTATATTATGTGGACTGTGTGAGTATATTATGTGGACTATGAGAGTATATTATGTGGACTGTGTGAGTACATTATGTGGACTATGAGAGTATATTATGTGGACTGTGTGAGTACATTATGTGGACTATGAGAGTATATTATGTGGACTGTGTGAGTATATTATGTGGACTATGAGAGTATATCATGTGGACTGTGTGAGTACATTATGTGGACTATGTGAGTAAATTATGTGGACTGTGTGAGTACATTATGTGGACTATGTCAGTATATTATGTGGACTCTGTGAGTACATTATGTGGACTATGTGAGTATATTATGTGGACTGTGTGAGTACATTATGTGGACTATGTGAGTAAATTATGTGGACTGTGTGAGTATATTATGTGGACTATGTGAGTACATTATGTGGACTATGTGAGTATATTATGTGGACTATGTGAGTACATTATGTGGACTGTGTGAGTATATTATGTGGACTGTGAGTATATTATGTGGACTGTGTGAGAACATTATGTGAACTATGTGAGTGAATTATGTGGACTGTGTGAGTATATTATGTGGACTGTGTGAGTTTATTATGTGGACTGTGTGAGTATATTATGTGGACTGTTTGAGTATATTATGTGGACTGTGTGAGTATATTATGTGGACTATGTGAGTACATTATGTGGACTGTGTGAGTACATTATGTGGACTATGTGAGTATATTATGTGGACTATGTGAGTATATGATGTGGACTATGTGAGTACATTATGTGGACTGTGTGAGTATATTATGTGGACTATGTGAGTATATTATGTGGACTGTGTGAGTATATTATGTGGACTGTGTGAGTATATTATGTGGACTGTGTGAGTATATTATGTGGACTGTGTGAGTAGATTATGTGGACTGTGTGAGAATATTATGTGGACTATGTGAGTATATTATGTGGACTGTGTGAGTATATTATGTGGACTATGTGAGTATATTATGTGGACTATGTGAGTATATGATGTGGACTATGTGAGTATATTATGTGGACTATGTGAGTACATTATGTGGACTATGTGAGTATATTATGTGGACTGTGTGAGTTTATTATGTGGACTGTGTGAGTACATTATGTGGACTATGAGAGTATATTATGTGGACTATGTGAGTACATTATGTGGACTGTATGAGAACATTATGTGGACGATGTGAGTGAATAATGTGGACTATGTGAGTATATTATGTGGACTGTGTGAGTATATTATGTGGACTGTGTGAGTATATTATGTGGACTATGTGAGTACATTATGTGGACTATGTGAGTATATTATGTGGACTATGTGAGTACATTATGTGGACTATGTGAGTATATTATGTGGACTATGTGAGTACATGATGTGGACTGTGTGAGTGAATTATGTGGACTGTGTGAGTATATTATGTGGACTGTGTGAGTTTATAATGTGGACTGTGTGAGTATATTATGTGGACTGTGTGAGTATATTATGTGGACGATGTGAGTAAATTATGAGGACTGTGTGAGGATATTATGTGTACTGTGTGAGTACATTATGTGGACTATGTGAGTAAATTATGTGGACTGTGTGAGTATATTATGTGGACAATGTGAGTACATTATGTGGACTGTGTGAGGATATTATGTGGACTGTGTGAGTATATTATGTGGACTGTGTGTGTATATTATGTGGACTGTGTGAGTATATTATGTGGACTGTGTGAGTAAATTATGTGGACTGTGTGAGTACATTATGTTGACTATGAGAGTATATTATGTGGACTGTGTGAGTACATTATGTGGACTATGAGAGTATATTATGTGGACTGTGTGAGTACATTATGTGGACTATGTGAGTATATTATGTGGACTGTGTGAGTACATTATGTGGACTATGTGAGTATATTATGTGGACTATGTGAGTAAATTATGTGGACTGTGTGAGGAGATTACGTGGACTGTGTGAGTATATTATGTGGACTATGTGAGTAAATTATGTGGACTATGTGAGTAAATTATGTGGACTGTGTGAGTATATTATGTGGACTATGTGAGTATATTATGTGGACTATGTGAGTATATTATGTGGACTATGAGAGTATATGATGTGGACTGTGTGAGTATATTATGTGGACTATGTGAGTACATTATGTGGACTGTGTGAGTATATTATGCGGACTATGTGAGAATATTATGTGGACTATGTGAGAATATTATGTGGACTGTGTGAGTATATTATGTGGACCATGTGAGTAAATTATGTGGACTATGTGAGTCCATTATGTGGACTGTGTGAGTATATTATGTGGACTGTGTGAGTATATTATGTGGACTATGTGAGTACATTATGTGGACTGTGTGAGTATATTATGTGGACTGTGTGAGTATATTATGTGGACTATGTGAGTATATTATGTGGACGATGAGAGTATATTATGTGGACGATGTGAGTAAATTATGTGGACTGTGTGAGTAAATTATGTGGACTGTGTGAGTACATTATGTGGACTGTGTGAGTATATTATGTCGACTGTGTGAGAAAATTATGTGGACTGTGTGAGTATATTATGTGGACTATGTGAGTAAATTATGTGTACTGTGTGAGTACATTATGTGGACTGTGTGAGTATATTATGTGGACTATGTGAGTATATTATGTGGACGATGTGAGTATATTATGTGGACGATGTGAGTATATGATGTGGACTATGTGAGTATATTATGTGGACTATGTGAGTACATTATGTGCACTGTGTGAGTATATTATGTGGACTGTGTGAGTATATTATGTGGACTATGTGAGTAAATTATGTGGACTATGTGAGTACATTATGTGGACTATGTGAGTACATTATGTGGACTGTGTGAGTATATTATGTGGACTATGTGAGTAAATTATGTGGACTATGTGAGTACATTATGTGGACTGTGTGAGTATATTATGTGGACTGTGTGAGTATATTATGTGGACTGTGTGAGTATATTATGTGGACTGTGTGAGTAAATTATGTGGACTATGTGAGTATATTATGTGGACTGTGTGAGTATATTATGTGGACTGTGTGAGTATATTATGTGGACTGTGTGAGTATATTATGTGGACTATGTGAGTATATTATGTGGACTGTGTGAGTATAATATGTGGACTGTGTGAGTATATTATGTGGACTGTGTGAGTATATTATGTGGACTATGTGAGTACATTATGTGGACTGTGTGAGTATAATATGTGGACTGTGTGAGTATATTATGTGGACTGTGTGAGTATATTATGTGGACTATGTGAGCAAATTATTTGGACTGTGTGAGTACATTATGTGGACTGTGTGAGTATATTATGTGGACTATGTGAGTACATTATGTGGACTATGAGAGTACATTATGTGGACTGTGTGAGTACATTATGTGGACTATGTGAGTACATTATGTGGACTGTGTGAGTACATTATGTGGACTGTGTGAGTTTATTATGTGGACTGTGTGAGTATATTATGTGGACTGTGTGAGTATATTATGTGGACTATGTGAGTAAATTATTTGGACTGTGTGAGTACATTATGTGGACTGTGTGAGTACATTATGTGGACTATGTGAGTACATTATGTGGACTGTGTGAGTACATTATGTGGACTGTGTGAGCACATTATGTGGACTGTGTGAGTATATTATGTGGACTGTGTGAGTATATTATGTGGACTGTATGAGTACATTATGTGGACTGTGTGAGTACATTATGTGGACTGTGTGAGTACATTATGTGGACTCTGTGAGTACATTATGTGGACTGTTTGAGTATATTATGTGGACTATGTGAGTACATTATGTGGACTGTGTGAGTACATTATGTGGACTGTGTGAGTACATTATGTGGACTGTGTGAGTATATTATGTGGACTGTGTGAGTATATTATGTGGACTATGTGAGTACATTATGTGGACTGTGTGAGTATATTATGTGGACTATGTGAGTAAATTATGTCTACTGTGTGAGTACATTATGTGGACGATGTGAGTATATGATGTGGACTATGTGAGTATATTATGTGGACTGTGTGAGTATATTATGTGGACTATGTGAGTATATTATGTGGACGATGTGAGTATATTATGTGGACTATGTGAGGATATCATGTGGACTGTGTGAGTATATTATGTGGACTATGTGAGTATATTATGTGGACGATGTGAGTATATTCTGTGGACTATGTGAGTAAATTATGTGGACTGTGTGAGTATATTATGTGGACTGTGTGAGTATATTTTGTGGACTATGTGAGTTCATTATGTGGACTGTGTGAGTATATTATGTGGACTGTGTGAGTATATTATGTGGACTATGTGAGTACATTATGTGGACTGTGTGAGTATATTATGAGGACTGTGTGAGTATATTATGTGGACTATGTGAGTAAATTATTTGGACTGTGTGAGTACATTATGTGGACTATGTGAGTAAATTATGTGGACTATGTGAGTACATTATGTGGACTGTGTGAGTACATTATGTGGACTGTGTGAGTACATTATGTGGATTGTGTGAGTATATTATGTGGACTATGTAAGTACATTATGTGGACTGTGTGAGTACATTATGTGGACTGTGTGAGTACATTATGTGGACTGTGTGAGTATATTATGTGGACTATGTGAGTACATTATGTGGACTGTGTGAGTATATTATGTGGACTGTGTGAGTACATTATGTGGACTGTGTGAGTACATTATGTGGACTGTGTGAGTACATTATGTGGACTGTGTGAGTATATTATGTGGACTATGTGAGTAAATTATGTGGACTGTGTGAGTAAATTATGTGGACTGTGTGAGTATATTATGTGGACAATGTGAGTAAATTATGTGGACTGTGTGAGTAAATTATGTGGACTGTGTGAGTATATTATGTGGACTGTGTGAGTATATTATATGGACTATGTGAGTAAATTATGTGGACTATGTGAGTAAATTATGTGGACTATGTGAGTAAATTATGTGGACTATGTGAGTAAATTATGTGGACTGTGTGAGTATATTATGTGGACTGTGTGAGTAAATTATGTGGACTATGTGAGTAAATTATGTGGACTGTGTGAGTATATTATGTGGACTGTGTGAGTATATTATGTGGACTATGTGAGTACATTATGTGGACTATGTGAGTAAATTATGTGGACTATGTGAGTAAATTATGTGGACTGTGTGAGTATGTTATGTGGACTGTGTGAGTAAATTATGTGGACTATGTGAGTAAATTATGTGGACTGTGTGAGTATATTATGTGGACTGTGTGAGTATATTATGTGGACTATGTGAGTACATTATGTGGACTGTGTGAGTATATTGTGTGGACTATGTGAGTACATTATGTGGACTATGTGAGTACATTATGTGGACTGTGTGAGTACATTATGTGGACTGTGTGAGTACATTATGTGGACTGTGTGAGTATATTATGTGGACTGTGTGAGTATATTATGTGGACTGTGTGAGTATATTATGTGGACTGTGTGAGTAAATTATGTGGACTGTGTGAGTATATTATGTGGACTGTGTGAGTATATTATGTGGACTGTGTGAGGATATTATATGGACTATGTGAGTAAATTATGTGGACTATGTGAGTAAATTATGTGGACTATGTGAGTAAATTATGTGGACTATGTGAGTAAATTATGTGGACTATGTGAGTAAATTATGTGGACTGTGTGAGTATATTGTGTGGACTGTGTGAGTACATTATGTGGACTGTGTGAGTATATTATGTGGACTGTGTGAGTATATTATGTGGACTGTGTGAGTATATTATGTGGACTGTGTGAGTATATTGTGTGGACTGTGTGAGTACATTATGTGGACTGTGTGAGTATATTATGTGGACTGTGTGAGTATATTATGTGGACTATGTGAGTACATTATGTGGACTGTGTGAGTATATTATGTGGACTATGTGAGTAAATTATGTGGACTGTGTGAGTATATTATGTGGACTGTGTGAGTATATTATGTGGACTATGTGAGTACATTATGTGGACTGTGTGAGTATATTATGTGGACTATGTGAGTAAATTATGTGGACTATGTGAGTACATTATGTGGACTGTGTGAGTATATTATGTGGACTATGTGAGTAAATTATGTGGACTATGTGAGTAAATTATGTGGACTGTGTGAGTATATTATGTGGACTGTGTGAGTAAATTATGTGGACTGTGTGAGTAAATTATGTGGACTGTGTGAGTATATTATGTGGACTATGTGAGTAAATTATGTGGACTGTGTGAGTACATTATGTGGACTGTGTGAGTAAATTATGTGGACTGTGTGAGTAAATTATGTGGACTGTGTGAGTATATTATGTGGACTATGTGAGTAAATTATGTGGACTGTGTGAGTAAATTATGTGGACTGTGTGAGTAAATTATGTGGACTGTGTGAGTAAATTATGTGGACTGTGTGAGTATATTATGTGGACTATGTGAGTAAATTATGTGGACTGTGTGACTACATTATGTGGACTATGTGAGTAAATTATGTGGACTGTGTGAGTAAATTATGTGGACTGTGTGAGTAAATTCTGTGGACTGTGTGAGTATATTATGTGGACTATGTGAGTAAATTATGTGGACTGTGTGAGTACATTATGTGGACTATGTGAGTAAATTATGTGGACTATGAGAGTATATTATGTGGACTATGTGAGTAAATTATGTGGACTGTGTGAGTACATTATGTGGACTATGTGAGTAAATGATGTGGACTATGAGAGTACATTATGTGGACTGTGTGAGTATATTATGTGGACTATGTGAGTAAATTATGTGGACTGTGTGAGTATATTATGTGGACTATGTGAGTAAATTATGTGGACTATGAGAGTATATTATGTGGACTATGTGAGTAAATTATGTGGACTGTGTGAGTACATTATGTGGACTATGTGAGTAAATTATGTTGACTATGAGAGTAAATTATGTGGACTGTGTGAGTATATTATGTGGACTATGTGAGTAAATTATGTGGACTGTGTGAGTATATTATGTGGACTGTGTGAGTACATTATGTGGACTGTGTGAGTATATTATGTGGACTATGTGAGTATATTATGTGGACTGTGTGAGTATATTATGTGGACTATGTGAGTATATTATGTGGACTATGTGAGTATATTATGTGGACTATGTGAGTATATTATGTGGACTGTGTGAGTAAATTATGTGGACTATGTGAGTAAATTATGTGGACCGTGTGAGTATATTATGTTGACTGTGTGAGTATATTATGTGGACTGTGTGAGTACATTATGTGGACTGTGTGAGTAAATTATGTGGACTGTGTGAGTATATTATGTGGACTATGTGAGTACATTATGTGGACTGTGTGAGTATATCATGTGGACTGTGTGAGTAAATTATGTGGACTATGTGAGTATATTATGTGGACTATGTGAGTATATTATGTGGACTATGAGAGTATATTATGTGGACTATGTGAGTATATTTGTGGACTATGAGAGTATATTATGTGGACTATGTGAGTATATTATGTGGACTATGAGAGTATATTATGTGGACTATGTGAGTAAATTATGTGGACTGTGTGAGTATATTATGTGGACTGTGTGAGTATATTATGTGGACTATGTGAGTATATTATGTGGACTATGAGAGTATATTATGTGGACTATGTGTGTAAATTATGTGGACTGTGTGAGTACATTATGTGGACTGTGTGAGTATATTATGTGGACTGTGTGAGTATATTATGTGGACTATGTGAGTATATTATGTGGACTACGTGTGTAAATTATGTGGACTGTGTGAGTATATTATGTGGACTATGAGAGTATATTATGTGGACTATGTGAGTATATTATGTGGACTATGAGAGTATATTATGTGGACTTTGTGTGTAAATTATGTGGACTGTGTGAGTATATTATGTGGACTATGTGAGTATATTATGTGGACTATGTGAGTATATTATGTGGACTATGAGAGTATATTATGTGGACTATGTGTGTAAATTATGTGGACTGTGTGAGTATATTATGTGGACTATGTGAGTATATTATGTGGACTGTGTGAGTATATTATGTGGACTATGTGAGTATATTATGTGGACTATGAGAGTATATTATGTGGACTATGTGTGTAAATTATGTGGACTGTGTGAGTATATTATGTGGACTATGTGAGTACATTATGTGGACTATGTGAGTATATTATGTGGACTATGAGAGTATATTATGTGGACTATGTGTGTAAATTATGTGGACTGTGTGAGTACATTATGTGGACTGTGTGAGTATATTATGTGGACTGTGTGAGTATATTATGTGGACTATGTGAGTATATTATGTGGACTATGAGAGTACATTATGTGGACTGTGTGAGTATATTATGTGGACTGTGTGAGTATATTATGTGGACTATGTGAGTACATTATGTGCACTATGAGAGTATATTATGTGGACTATGAGAGTATATTATGTGGACTATGAGAGTATATTATGTGGACTATGTGAGTATATTATGTGGAGTATGAGAGTATATTATGTGGACTATGTGAGTACATTATTTGGACGATGTGAGTATATTATTTGGACTGTGTGAGTATATTATGTGGACTATGAGAGTATATTATGTGGACTATGAGAGCATATTATGTGGACTGTGTGAGTACATTATGTGGACTATGTGAGTATATTATGTGGACGATGAGAGTATATTATGTGGACGATGTGTGTAAATTATGTGGACTGTGTGAGTACATTATGTGGACTGTGTGAGTATATTATGTGGACTGTGTGAGTATATTATGTGGACTATGTGAGTATATTATGTGGACTATGTGTGTAAATTATGTGGACTGTGTGAGTATATTATGTGGACTATGAGAGTATATTATGTGGACTATGTGAGTATATTATGTGGACTATGAGAGTATATTATGTGGACTTTGTGTGTAAATTATGTGGACTGTGTGAGTATATTATGTGGACTATGTGAGTATATTATGTGGACTATGTGAGTATATTATGTGGACTATGAGAGTATATTATGTGGACAATGTGTGTAAATTATGTGGACTGTGTGAGTATATTATGTGGACTATGTGAGTATATTATGTGGACTATGTGAGTATATTATGTGGACTATGTGAGTACATTATGTGCACTATGAGAGTATATTATGTGGACTATGAGAGTATATTATGTGGACTATGAGAGTATATTATGTGGACTATGTGAGTATATTATGTGGAGTATGAGAGTATATTATGTGGACTATGTGAGTACATTATTTGGACTATGTGAGTATATTATTTGGACTGTGTGAGTATATTATGTGGACTATGAGAGTATATTATGTGGACTATGAGAGCATATTATGTGGACTGTGTGAGTACATTATGTGGACTGTGTGAGTATATTATGTGGACTGTGTGAGTACATTATATGGACAGTGTGAGTATATTATGTGGACAATGTGTGTATATTATGTGGACTGTGTGAGTACATTATGTGGACTGTGTGAGTATATTATGTGGACTGTGTGAGTATATTATGTGGACTATGTGAGTACATTATGTGCACTATGAGAGTATATTATGTGGACTATGAGAGTATATTATGTGGACTATGAGTGTATATTATGTGGACTATGTGAGTATATTATGTGGAGTATGACAGTATATTATGTGGACTGTGTGAGTACATTATTTGGACTGTGTGAGTACATTATTTGGACTATGTGAGTATATTATGTGGACTGTGTGAGTATATTATGTGGACTATGAGAGTATATTATGTGGACTATGAGAGCATATTATGTGGACTATGAGAGTATATTATGTGGACTGTGTGAGTATATTATGTGGACTATGAGAGCATCTTCTGTGGACTATGAGAGTATATTATGTGGACTGTGTGAGTATATTATGTGGACTATGAGAGTATATTATGTGGAATATGAGAGCATATTATGTGGACTATGAGAGTATATTATGTGGACTGTGTGAGTATATTATGTGGACAATGTGAGTATATTATGTGGACGATGTGAGTATATTATGTGTACTATGTGAGTACATTATGTGGACTGTGTGAGTATATTATGTGGACTGTGTGAGTACATTATGTGGACTATGTGAGTATATTATGTGGACTGTGTGAGTATATTATGTTGTCTACGAGAGTATATTATGTGGACTGTGTGAGTACATTATGTGGACTGTGTGAGTGTATTATGTGGACTGTGTGAGTATATTATGTGGACTGTGTGAGTACATTATGTGGACTATGTGAGTATATTATGTGGACTGTGTGAGTATATTATGTTGTCTACGAGAGTATATTATGTGGACTGTGTGAGTACATTATGTGGACTATGTGAGTATATTATGTGGACTGTGTGAGTACATTATGTGGACTGTGTGAGTGTATTATGTGGACTGTGTGAGTATAATATGTGGACTGTGTGAGTACATTATGTGGACTATGTGAGTATATTATGTGGACTGTGTGAGTATATCATGTTGTCTACGAGAGTATATTATGTGGACTGTGTGAGTACATTATGTGGACTATGTGAGTATATTATGTGGACTGTGTGAGTACATTATGTGGACTGTGCGAGTACATTATGTGGACGATGTGAGTATATTATGTTGTCTACAAGAGTATATTATGTGGACTGTTTGAGTACATTATGTGGACTGTGTGAGTATATTATGTGGACTGTGTGAGTATATTATTTTGTCTACGAGAGTATATCATGTGGACTGTGAGAGTACATTATGTGGACTGTGTGAATATATTATGTGGACTGTTTGAGTACATTATGTGGACTGTGTGAGTATATTATGTGGACTGTGTGAGAATATTATGTGGACAATGTGTGTATATTATGTGGACTGTGTGAGTACATTATGTGGAGTGTGTGACTATATTATGTGGACTGTGTGAGTATATTATGTGGACTGTGTGAGTACATTATGTGGACTGTGTGAGAACATTATGTGGACTGTGTGAGTATATTATGTGGACAATGTGTGTATATTATGTGGACTGTGTGAGTATATTATGTGGACTGTGTGAGTACATTATGTGGACTATGAGAGTATATTATGTGGACTGTGTGAGTACATTATGTGGACTATGAGAGTATATCATGTGGACTGTGTGAGTATATTATGTGGACTATGAGAGTATATTATGTGGACTGTGTGAGTATATTATGTGGACTATGTGAATATATTATGTGGACTGTGTGAGTATATTACGTGGACTGTGAGAGTATATTATGTGGACTGTGTGAGTATATTATGTAGACTATGAGAGTATATTATGTGGACTGTGTGAGTATATTATGTGGACTCTGATAGTATATTATGTGGACTGTGTGAGTATATTACGTGGACTGTGTGAGTATATTATGTGGACTCTGATAGTATATTATGTGGACTATGAGAGTATATTATGTGGACTGTGTGAGTATATTATGTGGACTATGAGAGTATATTATGTGGACTGTGTGAGTATATTATGTGGACTGTATGAGTATATTATGTGGACTGTGTGAGTACATTATGTGGACTATGTGAGAATATTATGTGGACTGTGTGAGAACATTATGTGGACTGTGTGAGTATGTTATGTGGACTATGTGAGTACATTATTTGGACTGTGTGAGTATATTATGTGGACTGTGTGAGTATATTATGTGGACTGTGTGAGTATATTATGTGGACTATGTGAGTACATTATGTGGTCTGTGTGAGTATATTATGTGGACTGTGTGAGTACATTATGTGGACTTTGTGAGTATATTATGTGGACTGTGTGAGTATATTATGTGGACTGTGTGAGTACATTATGTGGACTTTGTGAGTATATTATGTGGACTGTGTGAGTATATTATGTTGTCTACGAGAGTATATTATGTGGACTGTGTGAGTAAATTATGTGGACTATGTGAGTATATTATGTGGACTGTGTGAGTACATTATGTGGACTGTGTGAGTATATTATGTGGACTGTGTGAGTATATTATGTTGTCTACGAGAGTATATTATGTGGACTGTGTGAGTACATTATGTGGACTGTGTGAGTACATTATGTGGACGATGTGAGTATATTATGTTGTCTACAAGAGTATGTTATGTGGACTGTGTGAGTATATTATGTGGACTGTGTGAGTACATTATGTGGACTGTGTGAGTACATTATATGGACAGTGTGAGTATATTATGTGGACAATGTGTGTATATTATGTGGACTATGTGAGTATATTATGTGGACTGTGTGAGTATATTATGTGGACTATGAGAGTATATTATGTGGACTGTGTGAGTATATTATGTTGACTATGAGAGTATATTATGTGGACTGTGTGAGTATATTATGTGGATTGTGTGAGTATATTATGTGGACTATGAGAGTATATTATGTGGACTCTGTGAGTATATTATGTGGACTGTGTGAGTATATTATGTGGACTATGAGAGTATATTATGTGGACTATGAGAGTATATTATGTGGACTGTGTGAGTATATTATGTGGACTATGAGAGTATATTATGTGGACTGTGTGAGTATATTATGTGGACTATGATTGTATATTATGTGGACTGTGTGAGTATATTATGTGGATTGTGTGAGTATATTATGTGCACTATGAGAGTATATTATGTGGACTCTGTGAGTATATTATGTGGACTGTGTGAGTATATTATGTGGACTATGAGAGTATATTATGTGGACTATGAGAGTATATTATGTGGACTGTGTGAGTATATTATGTGGACTATGAGAGTATATTATGTGGACTGTGTGAGTATATTATGTGGACTATGATTGTATATTATGTGGACTGTGTGAGTATATTATGTGGACTGTATGAGTTTATTATGTGGACGATGTGAGAATATTATGTGGACTGTGTGAGTATATTATGTGGACAATGTGTGTTTATTATGTGAACTGTGTGAGTACATTATGTGGACCATGCGAGTATATTATGTGGATTGTGTGAGTATATTATGTGGACTATGAGAGTATATTATGTGGACTATGTGAGTCTATTATGTGGACTGTGTGAGTATATTATGTGGACTGTGTGAGTATATTATGTGGACTGTGTGAGTATATTATGTGGACTGTGTGAGTATATTATGTGGACTATGAGAGTATATTATGTGGACTATGTGAGTATATTATGTGGACTGTGTGAGTATATTATGTGGACTATGTGTGTATATTATGTGGACGATGAGAGTATATTATGTGGACTGTATGAGTATATTATGTGGACTATGAGAGTATATTATGTGGACGATGAGAGTATATTATGTGTACTATGTGAGTATATTATGTGGATTGTGTGAGTATATTATGTGGACTGTGTGAGTATATTATGTGGACTGTGTGAGTATATTATGTGGACTATGAGAGTATATTATGTGGACGATGAGAGTATATTATGTGGACTGTGTGAGTATATGATGTGGGCTGTGAGAGTATATTATGTGGACGATGAGTGTATATTATGTGGACTATGAGAGTATATTATGTGGACGATGAGAGTATATTATGTGGACTATGAGAGTATATTATGTGGACAATGAGAGTATATTATGTGGACCAAGTGAGTATATTATGTGGACTATGAGACGATATTATGTGGACTGTGTGAGTATATTATGTGGACTGTGTGAGTATATTATGTGGACTGTGTGAGTATATTATGTGGACTATGAGAGTATATTATGTGGACTGTGTGAGAATATTATGTGGACTGTGTGAGAACATTATGTGGACTGTGTGAGTACATTATGTGGACTGTGTGAGTATATTATGTGTACTGTGTGAGTATATTGTGTGGACTATGTGAGAATATTATGTGGACTGTGTGAGTATATTATTTGGACTATGTGAGTATATTATGTGGACTGTGTGAGTATATGATGTGGGCTGTGAGAGTATATTATGTGGACGATGAGAGTATATTATGTGGACTATGAGAGTATATTATGTGGACGATGAGAGTATATAATGTGGACTATGAGAGTATATTATGTGGACTATGAGAGTATATTATGTGGACTATGTGAGTATATTATGTGGACTGTATGAGTGTATTATGTGGACTGTGTGAGTATATTATGTGGACTGTGTGAGTATATTATGTGGACTGTGTGAGTATATTATGTGGACTGTATGAGTATATTATGTGGACTGTATGAGCATATTATGTGGACTGTGTGAGTATATTATGTGGACTGTATGAGTATATTCTGTGGACTGTGTGAGTATATTATGTGGACTGTATGAGTATATTATGTGGACTGTGTGAGTATATTATGTGGACTGTATGAGTATATTATGTGGACTGTGTGAGTATATTATGTGGACTGTGTGAGTATATTATGTGGACTGTATGAGTATATTATGTGGACTGTGTGAGTATATTATGTGGACTGTATGAGTATATTATGTGGACTGTATGAGTAAATGATGTGGACTGAGTGAGTATATTATGTGCACTGTGTGAGTATATTATGTGGACTGTGTGAGTATATTATGTGGACTGTTTGAGTATATTATGTGGACTGTATGAGTATATTATGTGGACTGTGTGAGTATATTATGTGGACTGAGTGAGTATATTATGTGGACTGTGTGAGTATATTATGTGGACTGTATGAGTATATTATGTGGACTGTGTGAGTATATTATGTGGACTGCATGAGTATATTATGTGGACTGTGTGAGTATATAATGTGGACTGTGTGAGTATATTATGTGGACTGTATGAGTATATTTTGTGGACTGTGTGAGTATATTATGTGGACTGTATGAGTATATAATGTGGACTGTGTGAGTATATTATGTGGACTGAGTGAGTATATCATGTGGACTGTGTGAGTATATTATGTGGACTGAGTGAGTATATTATGTGGACTGTGTGAGTATATTAAGTGGACTGTATGAGTATATTAGGTGGACTGTGTGAGTATATTATGTGGACTGAGTGAGAACATCATGTGGACTGTGTGAGTATATTATGTGGACTGTATGAGTATATTATGTGGACTGTGTGAGTACATTAAATGGACTGTGTGAGTATATTATGTGGACTGTGTGAGTACATTATGTGGACTGTGTGAGTATATTATGTGGACTGTATGAGTACATTATGTGGACTGTGTGAGTATATTATGTGGACTGTGTGAGTATATTATGTGGACAATGTGAGTATATTATGTGGACTGTGTGAGTATATTATGTGGACGATGAGAGTATATTATGTGGACGATGTGAGTATATTATGTGGACTATGTGAGTATGTTATGTTGTCCACGAGAGTATATTATGTGGACTGTGTGAGTATATTATGTGGACGATGTGAGTATATTATGTGGACTATGTGAGTATATTATGTGGACTGTGTGAGTACATTATGTGGACTGTGTGAGTATATTATGTGGACTGTGTGAGTATATTATGTGGACTGTGTGAGTATATTATGTGGACTGTGTGAGTACATTATGTGGACTGTATGAGTACATTATGTGGACTGTGTGAGTATATTATGTGGACTGTGTGAGTACATTATGTGGACTGTGTGAGTACATTATGTGGACTGTGTGAGTACATTATGTGGACTGTGTGAGTACATTATGTGGACTGTGTGAGTATATTATGTGGACTGTGTGAGTACATTATGTGGACTGTGTGAGTACATTATGTGGACTGTGTGAGTATATTATGTGGACTGTGTGAGTATATTATGTGGACTGTGTGAGTATATTATGTGGACTGTGTGAGTACATTATGTGGACTGTGTGAGTACATTATGTGGACTATGTGAGTATATTATGTGGACTGTGTGAGTACATTATGTGGACTGTGTGAGTATATTATGTGGACTGTGTGAGTATATTATGTGGACTATGTGAGCACATTATGTGGACTGTGTAAGTACATTATGTGGACTGTGTGAGTATATTATGTGGACCATGCGAGTATATTATGTGGACTGTGTGAGTATATTATGTGGACTATGTGAGTATATTCTGTGGACTATGAGAGTATATTATGTGGACTGTGTGAGTATATTATGTGGACTGTGTGAGTATATTATGTGGACAATGTGAGTATATTATGTGGACTGTGTGATTATATTATGTGGACGATGAGAGTATATTATGTGGACGATGTGAGTATATTATGTGGACTGTGTGAGTACATTATGTGGACTGTGTGAGTATATTATGTGGACTGTGTGAGTATATTATGTGGACTGTGTGAGGATATTATGTGGACTGTGTGAGTATATTATGTGGACTGTGTGAGTATATTATGTGGACTATGAGAGTATATTATGTGGACTGTGTGAGTATATTATGTGGACTGTATGAGTGTATTATGTGGACTGTGTGAGTATATTATGTGGACTGTGTGAGTATATTATGTGGACTGTGTGAGTATATTATGTGGACTGTATGAGTATATTATGTGGACTGTATGAGCATATTATGTGGACTGTGTGAGTATATTATGTGGACTGTATGAGTATATTCTGTGGACTGTGTGAGTATATTATGTGGACTGTGTGAGTATATTATGTGGACTATGTGAGTATATTATGTGGACTGTGTGAGAATATTATGTGGACTGTGTGAGGAAATTATGTGGACTGTGTGAGTATATTATGTGGACTATGAGAGTATATTATGTGGACTGTGTGAGTATATTATGTGGACTGTGTGAGTATATTATGTGGACTGTGTGAGTATATTATGTGGACTGTGTGAGTATATTATGTGGACTGTATGAGTATATTATGTGGACTGTATGAGCATATTATGTGGACTGTGTGAGTATATTATGTGGACTGTATGAGTATATTCTGTGGACTGTGTGAGTATATTATGTGGACTGTATGAGTATATTATGTGGACTGTGTGAGTATATTATGTGGACTGTATGAGTATATTATGTGGACTGTGTGAGTATATTATGTGGACTGTGTGAGTATATTATGTGGACTGTATGAGTATATTATGTGGACTGTGTGAGTATATTATGTGGACTGTATGAGTATATTATGTGGACTGTATGAGTAAATGATGTGGACTGAGTGAGTATATTATGTGCACTGTGTGAGTATATTATGTGGACTGTGTGAGTATATTATGTGGACTGTTTGAGTATATTATGTGGACTGTATGAGTATATTATGTGGACTGTGTGAGTATATTATGTGGACTGAGTGAGTATATTATGTGGATTGTGTGAGTATATTATGTGGACTGTATGAGTATATTATGTGGACTGTGTGAGTATATTATGTGGACTGCATGAGTATATTATGTGGACTGTGTGAGTATATAATGTGGACTGTGTGAGTATATTATGTGGACTGTATGAGTATATTTTGTGGACTGTGTGAGTATATTATGTGGACTGTATGAGTATATTATGTGGACTGTGTGAGTATATTATGTGGACTGAGTGAGTATATCATGTGGACTGTGTGAGTATATTATGTGGACTGAGTGAGTATATTATGTGGACTGTGTGAGTATATTAAGTGGACTGTATGAGTATATTAGGTGGACTGTGTGAGTATATGATGTGGACTGAGTGAGAACATTATGTGGACTGTGTGAGTATATTATGTGGACTGTATGAGTATATTATGTGGACTGTGTGAGTACATTAAATGGACTGTGTGAGTATATTATGTGGACAATGTGTGTTTATTATGTTGACTGTGTGAGTACATGATGTGGACTATGTGAGTATATTATGTGGACCATGCGAGTATATTATGTGGACTGTGTGAGTATATTATGTGGACTATGTGAGTATATTATGTGGACTGTGTGAGTACATTATGTGGAATATGTGAGTATATTATGTGGACCATGCGAGTATATTATGTGGACTGTGTGAGTATATTATGTGGACTATGAGAGTATATTATGCGGACTGTGTGAGTATATTATGTGGACTGTGTGAGTATATTATGTGGACAATGTGAGTATATTATGTGGACTGTGTGAGTATATTATGTGGACGATGAGAGTATATTATGTGGACGATGTGAGTATATTATGTGGACTATGTGAGTATGTTATGTTGTCCACGAGAGTATATTATGTGGACTGTGTGAGTATATTATGTGGACGATGTGAGTATATTATGTGGACTATGTGAGTATGTTATGTTGTCCACGAGAGTATATCATGTGGACTGTGTGAGTACATTATGTGGACTGTGTGAGTATATTATGTGGACTGTGTGAGTATATTATGTGGACTGTGTGAGTATATTATGTGGACTGTGTGAGTACATTATGTGGACTGTATGAGTACATTATGTGGACTGTGTGAGTATATTATGTGGACTGTGTGAGTACATTATGTGGACTGTGTGAGTACATTATGTGGACTGTGTGAGTATATTCTGTGGACTGTGTGAGTACATTATGTGGACTGTGTGAGTACATTATGTGGACTATGTGAGTATATTATGTGGACTGTGTGAGTACATTATGTGGACTGTGTGAGTACATTATGTGGACTGTGTGAGTATATTATGTGGACTGTGTGAGTATATTATGTGGACTGTGTGAGTATATTATGTGGACTGTGTGAGTACATTATGTGGACTGTGTGAGTACATTATGTGGACTATGTGAGTATATTATGTGGACTGTGTGAGTACATTATGTGGACTGTGTGAGTATATTATGTGGACTGTGTGAGTATATTATGTGGACTATGTGAGCACATTATGTGGACTGTGTAAGTACATTATGTGGACTGTGTGAGTATATTATGTGGACCATGCGAGTATATTATGTGGACTGTGTGAGTATATTATGTGGACTATGTGAGTATATTCTGTGGACTATGAGAGTATATTATGTGGACTGTGTGAGTATATTATGTGGACTGTGTGAGTATATTATGTGGACAATGTGAGTATATTATGTGGACTGTGTGATTATATTATGTGGACGATGAGAGTATATTATGTGGACGATGTGAGTATATTATGTGGACTGTGTGAGTACATTATGTGGACTGTGTGAGTATATTATGTGGACTGTGTGAGTATATTATGTGGACTGTGTGAGTATATTATGTGGACTGTGTGAGGATATTATGTGGACTGTGTGAGTATATTATGCGGACTGTGTGAGTATATTATGTGGACTATGAGAGTATATTATGTGGACTGTGTGAGTACATTATGTGGACTATGTGAGTATATTATGTGGACTATGTGAGTATATTATGTGGACTGTGTGAGTATATTATGTGGACTATGTGAGTATATTATGTGGACTGTGTGAGTATATTATGTGGACGATGTGAGTACATTATGTGGACTGTGTGAGTATATTATGTGGACTATGTGAGTATATTATGTGGACTGTGTGAGTACATTATGTGGACTGTGTGAGTACATTATGTGGACTGTGTGAGTATATTATGTGGACTATGTGAGCACATTATGTGGACTGTATGAGTAAATTATTTGGACTGTGTGAGTATATTATGTGGACCATGCGAGTATATTATGTGGACTGTGTGAGTATATTATGTGGACTATGAGAGTATATTATGTGGACTGTGTGAGTATATTATGTGGACTGTGTGAGTATATTATGTGGACAATGTGAGTATATTATGTGGACTGTGTGAGGATATTATGTGGACGATGAGAGTATATTATGTGGACGATGTGAGTATATTATGTGGACTGTGTGAGTACATTTTGTGGACTGTGTGAGTATATTATGTGGACTGTGTGAGTATATTATGTGGACTGTGTGAGTATATTATGTGGACTGTGTGAGTATATTATGTGGACTATGAGAGTATATTATGTGGACTATGTGAGTATATTATGTGGACTGTGTGAGTATATTATGTGGACTATGTGAGTATATTATGTGGACTATGAGAGTACATTATGTGGACTATGTGAGTATATTATGTGGACTATGTGAGTATATTATGTGGACTGTGTGAGTATATTATGCGGACTGTGTGAGTATATTATGTGGACTATGAGAGTATATTATGTGGACTGTGTGAGTACATTATGTGGACTATGTGAGTATATTATGTGGACTATGTGAGTATATTATGTGGACTGTGTGAGTATATTATGTGGACTATGTGAGTATATTATGTGGACTGTGTGAGTATATTATGTGGACGATGTGAGTACATTATGTGGACTGTGTGAGTATATTATGTGGACTATGTGAGTATATTATGTGGACTGTGTGAGTACATTATGTGGACTGTGTGAGTACATTATGTGGACTGTGTGAGTATATTATGTGGACTATGTGAGCACATTATGTGGACTGTATGAGTAAATTATTTGGACTGTGTGAGTATATTATGTGGACCATGCGAGTATATTATGTGGACTGTGTGAGTATATTATGTGGACTATGAGAGTATATTATGTGGACTGTGTGAGTATATTATGTGGACTGTGTGAGTATATTATGTGGACAATGTGAGTATATTATGTGGACTGTGTGAGGATATTATGTGGACGATGAGAGTATATTATGTGGACGATGTGAGTATATTATGTGGACTGTGTGAGTACATTTTGTGGACTGTGTGAGTATATTATGTGGACTGTGTGAGTATATTATGTGGACTGTGTGAGTATATTATGTGGACTGTGTGAGTATATTATGTGGACTGTGTGAGTATATTATGTGGACTATGAGAGTATATTATGTGGACTATGTGAGTATATTATGTGGACTGTGTGAGTATATTATGTGGACTATGTGAGTATATTATGTGGACTATGAGAGTACATTATGTGGACTATGTGAGTATATTATGTGGACTATGTGAGTATATTATGTGGACTGTGTGAGTATATTATGTGGACTATGTGAGTATATTATGTGGACGATGTGAGTACATTATGTGGAAAGTGTGAGTATATTATGTGGACTGTGTGTGGACGTTGTGTGGACTGTGTGAGTATATTATCTGGACTGTGTGAGTATATTATGTGGACTGTGTGAGTATATTATGTGGACTGTGTGAGTATATTATGTGGACTGTGTGAGTACATTCTGTGGACTGTGTGAGTATATTATGTGGACTGTGTGAGTATATTATGTGGACTATGTGAGTATATTATGTGGACTATGAGAGTACATTATGTGGACTATGTGAGTATATTATGTGAACTGTCTGAGTATATTATGTGGACTGTGTGAGTATATTATGTGGACTATGTGAGTATATTATGTGGACTATGTGAGTACATTATGTGGACTGTGTGAGTATATTGTGTGGACTGTGTGAGTACATTCTGTGGACTGTGTGAGTATATTATGTGGACTGTTTGAGTATATTATGTGGACTATGTGAGTATATTATGTGGACTATGAGAGTACATTATGTGGACTATGTGAGTATATTATGTGGACTATGTGAGTATATTATGTGGACTGTGTGAGTATATTATGTGGACTATGTGAGTATATTATGTGGACTGTGTGAGTATATTATGTGGACGATGTGAGTACATTATGTGGACTATGTGAGTATATTATGTGGACAATGTGTGTATATTATGTGGACTATGTGAGTACATTATGTGGACTGTGTGAGTATATTATGTGGACTGTGTGAGTACATTATGTGGACTATGTGAGTACATTATGTGGACTGTGTGAGTATATTATGTGGACTATGTGAGTATATTATGTGGACAATGTGTGTATATTATGTGGACTGTGTGAGTATATTATGTGGACTGTGTGAGTATATTATGTGGACTGTGTGAGTGTATTATGTGGACTGTGTGAGTATATTATGTGGACTGTGTGAGTACATTATGTGGACTATGTGAGTATATTATGTGGACAATGTGTGTATATTATGTGGACTGTGTGAGTATATTATGTGGACTGTGTGAGTATATTATGTGGACTGTGTGAGTATATTATGTGGACTGTGTGAGTATATTATGTGGACTGTGTGAGTATATTATGTGGACTGTGTGAGTATATTATGTGGACTGTGTGAGTATATTATGTGGACTATGTGAGTATATTATGTGGACTGTGTGAGTATATTATGTGGACTGTGTGAGCATATTATGTGGACTGTGTGAGGATATTATGTGGACTATGTGAGTATATTATGTGGACTGTGTGAGTATATTATGTGGACTGTGTGAGTATATTATGTGGACTGTGTGAGTATATGATGTGGACTATGTGAGTATATTATGTGGACAATGTGTGTATATTATGTGGACTGTGAGAGTATATTATGTGGACTGTGTGAGTATATTATGTGGACTGTGTGAGTATATTATGTGGACTGTGTGAGTATATTATGTGGACTGTGTGAGTATATTATGTGGACTGTGTGAGTATATTATGTGGACTGTGTGAGTATATTATGTGGACTGTGTGAGTATATTATGTGGACTATGAGAGTATATTATGTGGACTGTGTGAGTATATTATGTGGACTGTGTGAGTATATTATGTGGACTGTGTGAGTACATTATGTGGAATGTGTGAGTATATTATGTGGACTGTGTGAGTATATTATGTGGACTGTGTGAGTATATTATGTGGACTGTGTGAGTATATTATGGGGACGTTGTGTGGACTGTGTGGGGACGTTGTGTGGACTGTGTGAGGACGTTGTGTGGACTGTGTGGGGACGTTATGTGGACTGTGCGGGGACGTTGTGTGGACTGTGTGGGGACGTTGTGTGGACTGTGTGAGGACGTTGTGTGGACTGTGTGAGGACGTTGTGTGGACTGTGTGGGGACGTTGTGTGGACTGTGTGGGGACGTTGTGTGGATTGTGTGAGGACGTTGTGTGGACTGTGTGGGGACGTTGTGTGGACTGTGTGAGGACGTTGTGTGGACTGTGTGAGGACGTTGTGTGGACTGTGTGGGGACGTTGTGTGGACTGTGCGGGGACGTTGTGTGGACTGTGTGAGGACGTTGTGTGGACTGTGTGGGGACGTTGTGTGGACTGTGTGAGGACGTTGTGTGGACTGTGTGGGGACGTTGTGTGGACTGTGTGAGGACGTTGTGTGGACTGTGTGGGGACGTTGTGTGGACTGTGTGGGGACGTTGTGTGGACTGTGTGGGGACGTTGTGTGGACTTTGTGGGGACGTTGTGTGGACTGTGTGAGGACGTTGTGTGGACTGTGTGAGGACGTTGTGTGGACTGTGTGAGGACGTTGTGTGGACTGTGTGAGGACGTTGTGTGGACTGTGTGGGGACGTTGTGTGGACTGTGCGGGGACGTTGTGTGGACTGTGTGGGGACGTTGTGTGGACTGTGTGGGGACGTTGTGTGGACTGTGTGAGGACGTTGTGTGGACTGTGTGGGGACGTTGTGTGGACTGTGTGAGGACGTTGTGTGGACTGTGTGGGGACGTTGTGTGGACTGTGTGGGGACGTTGTGTGGACTGTGAGGACGTTGTGTGGACTGTGAGGACGTTGTGTGGACTGTGTGGGGACGTTGTGTGGACTGTGTGGGGACGTTGTGTGGACTGTGTGAGGACGTTGTGTGGACTGTGTGAGGACGTTGTGTGGACTGTGTGGGGACGTTGTGTGGACTGTGCGGGGACGTTGTGTGGACTGTGTGGGGACGTTGTGTGGACTGTGTGGGGACGTTGTGTGGACTGTGTGAGGACGTTGTGTGGACTGTGTGGGGACGTTGTGTGGACTGTGTGAGGACGTTGTGTGGACTGTGCGGGGACGTTGTGTGGACTGTGTGGGGACGTTGTGTGGACTGTGTGGGGACGTTGTGTGGACTGTGTGGGGACGTTGTGTGGACTTTGTGGGGACGTTGTGTGGACTGTGTGAGGACGTTGTGTGGACTGTGTGGGGACGTTGTGTGGACTGTGTGGGGACGTTGTGTGGACAGTGTGAGGACGTTGTGTGGACTGTGTGGGGACGTTGTGTGGACTGTGCGGGGACGTTGTGTGGACTGTGTGGGGACGTTGTGTGGACTGTGTGGGGACGTTGTGTGGACTGTGTGGGGACGTTGTGTGGACTGTGTGGGGACGTTGTGTGGACTGTGTGAGGACGTTGTGTGGACTGTGTGGGGACGTTGTGTGGACTGTGTGGGGACGTTGTGTGGACTGTGTGGGGACGTTGTGTGGACTGTGTGAGGACGTTGTGTGGACTGTGTGGGGACGTTGTGTGGACTGTGTGAGGACGTTGTGTGGACTGTGTGGGGACGTTGTGTGGACAGTGCGGGGACGTTGTGTGGACTGTGTGGGGACGTTGTGTGGACTGTGTGGGGACGTTGTGTGGACTGTGTGGGGACGTTGTGTGGACTGTGTGAGGACGTTGTGTGGACTGTGTGGGGACGTTGTGTGGACTGTGTGGGGACGTTGTGTGGACTGTGTGGGGACGTTGTGTGGACTGTGTGGGGACGTTGTGTGGACTGTGTGAGGACTGTGTGTGGACTGTGTGAGGACTGTGTGTGGACTGTGTGGGGACGTTGTGTGGACTGTGTGGGGACGTTGTGTGGACTGTGTGGGGACGTTGTGTGGACTGTGTGAGGACGTTGTGTGGACTGTGAGGGGACGTTGTGTGGACTGTGTGAGGACGTTGTGTGGACTGTGTGGGGACGTTGTGTGGACTGTGCGGGGACGTTGTGTGGACTGTGTGGGGACGTTGTGTGGACTGTGTGGGGACGTTGTGTGGACTGTGTGAGGACGTTGTGTGGACTGTGAGGACGTTGTGTGGACTGTGCGGGGACGTTGTGTGGACTGTGTGGGGACGTTGTGTGGACTGTGTGGGGACGTTGTGTGGACTGTGTGGGGACGTTGTGTGGACTGTGTGGGGACGTTGTGTGGACTGTGTGGGGACGTTGTGTGGACTGTGTGGGGACGTTGTGTGGACTGTGTGAGGACGTTGTGTGGACTGTGTGAGGACGTTGTGTGGACTGTGTGGGGACGTTGTGTGGACTGTGTGGGGACGTTGTGTGGACTGTGTGAGGACGTTGTGTGGACTGTGTGGGGACGTTGTGTGGACTGTGTGAGGACGTTGTGTGGACTGTGTGGGGACGTTGTGTGGACTGTGTGGGGACGTTGTGTGGACTGTGTGAGGACGTTGTGTGGACTGTGTGGGGACGTTGTGTGGACTGTGTGGGGACGTTATGTGGACTGTGTGAGGACGTTGTGTGGACTGTGTGGGGACGTTGTGTGGACTGTGTGAGGACGTTGTGTGGACTGTGTGGGGACGTTGTGTGGACTGTGTGGGGACGTTGTGTGGACTGTGTGGGGACGTTTTGTGGACTGTGTGGGGACGTTGTGTGGACTGTGTGAGGACGTTGTGTGGACTGTGTGAGGACGTTGTGTGGACTGTGTGGGGACGTTGTGTGGACTGTGTGGGGACGTTGTGTGGACTGTGTGTGGACGTTGTGTGGACTGTGTGGGGACGTTGTGTGGACTGTGTGAGGACGTTGTGTGGACTGTGTGGGGACGTTGTGTGGACTGTGTGGGGACGTTGTGTGGACTGTGTGGGGACGTTGTGTGGACTGTGTGAGGACGTTGTGTGGACTGTGTGGGGACGTTGTGTGGACTGTGTGGGGACGTTGTGTGGACTGTGTGGGGACGTTGTGTGGACTGTGTGAGGGACGTTGTGTGGACTGTGTGATGACGTTGTGTGGACTGTGCGGGGACGTTGTGTGGACTATGTGAGGACGTTGTGTGGACTGTGTGGGGACGTTGTGTGGACTGTGTGAGGACGTTGTGTGGACTGTGTGAGGACGTTGTGTGGACTGTGTGGGGACGTTGTGTGGACTGTGTGAGGACGTTGTGTGGACTGTGTGGGGACGTTGTGTGGACTGTGTGAGGACGTTGTGTGGACTGTGTGAGGACGTTGTGTGGACTGTGTGGGGACGTTGTGTGGACTGTGTGGGGACGTTGTGTGGACTGTGTGAGGACGTTGTGTGGACTGTGTGGGGACGTTGTGTGGACTGTGTGAGGACGTTGTGTGGACTGTGTGAGGACGTTGTGTGGACTGTGTGGGGACGTTGTGTGGACTGTGTGGGGACGTTGTGTGGACTGTGTGGGGACGTTGTGTGGACTGTGTGGGACGTTGTGTGGACTGTGTGAGGGGACGTTGTGTGGACTGTGTGGGGACGTTGTGTGGACTGTGTGGGGACGTTGTGTGGACTGTGTGAGGACGTTGTGTGGACTGTGCGGGGACGTTGTGTGGACTGTGTGGGGACGTTGTGTGGACTGTGTGAGGGGACGTTATGTGGACTGTGTGGGGACGTTGTGTGGACTGTGTGAGGACGTTGTGTGGACTGTGTGAGGACGTTGTGTGGACTGTGTGGGGACGTTGTGTGGACTGTGTGAGGACGTTGTGTGGACTGTGTGAGGACGTTGTGTGGACTGTGTGGGGACGTTGTGTGGACTGTGCGGGGACGTTGTGTGGACTGTGTGGGGACGTTGTGTGGACTGTGTGAGGACGTTGTGTGGACTGTGTGAGGACGTTGTGTGGACTGTGTGAGGGACGTTGTGTGGACTGTGTGGGGACGTTGTGTGGACTGTGTGAGGACGTTGTGTGGACTGTGTGAGGACGTTGTGTGGACTGTGTGGGGACGTTGTGTGGACTGTGTGAGGACGTTGTGTGGACTGTGTGGGGACGTTGTGTGGACTGTGTGGGGACGTTGTGTGGACTGTGTGGGGACGTTGTGTGGACTGTGTGGGGACGTTGTGTGGACTGTGTGAGGACGTTGTGTGGACTGTGCGGGGACGTTGTGTGGACTGTGTGAGGACGTTGTGTGGACTGTGTGAGGACGTTGTGTGGACTGTGTGAGGACGTTGTGTGGACTGTGTGGGGACGTTGTGTGGACTGTGTGAGGACGTTGTGTGGACTGTGTGAGGACGTTGTGTGGACTGTGCTGGGGACGTTGTGTGGACTGTGTGGGGACGTTGTGTGGACTGTGTGGGGACGTTGTGTGGACTGTGTGGGGACGTTGTGTGGACTGTGTGAGGACGTTGTGTGGACTGTGTGGGGACGTTGTGTGGACTGTGTGAGGACGTTGTGTGGACTGTGTGGGGACGTTGTGTGGACTGTGTGAGGACGTTGTGTGGACTGTGTGGGGACGTTGTGTGGACTGTGTGAGGACGTTGTGTGGACTGTGTGGGGACGTTGTGTGGACTGTGTGGGGACGTTGTGTGGACTGTGTGAGGACGTTGTGTGGACTGTGTGGGGACGTTGTGTGGACTGTGTGAGGACGTTGTGTGGACTGTGTGAGGACGTTGTGTGGACTGTGCGGGGACGTTGTGTGGACTGTGTGAGGGACGTTGTGTGGACTGTGCGGGGACGTTGTGTGGACTGTGTGGGGACGTTGTGTGGACTGTGTGAGGACGTTGTGTGGACTGTGTGGGGACGTTGTGTGGACTGTGTGGGGACGTTGTGTGGACTGTGTGGGGACGTTGTGTGGACTGTGTGAGGGACGTTGTGTGGACTGTGTGGGGACGTTGTGTGGACTGTGTGAGGGACGTTGTGTGGACTGTGTGGGGACGTTGTGTGGACTGTGTGGGGACGTTGTGTGGACTGTGTGAGGACGTTGTGTGGACTGTGTGGGGACGTTGTGTGGACTGTGTGGGGACGTTGTGTGGACTGTGTGAGGACGTTGTGTGGACTGTGTGAGGACGTTGTGTGGACTGTGTGGGGACGTTGTGTGGACTGTGTGAGGACGTTGTGTGGACTGTGTGGGGACGTTGTGTGGACTGTGTGGGGACGTTGTGTGGACTGTGTGGGGACGTTGTGTGGACTGTGTGGGGACGTTGTGTGGACTGTGTGAGGACGTTGTGTGGACTGTGTGGGGACGTTGTGTGGACTGTGTGGGGACGTTGTGTGGACTGTGTGGGGACGTTGTGTGGACTGTGTGAGGACGTTGTGTGGACTGTGTGGGACGTTGTGTGGACTGTGTGGGGACGTTGTGTGGACTGTGTGGGGACGTTGTGTGGACTGTGTGAGGACGTTGTGTGGACTGTGTGGGGACGTTGTGTGGACTGTGTGGGGACGTTGTGTGGACTGTGTGGGGACGTTGTGTGGACTGTGTGGGGACGTTGTGTGGACTGTGTGAGGACGTTGTGTGGACTGTGTGAGGACGTTGTGTGGACTGTGTGGGGACGTTGTGTGGACTGTGTGAGGACGTTGTGTGGACTGTGTGGGGACGTTGTGTGGACTGTGTGGGGACGTTGTGTGGACTGTGTGGGGACGTTGTGTGGACTGTGTGGGGACGTTGTGTGGACTGTGTGGGGACGTTGTGTGGACTGTGTGAGGACGTTGTGTGGACTGTGTGGGGACGTTGTGTGGACTGTGTGGGGACGTTGTGTGGACTGTGTGGGGACGTTGTGTGGACTGTGTGGGGACGTTTGTGTGGACTGTGTGAGGACGTTGTGTGGACTGTGTGGGGACGTTATGTGGACTGTGTGAGGACGTTGTGTGGACTGTGTGGGGACGTTGTGTGGACTGTGTGGGGACGTTGTGTGGACTGTGTGGGGACGTTGTGTGGACTGTGTGGGGACGTTGTGTGGACTGTGTGAGGACGTTGTGTGGACTGTGTGGGGACGTTGTGTGGACTGTGTGAGGACGTTGTGTGGACTGTGTGGGGACGTTGTGTGGACTGTGTGAGGACGTTGTGTGGACTGTGAGGGGACGTTGTGTGGACTGTGTGGGGACGTTGTGTGGACTGTGTGGGGACGTTGTGTGGACTGTGTGGGGACGTTGTGTGGACTGTGTGGGGACGTTGTGTGGACTGTGTGAGGACGTTGTGTGGACTGTGTGAGGACGTTGTGTGGACTGTGTGGGGACGTTGTGTGGACTGTGTGAGGACGTTGTGTGGACTGTGTGGGGACGTTGTGTGGACTGTGTGAGGACGTTGTGTGGACTGTGTGAGGACGTTGTGTGGACTGTGTGAGGACGTTGTGTGGACTGTGTGGGGACGTTGTGTGGACTGTGTGAGGACGTTGTGTGGACTGTGTGGGGACGTTGTGTGGACTGTGTGGGGACGTTGTGTGGACTGTGTGAGGACGTTGTGTGGACTGTGTGGGGACGTTGTGTGGACTGTGTGGGGACGTTGTGTGGACTGTGTGGGGACGTTGTGTGGACTGTGTGAGGACGTTGTGTGGACTGTGTGGGGACGTTGTGTGGACTGTGTGGGGACGTTGTGTGGACTGTGTGAGGACGTTGTGTGGACTGTGTGAGGACGTTGTGTGGACTGTGTGAGGACGTTGTGTGGACTGTGTGGGGACGTTGTGTGGACTGTGTGAGGACGTTGTGTGGACTGTGTGAGGACGTTGTGTGGACTGTGTGGGGACGTTGTGTGGACTGTGTGGGGACGTTGTGTGGACTGTGTGGGGACGTTGTGTGGACTGTGTGGGGACGTTGTGTGGACTGTGTGGGGACGTTGTGTGGACTGTGTGAGGACGTTGTGTGGACTGTGTGAGGACGTTGTGTGGACTGTGCGGGGACGTTGTGTGGACTGTGCGGGGACGTTGTGTGGACTGTGTGGGGACGTTGTGTGGACTGTGTGAGGACGTTGTGTGGACTGTGTGAGGACGTTGTGTGGACTGTGTGAGGGACGTTGTGTGGACTGTGTGAGGACGTTGTGTGGACTGTGTGAGGACGTTGTGTGGACTGTGTGGGGACGTTGTGTGGACTGTGTGAGGACGTTGTGTGGACTGTGTGAGGACGTTGTGTGGACTGTGTGAGGACGTTGTGTGGACTGTGTGAGGACGTTGTGTGGACTGTGCGGGGACGTTGTGTGGACTGTGTGAGGACGTTGTGTGGACTGTGTGAGGACGTTGTGTGGACTGTGCGGGGACGTTGTGTGGACTGTGTGGGGACGTTGTGTGGACTGTGTGAGGACGTTGTGTGGACTGTGTGAGGACGTTGTGTGGACTGTGTGAGGACGTTGTGTGGACTGTGTGGGGACGTTGTGTGGACTGTGCGGGGACGTTGTGTGGACTGTGTGGGGACGTTGTGTGGACTGTGTGGGGACGTTGTGTGGACTGTGTGAGGGACGTTGTGTGGACTGTGTGAGGACGTTGTGTGGACTGTGTGTGGACTGTGTGTGGACTGTGCGGGGACGTTGTGTGGACTGTGTGGGGACGTTGTGTGGACTGTGCGGGGACGTTGTGTGGACTGTGTGGGGACGTTGTGTGGACTGTGTGAGGACGTTGTGTGGACTGTGTGAGGACGTTGTGTGGACTGTGTGAGGACGTTGTGTGGACTGTGTGGGGACGTTGTGTGGACTGTGTGATGACGTTGTGTGGACTGTGTGAGGACGTTGTGTGGACTGTGTGGGGACGTTGTGTGGACTGTGTGAGGACGTTGTGTGGACTGTGTGAGGGACGTTGTGTGGACTGTGTGAGGACGTTGTGTGGACTGTGTGGGGACGTTGTGTGGACTGTGTGGGGACGTTGTGTGGACTGTGTGGGGACGTTGTGTGGACTGTGTGAGGACGTTGTGTGGACTGTGTGGGGACGTTGTGTGGACTGTGTGAGGACGTTGTGTGGACTGTGTGGGGACGTTGTGTGGACTGTGTGAGGACGTTGTGTGGACTGTGTGAGGACGTTA